>NC_053159.1:101008945-101624945 GCF_016835505.1 Polypterus senegalus | reverse complement strand
CAATATTCCAGTGTAATACCTAGGTTCCATAGTAATGAGAATTGTTGATTTAAAACTGAAGGCCAGCTCTGAACCTCTTACTGCAATAATATGAGACTTAGTCAGAAACAAAATATTGAATAGGAATGTTGATGGATGCTTTTCTTAACAAATTAATGTAACTTTAAGTTCCTGATCCAAGTGGGACTACATCACAAGACAATCCTTTTATTCTCAGTAGTCAGTCCTCCATTACTAGCTGCCTGAGGCAATGCTTTCAGCAGTTTGCGTATCACTGTCAAAAACAACAAATGTTCTTCCAATTCTAACCACAAAACTCAGGTAAAACCCTTAAGTAAATATATTCATTCTAACTTGTGTCCTTTTGTGTAAAATAAAAAAATAACACTGCATGGTCTTTGATTTCACTTTTAAATTACATTGGAAGAGAATGTGTGCAGTCCGTAATATTGAATAAATGTGCTACTTCTGTTTTTGTACAAACATTCTATGGTATTAATGCTGTAGGTTTCAGTGAGACTTCCTGCAATTACTGTAAAAACATAACTATCACCAAAAACATAAAGATGTATAGTTTTTTTCTTTTTTCAGGAATACCAATTAATTTAATCCAGCAGTGGGTTATTAATCTAAAGTGTCTTTTTTCAAATAAGTAATCAAGTTTCAGGATCAAAAAATTAAGCTAAATAAATTAAAACATTTTTTACAGCTGATGGAAAGACTAAAATATTTTTGGTGTGTAAAAAGGCTTTCTTTCAAAATAAGAGAAATAAATAGTATATCCATACAAATTTTAATCAGAGTAGTTTTGTGAATTGTACATTATCATAAATGCATTATTATCTGTGATACATTCTGTTTTGATAAATACAGAGCATTTTATCTTTGAAAATGCCATTTAGCTGTACTTGCTTGGAGACATTCTACAAATGTAAAACAGTATTGAAACAATTCAGCTTATGAAACACAAGCCCCCTGTGTGGACTTTTATAACTCAATTTGAGAACCACTGTTTTAAAAACGGGATAAAGAACTGCTTGTTGTAATCTTAGGTTATACTGCAGGTATAGTACAACACATTTAAGTGAAACATTTATTTTCAGAAGCAAGGAAAATAACGCATAATTATATAATGACTAGCAACACTGAATGTATTGTATAGTTGTACAAGTTCACTGTTTACAATTAGTTCACACTTTTGTTTTCAGTCGGCTAGATTACTGTAATGCACTCCTCTCAGGACTACCCAAAAAAGACATCAATCGATTACAACTATCTGCTAGAATCTTAACTAGGAAAAGACAATCCAAACACATCTCTCCAGTTTTGATGTCACTACACTGGTTACCAGTGCCATTTAGAATTGACTTTAAAATACTGCTTATGATTTACAAAGCCTTAAATAATCTTGCTCCATCCTACCTGTATATTTCAGAATGCCTTTCACCTTACACTCCAAATTGTAACCTTAGATCTTCAAATGAGTGTCTGCTTATAATTCCAACAGCTAAGCTTAAAGGAAGTGGTGAGGCCGCCTTCTGCTGTTATGCACCTAAAATGTGGAATAGCTTACCAATAGAAATTTGCCAGGCTAATACAGTGGAGCATTTAAAAAATCTACTAAAAACTCATTATTTTGGCATGGCTTTGTCATAGTTTCATTTTAGTTTAATCTTGATATTCTATATATGCATTTAATTATCATTATATTTCATGGTGGCTCCGAAATCCGTACTAACTCCTACTTTCTCTGCTGTTTTTTTTTTTTTCTAGTTTTGTGTGGTGGTGATCTGCGCCACCACCACCTGATCAAAGCACCATGCTGTTCATACATTGATGGATTGAAGGCCAGAGGTCCACATGACCATCGTCATCAAATTCTTTCATGTGAATCCTGAAAACCATGAGGACTGATTGAGATCATTTATGTTAGGTAGAATGCCCAGTGGTAGTTAGGCGGTCTCATGGCCTGGAACCACTACAGATTTAGTTTTTTTTTCTCCAGCCGTCTGGAGTTTTTTTTTCTGTCCTCCCTGGCCATCGGACCTTACTTTTATTCTATGTTAATTAGTATTGCCTAGTTTTATTTTTTTATATTTTGAATCTTTCTCCTTCTTCATCCTGTAGAGCACTTTAACCTACATCATTTGTATGAAAACATGCTATATAAATAAATGTTGTTGTTGTTCACTAGCAAAATTGTAATCAATGGTTGACATGATTGCATAAAGAATACAAGGAATTCTTACACTGCATAAAACTTGGCTGCATTCATGATTTTCTTATTGTTCTGCACTTCGGATGAGTACAATATCTGTTTTCACTAGGATATCCCATACCGATAAATCTTTTTTCCTTTGCACATTTTCAAAACATGATTCCATCTTTGCAATATAATCATCTTTACAACATGATCACAAATTTAGGTGTAAAAATGGATCCCACTTTAAAACTTAATAGCCTTGTGAACGCAGTGGTAAAATCTTGCTTTTTCCAGTTGAGGCGGCTGTCAAAAATCAAGCCTGTCTTGTCTAAGCAAAACCTTGAAACAGTGATACATGCTTTTATAACATCTCATCTAGATTACTGCAATGCGCTTCTTTTTGGAATTCGCCAGGCCTCCATTGCTCGCCTACAGCTGGTACAAAACGCTGCTGCTCAATTTTTAACTACCACAAGAAAGCATGAGTATGTTACCCCAATTTTGGCTTCCAATTCGTTTTCGAATTCATTTTAAGATCCTTGTATTTGTTTTTAAATCCTTTAATGGTTGTGCCCCTCTTTATTTGTCAGAACTGCTGCACCCTTATGTACTGTCTCGCTCTCTCAAGTCAGCAGACTGGATGCTTTAACATGTTCCCAAGACACAATGCAAACTCCGAGGTGGTCAAGCTTTTTCAGTTGCAGCCCCAAAACTCTGGAGCGATTTGCCGTTGCACATTACACAGGCTCCTGCGCTAGCTGCCTTTAAATCCTTTTTAAAAACACATTTTTACTCTCTGGCTTTTAACCCAGTATATGATAAGTTGGCTATCTGTATACTTTTTATGAAGAATCTCTTCAGTTCTTATCAAGGTAATATTCGTAAACTAAAAAGAAAACGAAGACTAAAACTATTAATGAAAAAACATTTTCATAAAGTGAAATAAAATAAATAACAAAACTGAGATGAAAAACAAAAACAATACGAAACGATTACAGTAGCTTAAAGACTAACTGAAATAAAATAATAGTTTCTAAAAAAAAAAAAAAAACAGTTTTCGTGATCATGTTGGAAAGAATGCAGCTGAATCATTTTTGCATTTTCATAAACTTCCGGTCCTGCCCTGTAGGTGATGAAATTCAGCATATAAACTTTATCAGACCAGTGGGTATCTTCGATCAACATGTCCGGAAGAAAACGACACAGCGCCGTATAGGAGTTTTTCGAATAAAATGCTGAAAGCAACAACAGTAAATACATAGTGTTGGAGCAGGGTGCGTTGTGTGCTGTACAGATTAAAGGTAAAAACCCAACAAAACTTAAAGTGCACCTTAATAGCTATCACAAATTAGCCTATGACATATTTCTGGGTAAAGAAAATGAAAGGCTGAAAAGCAAGTGCAATTTGAGTATACATGCAAGTTCTAGTACACATCATACAAGACAGCAGACATTAACATCGTGTTTGCAGAGGACAGCAAATTGGGGAACGAACTCAGCTGAACAACAAAAACGCGAGGACGCCCAAGTAAACTTGTTTATTGACACTGGCATGACTACTAGGCTGTGTGATATGCCTTCATTCAGAAAATTTGTTTCCTCTCTAGATCCCAAATTTAGCATGCCACGTGCTGCACGAATAAATGCGCTCATCGTACATAAAATGAATACAGCAACACAATGGATCAAAGAAAAGGTTAATACTTTTTGTTTCAGGTAGCAAGATTGTGGCATGTATGATAAACGGTCAGCAAACCATCCAATATGTATCCATTGTCTCTCTAGTCTGTTATATTTTATAATAATATAACACATTAGCACATTTATACAGCACATTACATTTTAATTAGTCTTGGTAAAATAGTAATAAATTATCATATTTAAAAATTATTTATTTTGTAGTGTTATATTTATAGATTAAACTTAATAGATGATTCTGGAGGCTGGGTGTAAAATAAATAATAAAAATTATTATTTATTTCAAATGATTCAATGCAGCTTTAAGTTTTTTACAAGACTAATTGAGCAGTTATTTTCCAGATTTGGTGTCAATATACAAATTATAAAACTAAATTTGGAAAATTTTTATTAGACTGCTTCAGGCATTGGTACATAGTATGGTACACAGTAATAATTTAATAAATATTTTATTTTTAAAAAATCACACTTTAAAGCTTTTCTGAATATGAGAAGAGAAAATAAGGCCAGCTTATTAAATGAGATCAGTTACAGAGGTAAGATGAATCTTGGACTGTGAAACTGAACAAAACAAAATCCTGCAACCACAGTGGTAACAGATAGATACTTTATTAACCCTAAGGGGAAATTTACACCAATAGTGAATAATAATAATAATAATAATAATAGTGGCTTTGACCAAAATTATCATTTAGTTATTCTATGATGCACTAGGAATAAGTGATTATTTTGTTTAAACTTCTTACCTTTTTATTAGAATAACATTATTCTCTGTTTGTTTCTAAAAGTGTGGCCGAACATGGTGGAACAGTACGCTTAACATGCTGAAGCGACTTCTGGAAACTAAAGCTACACTTAATTAGGTTCTTGATGAACTCGGGATAGATACACTGTTGACCAGTGATTGGGCCAAGTTGGAAAACCAACTTAAAGTATTGGAGCCATTTGGCATGCACACAGATCATCTTCAAACAGATAGCCAGTCTCTGTCAGAGGTGATACCTTCCCTGCTAAACCTGGAGGCACATCTCCAGTCAACTAGTGGAGAGAAAAATTTGGCACAAGCTCTTCTTAAGTGTTTGCGCCGTTTTACATGTCTGTTAGCTCCTATTAGTGACCAATTTGATCCAGTCCCTGCAGCCGCATGTCTAATGGATCCAACTGTCTCTCTAACCCTACAGTCTCCTGAACTAATATCTTTGAAAAGAACAGCAGAGTTATTTGTATTGACTGAGGCGGCGAAACACAATCACACCATAGAAGCACAACAAGATGAGTCTACATAAACAGTAGCAGTTTCAGCAAACATCACAGTCCTTCAGAAATACAAGTACTTGGCTAATAAAATAATAAGCTTAAACCCTGAAAACCAGCCTTGGCCATCTGAAAGTGCTCCACACAAAATGCAGAAATATCAGGAGGAGGTTAGGCAGGGGGATTTTACTGGAAATCCTCTTCAGTACTGGCAAGCCAGGGTGGCTGTGTATCCTAAACTTAGCCCTGTGGCTTTGGTCCTTGTGTGTGCCCAGGCCTCACAAGCATTTGTTGAACGCATATTTTCAGTTTGTCGACAGTTTTCATCTGGATTGCGAAACAGAATGACCACTTCTCTAGAGCACAAAGTTTTCTTGAAAATTAACAGAACGATGTATACAGTAATTGAATCAGTCAGGCTGTTTTGTATCACTGTTATGGTGGGGCTTTAGTAAATTTTGCAAAGGAGAAAGAAGCATTTGTTGTTTCAATTATACCATTTAAATTAGGATTACTATTTTGCATGCAAAACTGCAGTGTGTTCCACAATCAGTTCAAATTCAGTATCTGGGTTTATTTTTGTGTTTTTTAACAGGACATACCTATAGGTTTCTACTGACATTAAATAAATGTTATTTCCAAAATTATTAAGTCTACAGTTCTCGCATTGTGGCACAAAATTAACCTCCACAAAATTGCTTTAACCATACTATAATTACTAAAACTAAAACTGAAACTAATATATATAAAAATAAAATAAAAATGACTTTGTGAAATAAAACTAAAAAATAAAAAATAAACTGAAACTAAAAATATGGCATAAAGGCTAACTAAAACTAAATTAAAACTAAAATTAAGACCTGAAGTAATATAAAAATAAAAACCAGCAAAAAAAGTCAAAACTATAATAACTCTGGTTCTTATGTGTTTATTTGTTTCTGTTTCATTTACCCTTTGCTTTTGTGTGTCTGATATGTTGGGTTTTTATTGCACAGCACTTTGGTCAGCCTTGATGTTGTTTTTAAAGTGCTTTATAAATAAATAAATACATAAATAAATAAATACTGTTGAGCAAGATATGTTTTATTTCATGTTCTTCAAATTGTTACAAGCATTATAGTCAATATTTTACGATACTTAAAACTGTATGTTTTAACTGTAAGCGCAATTTTCTTTGAGTTGAAAGCAGCATGTCTAAACTCTGAAAGAGCAAGTGCCAGCAGAGCCAGCAGATAGAAGACTAAACTAGCAAAAACAGCAGTCTCTTAAGATGAAAGGTTAATAATTTTAAATGGTAAACTGATCAATTTCTGCATTTTTTACATGCTTAAAAGTGGAGTTCCTGAGCCGTTAGTTAGCTTCATGCATGGACATGTATTGCAGGACCACCTTAGCGTATGGGCACAGTGGACACTGGCCAGGGGCTCCGGGAACATAGGGGCCCACAATGTTTCTGATGCCTATGTATGTTTCTGTTTTGCCATCAAATCAGGTTCCCCAGCACACTACCTTGCCCAGGTGCCTATGATGTTGTTAAGACAGCCCTATGTACTGATAGTCTTTCAAAATGACACTAGAAGTGTATCACCTTGGTACTGACAAGCTTTAAAAAGTCATCAGCTTACAGTGAAAATATCTATTGTCTGTCTAATGATGACAAGAACCAGAAAGGAGGAGAAGCAGGAATAAGTTACATGCCTGAGACCAGCAATGTGACATTACGAAACACATAGTCTTGCATATTTAAATGTGTTGGCCAGCATCATCTATGCCAGCTACTGAAAAATTTCAGGTTGCATTAGTTGATTTGCCAGACCCATTTATTTGCTTTCACTTTTTGGCATATTAATATTTAAGTGTTAAAATATATAATGTCAGAGTAAAAGTGTATTACCTTCTCCCCTCAGTATTTAGTCTATTGTGTCGACTGGGGTATACAAAAATAAAAGACGAAACATCCTCTTATAGGTGTAGTGTAACACAGTAGCAGTCAGTTCTTGGTGCAGACGATCTATACTGTCTCTCCTTCTAGGTCAGGTGAGTGCAAGGATAGGAAGGCAAGAGTTCAGGTGGAGGACATATGTGTAGATCTATGTAATAAAGAATCTGAGCTTGGAAATGGAAGTATCTCATATTTTAGGATAAGATCGTCCCAGATTTCTTCCATGATGATACATTATTGTGTAAAAGTCTGGGCACATGGAATAAATTCCATTTTAAAAAAGGATGAATTCAAAAACAATGACATATAAAGTTTCTAAATAATAAGATGGTTACCCTACAGAGCTATAGACTGAAATCAGTATTTGGAGAAACCAGCCTTTAAATTTAAAACTATATCTGTTCTATTAGTTTGTTCCAAACATCTTGGAGAATTTGCAATGGTTCTCCTGCAGATTTTGGCTGTTTCATCTGCTTCTTTCTCTAGGTCTTGCCAGACAGCCTCAATGATGTTGAAATCAGGTATCTGTGGAGGATATACCATACCATCGTTATGATGCTGGCCATGTGTTTGGAGTCATCGTCGTGCTCCAGAATTAAATTAGGACCATTCTAACACCTCCTTAATGGTATTGCATGATGGATGAGAATCTGTCTGTGCATCTCAGCACTGAGGATTATATTAATCCTAACCAGAGCACCAATTTCATTTGAAGAAATACAACCCCAAACCTCTGTCATGAGTTGCTGTTAGCTGCATAAAGTTATCCATGTAGCATATTTAGTTGAGAGCACTTGCTGCCATGGTTCAGCAATCCTGTGTGGTTTTCAGTATGTGAGTTTCTTTCATTTGTTTCCCCTTTTCAGAGGAATACCCTTTATGGGGGCATCTCCTAAATAAAAAACACATCTGATAAGACTCCCCTAGAGTACCTGGGTTCCATTGGTGTCTGTTAGGGCTAATAAGGGAATTCTCTTGATTTCAAAAGGATGTTATAGCATATTTGTAATGCAGCACACTGTTGGAATTACTGAAGAAAAAATGAGAAGATGAGTGTAGCTACTGGCTTAGCCTGAAGAAGGGGCCTGTGTTGCCTCAAAAGCATCTTTTTAGTTAGCCAATAAAAGGTGTCATTTTGCTTGGCTTTTCTCTATTGAACAGAAACAATATACAAAATATTACTAATCATATAAGTGTACATCAACCCAAAAGTAGGTATGTACACTGATATATAGCGAGTCTTCCCATTAAAATTAGAAGAGGATATCTTCCTTTTTATCTGTAAGAACAAGCAACAAATTAAATTCTAACTATACACCTAAGTCTCTGAGGGGGATTTGCATATGTGCGTTGGGTAACATTTTATCTTGGTTTACTGCAGCAGTGTTAGGCCCTATACACGGTAACAGAGATGGCTCACATGGGGTCTGTACAAATGCTGTCTGAGATGATGGGGATGGCTCTGTATATATATATATATATATATATATATATATATATATATATATATATATAGTGGAATGAGCCCTGGACACAGACAGACAGACATCGTAATGTCACCCAATACACACATTTATTATGTACAATATTTACAATATTTGAGTGCACAACCCAGTGCCTCCAGCACCAATTCCCCAAAGTCCAGGCCTCACAGTGCAGTGCCTGTCTTCTTCAGGCTGCCTCTACTCTTCTCCAACACAACCTCATTCACTCCTCGCCTGACTCCAGCCATCGAATGAAGGGAGGCGGACCCTTTTATACAGGCCCGGATGGGCTCCAGCTGCTCCCCGACACTCCCCCGCGGACACTCCCCTGTGTGGCAGAAGTGTCAGCCCTCCGGGTGTCCCCAGTCTTCTTACCCCCAGCACTTCCTGGTGTGACGGAAGTGCTGAGGTCCAGGGCTCTTCAGGCACCGGGGCGCCCCCTGGCGGTAACCACGGGCGCCTACAGGGTTGAGCTTCCAAGCTCTGCACCCATGGTCCCCAGTGCAATCAGGGCGGTCGCCCCCTCGTGGTCTGGAGGAGGTGCAAGCCCTCTTCCAGTCCTCCTGGGCGTCCCGGCTGGGTACCACCCCCAACCATCCGCCACAATATATATAGCCTTCTTTCATTTCCATCTGTAAGTTAGGCATCACTTAAATATAGCTTTGAAAAATGTTCCCTGCATGCCCTCAATACTCATTCAGCCCACATCATAGGATTGATGGAGACCTTACAACCCTCACAGCACTTGTGCCATTTTTTTTACTAAAGAGACAAACCAGGGTCGTCCATGGACTTCATTATATTTTAAGAAATTATGCTATTTGACTGTTGCCAATCCAGCTCCTTTGCAAACAGGAGTTGGATGGCATATGGTACTGGACACTTTGTGAAACCATTGGGTACCTACTTCTGTAAGTAAAAGTTTGCCTTTAGTGTGGGGGAGGCTCCTAATGCCACACTTAACTGCAAGGTGGAAATTCTCCGTATCAACTTCAATTTTTTTTCTGTAGTCTGCTGTACAACCGGTCAAGCATGAATGCTAATTAATCTCTCTCCAGTGACTCTTAGCCACTCATAGGGTGCACTTCCATTCCATATGATGTGGAAATTTAGTACCTCCTTTTGGTTGTTATGCTTTACTGTCAAAGGTAACATTTAAATGGACATAACCTGTTCACCACTGTATGCTTTGTGAAGAATAGGGGAGGTGATCAGTTTCTTGTCAGCATCCATACCATCTGTTTTTCTAAAAAGTTCTTTCAATTGAAGCTAAGTTTTTTGGGCCAAGCCAGTACTTGGATTGGAGACCATCTAGGAAAGGATAAGATTGCTGCAGGAAGAGATATTAGTAAGGTCAGCAGGGGGTGTTACCCTGTGGTCTGTTTGTGGATCCTAATGCAGTAATGTAATGGGGACACTGTGCTGTAGATATGGCAATCTCCTTCAGATGAAACATAAAACCAGGGTGCTGACTGTCTCTGGTCATTAAGATCCCTGGGAATCTTTTGAAAAGAGTAGGGGACATCCCTATATCTTGGCTAAATTGCCCATCATGGCCTCATCCATTCTGACTTACTAATTACCCCCTGTTTGTAATTGGCTATCTCTTTTACCCTTTCACCACCTAACAGCTTATTTGTGTTGATTGAACTGGGACAAATATTGTTGTCATTGCATTTTCCAGGTGGGTGCTACATTTTGGTGGTGGTTGAAGTGGTTCCCTTCGGTCTATGTAAAACATTTTGAATAGTGAGAAAAGTGCTATATAAATGTATTTCATTTATTAATTATTATTAGTTATTATTATTCTTTAAAGACACTTTATGATCATTCTGAGATTTTACTAAAAATGATGAGCCTGTATTTTACCATTTGGCCATTTATCTTTGCTGTGAGCCAGTTTGCCTGTTTGTCTTTTCCAATTAGACTAAATAATTATGACTGACTAATACATCCTCACTGTCACTATCAGACTTCTGCAGCTTACACACATTTCCTTTTCACTGTGATACATTTAGTTCTTTGTACTTCCCTTTGCCTTTCCACTATAGCAAACACTCTGTTTGCACTCTTCATTCTTGAATTGGCTCATTCTTGAAAATGGGACCCACATCCACAACGATAGTACAGTGTTTTATTTATCTTTTTGAATCACAGCTGTCACCATTTTGTTTATGCTTCTATTTTTCACTCCACTTATTAATTTAATTCCGTCTTTAGTTTCAATTTTCATTAAAATGGCAATTAGCCTCAGTAAACAGTCTCTTCTGGATGCCCTCATGACGTAGTCTACCTATAGAACCAAACAATTATACAATGCGTCATTTAGCCCATCACCAAACTAACAATATTCTGATAGCTTTTTCAGTCCAGTCACATAAGTTACAGTTGTCTCTCCTTCATTTTTGCATTTCATGTTTTAGACTGGTATATTATTTTGTAAGAGATCAGAAAAAAAGTGCTTAAAATTGTCATCCTGACTTCATTTGTACCAGCACATTTAAATTAGAAAATTATATAATACTGTTTAGCGGGTTGGATGGATGGAGGTATATTTAACTTTATATTTTGTTTTCTTGTATGTTTACACATAAGAAGTGTTATTTCTTTTAATTGGTTATTCACCATTGACTCTTAATAATCAACGATTTTGGGACTTTACATAGTACTTGATAGCACAGGTGTTTTTCTGGACTATACCATTTATCTGTATGCCGTTTGGTGTGATTGAAATACATAGTATTCATTATATGTAAATGAATCTAGCTGATTTATGGAAGTTTTCTGTTAGATTTTTTCAGTCTGTCATGTTGCATTAAACAAAGCATGTTGGGGCTCCATCAGTTGATGTAAATAAAGGACATCCATGTTAGAATTCATTTGTAATGAAGGATCAAGACTCTTTTTTATTTGCTGAGTATTTTTCACAACACATTTGCAGCAAAATATTGTTGAAGCCTTTTCAACATACATGTTCTATTTTCTTAAATTCAGTCTTAACAATGTACATCCTGTTTACAGCCTATTGTACTTCAAAATCATGTTGCACTGTCATGTTGAGTCTTTTTTCTGGTTTAAGTTTAAAAAAAAAAACCTTGATCGACTTCTCTCTTAAGCTATGTAGTGCAAGTGTTGTCACAATACCAAAATTTCAAACTTCGGTATGATACGCAGAAAAGTATTGAAATTCAATACAATTTTTGATACTTAACACAGTGTAATGTAAAATGTTTGTATTGCCAAATAAAACCTTTACAACCTTTTGCAACTCCTCCTGAGCTAGAAAATATACACAACCAGTAACGAAGCACTGCACGATAACGTGCAGTGAATACACTTCACTTGAGCATTCATAGTTTTCATACTCTTTCTCTGTATGTTTAGCATTCATTTGCTCAGAGGTTGATATGCTTGCTGCTTCCGGAGCAACTCTTCTTTTGCGACATGCGGCGCATGGCCGCCCTGCTGGCCTCTGCCGAGAGTTGATTCTACAATAAAATAAAATAAAAAGAGGAATAACCTTGGAGCTCAATCATCACCCCGAAAGTGGATAGTAGACATCATGTAGTATATGTGTACCAAATTTTAGATCAATGGTTCAAACGGTTTGCGAGCTACAGGTGATTTAAAATCCTGGACAGACAAACGGACAGCCACGGTAGCGTATTATATACAAAGGTAAATAAACAAGCCCACACTGAATAGAAATTTAAATAAAATGAACAGTAATTTAAAACAGTCTGTTGAGCAGTAAATAACTTTAAAAAAATAACTAAATTAGCAGTAGTGCAATTCTTATGAAATACAACAACTAAAAAAACAACAAATCAATAGCACACATTAATGCTATGCATTAGAAACACAAACAGTGCAAATTACAATCTCTTTGATGCTTCCAAATTTTTTGCAAGGAAGACTAGCATGTGAACATGCTCATCTGTGGGGTGTGTCCTTTTTGGGCTGTAAATGAACCCAGGCGTACTAAAAACACGCTCAGGAGCACACCTTGAAGCAGCAACGCAAAAATTATTTTCTTGCAAATTGAGCACAATGAGATGTTTTTCTTGTTTGTTTTTCACCATGCCAGTGGATCTTCCTCTGCACTAAATTTAGGCATCTTCTCATAAACTGTGAATTCATTTGCGAGATGCACAGTTTCAGATGGTGTAGTGTTCTGAGACTGCTGACTTTGGCTTTCAGATTAGTTTTGCTTTTCTTTGATGGTTGTTTGGTGCTTGAAGACAGTATTCGCTGAATTTAGGTTTCCACTTTAAGCAAATGAACACTGATGTTTAGCATTTGCTTGACTTCTTCTTTTAAGACAAAAAAACTGTCTTTAAACCTTGAAATGCTGATGTGTTGAGAACCAGCTGCAGAGGGTGGTCCTCATAGCTCTGTCTTAGGTCATTTTTTTTGTATTTTCTTTAAGTTGCTGTCTCAAGAATCTATCACCCTGATAAGCTGTCAAATGAGAAAATTTCTTCCATGTTAATGGAATGAATAGAGGAGACGGTGGTGTGTTTTTTCCACTAAGGGCATCAGTGAAAGAGCTTAATGGACTTAAAACATCTCTTACAGCCTCAAGAACTGTAATGTCAGAGTCTTCCAGCATGAGGTTTCAGTTTTCCTGTCATCTTCTAGAAGTGAGCAGATAGCTTGCTGCTGTTCTAAATCTCTCCACCATTTCATATACTGAATCCCAGAACATCAGGTCATCATGAATTAGTTTGTGTTCAAGTATCTGTAAGCCCTTTTGTTTTTTTTTCAACTGTCTGCACATTTTTGGAGACCTGCTGAAAGCAGACACAGTTTACTAATGAGAGGGATACAGACACAGATGGTTTGTCTAGATATAAATTATGCCCAAAGCAGAGGATCCATGCAAAATCTTTTTGAAATACTTTTTTGGTTAATGAGCCATTTTTGTCATGTCCAGATGCCATTTGTCCTGAATAAGCGCCTCTCAGGGTTCCCTTAAGCTTTCTCCTTTGTGTTCAGAATTAAGCCCAACACAGCCCAGACACCAGCTTTGCGTGTACCAGGATTCTTTAATAAACTGGAGAGTTACTGCTATGTATGTGGAAGCAGACCTGCTGGTTCACAGATCATCTGTGGTTGAAAAGTGAGGCTTCTGCATAAGACTATTAGTTACTTAATTAGCTTAAAACACAGGTTTTAGATAGTTTTGTAATTATTTACATGTATTTATTATTGTAATTATTATTATGTATTTTAAAAAACATACCATGTCAGAGATAATACCAAAATCCATCCATCCAGCCATCCTCTTCCACTTATCCGAGGTCGGGTCGCGGGGGCAGCAGCTTGAGCAGAGAGGCCCAGACTTCCCTCTCCTCAGCCACTTCTAGCTCTTCCAGGAGAATCCCAAGGCGTTCCCAAGCCAGCCGGGAGACATAGACCCTCCAGCATGTCCTGGGTCTTCCCCGGGGCCTCCTCCCGGTTGGACGTGCCCAGAACACCTCACCAGGGAGGCGTCCAGGAGGCATCCTGATCAGATGCCCGAGTCACCTCATCTGACTCCTCTCAATGCGGAAGAGCAGTGGCTCTACTCTGAGCCCCTCCTGGATGACTGAGCTTCTCACCCTATCTTTAAGGGAAAGCCCAGACACCCTGCGGAGGAAACTCATTTCAGCCACTTGTACTCGCGATCTCGTTCTTTTAGTCACTACTTATAGCTCATGACCATAGGTGAAGGTAGGAACGTAGATTGACTGGTAAATTGAGAGCTTTGCCTTACGGCTCAGCTCCTTTTTCACCATGACAGACCGATGCAGAGCTTTTATCACTGCAGACGCTGCACCGATCCACCTGTCAATCTCACGCTCCATTCTTCCCTCACTCATGCACAAGACCCCGAGATACTTGAACTCCTCCACTTGGGGCAGGATCACTCTCCCAACCAATAGAAGTTATGAACAGATTCAGTGACAAAGTGCAGCCCTTGACGGAGTCCAACTCTCACCAGAAACGGGTTTGACTTACTGCCAGCAATGCGGAACAAGCTCTGACACCGGTTGTACAGGGACTGAACAGCTCTTATCAGGGGGTCCGGTACCCCATACTCCCGGAGCACCCCCCACAGGATTCCTCGAGGGACACAGTCGAACACCTTTTCCAAGTCCACAAAACACATGTAGACTGGTTAGGAAAACTCCCATGCACCCTCAAGGATTCTGCTAAGGGTGTAGAGCTGGTCCAATGTTCCTCGACCAGGACGAAAACCACACTGCTCCTCCTGAATCCAAGGTTTGACTATCTGACGGACCCTCCTCTCCAGAACCAAAAACTAATGGTTTATCCAGCTGAGCTAGAATGTGACAGTGTATTAGTGTGGTCTGCATCATTACCTGAAATAAATGTTTGTTTTTGCCTGTCATCAGAAACAAGTAGTTATCATGCACAAACTTTTTTGATCAACTAACAAAATGAAAGTAGTTAAAGGCACTATCGATGAAGTATCATTTGGCCTAACAGAAAAGTGCAGCAGGGTATCGTTGGCATATGAGTGAAATGAAAGTTATGTTTTTGTAATGATAGTTCCCATTAGAAGCAAGGGAAATGAAAACAGTAAGGGCCCAGGTACTGAATCCTGCAAGGCACCATATTTAATCTTTTAATATATGAAGCAGTACTGTACATAATAAAATCTTTTTGATAAATATGAACTAAATCACACAAGGATGATACCTGAAAGCTCCCTGTAGTTTTCCAGTCTTTGCAATAGAGTAGAGTGGTCAGTGGCCTCAAAGTCTGCGCTTAAATCCAACAACATAATTACTGTATAATTTTCCTCCTCAGAAGATATTATAATGTTATTTACAACATGGTTTAGTGCCATTTCTATAATGCAACCAGTGTGAAAGCCAGACAAGAATTTATCAAATAAAATATGAGTAAAGTGTGTCTGAAGCTGTCTGGTAACTACTTTTTCAAATATTTTAGAAAGAAAAGATCAATTTGAAATGGTCTATAATTAATAAGTGTATACTGTATGGGACTTGGACTAGATTTTTCATTAACTATTTGATAACAGACACTTTTCATGCATTAGAAACTGTGCTAGACAGTAATCAAATATTGATAAAGCTAAGAATAGGTGTTGCCAGAATATTGGTTAAGCTTTTCACTAATTCTTTATTTCTGTGGTTAGATAATAGATTTAATTTTAGAAATAAAAGTAATGACTTGTATTTTCTATTATCCAGTTAAAATTATCAAAGTGGCATGTTCAAGGAAACACACAGTTTGACCATGTGATATTTACTTTTCAAAATGATGCTGAAATCTGGGATCAAATATTTTCAATTTTATAATTAAAGAAGTTCATAAAATGTGCACTGCAAATTTTTGTAGGCATTTGACATTGCAGATCAGAATTCCCTTTTGTTAGATTACCAACAGTTGTAAGCAGAGCATTTCTGTTGTCGTCTAGAGTAAAAGTCAGAGTGGGTTATAAAGAGAGCTTTTTTTATTATACCTTTTAACGCTGTCTGTCCATGCAAGTCTGAAGACCTGTTGTTTTGTTGATATCCACCTATGCTTGAGTTTTGGGTAGTCTAATTTAAGAGTGTGACTATACTCTTTAAACCAGGATGAGTTTCTGCGTGCTTTAATTATTTTTGTTTTAATGGGAGCTACTGTATGTGATGCATCTTTCAGAGTATTTTATACTTATATCTCACATGATCTAGATTGTTTTTCATGATTAAGTTTGAGTATTGGGAAGGGCAGAAACAGATTAAATTTAACAGACTGTATTAAATTACCCATCACTATTACATGATTATAAACTAACATGATGCTTAATTTACACTACAGAAGACTGGCCTGTGTAACCACACCTTAATGCTCTGGATTGGATAGATAACACAATAAAATCTTTTGTAGTTCTTGGGCATCACATCCAACATGGGCAGGAGTGCTTTTAACCAATAACTGAAACACAGCTTTCAATTTATTCTTCACAGCAAAAAATTACTTCACTCACTATAAAAAGTATAATATGTAGAAAAATTAGGATATATTAAGATAATGATCATTTAAGAGGGCCAATGCTGTGTATTTGAACTGAATAATTTGTTTTTTTTTTGTTAGTTTATACTGGCTACCTGTTGTCACTTCTCAAGGGTCTAGTCGACAGGTCACGAATATCTCAGTCAATCTTCAGTCAGTTATGCTCACTGTGTTGAAAGTCTTTAACTGACCAACAATGTGCTACATTCAGTTTTCACCTGGTGAATGTGTACATACTGTGAAAGACAACCCGGACACAGACAGGCAGACATCATTTTAGGCACCACCACATGTTTATCTACAAGTCAACTATATACAGATGTGCACACAAACCCCCAAAACTCCCCTTAAGTCCAGGCCTCACAATGCATGTTCCTTCTTCAGGCCGCCTCTGTTCCTCTCTTCCTGAGCTCTGTCCATCTACACTCCCGTCTCCAGCCATTGAATAAAGAGAGGCGGCCCCTTTTATCTCCAACTGGACATGTTCCAGGTGCCTCCCAATTAGTTTCCACCGACACTCCCCAGTGTGGTGGAAGTACAGGCTGTGCACCCGGAAGCACTCCGGGTGTCCCTGGTCTTCTTCCCCTGAGTCCTTCCGGGTGTGACGGAAGTGCTGAGGGCCAGGGCTCCTCAGGCATTCGGGTGCCCCCTGGCGGTCCCCAAAGCCACCAGGTCAGTCGCCAACTCGTGGTCTGGAGTAGACGCAAGCCCTCCTCCTGTCCTCTTGGGCATCCCGGCTGGATAGCCACTCGCCACAATACGTAAAACATGTTTTTGTCAATATAAAAAGGCAAATTGCAACTGTGTCCATTGTTTCTAATATAAGGTCTTTACTGCTCTCGTATTGCAATAAGGGCATCTAGTGAGAATAAAACTGCTTTTGTTTATTGTAAAAAGTGACATTTTATTGAGGCACAAGTCATTTGCAATTTTAACAGTGCCATGCAGATGTAATTGTACCACTTCATGGGGAACAAATCTGATTGACTGTGTTTTGTGGTTTAGCATCACATCGCTTTATGGGGTATGCACCATCCCAAAAATCGTACATTGTTTCCTTGGCGCTCAGTTCTTTGCAGGATGGATTCCTCAATCAGATTTGTTGCTTTGTGGCTTTGTTAAAACACAAAAACGCCAATATTATTTGTAAGTGAATTTAATTTTAGTTGGCACTATGTCATCTTGTTGTTTTTATTTGTTTGCAAGCAGTCCCTGGGCACTACGTGCACATGGCTAGTAGTAGAAAAATAAAACTGTCTGATCTTCTTTTTCTTTCTCTTCTTCCATCTAAACTCAACAGCAGTTCAGGAAAAAACAGCAGCAGAAAGTCTACATACAAGTATGGCTAGCCAAAAATGACGAAAAAGATGTTTAGCTTGTTCCTGTAATAATATTTATTTGCATTTTGAATAGTATGATCTGAATACTTTGTTTGAGTACGGACCTGGTCACTTTCATACTTTCGAAACTTTATGCTTCAAAAAAACAAAAAAAGGAGGAAAAATACTAACAATCCCTAATCTTTAATAAAATAAAATGAAGTTTGTTCTATTGTATGTTTTATTTCATCCTTTTAGTCTGTTGAAAGAAAGATCATTTAAGAACCAAATAGCCAGAATGGTTGCTAATGTTCCAGATTCATAATTATTATTAATAAAAATATAATTATTATAATAAAATAAATAAGGTTGTTTTACAATAAATTATTCAATATGTCTTATGTAAGTGCAAACAATTTCATCCAGATTAAAGATATTGCTGCAGTTTTGAGCTTTTTATGTTCTACAATCATACCATCTTAGCAGGACATCTCCATTAGCAGAAATACCTACTGTACATAATAAAACGATAAGAGAGCTCTCCATCACGTCAGATCTTAAAAATAGTAGTCAATCACAAACTTCTTTCAAGCTGCTAGAACAGTGAGCTGCTTTTCATCAGGGTTCTCCATGTGGGATTGATTTGTAATCAAATAAATGAAATTAACTTTATGTTCAAAAAGATGTAGAGTACCTCTGTAGAGAAGGGGTGCCTATGCCTACACAACAAGAAACATCTTGATGACGACACAAAATAACTCAATTTTTTTCTTCTGACACTACTTAACTTAATCAATCAATCATTACTGTATAGCAAAACGTAAGGAATAGTGAGAACGTCTTATTTTTGTCATTACTGTTGCATGATATACAGCTCAGAAATGTATCAGAAATGGAAGTTGCTAGCCAAAGTACCCAGTGTTGCCAGGGTATATTTGTATAATGAGTTACAAAAATATAAGAGTCGGAAGAAAGCGCGTTGCTTGGACAGATTGGAGGAAAATTTCATTTCAAAAGACTACCCGACGGAAGCCTTGATAAAAGTGTGGTTTTGTGCAAACTGTGCAAAAAGGAGTTTGCATACCACCGACGCACTTCAACCTTACGGTACCATCTAAATGCAAAACATGTTACAGCGAACACAGAAACTGTGTATGCTGTTAGCACTAGCAGTATGAGTTTGAGTACCAACAAAAGGTGTCAGCAGCCCAAAACTGATGAAATGACTGGCTTCAGGACCAAAATTAGTAAATCAACATCGGTCAAACTTACAAATTCTCTTGCAAAATGGATTGCTTTGGACTGTAGACCACTAACAGTGCTGGAAGATAGGGGGTCAGAAAATGTGCTACAGTTAGCGTCAGGTCATCCAACTTTTCAACTGCCGTGCCGAGAGACTATTTCAAGTAAAATTCAACAGCTTTATGACACTGAAAAGCAAGCAAAATTAGATGCATTACAGAAAGCGGACATTTTGGCTCTTATTGGGGATCATTGGAGCGTGACCGTTAGTAATTCTAATTACATCTAATTACAAAATGTTCAATGATCACACTGTTTTAGCCTAATGTACAAAATAATTTTGGCTAAGGTTACTCAGAGTTTAAAGGTGAAGCTGGTCAAATTAACTTTTATGTTTCTGCCTTATTTTTTTAAGATGAAAAACTGCACTTTATGTTGAAATTTGTCTTATTATTATTTAAAGACAATACCATTCTGAACATGTACTTAAAGTACTTAGGATACAACTTTATTTTTAGCCAATTTTAGCCACGGATGATGATTCTGATTTGAATTGAAATGCAGTTTAAATGCATTTTTTTTTTCAGAATTTAAAAGAGCTTCAGTTTACAATATTCATGTCCATGTCTATTATTTGATTCCGTCGCCCACTAAAACCCTTTTAAATTAAAAAAAAATTTGCGCTTTGGGCAAATTTACATGTGCGATAACATGCGATGAATTAAAATTAATTAATTACAAAGCCTCTAATTAAGTAGATTAATTTTTTTAATCGAGTCCCACCCCTAATATATATATATCTATACTATTGAACTTTCCAATGTCACTAATTCTCCAACTTCCCGTGTAGGTAGAAGGCTGAAATTTGGTACTTATTTCGGTAATATGATGCCATTGTCGGCCGCCATATTGAAGTTTTCAACGGTCTTTGTTACTTATGGGCCCATCTTCAAGAAATTTGGTATGCGGGTTCCCAACGCTAACTGAATCCTACTTACGTACATATATACATCCATAGCCTGCAGCTCGGTCACCGTGTGAGGCGGCGTTGGGTCCCCCATCCCAACTCCTCCCACGTTGTTGGCTGCCTGCCTATATAAGGCCGTCCGTCGCTCCAGTCTGTACATTCCCTTCCTTGCTTCGCCACAGGATTCACGTCTCCCTGCTGATAACTACAGACTTTTTATTTAATCAACGGCTTCTCCGCTGTTTTATTGTTCATTTATTACGATTATAGTTATTGTGTAGGTATTTTAGACTTACTTTACATTGTTCAGGTACCCATTTCCTTCATCGTTCCAACCGTACCCCCATTAACATGTCTATCGAGGTGATCACCATCGATCAAAGAACTGTCACTTACTGAGTGGTTTCCATGCCCGGAGATACCACCTACCTTTTCCATTCTCTTTGTTACATATTGCACGGCCATATCAGGCTCACTCTTGATTTCCGGAGGAACATTGTGTCTTATGTATTGAATGACTGGGACAGGTTCAAGGTGTGGACTGATGACGGTACAGGAGATAATTATACTACACAGGAGCACTATAAGAGTGAAATGCTTAAGCCCTTCACCTATGCATCTGCATGTGAGTTGATGGCTGCCGCTGAATTGTTTGGTTGTTGCTTTCAAGTGTACCGAAATGGCCAAATATTTTACACCTTTCAACAACCACCAATGCCTCTTAAACATCTTAGATTGACAGGTGACGATTTCAGTAGTGGACACTTTGATGTTTATGAATGTTTAAACTCTCAAAAGCTGAATGTGAAGTTATCGATGAAAACGGTTGTATGCTTACAACACTTGACAGATGCCGAATGTCACTTCAACACAAGTCCTACAAATACTGTCGTAATTGGAACAAACCATGAAACTCAAACCGATTATGACAGCAGCAATCCAAGCTGTGAGATTTGAGACAAGATTGCTTTTCACATGGCCAACTGTACATTGCATGCTCAAGAGTAAGCTCAGCACACAGCTTGGTCATGTTACAACCGGAGGGCCGAACTGACAATGTGATTTACAAGGAGATCCTTAACAAATAATTATTGGTATATGTTCCCTCAGTTTAAAAAGGTTTAATTTTTTCTTAATAAATATTTTAAGGCAGTACTTCACCACTGCGAAGCGCGGGTATTTTGCTAGTATATATATATGACAGCAGCACTCATCACTTACAACAGTGTCAAAACAATTACATTGACAATCATGTTACGTTATTTTCAAAATGTTTCCTTTTCTTTTTCATTACTTCCTTAACACACTACTTCTCCGCTGCAAAGCGCGGGTATTTTGCTAGTATATATATATATGTGGATATGTATATATATGAGTATGTATATTGTCACACATGTGCGATTAGGAGGCAGTCAAAGAGCCTAAAGGTGAGTGAAACATCGCGAGATAGAGGGTTGTCACGTGGTACTTACCTGAATCTCTTTTGCTCAACAGAAAACTTGAAGAAAAATAATTCCTCCACTTCCAGGATTCCAAAATGGCCGCGATGACGTCACTTCCGGCCCACCATGATGACGTCACTTCCGGCTCCATCAATCCACCTCACTTCCGTCCCATCATGATGACGTTGTTTCCGGTTCCTGTTTTCAACGTCACTTCTTGCCAACCATTTCCTGTCCCATAATCCTTCCCTGTATAAAGTCGCCATTTTGACTCAAGAAATCTGTTCATTGTTTTGTTCTGAGACTTTGAATCGTTTTTTTCTTTAATTGTCTGGGCGACATTATATGGGGACGGTCCCCAAAACTTTGTTTTGTGTTGAGTAAGATTCTTTTGAAGAAGAATAACCATCACAATATGTACATATATATGCATATATATGTATATATATGTGGATGTATATGTATA
The DNA here is from genome assembly GCF_016835505.1 of Polypterus senegalus. Classification (NCBI taxonomy): domain Eukaryota; kingdom Metazoa; phylum Chordata; class Cladistia; order Polypteriformes; family Polypteridae; genus Polypterus; species Polypterus senegalus. The sequence continues at coordinate 101,602,894 of NC_053159.1, read as the reverse complement.
TATACTGTATATATGTGTGTTTATGTATATATATGTTTGTGTGTGTGTGTGTGTATATATATTGTGATGTATGGCCAGCTCTTCATCCCGGCCAATACCCCCACGCCGCCAGGTGGAGCCCTCCCTGCAGTATGGAGGTGCCCCGAAGACCAGCAGGGCATTATGGACATTGGAGTCTTTATTCACAGCCCTGCTGGATACCATGGGGGCAGCCAGGAGTCGCTGCAAGGAGGCCCAGAGATTATTTACCTTATGCCCAGGAAGTACGTCAGAGTCACATGGACAAAGAGAACGATGTGCTTCCCGGGTGAAGAAAAAAAGGAATTTTTATCTGACCCGGAAGTGTTCCAGGTCACATGGGCAGAGAGGGTGAAACACTTCCGGGTTAAGCAGTATAAAGGACTGTGGGAAATCCCAGACGGACGAGCTGAGTTGGGAGGCAGGGTGGCTAAGCGTCTGGGAGTGGAGGATTGGTTATTGGATTATTGTATTGTTTATTGAGAATTGTGGAGAGGATTGTGCTTTGTGCACATTATTATTATAATAAATAATAATTGGACTTTTTATCTGGGGTCTGACGAGTGGTCTGAGGGTACAAGGGTGCGAGAAAACCCTAATTCTGTCACAATATGTATATATATACTGTATATATATATATATACTGTATATATATATATACTGTATATATATATGACAGCAACACTCATGACAATGACAATGTCAATCATGTTATGTTATTAATTAAATGTTTCCTTTTCTTTTTCATTACTTCTTTAGCACACTACTTCTCTGCTGCGAAGCGCGGGTGTTTTGCTAGTATATTATAATATTCACTTATGCATTGTAATATATTATATATTTTACTTTGTAAAAATATCATAAATCGGCTTCAGAACTTTCATTTAACAGACACCAGAAGCAGCAACTGGACTTTTTCAGCAAGAAAATACTGCATGTAATGCATCAAGGCAAGAAATGTTCTAGATTGCTTCCAAGAACATTTATTTCTATAGCACATTTTCATACAAATGAAATGCCTTACAGGAAGGCAAAAACGTATTTACACGCAAATAAAAACAAATTAAAATTAGAAATGAATAAAAACACATAAATAGTATACACAAATAAATAATGCGTACTTACGTAATCTTCTTATATAATACAGTACTGTGGCTGTCCATTTGTCTGTCCAGGATTTAAATCACTTGTAACTTACAGACTCTTTGACCTATTCACCTGAAATTTGGTACACATATACTACGTGACCTCTACTATCTGCTTTTGGGGTGATGATTGACCGCCAAGGTCAAAGGTCAACCTAGGAAGGTCAAGGTCAAAAATTAAATAACTTGTAGCCTGAAATTTGGTACACATATGCTACACTAAAATTCTGCACTACAGCTTTATATTAAAACCAAAGAGTTTTGGAATTATTACTTTTTATTTTTATTTCATTTTATTGTAGAATCAACTCTCGGTAGCAGGCAAAGGCAGAACAAAACGGCATCCAGCGATGACAAAAAGATGCTGCTCGCGTGAGAATAGCTACAATGCTCTCAGTTAAGTGTATTCACTGCACGTCATCATGCAGTGCACAGTTACTGGTAGTTATATAATTAAGAGAAAAATAGAGTCTTTAAATATAGAATTGTTTTTTTAAATCTCTAAATGACAGTCCAATGATAAGGTCAATTGGCCAGGGTGCACAGAAGAAAAAAAAAACTCCAGTTAAGCTGGAGAAACAAACAAACTCTGTAGGGCGTCCAGGTCAGCCAAAAGGTATTCTGTCTAATATAATGTTCTTAAGTAATTCTTTATGTTCTTCATTTTAGAAGATTCAACACAGTGGGTCTCATGGAAGGTTGGAGTATGCGCTTTCATCAAAAGTAACAGGTGGATGCACAAGACTTTGATCAGGTGGTGATGGCGCAGAACACCACCACAGAACACCCAGAACAGAATACAAAGAAAAGTGAACATTAATATTGATTGCAGATTCATTGAAAAGTATGATAATTCTATGCATATCTTATTTATTAAGAGTAAAATTAAAATGTAACTATGAAAATGCCAAACAGAAAAAGGTATTTTTTGGAGTTTTTCTTTTTTTTTTTTTTTTAAAATGATCCACAGTGTTACCCTGGAGTATCTCTAGTGGTGAAGTATTCCAGATTTTTGGTGCATATGGTGCATAATAGCTAAAGGCTGCCTCTCCACTTCTTTTACATTTGGCTCTTGAAATAATCAGCAGACCGCTACTAGAAGATCTACGGTTACGACCTGGAATGTAGAACAATGGGCACTTCAAAATACACAAAGGAGCCAGAATTTTTAAAGTCAATTCTAAAGGACATAGGTGACCAAATTAGTGGATAGGACTGGCGAGCTTTGTTGGGCTGAATGGCTTGTTCTCGTCTAGATTGTCCTAATGTTAAATGTAACAACACTAAAACTGCCGAGATATTCTCAAATTTTCTTTTTCTGGCTAAAATTCTTGCTGCTACTTCTTAGGTAAACAAGTGATGAGTCCATTGCATTAATCTAGTCAACTAATCCAGTTGTAACTCTTCTACACTGATAACCCACAAATATAAAAAAAGAGACCAGAAATATTATAATATTAATTGTTTGAGAGAGGCAGAGTTTATATTTAATGTTCAACAGTATTTCTACAAAGCAACAAAATGCATCTCTGCAGAGAACATAACCCTTACAAATAAATAAATAAACAAGCAAATTAATTAATTAATAGGTTGGGGTTTTCACAGCTTGCCAAGGAAAAAGACCAACAGAAATCGGTTTTTCACCTTGACATGCCACCTGCTTCAAGATTGGCATGTCAAACGGGAGCTTCTCACAGCAGCATGACCGTCTTATAAAGAATGCCATTTCCTGACATCCTGCGTCACAATTGCTTGTTTATGTGTTGTTTTTAATCTAATATGACAGACTTCCTTTTAGCATAATATCAGTTAGGATGTTATGCAAATGAAAAAAATGTCATCTATATTAATTCAGAGTTCTGCTTAATTAGGCCAGCATATTAACTGTGTCATTCACAGTTTCAAATTGATCCTTTAGCAAGAATGACTTGGAAATTAAAATACAATAGCCATAGGATAGTTAAATTGATTCATTTTAGTAGCCTTGCAGATTCAATTGAATTATTCTTTTCATAGGATTTCACTCAAATCTTTGGTTGTTGTTTTCTGGTGCTGTTACTTTATAGAAGCAAAATTTACACCACAGGAATAAAAAAAAAATGTATGGGAGATACTGCCTATGAAATTATAGGAAGACTGCTGTATAGTGAAATCAGTCTTCTGTCTTTCAGTATTCCCCAAACAAACAATAAACAATGTTCTTCTTACCTGGCCGATTTATCAACTATTTCTAAGAATCTCTCTTGCATGTTAAGAAGTCTTAAAAAGAGATATTAAAAATGCAAGACCCAAATAAAAGAACTAAAATAAATTGGATTCTTACTAAATTTGGGCTAATTGTGCTGTTATTTTTAAACAAGTTCATATGTAATACTAGAGTCACTTTTCTTTGCCAAGTTAAAGTTTAAATATAATAAAGCTATCCAAAAGTGGCGGCACAATGGTGCAGTGGGTAGCGCTGCTTCCTCACAGTTAGGAGACCCGGGTTCGCTTCCCGGGTCCTCCCTGCGTGGAGTTTGCATGTTCTGCCTGTGTCTGCATGGGTTTCCTCCCACAGTCCAAAGACAAGCAGGTTAGGTGCATTGGCGATCCTAAATTGTTCCTAGTGTGTGCTTTGTGTGTGTGTGCACGCCATGCGGTGGGCTGGTGTCCTGCCCGGGGTTTGTTTCCTGCCTTGCGTCCTTGTTGGCTGGGATTGGCTCCAGCAGACCCCCGTGATCCTGAAGTTAGGATATAGCGGGTTGGATGATGAATGGATACCCAAAAGTTAAAGTAAGGCTAATCCTTCTTTTTAACAACATTTTGTTTAAACTGTATGATTTTACAATTTGTACTGTTTCTTAATAAATTGTTGAAATGCAATGTAATCCATAGAGCTTAACATTTAGTAAGTAATGTTTGGTCACCACTTCCTGTACAGCATTTCCTGTTAATGAAAGTGTTTTATTTTTGTATTTAGTAGTTGAAGAGCGAAGAATCTTTTTTTTTTCAGAATAATGAAAAATAAATGATCAAATATACATAATTTATTAATACTTTCAGCAATGAGCTGCTGTATTTCTCAATGCAGCTTCTAAAGCATATTACAATTCATTTATATACTTAGATTTTAAAATGACACAAATCAGCTTTTGTGATTTCTTATACATCTCAGAATAAAAAAAAACAAAACTGAAAACTGATCTCATGTAAAACTTAATTTCCCATTTACCAGTCCTTTAACAACAATCTTTACCAGCTTTTATCTCCTTCATATAGGTAACAGTTTCCTTCCTTTGCCTATTTTTTTTTAACAATATTGAAAGCTACAGAGTACTCATAATAAGAATGACATAATGACATTTTTCATTTTGACTATTTTTGGCAGTACACTTTTGAAACCTGAAGGTGGTTGTAGTGAATATGCATTATCCTATTTTCTTGTAATAAATCAAATACGTTTGGTAAGACTTTCTTAACAGGAGATGAATCTGGTAAAAAAAATATTAACCTGAGTTTTAGAAAATTGCATTCTTAAAACTGTTTAAATTTAAAGGGACACAGGGAGCCAGTTCCGATTCCAGCAAAATCAAGTACAAGTCAGAAACCAACTGTCATGGAATCAATAGAAGATCAGTGGATGATGTGTTACTCTGTTTATTAATCACAATTCACCAGCAGGCAGAATGTATGCTCTAACAAACATTAACTAATAATTGCAAAGATGGAGGCAAGGCTGAATACATGATAAGACGTCTACTCTAACTTACAATGCAAGCTTAAACCAATTTTGTTTGATTCTAAAATTAAATAAGTATAGACTCACCTTACAGGCAGACAATAGTGGGAACAGCTAAAAATTTTGGTTTTACTCTTGACATAACTGTCATCAGTTACATGCAATTACATCTAAGCTTATGCTATATAACATACATAGAAGAGTACAATATTTCACGCAACCCTGGATGGGGTAGCAGGCTATTACAGGGCCTACTGGCACACATACCCATATTGAGCCAATTTTCAATGGGCAGTTAATCTAATATATATATCTTTGGTATATGAGAGGAAAACCAAAGTAATCAGAGGAATTCCCATTAATACATAAGCAGAACACACACAGGGTTTGAAGCCAGAATGCTGGATCCATGAAACAGTACAGGTAACCGCTTCACTTCCTTGCTGCTCATTTCCAGAGGATTTTATTAGCTGAATTACTACCTATGGTGTATCAACATCCAATGGGGTTTGATAGAATACTGAAACTTGACTTTTTAACTAAGTAAAATTAAATTAATGTACAGCCTCACCCTCTACATAAATTTAGTTGATGATGGAATTTAGGTGCCCATGTTTTATCTGACAGATACCCATTCTATATTCAGTGTATGGAGTTTTAATTTCAGGTGGTATTAAGTTTGTTGAGTCTTTGTTGCATATTCAACCTGGTAGTTGGTGTTATTTAAATGGACACTCCAATTTTTGAAGTAGTAGATTTAGATTAGTTAATGCCCATATTACTCTGCTTCTGAAGATGTAAATGTAATGTACAATGGAACCTTGGTTTACGAGTGTTTTGCAAGACGAGCTAAAATTTTTAATAAATTTTGACTTGATAAACGAGCGAGGTCTTGCAATACGAATAGTATGGATACGCTTTGTCTGCTGAGCGTCATGTGATCACAACTGAGCTGATGGTTCTTTGTGTGTGTGTGTCTCTCTCTCTCTCTCTCTCGTGGGCAATCATCTCCTATTCTCCGTCTGAGTCGGCGTGCCTCACTCGTATAGTCAACCTCCGTACAAACTTATACTGTTTACTACAGCATTGTGACTGTGTGTGTGTGCGTGCGTGTGTGCTGTGACGTGCGAGTCCCCATCTTGCGCCCCAAAACACGAAGCTGAGTCTCAGTACTTTAACAACACCAGCTTTATTCAGCTGGAAACAGCAACAGCATGGTTATTTATTGTGCCATTCTCCTATACACAGACACAGCAGTCAGGCAGGGTCGTGGCCAAGCAGTACTGTGCCCTGTGCATTTATAATATTCCTTGTTCCTTGTATCACCCATCGACGGCAGGCGCTTATAGCATGTCCGCAATCTTTTCGGATTCGCTTTTACGGTGAACTGCTACAGCGCTGGGAAACTGCGATTGCTTTGGGACGCTCTTCTGCGTGTCGTCCTGTTGGGTGGAATCCCACAAGAGTTTAGAAACTCACTCACACCAGCCATGATTCTTTTCAAAGGTAAAGTGCAGGTTCATTTTTTTTATGTATTTTTACTTTATATTTTGTATTAATCATTTTTATATGAATAGTTTTGGGTTGTGGAACGAATCATCTGAGTTTCCTTTATTTCTTATGGGGAAATTCACTTTGATATACGAGTGCTTTGGACTGCGAGCATGTTTTCGCAACAAATTATGCTCTCAAACTGAGGTTCCACTGTATTTAAGTTATACAGATGTATTCTGACAGAGTAATGATTGTAGTATTAATTAGTTTACAAAGTTGTAGTAAAGTCTGCTTTTAGACATTTTTACCACAGTGCGAATATTGCACAGTGAGCCGTTTATTCTTCTTAATAAATTTTCATTGATGTATCCATGGTTCATTCTGTAATCATTTTATTTGTTACTGTACCTTGGTAAAAAACAGCTACTTAACATGGGAAAAATAGATGAAGAGCTTGATTTCAGTGATAGAGAAGTGTGACACTGATCACCAATTATCTGTTTTACTGGCGCTTATAGCATGTCCGCAATCTTTTCGGATTCGCTTTTACGGTGAACTGCTACAGCGCTGGGAAACTGCGATTGCTTTGGGACGCTCTTCTGCGTGTCGTCCTGTTGGGTGGAATCCCACAAGAGTTTAGAAACTCACTCACACCAGCCATGATTCTTTTCAAAGGTAAAGTGCAGGTTCATTTTTTTTATGTATTTTTACTTTATATTTTGTATTAATCATTTTTATATGAATAGTTTTGGGTTGTGGAACGAATCATCTGAGTTTCCTTTATTTCTTATGGGGAAATTCACTTTGATATACGAGTGCTTTGGACTGCGAGCATGTTTTCGCAACAAATTATGCTCTCAAACTGAGGTTCCACTGTATTTAAGTTATACAGATGTATTCTGACAGAGTAATGATTGTAGTATTAATTAGTTTACAAAGTTGTAGTAAAGTCTGCTTTTAGACATTTTTACCACAGTGCGAATATTGCACAGTGAGCCGTTTATTCTTCTTAATAAATTTTCATTGATGTATCCATGGTTCATTCTGTAATCATTTTATTTGTTACTGTACCTTGGTAAAAAACAGCTACTTAACATGGGAAAAATAGATGAAGAGCTTGATTTCAGTGATAGAGAAGTGTGACACTGATCACCAATTATCTGTTTTACTGGATGCAAGTGCTCCTTACATTTTTTTACAGCATACATAAATAATAATTTCATCATTTATCAATATACTTAATCCAATGCATGGCCACTTCTAGTGCTACAGCATAGCATTCAATGCAGGAATAATCTTGGATAGTCTTCCTGACACAATTTTAGATACTGCTGATCTGAAATTGAAAAGTCATACTGTAAGTTAGTGCACTTGAACTGTTACAAGAATTAGTTCAAAACTGATTTTCAGTAAAACATTCTCTAATGATGACACATGCTATTAACTCATGTAATTCTGGCAGCTTTTAGCATTAGGCAGGCTTAGCATTTTTTTTCTACTCCATATATCGAGAATTGCATGTTGTCTTTAGGCAGTGAACGCATAATTTACTCATCATTTTCCCTATCTGTATAAAATAAAGTTTATAACAATATAATGGTACTATTTTTAACACTTCACAGAACCAAAGTCATTGATAACAAACCATTATGGCTTTGAATAAAATGAAGAATGGATGAGGTCAGAAAAGAGGATCTAAAATACAGGTGCATATCAATTAAAATGTCCTTATCCTTGGCAAATATAACTCTGTCAACCTTATTCTAAAAATATTTAAATTTGCTCTGCAATCCGCATACCACACCTGACAAACTTAAGAAAAATCAATTTCCTGTTGGTTTTATTTTTAAAGTATATTAATCATACATTCTTCCACTGGAAGGAAAGGTAACGATTTTTGGTGTTTAGGACTTAAAAGGTGGCTCCAGTCTTTGAAAAATGATAACCAATTTGTGGTCTAAATCAGATCTTTAGGAGAGATATCATAGTTTAAAATTTTCCCTTATTTTCTGTTGTGATATTCTGTCTCTGGCAGTTCTATACCCATATATTTTTCTGAACCTGGCTTGATCCACTGATTTGCATCTTGATGTTTTTTCTTTGCTAATATACAGTCATAAAGCTGCAGTTTATGCAGTCGGTAATAACATATATTCATCACACAATGACATAAAACCAATACATAAGTAAGCAGCTTTCAGAGAACCACATGGCAGACTTGCTCTGAGGCTGAGCGCTGGTGGGGATTGATTTATTTTTGCAAAACAGGAAAAAAAGCATTTCTAATGTTTGCATTGAATTTGGTACATTTTTTTCAAGCAGCATTGGTAATCATTCATTTTCATTAACTGTTATCAACATCAAATGGCATTCTGCAATGAGGCTGCTCTTATTTTAGTGCTCCCATTGGGCCTATCCCATCCCGTTTAATTGAGGTCACTGGCAAATGTGAAAGAGATGTGATGCTTTCATCCAACCTGGGTTCTGATCTCAAGTAGTGCCAACAGCAAAAAACAGAAGAAAACAATACTTCTGAAGGATAGTTGGCTATAATCCATCTAGAATGTGCTTTATGAAAAAAATAAGAGACACTAAAAGTTTCAAAGGGTAACAACTAATTGATTTTTTACCCAACGCACTAAATTGTTTGTCGCTTATCAGAACTTGGGTGGACTAATCCCAGTTCTCAGTAGGCACATTGATCTGGTTTCAGGTTAGATTTTTATTAAAAACAATAAAAAGCTGTGCTCAGGAATTGCAGCATTTTACACAAAGCTTAATACAGATAAAACATTTTGATACATCTGCTATGCCAATGGGCAACACGTAATGGCATTTTGTCACATTTGTACGTTCACCATCAGTCTTGTGCACTTTAATAGGTTATGCCCCTTCATGTTCATTATTGATTGTGCTAATAGCTGACACCAATGCTAATCCTCCAGCCAGTCTTTGGCCTCAGCTTTTGGGGTGTCATTTTACCTTGGTGAAGTAGTTACAAGTAAGGCTCAGTGCGTATCAGAGCTTTCACATGGTTTAACTAACTAAAGCTCAGTACTTAACCATGCTTAATCCATATTGGTGAGATTAAAATATACTTTAAAAAATAGTAATATCTTAAGGTACAGAATCACATAGTAAAACAAGTACTTTATTGAAAAAACAGTTAACCATATTACACATTCTAATTTCTGTGCATACTGTATTTTAATTATCAAGCTTGTGATAGTATATGAAAGTATCCAGTAAATATTCATGTAGCTATATTTCCATAAGAAAAACCACAAAAACCCCTAGCTCTTTTATGATCTGGTGGTCTTTTAAAATATTGCTTGGTTTATTATGTACCTTTTTTAGAATTTCTTTTGTAGATGGTTTACTGCAATTATTACCCGATATGAAAAATAAATCAAGCACTTCAGGCTTTGATCAGTCTCATGTAACAAGTTATTGCTAGATACAGACAAATGCCCTATGCCCTGTTGCAGCTCCTGTGATGTGTGTCTTGCTAGAACCTGATTCTGCTATTTAAAATTTAGTTTCAAAGATGTTCGTTTATTTAATGATTTATCGCTACAACGTCTTGTTTCTTGTAACAGTGCCACCATTTTGGACTTGTATATGATAGCTATTCACATTGCTATGCAAGACATCCAGAGGTCATGACCTGTGATATCACTGTATATAGGGCATAAAGTTTAGGGGTCATGCACTTCCTGATTATTTGAGATAAGATAAAAAACTTTATGTTTGGTGTTCTTTGCTTTATGTTAAGCTTGAATTTCTGAGGCACAGAGTTCTACATTTAGTTTTCTTGACTACACTTTTTGGTTTCTGATTGGGCTTTCGTAAAAGATAGGACTGATTTTTAGTTATAAAGATTCACATGGTTTAATTGGTTTATAACATTTGTTTCATCCTCTAATCCCAATTAAAAATACCTTTACTACTAAAGGCATAACAGGAACAAAGAAACAAAAATTATTCTTTATGTATCTTTATAAATTGCTACATTTCATTAAAATGGAGAAAGCCCAGTCCACTCACTGTAACACAGTGGGAAGAATATGCTTAATTTGAAATTAGAAAAAACAAAATCAAATGTTCCATTCATAGAACTGGTTAAAGCCCCTTCAGAATTAGGTGAGAATATATTAATGTTGTTATTGAGTAAGCATGCTGGGCCTTCATGAACCCTCTGGAGGCTTCAGTATCTTTGAGTGACAAGTACATAATAGGTTGTCCAATCTCATAGCTCTTCCTAGTGGATTGGAATGGTGTTAAAGCTTAATTTGAAAATATGAAACATTGTATGTCTTATAATATGCTCAATTGTTCTGTACTATATTTATTTTAATGTATTCTCATAAAACTAATAAAGGTTGAAAAAATGTAAAAAAGGATTCTAGAGACTTAGTTCAAGAATTCTCTGCTGCTGCTTGTCAGTTTGAGTGACATATTTGAACCTTTAAGAACGACAAAGCTTTTCACTAGTATCCAAGAAAATACCAAAGGCGAAACCACAGAACAACCATATATTTGGGTCGATTTTACACACGGAAACATTACCCTGTAGACACAATATCAAAAATCACATACATGTTAATCAATCAACAATGCAAAAACCTGCACACTCTTGCAAACTCTGCTTCTTCTAAGCATGGCAGTAGTAGGAACCTTTAAATGTGCGGACCTATGTGAATGCATTTTCCACAATTTCACAGTTAATAGTCAAAATGTATTTAATGAGACTCTTATTAAAGAATATTTTGATAAACATAAATTCCCTAGGCTTTACATAATCAGTAATAATTAAGTTATTGTTAAATTTAGAACCCAAAACTTCAGAAAGGCCTGAATCTTGTGACTAGCCTTAGGCCTAATATTCAAAAAGGTATGAGGACCAAAGAATGTTCTGGTTTTCTATTCCTTTTTACAGGGCAGAATTTGAATCTCTTCATCTTTTCTCCTTTCGGATTGGCTTTCTATGTAACGTTACTTAATCATAAGTAGACTGCTCTGAAACTCTTAAAACTACTGGAGTAGGTGGTGTGCAAGGAGTCTGCCATTTTGCATGGGAGAAGATACTGCAAAAACAGCCTCTTTGAGTTCCTTTTGCTTGCCTTCCAGTTAAGTTTTAGCAAACTCCATATAAAAAAGTATTGTGGGTCAATACATCAGTAATATGGCAGACTTATGTTTATAATATTATAGATAATATTATCAATGACTGGCAGAAAAAGCAGCTGAAAAGTTGAAACAGTTTCTGGTGCATGATACATTACCAGCTTTGTGGGCCCTGGAGTCATGTGTATCAAATTTTCTGCCGTCTCTTTACATGCTCCTTTATACAGTTTTGAGGACCAAATAACAATGCTGTTTGTGGACATAAATTACTCTTCCTCAGCAATGTCTTCACCATCATCAGAGATATCAGTTTTTCTCCCAAGTGTTTACCCCTGCTCTGCTATTTCTGCTTTCTCATTGTCTTCTGGCTTTTGCTCTCATGTTCTTTGAAAACAAAAAGTTTTAACATCACTTTAGACACATTCCAACCCATCCTCACTCCTGGGAGTATATGTGTCTGTCATGTATGCACAGTTCCTCCTCGTATGGGTAGCTAGTGTGATTTTAATTCACATCTTGTTATTCTTTCAATTGAGAACAGTGCTTTAAGTCTTCCAGTTAACCTTGCATCATACCTGAATTTTAAGTAGCTGTTTATATTTATTTGAGAGATTTATCTAACAATGAGACAACCCAGTTTTATTTTGTTCTAATACCAGCAGACATCAGCACAAAGAATATTGTGGAAGAACACTCCACCATATTATTTATGTCATATTACAATAGTCTCATTTCCATGCTGTTTTGAGACCTGAGTGCTGCATTGCTGAAACCACAGCTTGCTGTGCATAATTGATTAACATACAACAGGGCATAAATGCAAACATCCCACAAACATTTGGTTTGATGAGCTTCTTTTTAACACTGACTAAAAAACCTTCCCGAAAGTATCGTGTTTTACATTTAAATCTCATCATTATTTAATCAGTGGTAGAAAAATCTTTATGCCAGGTTATCAGTGTTAAAGTGCTTCCTACTGTTTTGCTCATGAAGCCAGACAAAGAAAGCAGATTATTGTAGAAGGCAGCACCCCTGCATATTCAAGACTTCTGTTCAAGTGCTTCATGTTGAGGAGGAAGATGAAAACAAGACCTCTAATAAACGTCCTGTTGTTTATTGACGTTGACTTCAAATGTGAACCAGTCCTGCCTTGTACCTTGAGAGGGACACGGATGGAAAACTAAGATTCCTCCACACACGCACACACACAACTCTGCTTCAGGTTACAAAGAAGAATAACAAGGTTCTCCAATAAAACGTCCTAAATTCATTTTTAGAATCATATTCCAGTAGCAGTACAATAAGAAAACAAATATGTGCAGTGGCACACAAAAATCATTCAGTATAATAACTTAATAGGCAGAATCATAATCATGTATAAAATACAATATAGAGACATAGCACACCAATTGCTGTACTATTTGAAGAATGAATGTTTTCTCAATTACAGTTTTACCAAAAGGAATATTCATATTGTATAAAGTCTTTGACACTCAAGACTGCTTTACTTTTTAAAGCTGACTAGAAGTATTTCGCATAGGGTGCTGTCCCTGGAATGGTACCCATGCACCATTTAATTAAGGTAATAGTATAGTTAATAGTGATGGTCGAGAAAAATCTTTAATTTCATATTTTCATGCAGAATGGAGATAAAATATCTCTGACAGAATAAAAGATTATGGCGTCCAGTGTTGGACAACAGCAAACAATATCTTAATGTCCAGAAAAAAAATCTCATGTTACTCATGTCGCAAAATATGCGCATCAAATCATCTAGTCGTTTACTCACAATGTTCGAAACGTATTTTTACAAAAGTATTATTAAAACAAACCAGTTCCATCAAAAGCTGTTGTGATTGAACATGGAATGTACTCAGTTACAATAATCACATCAGCAGAAAGGGCAAATGAATAATTTAGGGTGGTGGTCAGATAAGCCATTGAAGGCTTGCCAGTACTGACCTGAAGAAGCTTAAAAATTGAGTTGAGTGGCAGCAGTGGGATGTGTGACGTTGAGCTACCATCTCTTTCATGAGGCTGTCACATATCTGGTATCATGTCAACACACTAAAGTATTTTATGGCAGTGTGGAATGTCACCTTCTTTTCATTTTAATCTGATTGGGTCATTACAAGCAGCCTGTTCCCATTCCAAGTACAGTAGCTGCATTGCACTGTGCTGCCCGGATAAACATATGCTGACATTGGGAATACATTTTACTGGCTGATGTAACTGTAATGGAGATAAAGTATGTATGCATGGTTACAACCTATATATGAAATGCACTTGGGGGTTAGGTTATATAGAATATAATGAAAATTGTGTGAGTTCATTGAATAGATTTGCTAATGGTGGCAGTGCAGAGACACATGGTATGTTTTCATTCCATGCACTGCTTTGAATGCTAAAGACGAATGCTTACATTTTTGTCAGTTAAATCTCTCACATCATGGCAGCAGTGCACTTGTTTCTGAGTGGATGTTTTCAGCAGTAAAATATGTAATGCATCAACGCCAGAAATGTTCTAGATTGCTTCCAAGAACATTTATTTCTATATTACTTTTTCATACAAATGATGTAGCTTAAAATATTGCTACATGCAAAGGAAAACATGTAAAAAATAGATACGAATAATAAATGCATAAATAGTATACAAAAATAAATAATGCACACTTACTTAAGAAAAAATAGAATCTTTAATTATAGAATTGTTTTTTTATGTCTCTAAATAACAGTACAGTGAAAAGGTCAGTTAGTCAGGTTGGACAGAAAAAAATTAACAGAAAAAACATTACAATTAAGCTGGAGAAAAAAATATCTGTAGGGGTTCCAGATTAAAAGACAGCCTAGCCCACCCCTGGATATTCTGCCTAACATAAATGTTCTTAAGCAATTCTTTTTTTTTAAGCCTTCGTCTAAAAGGATACAATCAGTTGGTCTCTTGGCAGGTTGGAGTATCTTTTTTCATCAAACATTCAAACATCATAGGTAGCTTTGATCAGGTGGTGGTGGTGCAGAATGCCACCACAGAAAAACTGTAAACGAAACAGAGGAAAGTAAAGATTAATAAAGATTGCAGGTTCACTAAAGACTATGATAAGGCTATTCAAGTGTTTTTTAGTTGTGTTTTAAAATGACCTACAGTGTTAGCCTGACATACAGTATCTCTATTGGTAACGTGTTCCATATGTTTGATGCATAACAGCAAAAGGTTGTCTCACCGCTTCTTTTATGCTTAGCTTTTGGAATAATAAGCAGACAATTATTAAATGATCTTAAGTTACAAGTTCGAATGTGGGAGGACAGGCACTCCAAAATATAGGAAGGAGTAAGATTATTTAAACCTTTACATACCATTAGCAGTATTTTAAAGTCCATTCTAAAAGATGTGGGTAACCAATGTAACAATGCTAAAACTGGTGAGATGTGCTCAGATTTTCATTTCCTATTTAAGATTCTCGCTGCTGCATTCTGGACTAACTGCAATCAAATGATGTGTTTCTTAGGTAGTTGAGTTAGAAGTACAGTACAGTAATCTAGCCAGCTAAAAACAAAAATGTGGTTCAACATTACTTGGCAACAGGGAAAGTGGGGCAAGTTGCACTGGTGCATTTGTGTCTCCCATAAAAGTAGCTTCATTTGAAATCACTTTGTGATTTTGCACAGGTAAAAACATCTGCTAAAGTGTCAGATTCTTCTTTAACTCTTCTGCTTTCTGTATCTTGTGCATTGCATTCAGGTCTTTCAGGTTATCTTGATGTTTTGTCTCATAGTGCCGTTTTAGATTAAATTCTGTAATTACAGCCACATTAGCTCCACAAATGAGACACACGGGTTTACCGGCAATGTCAGTAAACATATACTCAGCCTCCCATCGGTTTTTAACACTAGAATTACCAGAGCCTACGAAAAAACATCTTAATTCCGTCCCACCTTAAATCGCTTCTTAAATCCCTTCACACCTCTCCGCCAGCGCCCTTTGTCTTCTAAATGTGCTGATAAAGAGAAGCTAGGAGCAGCCGGCTATTCCATCCCCCCACCAATTTAGAATGTGCACGAACTTCTCCCAGCTCATGCCTTGATTGAGTATCTGGGAGTGAAGTGGAGTTTTAGAGTGGAAATAATAGATCATTATTTGGAACACACGCATTTCATGTCTGTTCCGTTTCTACAGTAATCTGTGTCAACACATTGGTAAAACAGAAAAGTTTTTTATATTCTAGTAGTAGATGACAAAATGTAGGCATAAACTATATAATGTATGAAGCCTTAAGTCCAAATAGCAAAGAAACATTTTCATAAAAGGTTCAAATATAACACAACAATTACGCTTTTATTCAAAAATATAACTGCAGAAACAAAAAGCCGCTTTAACATGCGACATTGACAACAGCTTATTATAACTTCCTCTGTGGTGCAATGGAATCAGTTCTCACCTTGGAATCAAAAGGTCGCGAGTTCGATCCTGTGCCACTCCGTTTTGAGAAGTAAACTGCTCTTAGTCTTACTATTTTAGAATAAAAGCATACAGTTAATTTCAGTCTGTAACAGCCGGTGCAATTTATGATCCTTGTAAAGGTTAGCTTTTTTTTAATTCACTTTTCATTCTCTCAGTCGCGTTCAGAATCAATCCATACAACCTCATCTGACACGGCTGTTTTCACTAAAGACGCGCCATAGCTCTGCAGTGTACCACGATGCATACTAACGACCCACCCCCAAACGGGTTCTGACACACAAACGCTGGCGAAGCTGCCTTCTTCGTATCTCACCGTCACTTGCTTTTCTTTTTATTCAGTTTTATTGAGTGTTCCTGCCAGTCCCCGCATGTTGCTGTATGCTATTTCTTTTGTACTCCAGGACATGCAGAGGAAAGAATGGTCAAGAGCAGTAACTTCGGCGCTATATGCAATAATCAGACACTCCCCATCTGCCCGTGTCGTTCAAACACAGGAACATATATTGGTGTAAAAGTATAACAAAAGTGCACTTTTATTCAAGTGCACTTTTTCCATCGGCTTTTCCTGTAAGAAGCAATGTACACACTTCTCTCTATGCTGTGGTTTCTATTACACACCTGAAAGAAAGAGACAATATATGTGAAAATATAATCGCACTAATGCAATATTATTTGAAAACGAACAGCGTCAGATCGGGTGTGAATTTATGCAGAAATCCCCATCTGCCCGTTGTTTTGTTATACTTTTACACCAACTTATGTTCCTGTGTTTGAGCATGCTCAAACGGGCATGCTCAAAAAATACACGTGTAATGCCACGAAAAGTGCACGCAGACACTTCATTTTGCAAACAAAACAAGTGCACTTTTATTCAAGACTACCTGCATAACCGAAGAAAAAAGAAATCAAGTTACAGTAGGCGATTGATACGACAGCTTGCATGGTGCAATGCTAAGAAGTACTGATTTTCATTCCGTGCTATATAAAATCATCACATTCAAATATTAACAGTTCCCACACACCTAAGGACCGGCCTTCCTACATTTACAACACGTGTACTTTTTGCAGTGCACACAACTCTCTGTGCTATGGTTCCTATTACACTGAATGAGAACCTGACACTGTACTTTCTTGCCTGGGGGAAGGTCCCGCATCAGAGAATTTCCAGTTACTGCATAAATTCACACCCGATCTGACACTGTTTGTTTTCAAATAATATTGCATTAGTGCGATGATATTTTCACATGTATTGTCTCTTTCTTTCAGGTGTGTAAAAGAAACCACAGCATAGAGAGAAGTGTGTACATTGCTTCTTACAGGAAAAGGCGATGGAAAAAGTGCACTTGAATAAAAGTGCACTTTTGTTATACTTTTACACCAATATATGTTCCTGTGTTTGAGCGACACGGGCAGATGGGGAGTGTCTGATTATTGCATATAGCGCCGAAGTTACTGCTCTTTACCATTCTTTCCTCTGCATGTCCTGGAGTACAAAAGAAACAGCATACAGCAACATGCGGGGACTGGCAGGAACACTCAATAAAACTGAATAAAAAGAAAAGCAAGTGACGGTGAGATACGAAGAAGGCAGCTTCGCCAGCGTTTGTGTGTCAGAACCCATTTTTTTGTCGTTAGTATGCATCGTGGTACACTGCAGAGCTATAGCGTGTCTTTAGTGAAAACAGCCGTGTCAGATGGGGATGTATGGATTGATTCTGAACGGGACTGAGAGAATGAAAAGTGAATTAAAAAAAAAAAAAAAAAGCTAGGATCATAAATTGCACCGGCTGTTACAGACTGAAATTAACTGTATGCTTTTATTCTAAAATAGTAAGACTAAGAGCAGTTTACTTCTCAAAACGGAGTGGTGCATGATCGAACTCGCGACCTTTTGATTCCCAAGCGGGAACTAATTCTATTGAACCACGGAGGCAGTCACAATAAACAGCTTTCAATGTCGCATGTTAAGGCGGCTTTTTGTTTCTGCAGTTATATTTTTGAATAAAAATGCAATTGTTGTGTTATTCTTGTGAAAATGTTTCTTTGCTATTTGGACTTCAGGCTTCATACATTATATAGTTTATACCTACATTTTGTCATCTACTACTAGAATATAAAAGACGTTTCTGTTTTAACAATGTGTTTACACAGATTACTGTAGAAACGGAACAGACATGAAATGCGTGTGTTCCAAATAACGATCTATTATTTCCACTCTAAAACTCTACTTCACTCCCAGATACTCAATCAAGGCATGAGCTGAGAGAAGTTCGTGCACGTTCTAAATTGGTGGGGGGATGGAATAGCCGGCTGCTCCTAGCTTCTCTTTATCAGCACATTTAGAAGACAAAGGACGCTGGCGGAGAGGTGTGAAGGGATTTAAGAAGCAATTTAAGGTGGGACGGAATTACGAGTTTTTTCGTAGGCTCTGGTAATTCTAGTGTTAAAGGCTCTATGTTCAGAATCACCTTTTCTCTTTGGCATCGTGTGGGCTAGCTTCGCAATAATTTGCAGGATCATAAGCTAGACTTGATTAACGCGGTAAGTGTTCGGCAAGGCAGCTGAAGCGCTGCATTATGGGATCTGTAGTTTATTGTGTTACCAGCGCTTCATATCCCCGGGCCATTAATAACAATAATACAGTATATAAAATGATCTCGCGGGCCGGATATAATTACACGCCAGGCCGGATGTGGCCCGTGGGCCTTGAGTTTGACACATATGGACTAAATAGAACTTGAAAAGAAATATTTTTTTCGAATGTGATCGCACAATTCAGATCGAGTTGACGCACACTACAGTACATCGAGCCCGCGTACTATTATGGTTTTGCCTGTGTGCCTCAATAAGTTACCCTCCCTCGCTCTTACTTTTTTACCGTTCATCTAATGAATACACTGAGTATGGCTTTACCAAAACAATCATTGATCGCGAATAAAGTATCCATTATTCATAAAGCTTCAATTGGTGATCTGTCTTTCTGCGTTAACCGCATATTTTTTCATACGTCTCAAACCAAGGGGATGCGAGGCTAAAATGAATCGAGAAGCGCACATACTTAGTGCATCCCCTCTCGGAATCGAACCTCGGAGCTAGAGGCGAAGCCTCTACTATTGAGCCACGGCGCGGTTTGTCTATTTGAGCGTAGCAGTGTAATTCGCTTTTTGTTCAGCACTCTTTGGAACTGTTGCTTTTTGTCTGCACACTGTGTCAGTTCACGTGAGCCGCTGAATATGGTTTTATATGTCACTCGCTCGCTTCTAATTGTTTCGCTGCCTTCTTAATTATATAATGCATGTTTTCTTCAGCGCTTTTTGTAGCTGGTTTTCTACGTAATGCGTGATTACGTGAGAGGCGTGATGATGTCACACGAAACTCCGCCCCCCACGGCTTTCGAGCTCAACTCTATTACAGTAAATGGAGAAAAATAGCTTCTATTTATGACCATTATGCGTAGAATTTCGAAATGAAACCTGCCAAACTTTTGTAAAGAAGCTGTAAGGAATGAGCCTGCCAAATATCAGCCTTCTACCTATACAGGAAGTTGGAGAATTAGTGATGAGTCAGTGAGTCAGTCAGTCAGTCAGTGAGTCAGTCAGTGAGGGCTTAGATTATTTTAATACATAACACTAAGAAGTGCAAATCTGAGATAATGGACTGTAAAGATGAAGTTGGTTTGCAACATTTATTACAAAAAAAGCTAAAGAATACATAAAATATACAGTAGAACAAGAATTGTAGGCTGTAACTGAACAATGAGGGACATGTACTGTATGTTGGTTACAGTTTCTCACAAAACAATAATTTTCCTTTTTCCTCTCACATTATCTAAAAACAGATGCATGTCTTCCATATGTGAAAAAAATATGTGTAAAGACATATTCCCTCTCCTCTTCTTCTGGAAATTCAGCTAGCAAATCAAATTTCTGAAGGGCCTCCTCAATGTCGTCTTTGTCCATTGACAGTAATGCAGGGACTGAGATGTCCCCCCAGATTACAGAAATGTTCTCAGCACACCACTTCTCTGCCTCAGTAAAATGCTGAAGGATTCCATGTTGCTGTAATACGTTTTATTAAAAAAAGAAAAGAAAAGAAAGAATATTCTTTACATGGTCATCATAAAGCTTATAGCCTTTTCCTCCACATTTACAAGTAATGTAAGGAAAGTAAAAAAAAATGTACAGTATATTTAATTTGTTATACATTATTAACATTACTGCTTTCGATCACAGATTCTACAAGTCTTCAATGTTTCTTACCATACATTATTATTAACACTGCACACAATGCATTTCAAATGTTTTAAGGCCTTTAAGAGTTGTACTAGCAGTACAGTTTGTCAGAAGATGTAAAACAGGCTTTTAGTCTTTTGGGCTTTGACTCCTACTGGTTATCAATTAACAGTCGGAATCTGAGACAAGCATTAAGTCTTTTTATACATTGTATTCACTACACCATAGGCATTGTAAGCCAGCATCAACAAAATGTAATTCATCTTTCTTATGGAAGATTATAAAACGATGTGTCTGTACTTGCTCATCAGTGTCCTGTTCTGGATGTTGGAGAAGGAATCTGACGTTTCTTCTAAAAGAAAAGATCTGAAACCTGCAAAACGCATTGCTATGGAACAGAATAGCAAGACATTTTTTTTTTCATTTCAGATGTAGTGCAAGTCTTTACTGTCTTCTCATTAATGGCTCAATAAAGACTAAACCTGAAAACAGAGGAAATAATATTTACCTAAGGAAATGTTAAAAAAGAACCAAAAGAATAAGCACAATAAATGACCCTGTCCTGGCTGTCCATTATTGCTGTACCTTCTAATTTTTTGTTTGGTTCTTGGCCTTCATTTAGAAAGGCGTTTGCTTGCTCAGTCTGATGTGAGCAGTTACTTCAATTATTTCAAAAAGAAGCACTAAGTTTATAATGGTTAGCGTTTTGGCTATTTGTTTTTGATTTACAATATGGCTAAGTATATTTGCCACATTACCGCAGAAGTGAATAAAAGTTACTAAAGGAAATTAAAATTTCTTTTAACCCTTGGTGCTGGAGTTCTCAAGTAACCTTCTACACCAGCATTCAAAGCTGGCATGTCATTATAAAGAGAACTGAGCAGGGTCAAGTTGTTAAAAGGAGTTTAATGTTGCAAAAATATTTATGCAAACCATTATAAACATACTGTACATTTAAAATATCTGGATTTTGAAAGGTAGGCGTTTCTGGAACTTCAAAACCACTATGGACAGTATGCTGAAATTAAAAAAAAAAACAAATATAATAAAATAAATTAAACATAACACAAATATCCAACACAAATTGTAGAAGGTGACAAAAACGGGAACCAGTAACCAGATATAATCCTCCCTCTACAAATACTACAATGAAAGAAGAGAGGACTAAAGTTGAGACACACCTCGTTAAAACTGAAGGGATCCTCGAAGATGAAATACAGAGACACCACAAAATGGTCCTTTGGAAACCTGGACACAACATTAAATACAGACATATAAAAAAGATAGTTAAAATATGAAATAGTCATATCATCAACATGGAAATTTCACAGTAATGGCTAATCATCTGACTTGGAAGGCGCTAATACATCCATCCATCCATTATCCAACCCACTATATCCTAACTACAGGGTCACAGCGGTCTGCTGGAACCAATCCCAGCCAACACAGGGCACAAGGCAGGAAACAAACCCCAGGCAGGGTGCACACACACACACACACACCAAGCACACACTAGGGAGGCCCTAATACAAGGGGCAAAAAAAAAAAATGAATCAAAGAAATATATTAAATTACATCTGTTACATCTGTAAATAGTAAAACCTGCCAAACAACGGAAAATGCTCATCTTTTTAAACTATATTTAAAAAGGTTCCAGCTCAGAAATCTAAACATTAGTATTGTTTGTAAGCACACACTCCTGGCATACATACACTACCTGCATACTTGACAATGTGGTCTTCATGACTCTGAAGGCAGGCAGCAGGATGCTGTAGTCTCTTTGCTTTTTACAAAGAGGGCACTTGAATTCATTTGGATATTTAATTAATGTAATCAAAGTTGGTTTTATATTCTCTGCCTTTATGGAGAAATGTTACTGTGGAAATCAAGACAAAAATAATATGTAATATTAATTTGGCAGAAAGCACTAACATGCTTTTATAAATACCTAACTTAACTACAGAAAAATCAAGTTAAATTAGATATTTAACAAACGTTAATGATGACGATAAACATAAATACCTTTCCTATTGTACATTAACATTGCAGTTTCTCTACATAACATCTCATAAATAAGTGAAAAAGTTAATATAGATCAAATAATATGGCAAATATTAAACAAAAATTAATATAAGAGGTAAAAAATAATTAAAATGATATGCTTAAAAATAGGATATGTCAGTGATGACGATAAACAGAGAAAACTTGGATTCGTTATACAGTATATAATCGTATATCTCATTAGTTTTGTTTAATGGACCTAAAGTTTCCTTAAATATACTGAGCTGTTTATTCTGTGAGTCCATGCCTGGTGCTATGTTGTGCCATTTTTCCGTGTCAGAAAACGTTTTCAGCTCCTTTTCTTTTTTGAATTGGAAAAACTGTACAGCAGCTGTTCTCCTCCTCTTTCTATGGACTGTGGGCAGTCGTGGGGCGGACTGTGCAAGGCAGGAGGCGTGGAAGGCCGGTGGCGTGGAAAGCCAGGGGCGTGGAATGCCAAGTCTGCGACTTGCAGCCGGACCCTTCTCCTTGAGTAAGGGCAATTCCGGGTCAGACCAGGATGTGACAAAGTAAACTGACTCTTTTTCTCCCTTTCCTGCAGACCATTCACGGGAGATTCCACCTGGTCCTCTTAACGTCACTTCTGTGTCCGAGCCAATGGAAGAAGACCTTGCCGGCTCCGGCCCCCTGTGAAGACCCTCATGAGCCGACCCCTGTGACTTAACTTCCTGTCTTCCCCTTTAAAAGCCTCCACCTTTTCCCTATTCCCTCAATTCTGTTTTGGATTTGGTTTTGTGCACATCAGTGCTGTATACATTTTTCGACTTTGCAGCCAGGATACCAATTATATGGGTGGCTGCCCCAAACCTTGCTATGGCTCTGTGTGGAGTTTGTGACACCCTTTATACGAAACTAGCAGACCTTGCACGCATTGCTGCATGTTTAACTGGCTAGTTTCGGCAGCGGATCGTGATTTTTCCAATCTAGACGTCCTGTCTTTTTCAGATTCTTATAACCGCCTGGTTTCTGCAGCCAAGTGTCATTTTCCCAATCTAGAAATCCTGTCTTCTTTAGATTCGTTTAACCGCCTGATTTTGGCAGTGAATCGTTTTTTTTCTAACGTAGAAGTCTTTTCTTGTTGAGATTCATTTAATCGCCTGGTTTTGGCAGCCAAGCGCTTTTTTTCCAACCAAAAGACCTCTCTTGAGATCCGTTTAATTGGCCTCTTTGATTGCATGTCTTCCAAGGTAGTTTCAATACCCATGTCTTGAAACGAGTCTTCTCCCCTTTTATGAGTGACTGTGTAAGTACCACGTTTACTAAACAGTAAATTAGTAAAGGAGAAAGGACTAAATAATAAGGAGAAAGAACGGCAAGACTTCCTCAGCTGCGTAGCTCAGCTGGGAGCGTAATGAAGTGAATGAAATGACGTGAATGGGAGGGGAGATGATCATGTGACTCCACCACCCGCCTTAACTCTTAGTCCCTCCACAAACACAGAAACACAGTCTCTCGGATCCCAACTCTCCTTTATATATATAGATGTTACTTAATTTCTCCAAAGCATGCACATCAACATTAACTTCCCTAGATTAAACTGGATTTCTGCTATAACTGAGATCAGCATTGTCAAAAACTAAAACAAGCTGTAAATTTGCACTTCACGTGTCTCAGTTTTAATTCGTTTTTGAATGCTGTTCATGCAATGCTGGATGTGCCAGGGTTGTTGTAAAGGACAACAAATTTGAGTTAAACTCTTACATAGGTTTAATCCCCAAAGCCCAGTTTACTTAATATGATTTGCATGTTCTGGTTATAAGTTTTTAATTTGAGAGTTTAAGTACTTAAAGTACAATTATAAGAACAGTTGGCTAAATATGAATTTTAAAATATCAAACACTTCTGTGCAGTGTAAACAGTTTTGTAAGCAAGAAAACCCAAAACAAGCAACATACCTAAGTGAAAAGGGAGACTTGCAAAAGAAGCTGTCAATTTTTTACTGAAATGGCTGAAAATCCCTGTTCTCTGTTAGTG
Source organism: Polypterus senegalus (assembly GCF_016835505.1). NCBI lineage: Eukaryota > Metazoa > Chordata > Cladistia > Polypteriformes > Polypteridae > Polypterus > Polypterus senegalus. The sequence goes on along the minus strand of NC_053159.1, from coordinate 101,578,666 downwards.
TCTATTGCATCGATACATGCACTTTCAATTTTATGAGTGTAGTGACTCCACTCTGATTTGTGGCTCATAGCAGAAGCCCTATCTCTGCACAACCCATCATGTTTGGTTGCTCACTTGTGAATTTCTCAAGCCATATATGTGGAAAATCAACTATCCCATCTAACTTCAAATATTTGCAAAACAATTCCTTCTCAATAATCTTTTGATTTTCACTAATACATACATGTATTATTTGTAAAGTTTGTAGTTTCTCTAATACGTTTGTGACCAAATAAAGAACATTCTAAAAGTACTAGGAACAATAACAAAACTATGTTGCATAACATCTTTAACAGCTGTGAATTAAAATATGCCTACTGCCATTTGACAATTATTACCATGTTGACAATTATTTATTTATTTTAGATCACTACCTATTTTTATTTTCCTTGAAATAATTTATCAGGGAGGATAGTATCACATTTAATCTAGATCCAATATGTGCCCCACCCAAGAAAGTTCAAATATGTGTGAATATAACCTATTTTTTAAAATTATTATTTATGTCAAAATCAAGTAAATTTTTCATAAAATGTATATAGTGGGAAATAAACCTTTTATTACCATAAATAAATTATGACTTACAGCTGTATAACACCATTTCATTTATTCATTTAATTTACTAATTTTAAAATTGCTGTTTGAAAATAGAACTATTTAGCTTGACTAGTTTCACCAGATACATTACAATTAATTAATATTAATGGCAGATCATTTACTTTTAAGAGTATACCCTGAGTGTGTGTTGCTTTCATGATGTTTTAGGCATGAAAGAGGCTCAATATTGCATTGGAAATCTCTTGTCAGTCGCCATGGGGGACAAATACACTATGGCAGTTGTGTGCCTCAAGATGGTTGTGACAAACCTAAAAGTCAGTCTCAACAACAGAAAAACTAAAATGTGAAAGGTTCCCAAACAAACAGATAACATTGCAAAAAAATAAATAAATAAATCAAAACACAAAATGAAGGGTGTCCAGAATCTCACAGATGCCAAGTTAGTTTAGAGAATTCAATTAAAACCTTATAGTATAAACTGTACCTTCGCTTCTATACTGTTCCAAAATTCTGCAGCTTCTGGAAAGGTTCAAGCATTAAATGTGATGCATGCACAAAACATTCTCCAGTCCAAGTATCTTTAAGTTTGACTGAAATTCAAAGCAAAAACAATTCACACAGAAATAAAGAAAAAAGCTGATAATATACACAAAAAAACATTTCTTGCTTGTGGTGTTTCAGTTTCAGATTTACATATCATAGTTACATTTTGCTAAGTTACTGCATATGTCTCTATAGTGGCACCACATATATATATATATATATACAGTGGAACCTTGGTTTGCGAGCATAATTGGTTTCGGAAATGTGCTCGCAATGCAAAGCACTCGTATATCAAAGCGAATTTCCCCATAAGAAATAATGGAAACTCAGGTGATTCGTTCCACAACCCAAAACTATTCATATAAAAATGATTAATACAAAATATAAAGTAAAAATACATAAAACAAATTAACCTGCATTTTACCTTTAAAAAGAATCATGGCTGATGTGAGTGAGTTTCTAAACTCATGTGGGATTCCACCCAACAGGACGACACGCGGAAGAGTATCCCAAAGCAATCACAGTCTCCCAGCGCTGTAGCAGTTCGCCGTATAAGCACATCCAAAAAGATCACAGACATGCTATAAGCGCCTGCCGTCAATGGGTGATACAAGGAACATTATAAAGATCCCGCTACAATAAATAACAGCGCTGTTGCTGTTTCAAGCTGAAGGCGGCTGGTGTTGTTAAAGTACAAAGGGAAGGGAAGTACAAAAGGGACTCGCACTTCACAGCACACACGTGTGCACGTGCACGCGCACACACACACACACACACAGTCACAATGCTGTAGTAAACAGTATACGCTCGTACGGATGTTGACTATATGAGTGAGGCACACAGACTCAGACGGAGAATAGGAGACAATTGCCCTCAAGAGAAGAGAGAGACGCGCTGCACGCGAGCAAGAGAGATAAGGAGAGAGAGAGAGAGAGAGAGAAAGAGGCGAGTGCGAGCGAGCGAGATAAGGAGAGAGAGAGAGACGCGTGTCCGTGAGAGAGAAGAACCATCAGCTCAGTTGTGATCACATGACGCTCAGCAGACAAAGTGTATCCATACTGCTCATATTGCAAGACATCACTCGTTTATCAAGTCAAAATTTATTTAAAAATTTTGCTCGTCTTGCAAAACACTCGTAAACCAAGTTACTCGTAAACCGAGGTTCCACTGTATTTGCATATACATTAGTAAATTATATTTTCATTTCCAAAGAATCTATCTTTCTATCTCAGTTTAATCTACTGTTATATCAGAGTCAAGAATGTTCCACTAACATGTTAGCTTATGCGGCATAAAGTGGGACCCTATGTAGCTTTGTAAAACTAACATTCTATGCTAGGAAAACAAATATTTATGTAATTTGACATTAATATTAACTTATCAGAATTGGCTGTTATATAAACCCATTTAGTCATATTCACAGTCAAACGAGGCCTGGACACAACACACTAACCAGCACTTGACAGCTCAGCTAGTCCGAAACCCACAAAAGAGCTACTGTAGCACAAATTGATAGAAAAACGCAATGCTGCCCATGAGAGAAAGGTGTCAGAACACACAGTGCATTGTAGTTTGCTGCTTATGGGGCTATGTAGCCGCAGACCAGTCCGAGTGCCCATGCACTACCTCTAAAGGCTCCTACAGTGAGCCTTTAGAGGTAGTGCATGTCTACCTCTAAAGGCTCCTACAGTGAGCATATGAACATCAGAACTGGACCATGGAACAGTGGAAGAATCTTGTGTAATGGCTTTCATGTGGATGTTACTTTGACACATACCACCTACCTAAAGACTGTTACAGACCACAAGTACTCCTTCATGGAAATGGTATTGTTGCCTCTTCAGGCAGAATACTTAACCCTGCCAAAAGGAATCTTTTGGGGAATATGACATGGCCATCAGATTTCCCAGATCTCAATCCAATCAAGCATCTCTGTGTGATTTGCTGAAAAACAAGTCTGAGCCACCTTGCAACATGCACTGCTTAAGGGACCTGCTGTTAATGTCTTTTCTTGGTGCCCGATACCACAGAACACCTTCAAAGGTCTTGTGGAATTCATACCTTGACGAGTCAGAGCTGTTTTGGTGGTACAATAGGGACCTATGCAATATTATGCAGGTAGTTTTAATGTTGTGGCTGATTGGTGTATATGCACTTACAGCATGAAATTGTGTTGTAAAGTTAAGCGTTTTCTATTAATTTTTTTAAAATAGGTATAGTGCTAGGTAGTGCTAGCATTTTCTAATGTAACATATGGGACACCGGGAACCACCAGAAGGTAAATGCCTAAAACCTTACCAAATGCATCCTCTTTGAACAAACGTTTCCTTGCCTTTTGAGAGGAAACCACAACATTGGGGTGAAAGGCTGTTGAAGACGAAGATAAACACCGAAGTAGCATGCACAAATAGTCTTATTTTAAAATGGATGCATCTCATAATATTGTTCAAAAATGACATGTATATGCTACTTTTACAATGGGGGTGTAATCTCAAGATGTATATCAATGCATTCTTGGCTTGAAAAATTGACCTATCTGTAAATTCTTAGGCAAATGCATATATTATGTTTATGAAGAAACATAAAAAAGAAAATTCCTAAAATGAAACTTTATTTCCATTTTCATTTGCAGTATATTGCAAGACTACACCATCAAAATCTTCCATATTTCACTGGTTTTGGTACAGAGCATACTGGTGATTCAAATGACATCAACTTTGCTTTATCTGGTCATATAAGTGCAAAATCTTCCAGCTTCACCTTCAAATTTCCAGAGGGGATGTCATTGATCATTGATGTTGACTTACAAATCAGAATTTGAAATTGTTAGCCCAGTCGCATTTTCTTCTGTTTTTGCTGATGGTAATTCCTTTGTGCCTATGGCCTCAAATGTTTTTGTGTATCATTTATTTTGTAAAATATGGTTAGGTTATGTGTCAAAATTGCCTCTAAGAAAAAACACAGAAAAGCTTAAAAAAACAGATCAACCCAGCCGATGAAAAAAGTATGCATGCATCATTAACAGTCGATAAATTGAATTTATTTTTAAGTAAGTAATGAATGTTAGTTGGATACTGTGCAATGTTAACATCCTAACAAATGTTAAAAACTAGTAGCTGGCACATTTTAAAGGAATATTTAAAGAAAGCTCAGAACATAATAGCATTATTCACATTGCAAGTTCTTCAAAATATGAAGGCCTTCGACATAATGCTTGATAACTTATTTCCATATTTGTACATTTCTCTTTATGACATACTCTTTTTGAAGATTTTATTTTAAAAATAACAGCTGTCATTCATCTTACTTCTTCCCTTCATTATTTTAGGCACTTTGATCTTGTCTCATCTTCAATTCACAGTTATCTTAAGCAGAGAAGATCAAACCTATTCAATCTTTCTGCACAGCATATACCTTGCAGTCTTGGAATTCTTCTATAGTTCTTCTCTGGATTTTCCCTAGTGATTTTATATCATTCTTATAATACTTGTGTGTACATTTTTTAATGTGCATATGAATAAACACAGAGGAACAGCAGTACCAGCACTGATCACTATAGTGTCTTATTTTTCATGTCTTCTTATGTAGAAAAAAGTTTCTTGAACCAAAACTAGACATTTTTATTTATTGAAACAATTATGTAAACTACACCTCTGTAATTCAAAAGGACTGTCTACTTTGCAGTAGTGCAACCAAAGGTGTTTTTAAAGTAAAGACTAATGCATTATGTAAGGTTCCCCTGCTGAGGTGTCACCAGTTGCATGGCTGTGCTTGGGTCCTAATTTGAAATCCTGAGGTGGTTTGTTGCGTGGTGGGTGCAGCAACACACTACAGTGCATGCTTCCAACGTAGCTCTGCTAGTGAATTTTTTACACTTTAACAGTACTGACATAATAATCAATAATTTTTTTTAAATAGCGTATTTCACAGAAAACATAATAAAAAAAAAATAGTTGAAATAACCAAGATAAAAACAAAGTATTATGAAGTTCTGAGCAACATTGACATAGGCCTTTGCATTTGCAAAACCTTAAAACCTACTTAGTTACAGAGCTGGACACTCTTGTAGCTACTTTGTTTAAACATGATAACAAAAAGGAGACCAAATATCCAGAAAAACTTCAAGTTTTTAACAAATACAAGGGAAATACTAACAAAAGAAAGTACAGGGTATTAAAAAGAAACAAAAACATGTAAAGCAGTTCTGAGCCTGACGACAAATGTTGCAAATCCTGTCTACCACTTGAAAAGGACCCACAAGCAATCTCTTCCATTTTCACTGTATACTTCCACACATATGAACTTTTGCACAAAACTCAAAAAGAAGCGGATAGTCAAAAATGAAAATCAAAGAGAGACATTTTGAAACCAGAAACACAAACCCAAAAATCAAAGTTTAAATTCAGAGGCAAAGTCAATCTCAAACAAATTCTCAAAATAAAGCATGTAGTTCACAAACAATGAATCTAATCCCAGGTAAATGTGAGGTTGTGCAAATAAAACAACTTTAAGAGTGGTCACAGAGAATGTCACCGTCACACAATTTCGGTGTATTGTGGGAAAGATTCTCTTGACAACTGGTGATAACATTAAACTCAACATAGCGGTGCCCGAAAAAAAAACAAAAAAAAAATGGAGTTGAAAAATACAAGAAAAAAATCATAAACTTCAAAATAAAGGTTAACTAAAAATCCCTAAAACAAGTCAATGCAATACATGCAAATGTACAACTGCATTTTTAAAACAATCTCTCTCCACATTAACGATTTGCCATCATTTATGACAGTATCTCTGCCCACACTGGAACAACCTAAAATGCATATGACACAGCTATTCGTTTACACTGGGAATGCATGTATTGGTGGAAACAGGAAGTAGAAGTGACCTCCTTAAAGGAATAGTTATGCTTTTGGCTAAAGGATTTTTTGTAACACTAAACCAATCAGTAAAGTATTTGCCTTTGCACATGTATGCAGCATTCAAACGGTGCAAAATAATTTTTGATGCATACTGTCATGCACGCACGAATAGGAGACAGCGGACGGACCTTAAAACACTTTGGAAGACGTTCGCTGGCAGGGAGTGGCGGGGTACTAACCTTTCTCCTTTGCTTTCTTCCAGGAAAAAAGACGCTCCGCCACCATAAGCATTCCCGTAGTCCGCCATCTTTCCTGACATCATCAGTCCCATCCTCCCTCACGGTTCCTTCCCAGCATTCCTCCACTTCCGGCTCTTCCCTTATAAAATGGCTGCCGACGCCTAGAATGGTGCCGCGCATATGAACTATTTGAGTTTATATATTTTGACCTGTTTTGATTTTGATTGTGGATTTATCTGCAATATACGGGGCCGAAAACACCAAAGCTTTATGCTGTTTCTTGTTGAGTCTTTTACAGTGGCATAGTCGGCAGGATACAAGTCCGAGAGAAATGACTGAAGGACAAGACCCCTGATAGACATCCCGTTTGACAGAATAGGGTTGGACTTAGTAGGACCCCTGGAACCCTCAAACCATGGCCATAATTATATATTGGTCATGGTGGATTATGCCACCCGATACCCGGAGGCTTTTCCCCTGCGCTCCACTAACACAAAAAATATCGCACAGGAATTAGTCAACCTATTTTATAGAGTGGGTATCCCCAAAGAAGTTCTCACGGACCAGGGTACACCCTTCACCTCAGATACGTTTTGGGAGGTTGCCAGATTACTGTGAATAAAGCACCTGAAGACGACTGTCTACCACCCTCAAACAGACAGGCTGGTGGACCGTTTTAATCAGACGCTTAAACAGATGCTCCACAAGGTAGTCAACGCCGATGGCAGGAACTGGGACCAACTCCTACAGCTCGTGCTTTTTGCTTACCGGGAAGTGCCCCAGGTCTCTACGGGCTTCTCCCCTTTTGAATTATTGTACGGGTGACAACCCCGAGGACTTTTGGACATACTAGAAGAGGGCTGGGAGGCTGAGGCCCTTCCCTCCTCCAATATATTGGAGTATGTGGCGCAACATATAATGAAATTGTATTTAGAGGTAAATTTCATTTAGGGCTACTTTTACTTTTACGCTGCTTCATTACATTTTCCATCAAGTCCTCATTACTCGTTACACCCACCAAATTATTATAAATTCATATAAGAAACTGTACTGTATTATAGTTCTGCATTGATTAGACACAGCCAAGAAAGTGCTGTACATCACTCAAAAATAAAAACGCAATAGTGCGCTTCCCACTGCTCGTTTGTTATTTTGCTCCCAAGCTCCCCACTCACTGTTAAAGCATGCAAAATGAATATGCATTCCATTTTCCCATGGCCATATTTGAACACTTTGTTCAAAGCTGTAAAATGTGAAGGTGATTCATATCTAATGCAATTTCTTCGGTGCCTGCCTGCACCTAAAGAAATCTCTGTTTTCTCAAGAATTTGCCTTTACATTTAAAGAAGCATGTTGAGGTAGGCATTTTTTTCCTCTTCTTAAACCATCTTATATGGAGCCATTTTAATCTCATACAAACAAGATTTTATGGACATATGTAATATCTTATATATTTTTGAACAATACCTGTATGTTGTATGCACAAGATATTGCATCAAAATCTTGTGAGACCAATTTCTGAAACACTAGAGTGGGCCCAACCATAAAAGTCACTGGTTAACTGGAGAAGATAGACTGGGTGTTCCAGTGAGATTTTGTGGCCTGCAAGGGATGACAGGAGTGTCTCTGTGCTTGGACCTAATAATGTGAGTATAAATAAAAGGGGTGTCAGCTTTTCTACAAACAGAGATAAGTATTGTTATTGCTACTTTATGGTATTTGTCCTAGGTAAAAGCAAATGAAACACTATTCATCTTCTACTTCTTTCAGGTTTCCACAGTGGATCATCTTTGGCCATATATTCCTGTCCTCTGCATCTTGCTGTGTTACACCCATCACCTGTATGTCTTCTTCTCACCACATCCATAAATCTCCACTTAGGCCTTCCTCTTTTCCTATTACCTGGAAGCTCCATCCTTAGCATCCTTCTTCCAATTTACTCAGCATCTCTCCTCTGCATATGTCCAAACCAATGCAATCTCGCCTCTCTGACTTTGTATCTAAACTGTCCAACCTGAGCTGACCCTCTAATGCACTAATTTCTAATAGTGTCCATCCTCATTACACCCAATGCAAAACTTAGCATCTTTAACTCTGCCACCTCCAGCTCTGTCCCCTGCTTTTGGTCAGTGCCATCGTCTCCAACCCATATAACAAAGTTGGTCTCACTACCATCCTGTAGACCTTCCAATTTACTCTTTGTCACAAATTACTCTTGACGCTCTTCTCCATCCATTTCACCCTGCCTGCACTCTCTTTTTCAACCTCTCTTCCACACTCCCCATTACTCTGTACTGTTAATCCCAAGTATTTAAACTCATCTACCTTCGCCAGCTCTACTCCCTGCATCCTCATTCTTCAACTTATCTCCCTCTCATTTACACATATGTATCTTGTTTCTACTTCATTCCTCTCCACTCTAGAGCATATCTCCACCTCTCCAGGGTCTCCTCAACCTGCTCCCTACTATCACTACAGATCACAATGTCATCAGCAAACATGATAGTCCATAGGGACTCCTGTATAATTTCGTCTGTCAACCTGTTCATCGCCATTGAAAATAAGAAAGGGCTCAGAGCCGATCCATGATGTAATCGCACCTCCACCTTGAATGCATCCGTCACGCCTACCGACAACCTCACCACTGTCACACTTCCCTCATATCCTGTACACTGTTACATACAGTTAGGTCCATAAATATTTGGACAGGGACAACTTTTTTCTAATTTTGGTTCTGTACATTACCACAATGAATTTTAAATGAAACAACTCAGATGCAGTTGAAGTGCAGACTTTCAGCTTTAATTCAGCAGGTTGAACAAACAGATTGCATAAAAATGTGATGCAACTAAAGTATTATTTTAACACAATCCCTTTATTTCAGGGGCTCAAAAGTAATTGGACAAATTAAATAACTGTAAATAAAATGTTCATTTCTAATACTTGGTTGAAAACCCTTTGCTGGCAATGACAGCCTGAAGTCTTGAACTCATGGACATCACCGGTTGCTGGGTTTCCTCCTTTTTAATGCTCTGCCAGGCCTTTACTGCAGCAGCTTTTAGTTGCTGTTTGTTTGTGGGCCTTTTTGTTCGAAGTTTAGTCTTCAAAAAGTGAAATGCATGCTCAATTGGGTTAAGATCAGGTGACTGCACTTCTTTGCTTTAATAAACTCCTGGGTTACTTTGGCTGTATGTTTTGGGTCATTGTCCATCTGTATCATGAAATGCCACCCAATCAATTTGACTGCATTTAGCTGGATTTGAGCAGACAGTATGTCTCTGAACACCTCAGAATTCATTCGGCTGCTTCTGTCCTGTGTCACATCATCAATAAACACTAGTGTCCTAGTGCCAGTGGCAGCCATGCACGCCCAAGCCATCACACTGCATCAACCGTATTTTACAGATGATGTGGTATGCTTTGGATAATGAGCTGTTCCACACCTTCTCCATACTTTTTTCTTGCCATCATTCTGGTAGAGGTTGATCTTGGTTTCATCTGTCCAAAGAATGTTTTTTCCAGAACTGTGCTGGCTTTTTTAGATGTTCTTTAGCAAAGTCCAATTTTAGCCTTTCTATTTTTGAGGGTTATGAGTGGTTTGCACCTTGCAGTGCACCCTCTGTATTTGCTTTCATGCAGTCTTTTCTTTATAGTAAGCTTGGTTGGATGTTGTGAAGGTGTTTCTCTTCACCATGGAAATGATTCTGCGATCATCCACCACTGTTGTCTTCCGTGGACGTCTAGGTCTTTTTGCGTTGCTGAGTTCACCAGTGCTTGCATTCTTTCTCAGGATGTACCAAACTGTAAGTTTTTCCACTCATAATATTGTAGCAATTTCTCGGATGGGTTTTTTCTGTTTTTGCAGCTTAAGGATGGCTTCTTTCACCTGCATGGAGAGCTCCTTTGACCACATGTTGTCTGTTCACAGCAAAATCTTCCACATGCAAGCACCACACCTCAAATCAACTCCAGACCTTTTATCTGCTTAACTGATAATGACATAACAACGGACTTGCCCACACCTGCCCATGAAATAGCCTTTGAGTCAATTGTCCAATTACTTTTGAATATGAATATGTATTATGACACAAACGGTATACATCTGGTTATTTTGTTGAATTAATAATATGCCTTGCTTTTAATTTTGCTTTAATTCTATAGTTCACATGAGTGCTCGAGGGGGGAAATTAAGATAAAACTGGGTACCAAACTGAGCAAGGGAAACGACAGCTTTCTTAAGAGAAAAAGACTGAAAGATAAACCATAATCCTAAAATTGTTGTATTACTATTTAATGCAATAATTGCCCTTCTAAAATCCATCTTTACTTCAGTGAAGTATAATTAAACCCAATCTGCACTGATTTTGACATCTATTTAAGAAATAAGGTGGTGAGCTGTTCATTTAATTTTTTATACTTACTTTTGTATTTTATTTTATTATTCCTCTCTCTGGAGAAGGGGTGCCTCATTTACTGCTGCTGGGTATCCCAATATGGGAGGCACAGTGTAAGTCATATCCACACTCACTTGTACCACACTTCAGGTCACCGCCGTGACACTGATTGCACTGATCAAAGGCAGAATAGCATTTGCATGATCCATTACTCTGTAGCGCAGTTCTGTAGCAAAAATACTGTGTGAGTGTTGTTTCAAAATAAAATAAAATAAATGTACTGTGTTTCCTAGACAAAGTTTTGCAACTTCTCATTATTATAAAACATACTTTTATTTTTGGCACTTGAGTACTTTTGAAACCAGGTATTTTTTAAGTTAAATACTTCTAACTTCAATGAAAGTAAAAATTTGACAAAGTACTTCTGTGTTTCTCAAGTATAGTTTCTGAGTGCTTTTTGCAACTCAGATTGTACTAGATTACTTTTTTTAATTATGTATTTATTCATAATTCATTAATTTATGTACAGTATATAATAGTATCTTCATGTAATATTTATTTCATAATTGCCATTTTATTTATTTTATTTTGGTATTTCATAAAAAAACTGTATATTGCACAAGTACAGTATATCACATTGAAAAAAATGCCATTGGGTGCTTCCATTGCATATTTTAGGAATCAGGCAATATTGGACTTAAAATTACTCCCAGTCTTTTAATGACGATATTCAGAGTAACACCTGATTGGATAACATCATGCAATGAAAAATCTCTTGTGATATCGTACACTACATTGCACTTGCATTGATTAATTGAAAGGATCCTAACTCATCCAATGTCAAGGAAAAAGTTAATTTAAAACTGGGAAAAATTTAATTCTTTCCTTTTTTTTCAAATATTTCAGAATTTTGCTAAATATCTTTGTAATACTTTTGTAAAATATACACAGCCTGTCTTGTTTTAATATGCATATAAGATACCACTTCAAAGTGAGCTCTTTTTGTTATATACAGTAGCTCTCTTAACTGCACATAGAAACAGGGTTGTTATGAGTGGATATTTTTGAAGCATGATGGTTGTAATGCTATATTGATTGTATTTTGATTGAACTGTGTTTTACTTGCTGTTTGTGATCTGTTCTCTTATTGAAAACAACTCTGCAATAGCCATTGCCACTGCTTACCCCATATAAACCAGTCAGACCTAAGATTTTCTGACACTGGCCTCTTGCCATCCTGAAGCTGCACTACGCAACTCCTAGTGCATTATCATTCATTACCGTCATTCTTCCTTTCTGACAGGAAAATTCACAAGGCCTGCAAACATGTGGGTCTTCTTGGGTCACCACCACACCAATATACAAGCACAGCTGGAGCTGTCGTTCTGAGAAGATGTGATGAAATCAAGAGTGCAAAATGGCATTGCTTCAGGCAAACATAAATGATGTATCATAAATTAGTGTAAATAACAACTAATTACAATCAGTATAAATCACAACAGTGTGACACATGAAGACAAAAGATTTGTTTCTTATCTAATTGCTGGACATCTGGCTGAATTTATAAAATTTTCCAAATAAAAGAGTGATGTGGTGTAAACATTCAAGATTTGCTACAGTTTATTTTGCTAAGGCCATATAGATAGTTTTGTGTTCATGATAAGATAAAAAATAATGAACTAAAGAAAAATATACTGAGGTGCTATCACCATGGGATACTGTAGTCTTTTATTTCATTGCATGTAACACTGTACAGAGTTTACTGACATACATGTACAGAATGAAACTGGTATTAATGGTATATAAGAAGTTAAAAAAATAAAGTATACTTGAATATTCATAATTATTAATGAAAACTAGATAGTAATAGTACTATGTTACTATGGTAGCTCACAGAAGTACACCATCCTTAAGGTGCTGCATCCTGCATCTTTAGAACAATTGGGTCACCCAAGTGTGTCCATATTAGTGCACTTTAAACAACCATTACACCATCACAGAAATGATAAAGATAAAGAAACAGCCTTTCTTTGGCAAATCTAAATGCTGTATGTTGTTTTACTGTAGATTTAATAAACTAAGACACACTATGTTTTTTTTTTAAGTATTACTCTAACAATAAACATTACTCCAAAAAAATCATTACTCAAATTGTTGTTTATTTTTTAATTAAGACTTAAGAAACAAAGTAAATCATCGCTTTATGTTACTTAACTATTTTGCAATTAACAACACAAAGGCATTTTTATCATAGTAAACCACCTGGAGTATGTTAAACAGAATTATAAAAAAATATTTTAAAAAGCACAAAGCTGTGTACATTCTGCTTTAAACATACCTTTATAATAACACAACAGGGCAGTAAACATTTAAAGAAGCTAAATTTATTTGCACATGATGTCAGAAACAATAAAATGAAAGTAATAAAAAACATTACAGCTGTTCCTAGCAGTATATACTGTAAATTCAGATTGTCTGAGTGGAGCGGCATTTGTCTGCTCCTGTGCACAGTTAGATTGAAAGTCATGGATTAAAAAATAAAAAAAATAAAAATACAGAAGGGAAAAATGTCAAGGGGTTGTTGTTTAACAGTCAACTAAACAATGAAAACGCACAACAATGAAGTCTTGGCCTTGCTACAAACAGTGTAATGTTATAATCAATTCTATGATAGCCATACCATTTTTTTAATAAACTTATAATAATGATAGAATTAACCATGAAATGGATGTATTGGGTGGCACGGTGGTGCAGTGGTAGCGCCGCTGCCTCACTGTTAGGAGACCCGGGATGGCTTCCCGGGACCTCCCTGCGTGGAATTTGCATGTTCTCCCTGTGTCTGTGTGGGTTTCCTCCCACAGTCCAAAGACATGCAGTTTTGGTACATTGGCGATTCTAAATTGTCCCTTGTGTGTGTGTGTGTGCCCTGCGGTGGGCCGGCACCCTGCCTGGGGTTTGTTTCCTGTGTTGGCTGGGACTGGCTCCAGCAGCCCCCCATGACCCTGTAGTTAGGATATAGTGGGTTGGATAATGGATGTATTTGTGGACAAAGGTGTACTTTATCAATGGGGGTACAGTTGTAGTTATAAAAATTGCATTCCATTGTTCTGCCTTCCATAGTTGAACCTCCTGCTTCTGGCAGCTTCATAATTACCAGATAACATTGCCAACAGTATTTTATAACAATGTTATAGACTGAAAGTATATCCTGGAGGCTAGTGTTAGTAGAACTGCAAATGGACAAGATGTAATGTGCTTGGTGGATATTTCATATATAGTTTGTGAAGACGAGACTACTAACAACAAATTTATTACACTTGTAAATGCTTTACACAGTACTAGAGAGTAAAGTGGCTTAGACACAAAGGAGTGCTGGGGAGGACTACCAGTCCAACATTCCCCAATTCCACTATACCTGTAGTATACTACACTATGGTATGGGAAGCCTGTATGGAAATATGGTGCCATCAGGTCGAGTTCTTCAGAGATACCAGCAAATCTTTAAATACTGCCCAGGTAGCCCAAAAGTGTGTACAAATTGTTATCAGGAAGTGCCCCTTAATTTGGGTTTAAAAACCTCTTTAATTTGGTAGTCAGGGTAGGACTTGGAGTTTGGAGGTAGCCACTATTTAGGCCTTACTATGTAGGAGGAAGGAAAATTGGAAAGATATAGAGAAAGATATGAAGAAAATGTGTGGTAAAGAAAGTAAGGAGTCTAGAAGATGTAGGTTTTGCTGTTTTCATCCCTTGTATGTTCTTTTTGATTCCTCCTTTAATTATTAATTAAATCCATCCTTCCATTATCCAACCCACTATATCCTAACTACAGGGTCATGGGAGTCTGCTGGAGCCAATCCCAGCCAACACAGGGCGTAAGGCAGGACACAAACCCTGGGCAGGGTGCCAGCCCACCGCAGGGTGTAATTGAATCCCTTTTCTTTTTTTAATTTGGTCATTCTGGTCTTCATTTGGATTTGGGAATTACTCACAAATGTCCCCTACAGTTTTCAAGATGGAACTATTATTTAGACAGATGATACTCTCCCATTAAGCCTTGAATTTCTCTTCACCCCTCTTCCATTTTATTTCTTTCCCTCACATTTTTTTCTTAAGCAAACTGATTTTAAATTTATAGGATTACTCAGTTTATAATGCTTTGACTGATCCCACCACCTGAAGGTGTCACTGCCTAGATACTGCAGCTACTCATAGTAAAATGTAGATTTTTTTTTCAGATTTCTTAAAATGCATGTCATGTTGTTTCAGATACTATAAGATCTCCATAAATAATGTCATGTTGATTTTAAGATAGTGTCCACTACTTCTGAAATATTTCGAATACATCTATAATATATCAAACATAACTACAGTACATTTTAAGATATCACAAAAAGTATTTCAGAGTAGCAATTGGACAAAACTGAAATATTTAAAAATCTATTAGCTTAAAGAAGTCACTGAAACCAATTATGAGGTACCTTGGACCCTCACACAAACACAGTCATTCATACTGGGACAATGACCAACTAAGTCTATGTATCTTTGGGATGTGGGATAAAACCCCAAGCAGACACATGCATAATGTATTTAGATTTCTCCAAAGTATCAGAGGTGCATTCTCAAAGATGTGAAATGCACCTGCAAAGTTGTTTTGCCTGCCTAGGGTAAAGTCAGCTCTGATGGAGGATTGCAGGAATCGTTGGGTAGAGGGGTCCTTTTATCGGATTGTCTGTCCAAGCGCTGTCTCAACTGTAGAATGGCCAATGGGGGAGGCAGCTTGATAGATGAGGTCTCCAGGACTCTAAACAAATCCAAATCATATTATGTGATATCATCTACTGTTAAATTCTACTCCGTACTTCTAAAATGTTTATTTTTATACTGTATTGAGGATTTGTTCTGTTCTGTGTATTGTACTGTATTGTATTGACCCCCTTCTTTTTGACACCCACTACACGCCCACTCTACCTGGAAAGGGGTCTCTCTTTGAGTTGCCTTTCCTAAGGTTTCATCCATTTTTTTCCCTACTAGGGTTTTTTTTGGCCGTTTTTCCTTGTCTTCTTAGGGAGTCAAGGTTGGGGGGCTGTCAAAGCCCATTGTGGCACTTCTTGTGAGTGTGAGTTTGGGCTATACAAAAATAAATTGTATTGTATTGTATTGTAATTATATTTTTTAAAATGAGTTACTGTTCCTTTTTAAATACTGAATAAGTTTATTTTTCTATAGCACATTTTCTATTTAGCTCTATACATATTTATAAGTATAAAACAGTTAAATAACAGTTATGTAACAGTTTACACTCACCACAGTGTGTTAGCCAGCCTAGCCCGGTTGGCTAACACTGTTGCTAAATGCAATAACGCCATTGTCAACTTCGGTCTGCTGAACATTCGCTCACTTATGAGCAAGGGGCATTTCATCCAAAATCTCCTCACTGATCGTAAGTTTGACTTTTTCTGTCTTACCGAGACATGGCAACAACCTCATGACTTTTCCCAACTTAACAAATTCACTCCCCCAGGGTTTGTTTACATCTCTCAACCCTGTGGCTCTGGCTCGGGAGGAAGTCTCGTGTTAATGTATCGTGAGAAGTGAAAAGTCCTGCCGTTGTCTGTTCCTGCCTTCAGTTCTTTTGAATCTCTTGTGTGTCAATTAAATAGACCTATTCCTACTATTACTGCAACTGTTTACCAGCCCCCTAATCAAATAATGACTTTCTGAACGACTTTGCTGTTTTTCTTACACACTTATCTACTGTTTCATCAAACATAACACTTCTGGGGGATTTCAATATACATATGGATAATATCAATGTCCCTATTACTAGAGACTTTACATCCTGCCTTGAGAGTTTTGGATTCTAGCAGCATACTGATGTTCCCACTCATTCCAAAGGACATATCTTGGACTTGATTTGCTGTTCTGGAGTTACCCCGCTTGACTGTACTGTAGATGAACTCCCCATAACTAATCATTTTCTTATTTCATTCAATGTTAAACTTTCCAATACTAAGCTTTCCCGTCTCATATCGTTCTGTAATATTAAGAATATTAAGTTAGACTCTCTTTCCTCTAGTATTGACTCCCTTATGGACATTCATAATTTATCCACTCCTGAAGAACTGCTCTCACACTATAACACTGGACTTAATGGTATTCTTAACTCTCTCACTCCATTAAAAACTAGATCTGTTTCTTTCTCCTTTTCTGCTTCCTGGTTCACGCCTGAACTTGGGCTTTTGAAACCCAAAGGCCAGCAACTTGAACAGTTGTATAAAAAAAACTGGACTCTTTGTTCACAAAGATGTACAAAAACTATATACTTTATTACAAGGACTATATTGCCCAAACTAAATCTAACTATTATACTCACATTATTTCTTCCAATGAAGGCAACACCAAGTTATTGTTTTCACTGCTTAATAATATCACACAACTCCTGGATTCTTTACCTTCTCACCTTTACTCAACTGATTTTTGCAATTCCCTTATGTCCTTTTTTAATGAAAAAATCCAGAAAATACACCAGTCTCTCGGTCTCTCTCCTCCAGTATTTCATTTGAAGTTCATCCACCAACTCACTCATTTTCCTCTTTTCAGTTTCCTACTTTCTCAGAAATCTTAGATCTTGTCTGTAAGTGTAAGCCATCCACCTGCCAACTGGACCCCCTCCCTACAGTTCTGGTCAAAGCCTGCCTCCCCTTGGAAATATCTTTTGTAAATATAACATTAGCTTTCACTGTTATGCTGATGACACCCAGCTCTATCTCACTAGCAAACCTACTGTTTCCTTTCCACCCTCCTCGCTTATTGATTGCATAGCAGAAATCAAATCTGTTTTTTTTTCAAATTTACTTAAATGAAATAGTGACAAAACTGAGGTTCTCCTCATTGGTACAAAATTAACATTATCCATCCATCCATCCATTTTCTAACCCGCTGAATCCGAATACAGGGTCACGGGGGTCTGCTGGAGCCAATCCCAACCAACACAGGGCACAAGGCAGGAACCAATCCTGGGCAGGGTGCCAACCCACCGCAGGACACACACAAACACACCCACACACCAAGCACACACTAGGGCCAATTTAGAATCGCCAACCCACCTAACCTGCATGTCTTTGGATTGTGGGAGGAAACCGGAGCGCCCGGAGGAAACCCACACAGACACGGGGAGAACATGCAAATTCCACGCAGGGAGGACCCGGGAAGCGAACCTGGGTCTCCTAACTGCGAGGCAGCAGCGCTACCACTGCGCCACCATCAACATTATCCAAAAGTGATCATTTTTCCATTGTTATTGATAACTCCTCTGTCTCCCCTTCCCCACAGGTTAAGAGTCTGGGTGTCATTCTTGATAGTACTTTATCCTTTCAGTCTCTCATCAATAACATCTCCCGGTCTGCATATTTCCACTTGCGTAACATTAATCGTATTCGCCCCTCCCTCACTCCCGACACCACTGCTATCCTTGTTCATAGCCTTGTCACTTCTCGTCTGGATTATTGCAATTTCCACTTTCTTTGGTCTTTCTTGCAAATCTCTTTATAAGCTTCATCTGGTCCAGAATTCAGCTTCCCGCATCATTACTAGAACCCCCCCTATTCACCATATCACTCCCATTTGGCAGCAACTTCACTGGCTTCCAGTTAAGTTCCGCATTCAATTCAAAATTCTTCCGTTAACTTTTAAGGCTATTCACGACCTTGCCTCTGCTCCCGAGCTCTAGAACTCACTACCATCTGAGCTTAGAAATATTGAATAATTTTCACTTTTCTAAACTTAAAACTCATTAGTTTAAGACTAATTTTTCTCTTTCATTACAATTACTCTGTCTGATTTTAATTTTAATTTAGTTTTGTTTATAATGTGTGTTTTATCTATTGTTCGGTGTCCTTGAGTGTTTAGAAAGACACTTACAAATACATAAAAGGTATTATTATTTTTCATAAAAAGAAAAATATTGTGCGGTATTTATATGGAAATGTGTAAGTATGTAGGTATAAACATTGCAGGAGGACGGAGAACAGAGTCCTTGTGGGAAACCTTTATACCCAGTATAATATGAAGAAATTCAGAAGGATCAAAAGTGGTGTCTTTATTGCCAAAGCCACAAAGATGGATAAAGTCACTGAAGTATAAAGTACGACTTTGCCCTAAGTCTCTGTCTGATGCTAGGCTCTGTCATACCTTTACCATGAAACATCTAAAAAGCACCTGTTGAGGTCATTTCTAGCCAAGTCATGGAACCACATCCAGAATCAAGGATAATTCTACTTATACTACAAGATAACTAGGCCAGCTTATTACTGGTTTTGGCATTTGTACAACTCAGAAGCTTTCATTTTTCTTAAAAAGTAATAACCGAGGTAGCATTCTCGCACATGACTAACCAAGGGCCATGACTGTCAAACAGCGTAAATGCCTGTTTTCCTAAAATAAGTGGCCACACAAGTCAATCTCTTTCCAGTTCACCGCTTTGCAGTTCCATCTAATGAGCTAAAGGTTTTTACTTTGCTTCCTACAAGTTGCCACCCTTACAACTGCATTGTAATTCCATCTCCCCGTACATAGGACTATATGCTGTCATGAGTTCCAGCTCTTTAAAACCCTTTGTAGACCTTCATTGATCACTGAACAAACCATCAGGCGTCACTGGCACCTGTTGGGTAATCTGCTATCTAGTATCCCAGTAAACAATAAAAAATTCTATGCAGGTTGCTTCTCTTTTTGACTCTTTCTGGTAGCCCTGCCATGTTATCTTTCCAACTTTTAAGGCTTCTGAGATCTAGTAGCACTGACTACTCTGACTGCCATTGTTTGTTCTCTTTCTCTGTATTTTTGTGAGTAGCTTTTCACTGCCCAGTGTCACCTTGGTGATGCCTTTGTTCCTGACAAAATACTTAACAGCTTTGTTTAAGAATTAAGGTTTTTAATAGTTGTAATGCAGTTAATTCAGTAGTCTTTCAACCCTGTATTGGAATAACAGGTTTACAGTATAACGTTAGTGATGGTTTGATTAATAGTGTTCAGGAGTTTAATGGAGTGTTAAAAACGCAGGAGTAGTTTCATAAAATGACATCCTATTTTAAAATGCATTTCTAGTATCTTGTGATGAGAGAGGTTTGTGGTGTCGAGCATTTTAAATAGATAATTGGGAGTCCCAGAGGGTGCAGGTGCATGTTGGAATGTGCACGTGCCTCTGTGAGATTGATTGGGGTGCTTAGTTGGTTGTGCTTTCACATGCAAATGTGAGTGGATCTGTCAAGTGCTTCATTTGCACTTTGGAGCAGGTGATGATAGCACCTGCACCCGATTGGTGCTATGAAAGGAGACTACACAGCAAATTCATGTGAGACAATGGAGAGAGTAACAAGGAAAGGAACAGAGGTTAAAGGAAAAAGGAAGATGGCAGAATAGTGGGGGAGCAGGTGGTGCAGGAAGTAGGCAGGCAGTTGGAAAAATGAACCTTGGAAGAGGAGTGTGTGGCCTACAGGCTGCTCTCGATGAGCACACCAAGTGAGCTCCCAAGACCAAGGGATGGCGGGCAGGAAAGAGCCAAACTGCTTAAAGCACCCCACAGACACAGAGAGACTGACAGGTGGTGACCTGAGTAAGATTTGAAGGGTGACTGTGCCTTTTGGGAGAATGTCTCCTCTTGCTGCAGGGTCCCATCTGGGATACACAGAAATGACATCAGCTTCATAAAGAAACACGGTGGCTCAATTGGTTTTAATGGAAGGATTCTGCCGTGGATTTTAACTTTTTTTAAAGGACTACTATTTATTGTTTACTGGATTTTAACCTCTGCACTGATCACTTTGATTTTATGGATTATTTATTTATTTATTGAAGCAATGAACTTTTGGACTCTTGTTTTATTTAAATAAAAGCACTTTAGTTCTTGTGAACTGTGTTTGTAGATTTTTGCCCAGCTCATCCTGGGTTTCGGTATCAACGGTCACAGGCTCAAGCTGCCAAGGATTATGGAGCAACTCAGACAGTCACATATCTCAAATGCATTTTATTTCACATTGTATATGCTTTAAATATGTAGTTTAAAATAAAAACGGGGTAGAGATAACAGTAGATTATAATGGAAGATAAAAAGCTGAGCTCTATAGGGTGCTGGACAACAAATAGTAGAGTCCAAATGCTAAGTGATTGCTGCAGTTTATGGTAAAACATTGTTAAGCTTGTATATTCTTTTCTTTGTTAATTTCACTTTGTCCCTGCTCCCACTGAATTTCTGGATCCTCTCTCACTACTGTACATTCTCTTTCATTACCTCTCATCACTGATTGTTCTTTTTTGATGCTGTTTTTAGCTTTTTTCAATCAACTTTATTTAACTTGATCCTCAGACTTAAGAAGAAATTGACTGCAGGAATAAAAACTCACTTATGACTAGAGACTCTACACCTTGCCTTTCAAGAGCTATTCATTAACAAAACCTCAAATTTCATTTGTAAAACCACATCATGGGTGACTTCTCTACAGCAATAGTTAATGTGCATTTTGCAGAAAAAATGAACTAGACAGTAATGTTCTTAGCCTTTTATATTCAGGCAAATTATAAAAACATCCTGCTTTTCCTAGTTTTTTGAGGATTAAACAGCAGCAAGTCTCCCCTAATTACAATTCCACATATGTGGTCAATTTAGGGCTGTTCGCAGCCTGAAGAGGTTATTGCTAAGGCAAAATAAAACTTAAAATAGATGCCAACTATGGGATATCTGGAGTTATAAAATGAAAAATAAAAAATGCACTCTTTACATTGAATATTAGGTAAATTTGTTTTATAACCAGCCTGAGGCCTAGGGGAAACTGGGCAAGGTATAAGTAAGTCAGTGTTGCTACAGGGGTTAGTCACAGCAATATGATTCTAAAAGCATAAAAGTAGCAGGCAGCAGTTAGGAGTCTCAGACCATACTTTTTATTTACCTAGAGGTACATATCTGCTCCAGTCTCTGCCTATATCAACATGATGATCAGTTAAACAAATGTCCATATCAATTTTCTTTTCTGAATAACAGCATAAACACATTTTCTTCGATAAAACAGTAGCATTGTTGTCAGCTATCAAGAAGCACATATACCATCGTATGCAGATTAGAAACCAATGCCCCCAGAACTCATTAATTTTCAAAGTAAGCAGGCAGTTCTATATCACAATATTGTATATTGATGAGATACCAATCAAAGCAGTATGATCTTCAAAGCAGGTGACTCATTTGTGAGACAGGTAAATATCTATGTCTTGTAGATAGTCATCAATACTAACCTGTTACAATTATTCAAGAAATTTGCCTTTTCACTTATCATCCCAGTCTCAAACAGCGGATGCCTATTATCCCTTCATCTTTTGGCCTTTATTGTAGATTTATTATTTACATGTGTTTTTCTTAAAAGCAACAAACAGAAATGTCTTTTTCTTGAAAACACCAATTTCTAGCCAATTGTATTTTTCACTTTTTCAAATCATGCAGTGGGAATAATGATCAATCTGGCCTTTTGAGGCAAATTCAAAGCCCATCATGAGCAACAATGCAAATACACCTGTCTGTGGTAATGCGGACCCAGTATGACCTTAACAATGTAATTCAAACTTAGGTACAGTAGTTATTGATGAATTAACCAAGCTAGTATAGGGGAACCACAACTGATGCAAGCTTATTATTTCTGATCCCAGTTATCTAATAGAGAGTTGCTATAAAATGTCTATTGTACTGTCACTGGGTAAAGAGATAGCAGCCAGCCCTTGAGAGATTATTAGTTAACTGTAGTGTACGCTCATACACATCAACTTGCTTTTTCTGTTCAGTTATAAAATAATTAGTGTAGCATCTCTCAAATACTATATAGATATAGGTGGCACAGGTTGGAACATCTTCAGTTGTAAACTAATGTTTTAAACAATCAAATCCATGGATTTAAAACAAAGCAAGTGCAGTTTCAGTTTTTATGACTATGTTGAAGCACAGATTTTTAGCAACTTGGGACTTGTGTACTTTTAGTTCCCATTATTGCAGCTATGAATCCTCCATACAACAGTGATGAAATCCAAAGATGACTACAAATTACAAAAGCAAATAAATATAGACAAAGGTAATCAATTTTCCCTACTATGAATAGGAACAAAAAGATTAGAGTCTACTGTAAAACCAATGAACTTGAAAACCAATGTACTTGACGTGCAAAGGTAAGCATATGCTATAGTTTAAATATGTAACGCTATACATTATGTTTGGTCTGTGTTGTTTTAATTAGTTTATTAGTATAACCAAGACCACTAAATCCAATTATCAGGGTAGACATAGTTGCAAGGCCCTTGGAAGTATCTGTGGAACACAACAGGTATCATATATGCAACTATATATTTTGAGTTCCTGTATAATGAATATTCATCTTAAACATTCTTTGACGCTATCAGCCTATATACATGATAGCAGAGACACTTTTTAAATAGTGGTCTTCCAACTGTTATTTGAAATTGCATTTATTAATAGCATCACATTAGCTATGTAGTCTAAAGTCCAGCTCTATACATTATGATGTGTTTATCACTCTAGTTAATTAATCATACATATTTATAATTTAAGATGTCTTCTATAACATTAATGAGTATACTGAAGACTGATGCTAACATACCATTCTTTAGTCTTTAGCAAACTGAATGTAAGCTTTTCCAAAAATATACTATTATTTAATGCAGAATATTCACCATCTTCAATAGAGCATTCCATTTTTCTGTGAGAGAACAAAAATAATCTGAAAATATTGATGCAAAATTCATTTTGCTTTTTAAATTCTGTATCTTAGCAGGTGCTTTGGAAGACTGGCTAAGGCACTTGGATTTAAACCGCTAAACCAAATGGTTGCCAGTGCCATAATTGCCTTTGATTAACTGTGTGATCCTGAGCAAATTAGTAAATCAGCTTGTGCCCCAACACTATTTGTGTGTGTTTATATTTATTTGCAGTGTATCCTGGTTAGGTAAGCAGCATTGAGTATAGATATCTGCCAAATACAGCACATCATCATAGTCACTGCACTTTAATTCACTTGTTCTGATGTGGATCACAGTGGTAGTATGCTGAGTTAGAAAAATGCCACCTGATACTCAGGAACGTCTTTCAACAACTCATATATTCTTCCCAGCAGTTTGAAAGATACAATCCTTTTAATAGCGCCAGAGGTTTATCCAATTCCTCTGCACTAAGAGTATTTATTTGTGGTATCTGTAATGCATCCAGAAATGCATTAGATTGTGTCTTGTCTTCTTTAAACTCAGTAGAATATTAGGTCTTTTAGTAGTCTCTAAATGTGTGCATTATATTTTTATGGTCAATGATTTTGTCTCTGTCTGTGTTGATCAGAGGTCGGTAGTAACAAGTTACATTTACTCCGTTACATTTACTTGAGTAACTTTTTTAAAAAATTGTACTTCTAAGAGTAGTTTTACTGCACCATACTTTTTACTTTTACTTGAGTACATTTGTGAAGAAGAAATGCTACTCTTACTCCACTACATTGGGCAACACTCAAATCGTTACTTTTTTTCAATTAGATACGCAATATTTTTGCCAGAGAGAAGCTGTGGATCTACTGCATGACTGTTTCACCAATCAGACGTAGCAACAATAATCACATGGCTCCTTTTCACAAATCAGACATAGCCATGCAGTCACATTACCACACACAGACTGTGGCGGCATAGCAGCACAAACTCCTCACAGACAGCGGACAGGGAAAGAAAGAATACATGTGGAACCTCGGTTTGTGAGCATAATTCGTTCCAGAAACGTGTTCGCAATCCAAAGCACTCATATATCAAAGTGAATTTCCCCATAAGAAATAATGGAAACTCAGATGATTCGTTCCACAACCCAAAACTATTCATATAAAAATGATTAATACAAAATCTAAAGTAAAAATACATAAAACAAATTAACCTGCACTTTACCTTTGAAAAGAATCATGGCTGGTGTGAGTGAGCTTCTAAACTCTTATGGGATTTCACTCAACGGGATGACACGTGGAAGAGCATCCTGAAGCAACCACAGCCACCCAGCGCTGTAGCAGTTCGCTGTAAAAGCAAATCCAAAAAGATCACAGTCATGCTTTAAGTACCTGCCATTGATGGGTGATACAAGGAACAAGAAACATTATAAATGCGCAGGACACAGTATTACTTGGCCACTAACCTGGGCATGACCCTGCCTGACTGCTGTGTCTGTGTATAGGAGAGTGGCAGATTCCGCTACAATAAATAACCATGATGTTCCTGTTTCAAGCTGAATAAAGATGGTGTCACTAAAGTATTGAGACTCAGCTTTGTGTTTTTGGGGTGCAAAGCACACACAAGTGGTCACAATGCCTTAGTAAACAGTATACACTCGTACAGATGTTGACTATATGAGTGAGGCACGCCGACTGACGATTGCCCACAATCCCACAGCGAGACAGAGAAGAACCATCAGCTCAGTGGTATTCACATGACGCTCAGCAGACAAAGCGTATACGGATTACACATATTGCAAGACTCGCTCATTTATCAAGTCAAAATTTATTCAAAATTTTAGTTCGTCTTGCAAAACACTTGCAAACCAAGTTATTCACAATTCAAGGTTCCACTGTACATGAAAAATGTGAGCCAACTCCTGCTGAAGCTTAACCATCACTTCACCGAGTGAAGAATAAGCACGTTTTAACCAAACGCACAGACATAGACAGTCAAGGTAAAGTGAGACTTCTTGTACGTGCACAAGCTGCCTTATTATAATGTTATTTTCTATCAGCTGTGCTATTTGGAGGGCAAGTGTATATGCAGTATTATACTGTCAGTGTACAGTATATCTTGTCACTGTAAGTAGTTTGCACTGTTCAAACATACATGTTACCTACTGTAGGCATTGGCTTCAAAAGCTGTGTTATGAAAAACTAAGATTTGGAACTTTGTATTATTTCTGCATCTTTATTTTGTAAAGATGTTATTTATTTTTACTAATTTTTTATTTTATTTGGAAATAGCAGAATTTGCACATTATTTTATATTCTTGTCTGTCTTATTACAACATTTCTAAAAAAATAAATAATTTATTATGATCAAACAGTTACTCAGTACTTGAGTAGTCTTTTCACCAAATACTTTTTTACTCTTGTGTAATTTCTTGGATGACTACTTTTTACTTCTACTTGAGTAATATTATTTTGAAGTAACACTACTCTTACTTGAGTGCAATTTTTAGCTAACTCTACCCACCTCTGGTGATGATTGCTGGGATTGCACTGCAAGCTTCCTGCTTGTGGATTTGCTGAGCTAAGATCTTATTAGCTTTCTCTCCATGTTCATAGTAGTGATGTCTTGATTTAAAAATGAGTTGTTCATTTTCTATATTTGTTAAGAGGTTGAGTTCTGGATGCAGAGCCTGTCTTTCCCTTTGAAGTGCCTCAGTTGGACACCTGGCATGTTCTTGATCTATTCTAATAATTTCACTGATTAGCTCTGATACCTTTTTGATTTCCAATTTATTACTGTGGGAAAGATATGAGAAAATCTGTCCTCTTAAGAAGGCCTTCACGGTTTCCCAGAGTATTATTGCAGAAACCTCTGAGGATGTATTTGTCTCTAAAAAAAAAATCAATTTGTTTGCTTATAAATTCTGTACAGTTCTTGTATACTAATAAAAGTGGGTTAAGATGCCATCTGTATTATGAGTATGTGGGGCATAATGATTTTAGATATAACAATAGCATCATACTTACAAGATTTAATCGTAGGCAAGAAATTCTTTTCTTCAAAGAAATTATCAGTTCTTGAGTAGCAGTAATGTACTGGTGAGTAGAAGGAATATACTCTTGAGTTTGGGTTTAAAAATCTCCAAGGGTCTGATAAGTTATGATCTGTTACAAACTGTGTAATTGTCTTTGCACTGTTAGATGTCATCGCCCCTGTGGCAGGGGACCTATCTAGGTCTGGATTTAAAACACAATTAAAGTCCCCAACCATTATAGTTTTATGAGTGTTCACATTAGGAATGGATGCAAAACAATTTTGGATGCAGTCCCCATCATCCACACTGGGTGCATAGGTATTTATCAAAATCACTTTACAGTTAAATAAATTATCATTACAATCACATATCTCCCTTCAGGTAGATATTACATCTTATACTGCAAATGAGACTGTTCTACAGTATGTATAAGAATTCCCACACCTCTAGTTTTCTTTGTAAAGCTGAAATGGAATATTTGGGAAGTCCAGTCTCTGTGCAGCCAAAACTGATCCTTGCTTAATAAGTGGGTCTCTTATAAAAATACTATTTTAGCATTTAGACCTGTTAGGTGAGAGAATAATTTTTTTCTGTTTAATTTGTAATTCTGACCTTTAACATTCCAGATCACAAAGTTAACTGTTCAGTCATGGAGACATTGCTTCTGGACTTTTGTTGTTATTTTGTAGTCTTAACTGAAAAAAAACAGCTTTGACCTTAATTTCCAATTTTCCCAGGAGTTATTGCCATGAAACTTGTTACGTTGGCACTTATAATTATAGGATTAAAAGGATAGATTAGAGATAGCTTGCTCTCTTTCTCCCTACCCCGTCCCCCATTTTGCCTCCACACATGAGGCAACCACACTTCACAAAGTCCCAGTCCTCTGACATACCTAGAAACAGAGCACGTCCAAAACAACACAAGCACCCCAGTCTCTGCTTCATGTGCAATAAGATGAATGAGCTACAACGTATGACTAAGATAATTTAAGTTTTTTTTTCTAATCATCTACTATATGTTTTACAGAGACCTGGTTGAATAAAAAAATACCAGAGACACCAATGGAGATTTTGGGTCCCATGACTGGATTTCAGCTTGGGCCCTCCACCCTGTCTAAACCAACAATAGATGTGTCACCACAAGAACCCCCTCCCCACCCCATCAGAAATCCAATCAAATTTGTGATAACTTGCCTATTAAAAATAATTAAATATTCACATATATTCAAGCCTAGGTTTACAATTCTAGGTCTTAATGTACTTGTTTTTAAGTGTTTTTTTTCATACATTATTTTATTAATGGTGGCAGTATCAACAACAAAATCAAGAAGAAAAAAATATTAATGGCACTCATGATTACTTAAATATCAGAGATGTCAAAATCTCACACAGGTGCATTCTAAAAATTAGAAACATCTGCACTGTTGTCTTGTCTTCAGCCTGGAACTGACAATTGGGTGGTAAATACATTTTTAGGGTAGTGAGACAAAAAATAATTCACACAAAGGAGTTTAAATCCTGGCAAGACACACACAATGGTATCACACCTCATTACATTATAATTTATTTTATGACAGTTTTTACTTGCAGTATGTCTGTAAAGCATGAATTACTAAAGACACTACTGCATAGATACTGCAGCCTTCAAATGTAAGGAGTGCTTGAAACATCTATATATATTAAGTGGCATGATAAAAAAGAAATTTGTACATATGGTCATTATTGCCTGTAGTGCACATGCGAAGCCCAGTTGAATCGCCCAAGATTGCTTAGACAAACTAAGTGGGGGCATGATTTTATTTTTAACCCAGCTAAATGGCTTTTGCTTTTTAAGGCTAGAAGACAATCTCTTTTGTACAAACCGAGGCATTGTGACTCAACTGAATGATGTTTGTGTCTCTTTTTAGTAACTGAATATACTCAATGTGGCATTGTAATGATCTGGAGTCCTCATTTAAAATTTTTATTTAGCAGGCTTTTTTTTAAAGCAACTTAAATTCTGTCATTTTTTTATTCTTTATTTAAACAATAAAGTTTAACATACAATATCATGTAAAACATTTTAAAATATATATAACAATACAAATATATTAAAATATTAAATTTATTTATGTAATACATTTTCATATAGACAATGTAGCTCAAAGTGCTTTATAAAATTAAATAAAAGGAAGTTAATATAAAACAAACAATAATATACAATATTTAACAAAGAAAATGGTAAGGTCGAAAGGCCAGGAGGGCAGAAAAAAAAAACCAAGTTAAGCTGGAGGAAAAAAAAAAACTGCAGGTGTTCTATGGTCAAAAGACTGCTCAGCCCCCGCTGGGCATTTTACCCAACATGAATGATCTAAATCAGTACTTATGGTTTTCAGGCGTCACTTGGAAGAAATTAAAGATGATGGTGGCCATGTGTACATCAGGGACACCTGTTATTCAATTCAAAACCACAAGGTTCAGCATTATACCTTGATCATGAGCTGGTGGTGCAGAAGAACCACAGAAGAACAGGAAAAGACAGCAGATAATAGTGCAGATTAGTAGGGAATTGCAGATCCCAGAGAAAAATGATAATTCAGTGCCCATATAGGGATACAACTAGGGGATACAACTAAAACGTAGCTACAAAAATGCCATTTTAAAATAATGTGCTTGTAACAGCTTTTTTTTAATTGTTCTACAGTATTAGCCTGTTAAATTTCTGTTTATAAAGTATTCCAGGTTTTAGGTGCATAGCAGCAAAAAGCCACCTCACTACTATTATTATTACTTTTCAGGTTGGTTCTTCTTGGAACTATGAGCAGTCCTTCATTAGAAGATCTGACATTAATACTTGGAGTGTAAAGGGATAGACATTCCAAAATATAGAACAGGGCAAGGTTATTTAAGGCTTTGTAAACCATTAGTAGTATTTTAAAATCAATTCTAAGTGACACAGGTAACCAATGTAACAACGCTAAGACTGGTGAAATGTGCACAGATTTTCTAGTTAAGGTTCTTGCAATTGCAACCAATTGATGTTTTTCTTCAGTAGTCCTGTAAGGATTGCATTACAGTAATCTAGTCAACTGAAAACAAAAGTGTGAACTAATTTTTCAGTGTCTTGTAAAATTATAAGAGGTCTAACTTTAGCTACTGTATATTCCTTAAGTAAAAAAATGCAGTTCTAGTAATCTGCTTAATATGTGCTTTAAAATTTATGTCAGACTCAATAGTTACCCCTAAATTCTTCACCTCTGACTTGACTTTTAAACCTAAGGGATCAAGTGTATGTCTAATACCCTCACTGTATGCATTTTTGCGAATCACTAAGACTTCTGTTTACTCCTTATTTAGTTTGAGAAAGTTGCTGCTCATCTATTTGGAAATACAAGTAAGACATTGGATCAGAGAGCCAAGAGCATCAGGGTCATCAGGCACTATTGATAAATAAAGCTGTGTGTCATCTGCATAGCTATGGTAGCTCGAGTTGTGCTTTGAGATAATCTGACCTAATAGAAGCATATAGATTGAAAAGAGCAGTGGACCCAGATTAGATCCTTGTAGTACACTATACAAAATATCTCTGAAGAATCACCACAACTAACAAAGAATTTTCTACCTGTTAAGTAAGACTAAAACCAATTTACCGTAGATCCCGGACTATAAGCCGACCCCTTTCTCTACCTACTAAATTACATGTATTTGCCGATGACCGGTATTTAAGCCGACCCCCTTCTCCAAGCAAAGTTTTCTAAATTTGCTTAAAAGTGTCTCTTTAGTTATATTTATCATGTTTATCGGCGAGAATTTGAGACTGCCGGCATTTTTGATGGAAACCAGGAAGTGATTGCGGGGAAGTTTGGTAAAATGAAACCTTTGTGTTGACACTATATATGCAAATACAGTACATCGGCAGGTGGATTTCCGGAGACTTGTTCGGCGAACATCCGCTACACCCGTCAGAACCTTATAGACATCGGTTTCCAGAGCCAGACATCTGTTTCGAGTGTTTTTCATCACATGCACAACATCCCAGACAACATAGCAGGACCAGCTGGGATTGTTGTCGGGTCTAGGAGACGACACAGACGGAGGAGGGAAAGAAAGCAGAAGCGGGGCCGCAGATCCGGCGTTATGCTAAGGCTAAAAAAACAACCATACAAGCCCTATACAAAACTTTTTTTCTGCACTGAAGGAGCTGCTTTTAATCTCATTGTAGATGTGTATAGTGACAATAAAAGGCATTCTATTCTATTCTAGAAACAACAATTTCATACTGTACTCAGCATTTAATTTGACATGTTTAGGGCTGCAGGAAGGGAGGAGGAGGAGAATGAAACGGAAGGTGGTTATTGTTTAGAAGGAGCCTCCTTATGCAAATCTTTTCTTTGTAAAATTGTCGAGATGGTGGATTTCAACATGCTGTACATATTAGCGAGATCGGTCACACGAACAGCACGCTCATATTTCCACACAATTTCCATCTTCGTTTCGATTGTGAGCGCTTTCCTTACCTTCTCTTCATTCCTTAGCAATTATGTGTCTTGCTTGCATGGTCTTAATGAATTATATATATAGGTAAATCACTGCAATGACCGAAATTACATCCACAAACACATGTATCTGGGCTCCGACTGACGCTACTAACGCTCTCGGTTGTTTGTTTACAATCGTGCAAGCGGATACACGTGACCGAATTTGGGTCGTAACGCAAGATGTTGGTCGTAAATCAAAACAAAAATTTTTATTTTAAACTTCCCGCTAATTTATTATAAATTTTATTAATAAAATCAACAACTAAAACACTTTTTTGAATAAATTCTTTATTTAATTTAAAGTACCGGCATGCAAAGTTCATCTTCATC
The DNA here is from genome assembly GCF_016835505.1 of Polypterus senegalus. Classification (NCBI taxonomy): domain Eukaryota; kingdom Metazoa; phylum Chordata; class Cladistia; order Polypteriformes; family Polypteridae; genus Polypterus; species Polypterus senegalus. The sequence goes on along the minus strand of NC_053159.1, from coordinate 101,547,410 downwards.
TGAAAGATGGCTCTGTGGTTTCATCATTATTTACTTCCGTATTCATCGGCAAAACCGGCATTGCGCTGGAAATCTTGAATCTGAAACGATACTTGTTGTATAAACCGACCCCCAAACTCCAAGCCAAAAATCTAGGACGAAATTCTCGGCTTATATAACGGGATCTACGGTAAGCAATTTAAGACATTGCTGCAGAGGGCCACCCATTGGCTAAGACGATTTATAAGAATACTGTGATCATTGGTGTTAAAAGGTACACTCTGTCCACATTAACCAGCAAGGTATTTACTACTTTAGCCAGTGCAGCTTCCATACAGTAATTTGTTCTAAAACCTGTCTGGAACCTGTCAAGAATAAAATGTTTATTCAAGTAATCATTTACTTGTATAATGATTGCCTTTTCTAGTATAATGATTGCCTTTTCTAGAATTTTATTTAAATAAGGCAGGTAGATATTGGTCTAAAATTGAGAAAGAATTGAGATTATTTTTCTTGAACAAGGGCAGGGGTTTGACAACTGCAGTCATAAGACAATCAGGAAAGACCCCCATATCAGATGAGTTCACTGTGTCGAGTACACTGTCAATTAGTACAACTGAGACATCTTTGAATAAGCCTGTTGGTATTGTGTCAAAGGGACAGGTGGAGGGTTTCAATTGAAAAATGATTCTACGTAGTTTTGGTAGATAAATTGTGGTGAAATAATTTAGCTTGCTTAAAATGGAATACTGTGATTCAGTTGGATTAAATTTGGGGCGATGTACTATATTACTTCTAATGTCATTAATTTTGTGTTTAAAAAACTATAGTGAAAACTTTGCAGGTTTCGCCAATACTTTTTAGGAGGCATTCCATTGAGTGAGCTGGGTTTAGAAGATGATTATATAGATATATATATAGATATGACAACAACACTCATATCAATGACAAAACAATTACATTAACAATCATGTTACGTTATTTTTAAAATTTTTCCTTTTCTTTTTCATAACTTCTTTAACACACTACTTCTCCGCTGCGAAGTGCGGGTATTCTGCTAGTCTATACTAATAAAAGGCAAAGCCCTCACTCACTCATCACTAATTCTCCAACTTCCCGTGTAGGTAGAAGGCTGAAATTTGGCAGGCTTATTCCTTACAGCTTACTTACAAAAGTTAAGCAAGTTTCATTTCGAAATTCTACATGTAACGGTCATAACGGTCGACAATGTCCGCCATGTTGAACTTTCTTATTTATGGCCCCATCTTCACAAAATTTGGTAGGCGGCTTCCCTGCGCTAACCGAAACCAATGTACGTACTTATTTTGGTGGTATGATGCCACTGTTGGCCACCATATTGAACTTTCCAACATCACTAATTCTGCAACTTCCCATGTAGGTAGAAGAATGAAATTTGGCATGCTCATTCCTTACAGCTTACTTACAAAAGTTAAGCAGGTTTCATTTTGAAATTCTACGCGTAACGGTCATAACGGTCGACAACGTCCGCCATGTTGAACTTTCTTATTTATGGCCCCATCTTCACGAAATTTGGTAGGCGGCTTCCCTGCGCTAACCAAAACCAATGTATGTACTTATTTCGGTGGTATGATGCCACTGTCGGCCGCCATATTGAACTTTTCAACGGTCTTTGTTACTTATGGGCCAATCTTCAAGAAATTTGGTACGCGGGTTCCCAACGCTAACTGATTCCTACTTACGTACACATATACGTCCATAGCCTGCAGCTCGGTCAACATGTGAGGCGGTGTTGGGTCCCCCATCCCAATGCCTCCTACGTTGTTGGCTGCCTGCCTATATAAGGCCGTCCGTCGCTCCAGTCTCTACATTCCCTTCCTTGCTACGCCACGGGATTCACGTCTCCCTGCTGATAACTACAGCCTTTTAATTTAATCCACGGCTTCTCCGCCGTTTTATTGTTCATTTATTACGATTATAGTTATTGTGTAGGTATTTTAGACTTACTTTACATTGTTCAGGTACCCATTTCCTTTATCATTCCAACCGTACCCCCATTAACATGTCTATCGAGGTGATCACCGTCATTCAAGGAACTGTCACTTACCGAGTGGTTTCCATGCCCGGAGATGGCACTTGCCTGTTACATTCTCTTTGTTACATATTGCACGGCCGTATCAGGCTCACTCTTGATATCTGGAGGAACATTGTGTCTTATGTATTGAATGACTGGGACAGGTTCAAGGTGTGGACTGATGACGGTACAGGAGATAATTATACTACACAGGAGCACTATAAGAGTGAAATGCTTAAGCCCTTCACCTATGGATTTTTATTGTTCGGTTGTTGCTTTCAAGTGTACCGAAATGGCCAAATATTTTACACCTTTCGACAACCGCCAATGCCTCTTAAACATCTTAGATTCACAGGTGATGATTTCAGTAGTGGACACTTTGATGTTTATAAATGTTTAAACTCTCAAAGGCTGGATGTGAAGTTATCGATGAAACCAGTTGCATACTTACAATGCTTGACAGATGCCGAATGTCTCTTCAACACAAGTCCTACAAATACTGTCGTAATTGAATCAAACCATGAAACTCAAACTTATGACAGCAGCAATCCAAGCTGTGAGATTTGAAACAAGATTACTTTTCACATGGCCAACTGTACGTTGCATGCTCAAGAGTAAGCTCAGCGCACAGCTTGGTCATATTACAACCGGAGGGCCGAGCTCACAATGTGGTATACAAAGAGATCCATAGCAAATAATTATTGGTATATTTTCCCTCAGTTTAAAAAGGTTTAATTTTCTTCTTAATAAAAAATTTTAAGGCAGTACTTTGCCGCTGCGAAGCGCGGGTATTTTGCTAGTATTGTTAATATAAGTAAGTCTTGCTGGTTAATGCTGTAACATTTATTAAGGCCATAATTAAGGTCCCGGAAGAGCAGAGCTGAATTGGAGTTTTACGACAGCTTGATATAGTAATCAAGTTATTTGTGTTAATGCCACTTTGTGTATATATTTTTTACTTAATCTATAATTTGTAGTTATAATTCTAATACAGTGCACACATAGAGGTGAAATAGTAATTCAATTATTTGCATTTATGCTGCTTTGTCTGAGTGTTTTACTTAAACTATGGTTTGTTAATATAGTGTTAACACAGTGCACATCAAAAGATGATCTCTCTACAGAATTATCACATCTAGCAAGACATTTTGGATGAGCATTGTGATTAGAATTATGTAGTCAGGGAAGAAAGATTACCTTAGAGATAGACAGATTACCTTAGAACCGGGCACCAAACCTGTTTGAATGCAAGCCGTCTCACCTGAAGAAACGCAGTCTATCCCAGAAGTGATCCCAGCTATCCACAAACCTGATGCTTTGTCCCTTGCAGAAGCCTCTCAGCCAGATATTTAATGCCAGCAGGCAAGTGTAGTATTCGTCAGATCTTCTATCTAGAGGGAGAGGATCTGAAATGAAGATTCTCACCACTCGAGTCTTTTATTGGCTTTAATAAGCATTGTGAAATCTGCTTGATGAACCTCCAACTGTTCAAATAGCATGTCTTTTACTCCAAGCATGTATTGTAATGGTCTCAATAGCCCAGTGCTTGTGCTTCTCAAAGACTGACAGTCCTCTTCACATAATATCTTTTATGCGAGCACCAGAAAAACAAGAAACCAAAGATTTCTTTTTAGGGCAAGAAATATTGAGATTATAAACATTTGAAACCCCAATAACAAATACAACACCAGAGACTACCAGCACGGTGGGAGAGCAGAGAGAGTCGAAGTGGTTCTGGTTGGTGAGGCTTGCCTGCATAGCTGAAATAGCACAATAATCTCATCATCGTTGTTACTTCGGAAGGGCACGGGGTAAAATTTGTTTGGGCATGTGAGAGGGCGGCATGACATGGGATTGAAGTTGTTGAAGGAAGGCAACTTGCAACAATTTTAGCTGCTGAAGAAGCTTTTTTCAGCAGGCGAACTTTCAGTTCCCTCAGATGCCATTGTCTGGCTAGGAGTTGCTGGATCTTGTTCTCAAGGGTCTGGAGTTCTTCGAACACGCTGTCGACCATGGTCCACTTCTGCTTATGCTTTGTGTCCTAGGAAAGAAACAGAGAGAGTTAGCAATGAGCGTTCATAAACAAGTTGACGGTAAAAAGCAAACAAAAAAGACATCAATAATACTCTTATAAGGTTTCATATCATGCAGTAACAGATTATAAGGCTTTAACCAACCTAAGGGTTTGACAGCTGCTAAACATTCAGTAAAAACAAGGTTAAATAATAGAATTAAATAGAACTTTATTTTTCCCCATAGGGAAATTTGGCTTTTTACAGAAGCTCTTTAAATATATATACCTGTATATGTCTGACTTGGCTGTCACAGTCACAAAGAGGCATTATGCAGGCGTATTGCTGTTGTTATAAAGCAGCGTTTCTTCAAACACTTCTGCTGAATGATTCATTAGCTGAAAGTCCTCAGTGTTAATGTGTCAGAAAGAGTATGTGCAGTGTTGTTCATAATGGCACACAGTTTTGTTTTCATTCTCTCCTTTGCTACTACATCAAGGGGGTCCAGAGTGTGTCCCATAACAAAGCCTGACCTTTTAATCCGCTTGTTCAATCCATTGGTAATTGGTAATTTAAAATCCTGCAATCAATATCAAATAGATCCAAAATAAAAATAACATTGTTAACCCAACCACCTAAAAATAAACTTACTCTATACAAAATACAATACAATTTTTCCAAATTGTCAATTTCATTTTTGAAAAAGTATATGAAAAACACAGTTTTGCTACCGTTTGTGCTACGGGAGAAAAGATGACAAGGGAAACTGAAGTTTCTAACATTAAAAATCATACCGAAGAAGAAAATATAAGCTGCCATATGTCCTAAAGATTATTCTTAGAATATGGTTTCAAACTGACTCAATAAAGAAAAAAACAGAGATCTGCAATGATACCATGCCCCTTGACCATGTTTGCGATGATGATGAGTCCACTTATAGAAGGCTAGTTGAACAGCTGGTTTCCTAGTCCACTCAAAGCAATCTTGTATTCAATACTCAAACAACTGTTGAAATGATCGAAACTTCAAGAGAACTCCTCTATCACCCCTCCTTATAAGTATCTAGGGCTCAAAATCTCAAATGGTAGTTAACATCAAATCTATTGCTATGAAGGCTCAACAAAAGGTCAATATGTTCTTAAATATAAATTCCCAAAGCCATTTTTACTACATATTGATCTGACATGCCCAAACCCTAAGATCTACTGTATATAACTCCAGATCCAGAAAGCATGCAATGAAGGTTGTTATTCATGACTCTCCTCATTCTGAACATCTAAAGCTTCCAAGCCCTCCTTTCTGCCAAACATTACAGTGCACTGAAGGTGAAAAAACAAAAAAGCATAAAAGTATTTTTTTTGTATAGCCGTGAATGTGTTGTTAATAATGGTAGGTTTCTTACAATGATTATGTTATATGTATGTATTTAATAAGTTATAGTGAGCAACCACCAACCAGATTCCTTGTGTGCATAAATGTATTTGGCCAATTAAGTGATTCAATTCCATTTTAATTTGTCTGACTGGATTGTGACAAATTAATTTCCTGATATACCAAGGTTCTATACTCTGTACAATGCCAAACCAATTAGTCAGTAATTTTCCAATCTAACTTCATTAGTTTAAAGAAAGTCTACACTGCAAAAAATTCATATACAAAAACTAGACAAAAAAAACTTTAAAAGGAGTAGTTTTGCTTTTATTTAACAAAAAATAAAATAAAATCTGCCAATAGGGTAAGCAAAATTTACTTGATAAAATTTCATAAAGTAAGCTAAATAATCATACATAAAGTTTTCTGATAATTCAATAATTCTTACAACCAGAAAAACAAGATTTAATGCCATGATGTAAATATTTTTTCACTTGCATAGATTTCATTTTTTGCAGTGTAATTTATCATAGTTTCCTTCTGTCATTTTATTAGCAGGCTGTTTCTACAATAAGTCTTGGAAATCTACACCATAGACTATAACACCTTTTGTCTTTAAAGGTAGCCCTGACCTGTTCTGGGGGTCATCATTGTCTATCATTGAACCACTTTATAGCCGCTTCCCGTAATTTCCTTTGATATGAACTAAACAACATTAGGATATAAATTTAGCTTTATGACTAATTCCATTACAAAGCTGCTTAAATTGATTATTTTTTCATATATGCAATATGTTAAGCAGAAAACATGCATTTCAAACAACAAAAATTATATGAAGAGCTCATTAAAAATGATGAATACTACAATTGTTTCTGTCGGATCTGAAGTAGTAGAAATAATTTAAAATGTAGCGAGTGTCACCATCAGTTGCTAAGAAACAAAACCTGCAATAAATCTGTACAAAATGATCAACACATTTTTTTTTTAATTCTTATGTCCTATTTTCTTGAAATAATTCAAGATCATTACCAATTACACTCAAGACATCAGCAGCAAATGCTAAGAGAGTTAATGTGAAAGATTATTTTTGACAAAGAATAATCAAATCTCACATAATAACATAAACTCTAATCTTTTAGTTATTTTACTTGCTTATGATGAACCTTTGTAAAAAATGTTTACTGAAACTTTTTCTAAATATGTAAGACACAAGAATGATTATTTGCAGTGTAGAAGAGTTTAGCCTTTGTTGCAGATGCACTTTGGACATTTAAATATAGTGTCAATGGAGATATCGCTCCACAGGGTGGTAAGTTCCCTAAAAAACAGCCCTGAAAATTAGATCAGAAGCTCCATTTATATTTCTTGAATGTAACAGGATATAACAGATGACCCCAATCCGTAATAATTTAACTTAAGAATGGCAAACACAAGATGATAAGAAACTTTTATTTTGAAAAGAGTAAAGATTAGGCGAGAAGTACAGTATGATTAAAGTACTTAACTGTGTGAACGGGACCCGAACACATACAGACGGACATCGTTTCTTCCACCACACACACGTTTATTTACAATTATGTACAAAAGTCAGTGCACAAACCCAGTGCCTCCAGCACGATCCCCCAAAGTCTAGGCCTCAAAGTCACCAAATGCCTTTCTCTCCAGCTCTGTCCTTCTTCCACCCGACTTCCGCTCTCGAATGAAGGGAGGCGGCCCCTTTTATCACACCGTGGATGGGCTCTAGCTGCTTCCCGTCATTCCTCCGCAGACACACCCCAATGTGGCGGAAGTGCTGGCTGCGCACCCGGAAGCCCTCCGGGTGTCCCCTGTCTTCTTCCCGCCAGCACTTCCTGGTGTGGCGGAAGTGCTGGGCTCCAGGTTTCTTCAGGCACTGGGGCACCGCCTGGCAGTGGCCACGGGCCCCTACAGGGTTGGGCTTCCAAGCCCCTTACCCGAGGTCAACAACAAAACCAAGGCGGTCGCCCCCTTGTGGTCGGGAGGAGGCACCAGCCTTCCTCCGATCCACTCGGGTGTCCCAGCTGGGCTCCACCCCCAGCTGCCTGTGACAACTGCTTCATTGTTTTGTTCATTTCACATATTAACACCCTGAAAAAACTGATGGACTACAGGTGAAATGCCATTTAATGAGCCTCAGTCAGTCTCAAAATAGAAGGAATCAGTTAAGCAATCAATTTTATTTGATAGACCTAGAAATCATAGTGGTGGCTTTATTATTTACATGTAGTCACTAGTCAGTGTACAGAAGTCATTATGAAAGCAAATAGGAAGATAAGTTGTATATAATGATCAGTAGAGTACAAGCCAGGGGATGTTATACTTACACACCTGTGAGGCCTCATCTATAATACTGTGTTTAGAATTTAATTATACATAATACAAAAAAGATATAACAGGGATAGAGAAAATCCAGAGAGCAGTGACTAGACTGATCCCAGGGCTATGTGGTGTGAACAATGAGGAAAGACTGAAGGAGTTGGGAAAGAGAAATGGGGATTGTAATTGTTCAATACGGAGACACAGATGGAAACTGTCAGTCATGATTATGATTTTTTTTTCAACTGTTCCTTGGCCATTAAATTTTTTTAAAAACATAGTTCTTGGGGTTTTAAAGGTCAAGGAATATTTCTTTTTTGTTCCCATGTGTTTTTACCAGTGTTAAGTATGATTTACATTCTCTTACTGCACTTTTTTGCTTTTCTACTGGATGCCACCTGTCAAGAATAATTTTGTTGACGGTTGCTATGCCACTGCTAGGCTTGACAACTACCAGTGTGTGACGAATGATGTAATTACTGCAACAGATTAACAGTTCCTGGTCATCCAAAATTTGGATTCACAAATGAATTCGCTCTTTTTAATATTCCCTTACATGTTCCTCTTTTGGTATTACAGTTCTTCTGTCTTCATCTTCATAACCCCACCAGTTATTGAACAGGAAAAGATATAACTGGTTAAATTACTGTATATACTCGCGCATAAGATGGGCCTTGAAACACGAAAAATCAATCATAAAATCAGACCCCGACTTATACGCCCGTTCAAAAATGTGACAATTAAATTTTTTTTTTGTTTTTTACATCTTTTTGCTTCCTCTGATCTCGCATCAGTTTCTCAGACACATTGAATTTTGTTGCAGGAGTGCAGTTATCAATTTCTTTCACTACGTCAATGACGTTTAATTTAAAACCAGCTTAATATTTTCTTCTGATTGAACGTTCCATCATAGATAAGGCATGCTGTCACGATAAAGGTGTATGAGGATGTGAGATACAAAAAACACAAAACAGGATATTACTGTGTGGTCACAATAGGACAATAGAGAGAGAAAGAGAGAGAGGTTAGGAGCATGCGCTAATACAGCGCATTACCACACCCACATAGAAAAAAAAGGCATTGTGCTCCATCGTTACTCTCTCAGGTGCGTGGTAGCATATCATAATCTCTTGGACCAATAGTTTGAGTTTTCTGCATTCGACTTATATGACCAACATTATAAAATACCAGAAATTATACAGTAAAATCAAGTCCCGACTTATCTGTGAGTATATACAGTATGTTTTTACTGTATATAAATAAAAAGTAAATCTAAAAATCGTTCTGGAATGCTATAAAAATAAGTTGCTTCAACTTTTTGTGGGAAATGAAGTTGAGAAAAATATATCAAGTTCGGCACATTTCAAGTATTGCTCTTAAAGTGAATGTAAACTTTAAGTTACGACAAGGTAAAAATGTTTTGTTTAATTCATCCATCCATCCACTATCCAACCCACTGAAACTGAACACACGGGGTCTGCTGGAGCCAATGCTGGGCAGGGTGCCAACCCATTGCAGGACACACACAAACACACCAAGCACACACTAGGGCCAATTTAGAATCACCAATCCACCATGTCTTTGGATGGAAACCCACACAGACACGGGGAGAACATGCAGACTCCATGCAGGGAGGACCCGGGAAGCGAACCCGGGTCTCCTAACTGCAAGGCAGCAGTGCTAACACTGCGCCACCGTGCCGCCCTTGTTTAATTCACGCATGTCTAAATCTTTGTTTGACTTACACTTCCGGCAGATCCAGGAAAGTGACTCCATTTTCATTGCATGCGGTATTTTGTGAAGATTTTGTTTAATTCTGAGGTACGTGATATTCTCTGACATTGACAGTGTGAGTTAAGGAAAGTGGTCAGCTTCATAATAATTTGTGAATAATTAACCTGCCGTTTTTTTGCATAGCTAAGCAATTTACTTCATTTTACTTAAGTTGCACTTCTTTATTTTTCTGGCAAAAATTCAGAATAGTCCTAGTTTATATAGTCTTGATGTATCAGAAATGTTAATGAATGTGCCAATTTTAAAGTTTAAGGAAGTCGAGTTTAAATAACAAAAGAATGTCCACGCCATCAATACCTTGTTATTGCAAATTTTCACATGAAAAACAACATTTTCTGATTAAGCACTATCGATTAAAACACTGGCATCATCTAATCAACAGAAGAATGCAATGTTTGTACTTGGACTGTTTAGCTTTATTTAATACAATAGGAACTTTAAAAACGCATCTAAGCTGCATGCATTCTAAAAGTGATAAATCGGAGTGTGCAACATTTAACTGTGAAAACTGTAATTTCAAAGACATTTGCAAAGAAAGGACATACTATTCACTTGAGCAGAAACTTGAAAAACTATGAAACGTCCATATTCTAATTGTACTTTTAAAACAAACTTTCTTTCTACATTCCGAGTGCATATTAATAGAAAACACAAAAATCACTCGTTGAAGGATTTTAGAACATCTGTGGTGCTTGTAGAGGATGAATTAGGTGAAGCTTGCTGTACTTTAGAGGACTCTGATGATGGTGAAGATACCACAGAGGCGTGTAGCAGTAACATTTTAACAAGTATTGTTGTTGAAGGAGAAAATGTAGATTTAGCAATTGAACACAAGCTTGCTGCTTTCTTTTTGTGCATGCAAACTGTACTGCATGTTTCACAAAATGCAATGCAACAGATTATTGAAAATTTAAAAGAGATCTCAGAACTTTCTGAATCCCAATCCTTAAATATTATTGTGGACAAGAAGAAAAATGACTGCACTCTTGGTAACTCTGATCTTGCAAATATTTCAGAGACCATTCACAAAAGCAACCCATTTTTAAAAGCTTGTGAAGGAGGAACACTTGCTACTGGTCATAAAAGTAAGGCTTATTTTAAGAAAAACTTTGCTGTAGTTGAACTGGTTAAATTTGTGTTCAGCCGAATAAAAAACAAGTCATTTGTTTATGTTCCCATACTGAAAGTCTTAACAACTTTGCTGAGTCGAGATGATGTTTTGGAGAACACATTTGGAGAATACTCCAGTGGCGACACCAGGATATTATATGTCATATCTTGATGGAAAGTTTTATAAAGAAAACAAACCTCTTGGTTCCAGATGATTTTGAAGTTGCCAATCCACTTGGCACTTCACGCAAGAAACACAAGTTAACTGCAGTATATCGGGTTCTTCTTAACTGGCCATCAGAATTTCGAAGCAATCTCAATGCAATATAGTTAGCACTTCTAAGCAAAAGTGTGGATGTAAAAGAGTTTGGTTATGAAGCTTCTTTTGACCCATTAGTCAAAGATTTAAAGATGCTTGAACAAGAATGTTTTTACATCAGTAAACTTTCCGGAAACATCAGAGGGACTGTTTTTGCTGTTTCTGCAGATAATCTTGCTGCACATAGTCTTGCAGGATTCCAGGAGAGTTTCAAGGTAGACAAATTCTGTCGTTTCTGTTTAGCATCACTGAGTGACATAGATGTACGACAAGGATTATTTCAAATAAGAACACAACAGGGGCATGATGATTTAATTACTCACCTTAAAACAAACCCCAGTCTTGAGTCTGCCAGTGGTGTGAAAGCTGAATGTGTGTTAAGTAAGCATTTGACTTTTTTCCACTCTGTAACTGGGTTTCCACCTGACATTCCAGATTTTCTTGAGGGTGTTGTGCCTTTTGAATTAAGTTTGTTTGCACAAGTTCATTAAAAATAATTATTTCACACTTGACTGCCTTAACACTATTATCCAGAATTTCCCATATGACCAATGTGATAGTTAATCGACCACAAAAAATTTCACAAGCCTTCAATTCCAAAAAAAAATTGGTGATAATAGGCATGAGAATTGGACACTGTTAAGGCTCTTATCTTTGATAATTGGTAGTTTAGTGCCAGAAAAAGAGAAAACTTGGGAAATTTTTATGGACCTGAAGGATATTGTGGAACTTGTATTTTCCAAAAAAATGTCGGAGAAAACACTGTGCTATTTGGGGTCAAAACTCTCAGGACACAGACAGCTGTTTCAAGAAGTGTTTCCAAATGAAAAACTAAAACCATTTCATAGAGCATTATCCAAATATGAAAAGATTTTTTGGCCCCTTAGTTGATCTTTGGAGCATGAGTTTTGAATCTAAGCATATTTTTTTCAAGAGGGTAGTTCGTGATTCAAGTAGTTTTAAAAACATTGTATGACTTTGGCAAGACAACTTCAGTTATTTCTGGCATATGTTTTGGACTTGCCCAATTTTTTAAGCCTTTATTGCAACCTGGCAAAGTAACGGTTGTCCAAACCCAGTTCCTTGAAACAAAGCTTAAGGATATTATCAGTAAAGAGTATCCAGGCCAAAACATGGTGTCTGTCACACATACTGTACGTTTGCGTGGAACTACTTATTCAAAAGGTATGGTGGTATCTGTGGGTTCTTGTTCTGGTCTACCTGACTTTGCCTTCTTACACCTTACAAAATAAGAGGAAAGCTTTTCATTTCTCTCAAGAGATTTATAATTTGTTAGCCACTTATTGTTATTATAGTGAACATCTTTGTTATCTTTTTTAGTGACATTTGTCACTATGCTACTTTGAGTTATTCTCGGACCTGACAATATACAAAAAGTGTCCATTCCCAACCCTTCTTCACTTGAAGACCTGAAAGAAATGCTATCGAAAAACTACAGATTGAGAAAGGATTTTCAGTGCAATATGAAGATCCTGACTTTGATTATCGGCTTTGCAATCTACATAATGTGGAGGAACTTCCACCCAAAAAAGCCACTAAAAGAATTTTTTGGGAACTAATGATGAGCCCAATAGAACAACCTGACAAAGATTCATCAGATGTTTCTTTTGACACTTTAGATACAGCAAGTCTGGTAGCAGTAGCGTCCGACCCAAGCTCATCCAGTTCTTGTCACAGTGTAAGTCAGTGGCCATCAAAAAAGTTTTTCATTTGATGTAGAGATCCGCCTCAGAAAAGGCAATGAACAATATGAGAAAGAACAAACAACTTTGAATGTGCCCCGTGATATGAAATTGTGATATGAAAATATTAGACAAATTAGCAGAGCTAATGTATTCTTTCAAAGCTTACCCCACTGACAAAGAGTATGAAAGTGTTGCAATGGAACTTGTTTCTAAGCACCCGTTGGTCTGAGCCCGGACCTGAAAAGGGGTGGCAGGCATGGAAAATGAGCCTAAAGCACAAGATAGGCAACTATCTTCAAAAATTGCACAGCGCTGGTTGCTTTGAAGTCACGGTAAACCAAAAGAAAAAGAAAGGTGTTAAAAAACCAAAGCATGCAGAGATAAACTTCCTGCCTGACCATTCCCCAGGTATAAATGAAGAAGTACTGGAATTTGAAAGAACAGCCATGGTAGATGAACTTAAGAAGAAAAATTTCAACATGATCCTTCTAAATAAAAAAATGGACATTACATTTTCCATGAGACAACAAGAAATTGTTCAAGAACAATGTTTAGTGTCACTTGTAAAAGAGAAATGGCTAGGCCTCTTCTTACTGCATCAGGTAATGTAATATGTGAATTTGATTTCATTTTTAATATGGGATTTTATAAATATTAATGCCATTGGTAATTTCTGTTATGTATCTTTCAGGTGTATGGAGAATTCAAACGAATAACGGGAATCGACCTGTATTCCCCAGTTTGCTTTGGAAACGTATACAAATGGGCTTATTCGCTTGTTCAGAACAAAAGCAGGTGATGAAATCGGGGCCCTTTTGGAAAGACTTGATCAGCAGGTGATAATCAAGTTCTGGTTAGTTAGTGCCAGTCATGTAAAGAAATAGTTATTTTTTTCTTCTGTAATCATGTCTAATTATATTTTGACTAAGCTTTCAGGATGCATGTGGATTTTAAATTTTAAGATTTCTACTTATTATTGTTTAAGTAGAGTTTTTTTTGTCATCCTGATTATTGACAAATGTGTATGAGGCTGCCTTGCATTCATATCTATTGTGTCTGTCAAATTGGTTGCATAATTCTTGTTATATTACATACTGTACCTTACAGTAGACATTGTATGTAACACCATGTTGATACCGTATGTTCAATATAAATGCTTATGTAAATGTTTTTAAATGGGCAGGGGACACTCTGGATGAAGCACCAGTTCAGATACTGTATATACATTATAAACACACACAAGCACTGACACACTCACACTCAGACAATTTAAGCCAATGTAAATTTTGTTCATAAAAATTATAGTTGTATTTTATTCATGAAAAATACATATTCAGTGTGTTCACGTGTTCCACCCTGTTATGTGATCCTTACTTTCCATTTATGTTTTCATCCATGGGTAGACCAGGTTTCATATGTGAATTTTTTGAACAGTGATCCTGAATGTAGAACTTCAACATCTTATTTTATATCTTTAAGAAGTGATGTTTAAACTTTCAATAATTTAGAAGCAGAAAGATTTCCCAGTATACTTCTAATGGTGATTTGAAAAATGTAAAACATTAAATTAAATGGGAAGTTAGTTTCCTCCCACAAACCAATGAAAGACAGCTTAGGTCTAACTAAATTGTCCAGGTGTGAGTGTATGAGAATTGTGGGGGTCTGTCTGTGTGTACCCTCTGGTAAACTGGCACCCCATTGTGCCTCCTGTCGAGTCCTCTGTGTTCCCAGAATAAGGCTCCCGCTAACAGTGATGTTAACCAGCATAAGCCGCCTCTGAAGTGTGACATAAAAAAATATTTTACATGTGAAACTATTTATGCAATTAAGAAATGTATTCATTAACATTTATTTTTAAATGTATTAAAATGTAAATACATGTTGTGATATCAATATAAGAAAGCTTGTCTCTCCTTTTTATTGTTTTATAATACCATAAATCTTTCATCTTTCCAGACTACAGACATAACTAAACACTGTTGATCAGTTGCATTGAAAGGCCTTCCATATTACCTGAGAAAGCACACACCCCTATTGAAGACTTGTTTGGGAAGTTTTTGTTTTTTCCCCCCAATCATCATAAAACTAACAACTGTTGCTCACAGTGGTATATTACAACATTTGTTTTTACATGTGTTTAAGGTAACTAAGTCAAAGGAACTGGACACTCAAGGTGTGAAAATCATGATGATTGAAATGGTCAGAGATGAAAAAGATTCCGCGACACTAGAAAGCATGGCAGTTGTGATTGAGGACACTGTTGTGGTTGAAGGACTGCCAGATTATCCCACTGCTCTTTGTGTACTGTTTGGGTTGATTCATGCCTTAAATATGGAGTATCCTAAAGAATGGAAGTACACATTTGAGACCATTCAGAAGGTGTTTCTTAATCTTGGAGAGCAATGTTCGGCTCGCACCCTGTCCTTAAAAAATAAGTTGTTGCAAGTTCTAAAGCTTTAGCCTGGTGTATCAATTATGTTGACATTCATTTTGCAAGGTTAGAAATTATATATAAGTAGAATTTGTTGATTGAGGGTAAATGATGTGCAAACCTTTATTAGTTTTGTCTTTTTTGCAGTTTGTAAATATTTAATGTTTTTGAATATCTTTATTTAATTTGAAATGTTTAATATCTTTTATGTTTTACTTGTTTAGATCTTGACAGAATGGAGTAAAACAATCTCTTCTCTGGTACAAAAATATTGTCTTAGTCTTTAACCACCTGTTATATGAAAAATGTTTTAATTGTTTTATTGTGTTTAAATTGTTTTAACATGAAACGAAAACTGTTTATCAGGTGCCTCTGTTAAACAGATGATTTAATTTGCTCTTGTTGAATATTGTTCAATACTAATGGTTTGCTTAACACTAATGTTTTTCAAAAATTTTAACAGATATGTTTTTCACTGGTGTCTGTTGAGAGACAATAATAAAGTGTTGCTAAACAAATGCAGTTTTTCATTTATTTAATGAGCTTTTTTTTAGTTAATCCATGCATGCAATATATTTTTGTATCATATATCAATTTAAAAAAATGCAGTAACAAATTACATCATTCTTTTTAAGTTGGGTTGTCCCAACTTGTTTTTTTAAGCACTAACACAAGTTGGGTCAATTAGTTTTCTTATTTAAAGAGAACAAATTGCTAAAATATTGTGATAACTTAAAAAGAATGATGAAATTAGTTGCTTGATAATTTTAAATTAGGGGAGTCAAGCATTTTTTACAGTGTGCTCTTTGACTGTTTTGCTTTTTTTTTTTTTTAGCTCTGCCTACATGTTCTTTTTTAAGCTTGGGACTTAGCACTCTATTGTTTAATCATAATTTTGGATACACTTCTTGATTTTTCTTTATCTGAATTTAGTCTTCCTAGTTACGACCCCTGCTTGAATTCTGTTCCATCTGTGTCATTTCCATATTACATTCTGCCTCTCAAAACTGCTTACCCAATGTCTAATCAGTACAGAAAGTTGTTAAGGGTAAATTTTGCACACATGCTAAGGAAAACTATTAAACACCTGGGGCTTCATGTATAACGCCGTGCGTAGAATTCGCACTATAACATGGCGTAAGCACAAAAGCCGAAATGTGCTTATGCACAGAAAAATCCAGATGCCTGAATCTGTGCGTACTCCAACCTCCTGTGTTTTTCCACTACAAAAATCCCGATCAGCGTGAAAAGTAGCACTCGTGCACGCGCTTTATATAACACCCCCAACTCCTCCCAGAATTACGCCTCTTTGAATAAGCAAATCAATATAAAGAGCCCTTAAGCTCAGCCTTCAGTGAAAAGACAATGGGAAAAGCACGGGGGAAAATATAAGTATTCAGCGAATACCAAGTGGAGGCAAAGGAAAAACATACTATTTGTTTAATTAAACCGTGGTATAATCAACAAAAGGAAGTTGATCGAGTGACATAGCGTGTTGGAGAAACTTGAAAGCTCACATTCACAAAATTGCACAGTGCCGTAAATAAAAAAGAAGTCACATATCAAAGTCGCCGTGAAAAGGCGAGTTGTAGCCCACTGTCTGAGTGTCATATGAAAGCTTATTAGGGTACAGAGAAAAAAAAGGCACACAGTGGCGAAAAAGCACAAAATGTCAACTTCAATCTCGAAATTTCCACTTTAATCATGTAGTTTATTTTGTCATTAAAGTAGAACATCATAAACTTCATCTTAAAATCATTTAATTAACCAGTTTCTCAAATCACATTGTAATTAAAGTAGCACGTTAAATGCTTTGTTTTGTATGTGATCTTCTATGTTCTCTATGTGTGTGAATCACTACTTGCTTCTTAAACCGGCTCTCTTCCTCCAAATGGACACAGAATCCATTACATTCGTGATATTACAGCTCTCTGAATAACTAATATACTGAGATGTATACGTGATATCATTTTCATGATGATAAGAGTTAAAGCACATTATTAACATGGGTTTCACGGCGCAGTGATTGTGTGCGACCTTCGATGAAATTATTTGTTGCAGCAGTACTCAGGGGCAGCTCTAGGCTTGTGGCAGCCCTGGGCAGAGAAAGAATCGGTGGCCCCTTCACCCGCTGATGTCAATATGGTATCTTATGCACGGTGGATGGCCACGTCCATTGCGGACACTGCACAGCCGCCTCGTGCTCATGACACAAGCATTTAAAATTTGTTGCTGAGTTTTTAGCTGTGTTGTTATTTTCTCTTTCTGTTTTATATTCAATATATATTGGCGTAGCCGCCCCTGCAATCCTTGTTTTTCTTTCTCCAAGTAACAGATCGCCACACAATCAGCTCTGTAATAGACATTAAGCAATCTGTAAGCTTAGAGTGCCGATTCTTCAAAACTTTAAGGAACATTGAAATATCTTCGTAGTACATGTTTAATTATTCTATCCTTCACGACAGACCCAGTGAAGAATATAGATTATTTAAATGAAGTTAAAGTTTTATCTGTATAATATAATAAAATATTTTGCTGCATTTCATCTTAAAAATGATATCGTCATCATATGTAAATATGCGCTTTATAAAGTGGCTCAGGTTGTATAATGTTATAACTGTAGTGCAAGTTTACAGTGGGGTGATTGTACTTATAAGTACAAACAGTTCTACAAGGAGCAATTGATTAAGTGCATTTAAATTTCTTGGGATGAAACTGTTTCTGAACCACGAGGTCCGTACAGGAAAGGCTTTGAAACGTTTTGCCCTGGCTGAGGTAGCGTGTCCTTGAAGCTGTGTACCGATAATTCTTTTTCCAATCAGCTGCTGCTGTGATTCACACTCAGATACAGTGATATAAATACTCCGAGTGGTGCAGTGAGAGTAATATGGAAAAAGATGATCCGCTGTGGCAACTCCTAACAGGAGCAGCTGAAAGAAGAAGGTGGTGCAGTGAGAGAAACAATGCTAAAGCAGTTATGGTACAGTAATCCCTCGTTTATCATGGGAGATAGGTTCCAAGACCGGCCGCAAGAACTGAATTTCCGCAAAGTAGGGACACCATATTTATTTAATTATTTAACATGTATTTGGACGTTTTTAAACCCTCCCTATACTGTTTACAACAACAACAACAACAACATTTATTTATATAGCACATACAAACAGTAGCTCAAAGTGCTTTACATAATAAAGAATAGAAAAATAAAAGACACAATAAGAAAAAAAAAACAAATCAACATTAATTAACATCGAATAAGAGTAAGGTCCAATGGCCAGGGGGGACAGAAAAAACAAAAAAAACTCCAGACGGCTGGAGAAAAAAATAAAATCTGCTGGGATTCCAGACCATGAGACCGCCCAGTCCCCTCTGGGCATTCTACTTAACATAAATGAAAGAGTCCTCTTTGGATTTAGGGTTCTCACGGAAGCCCACCCTTTACCCTGTTAATAACAGGGACAACTGTTAAGCAATATGAAATCGGTAGATAAGTTTACAGTTACTGTATAGCAAAGTACACGTACCTATATATGACGTGATGATGGTGATGAATATGTTGTGCAGTAAAAATGATGACGATGAAGGTGATGATGACTTTTACTGCGCAGCTGATGACTGTATTTTACGTCTCTTCAGATGACCATTTCCTGGGGCACCTCTTCCACGGTTTCCGAAGGTGTATCTGTAGTAGTAGGAACTGGGTGTTTTTTGCGAGGCTGCAAAAACATTGTGATCGGCAGTTGCTGCCGCTGCTTCTTTTTCCGGTCGAAGACCAGCTTGTAGGCAGTCATGACGTCGTTGACCTTGTTGCAAAATTGGACCGATCGAACCATATCGTCATTCCATTCCTGTGACCGCTCTTGCAGATCCTTAGTCAGTCTGCAGCCACAGCCACGAACGTTCTCCCTTCCTTCAATATA
This sequence comes from Polypterus senegalus, assembly GCF_016835505.1. NCBI lineage: Eukaryota > Metazoa > Chordata > Cladistia > Polypteriformes > Polypteridae > Polypterus > Polypterus senegalus. The sequence continues at coordinate 101,528,381 of NC_053159.1, read as the reverse complement.
TCCAGAAGTTTCACCTTCTCAGCGATCGTCATCATTCTTCGTTGGCGTTTAGGCTTAGCACCAGACTTGGAAGAAGGAGCACATTTGGGAGCCATTGCAGGGGGTGAAAATTCAAGCAAAGTTCAACACAAAGAAACCACAAAAAATCACACACACTACAGTGTAAAGTAAACCGCTCAGCGAGAAAGCTCAAAGCGAAATGGCCGCGACAGAGAGACAAGGGGAGGTGCTGTGGGATCTGGGCATCAGTCAAAGCACCAATCACGGGCCCGATTAGAAAGCGAGAAGCTGTAATTTGTCGTCTCCCTCTCATGTAATAATCACAGCCCGTGTTACAACGCACTTAGTCACCGAACTTGTTTTGTTGTTCTTAGACTAGGAAATACTACTACTATATTTAAAAACCCGCGAAGTTGTGAATCCGCGAAAAGTGAACCACGAAGTAGCGACGGATTACTGTATTTGGAATACTATGGCTATTCCCTGGGCCATTATATTGTTACAAGTTAATTACAATCAGATGCATTACACTAATAAACAATATGCAGTTAGTTTCAGTGTATTTATAAAGCTGAATCAGGAAAATAAAGGTGTATCCACATAGGAACAGTAGCACTGCTTTGACGCTGGGTGATGCCAGTCTGCAAAACCGAGCGGAGAACTTGCGTACGACAAGGTATGAGGTACCCTGGAAAAGTGTGTGGCTTTACGCCAAGTGTAGGTTTTATACATCGCGATTTGAACGTGGAAAAGTTCTTACGCAACATTTCTGTGCGTACGCAACGTTTATACATAAGGCCCATGGAGTAAGTTGCCCAGTATTGTGGTAGATACAGAGTTTGACTGTGAGGACCTTTAAAAGTCAACTTGTGATGGAGAAATTAGATGAGTAGTATTGACATGCTTTGTTGGGCTGATACGCCTGTCAAAAGTATTCTAATGTTCTAAAGTGTGGGTTTTTTTTTTTTTTACCAACCAGAAGATCTTATGGCCTCTTAATGGCCTTCTCCTTCTCTCTTCATATGGTCAGGTATATTTGGCATGTGCTGGTGTAACTGCTCTTCAGCATTTTTGCAAGTGTTCTTTTCCCAAAATGTCATAACCCATTTTTGTTTTATGATGAATACCTTCAATCGGTTCCCTTTTAACAACAATATATTTTGGTTGGTTAGTGTGACACACTCTCATTTTGAGGGTTTTATTTATCGTCTTATTTGTATACAGTACATACTTAAAATATATTCTCTCACACACACACTGTATATATCTCCTGTTTTTAGGGATTTGAAAAGCCTTTGTATTAATAAGCACATAACTAATATATAGAATGCTAAATCCAGGCGATACTGAAGAAAAATAGTAACATTCTATACAGATTATAGAAAATTCAAACTTCTAAGGCCAAGAGCCAATGGAAAAAATAGGATAGGTCAAAATATACTTATCCTCGTTGAGTTAATAAGATTAGCTTCTCTCATGGTGATTCACAGTGTACTACAGCAAATAAAAATGTCAACTAATATGACATTACAAAAAAAAGGTATGATGTTTGGTATCCAATTGGTGATAACACATCTGCTGCAAGATCTTTTTCAAAAGTCAGGAATAACTTAATGAAAATCAAAGTGAGTCATGCATCAGTACAAAAAATTAAAAAATGAAAAACGTAGTAAAAATAATTGACACTACTATTAAAAAGCAGGAAGAACAACCTCACTAAATTCTCTAATATTATGAAATAACTTATCCTTAGCCTTAAATTAAATGGAGAAAAATTGATGGAAAATCTCTATTATTCATGACATATAAAAAGGCTCTGGTAATATAAATACAAAAAGTATGCCAAACAAAGAAAGGCTGAAAAAAATGAACAGTATTCTTGGAAATAAACCTAGTCTGATACTTGCATTAAATAACTTGTATACCATCATAGATTTATTCAGAATACTAATTTATTTAAGCATCTGTTAATAAGCGCAGATTGCATTTTTTTTCTAAATATCATAAAAACCAATATATCTCCAGAGATTTACATGTGCAGAAAACACTTATTTTTAAATAATAAGGAACTGTTACACATGGATTATATTTCTTAATAAATGCTTATTTGATTTTTACATGTAATATTTCCACAAGGACAGTTTCAGAATGAAATCTATAATTGATCAATTCTGAGTGACCAATGCACTTAATGTTATATTACAGCCAGGGGGTATTCCCAAGCTTATGTTTATTTTACTTTTTTAATTTATTTATCTGTCATTTTCGCTTTTTCCTGTAGCATTATTTGTCTTTTGTTTATTGCTAATATTTTTCCCCACTTATTTGTTATTACGTACTTTGCATTCTTTCATATTGCATCTTTTCTGTGGGTGGAACAGCAAGTGGCTGGGCCACCATTATGTCACTGTTAAGGGAGCAATCCCAGAGTATATATTTCAACATGGGAGTCGGTCCCTCAGTGGTACATTGATTGTTGAACATTGCATTACCACTTCTACATTTTTTACACCTTTTTATCCATTTATGAAACTTTTTCTTAACTGTTAATTCTTTCTCATTGAACTCCAATAAAAAGAAGTAAAAAATAGTGAAAATGTACTCAAATGTCTAATGAACTAGACAGAACTGCTCCTAAGCTGCAGCTCCCAAGTGAAATGGACAGCAACATTGAAGGTCCATGTAGATTATCGATAAGAACAAATCACCAACGCTCTGGTTCATCCCCCTGCCAGTACACCAAGTAGTAAATGTAACCTCCAGTCCTGCAAGAATCTGTAAATGGCAACATACAAGAAAGGAGAAATAGGTCATGTAACTTATATATAAAAGTCCCCAAATATGCGATGAAAGAAAATAAAAATGTTAGTTGAGTTGCTAAGTTTCTACTAGTTAAAGGAATGCAAAATGCAGATGACAGACTGTGGAATGAATGCCCTAACAGGCATTGTTATTTGCTTGAGGAAAAAAAAAAACTAAAAAGCAGAAATAAATACAGTCTGAGAGAACTAGCTTTAGCCACTGATTAAGTACAAGCAGTGTAGGTGCATGCTTACTTTAAATAGCACCTAAACGATCATCATAACACCATAGTGCTGAAACTTTTTTAAAATGAAAACAGCCTTAAACAAATAAAACTGAACAAAAATGTAAGCTACTAAAACAATTAATATACAAACACAGGTGCCCAGATTTAAAAAAAAAAAGTCAACATGTCAAAAAAAACTGAACTTCAAAAATAAATCCTAACAATTAAAAAAAAGATCTGAAGAGCTGAAAGCAGATCGAAATTCCAGATCTACTTTGTGTTCCAAAATGGCCAGCAAAACCATGTGATCACACCCAAAATCAGTTGAAGTGTACTAAGAGGCATGATCCTCTGCTCTAAAAGTGCTATTGCACCGAACAGTGGAACAAGGTCAATAGCAAGTCCAACATTCCAAGTTTTATTTTGGCTTTGTGATTCTCTTCGATTTGCTCAGCTGGCTGTCTGATTGCCAGCTAATAGCAACACACCAGAAATTAACGTCTCATCCTTTCTCTTAACAACATGCAGCTACACATTCCTCTCGATTTAAAATGACAGAGCACAAGAAAAAAGTACATTCTTAAATAAACCTATTAAAAAATAATTGCAATCATTAAGCTACATAAAGCTATCTGTAATTATTGTAAACATTATCCACTTCAAGCATATAAAATGGACCAATAAGGAAAGTGATGATGACACAAAAGGTACATATTAGCTGAATTATATCTGAAGTAGAATTGTCTCTCTGTAACTAATGAGTGGTTCTACCATTAGGGTGGCCTTGAAGGTATGTGCACCAAGGTTTCTTGGCATATCGGAGAAAAAATCAGTGTGTGTTTTTACCTCACGCTATTCACAGTTGCTCAATGTAATGTATGGCTGACTGCACGCTGAAAACTTCGAGGTAGACCACCCATTGGTGCATTTTTTTGTTATATGTAATGTTCATAAAATGTAAATATTTGTGTGTCACCCCCTGGGGCCTGTAGGAGATCTTAATCTGTTCTTGCTGTAACTCATTTACCAATTATATAGATTATATAGGAGACTTGAATTAATCCAACAGTCACAAAAGCATATAAAATACCTTGTCAGAGTTGGGACAATATTCACAAAGAATGTCTCATTGCAACACAAACTTCACAGTTGAGCACATGTTCTATATAAACATATTGTAAGAGCTGTTGCAAGATTGCCGCTGAAATGATAAATAATGATAAATAAAAAAATACATCATAAAGAATACATAACCAATACACTATACAATCAACTCGCTAACATGTATGACTTGTAAGAACTGATATAATACCTGTCTGCAATTGTTTAATTTTTTTTCACAGATTTTTTTTCTCCACAAATATTCCAAAACCAGCACAACATGGAAGTGTTTGTTTTCTTTATCGCAGTAATATGGAAAAAAGTAGACCCATGTATCCGTAAAAGTATTCAAATGGGGAATCCCTGCATGATATACTAATTCATCCAGGTTAAATACTCATTAAATTACATGGAAATGTACAAATCTGACACTAATGGAATTGATTAGGTTTTTTTATGATTGTTCATCAGAGGGACGGTAACAGTTGATCTTAATTCAAAGTCCTGCGCACAAAAATTTTACAAATAAATGGAAATAAGTGCCTCCCTTCAAATTAATTCAATGCTAGAAAACCAGGGAATTTAAAAACATTAATATTTAAGGTATTATTGACTGTTACAGATATTTTAGTGGTATAAAACAACCTTGAAAATGTCTCTCTACAAAGAAACCAATTTCACACAATATCCTAAGGAATTTGATATATTTGTAAGAAAGCTGACTGAAATATGTTTTCATAGTAACTTTGGTATAGGCAAGGTGTGAAAGAGACATGCTAGTCACATTTCATATGCTTTTACATGAGATTTCTGAACTCATTTTTTTTTTAAACACAAGAATGTGTATGGAAAAAAAGATGATTACTATGATTAATACCAGGGTGGCTAGCTATTATAGAAACATGACCCTGAGCTAAGACATCTCTGCAAGGTGTGAAAGGAACAACAGTAAAGCACTAGGGGCTTTCTTTGAGACTGGATCATCAGTCTATACATTTATCACTAACTTGACAAGACCCAATATGATGATAGCAGTAAGTAAAGGGACCTCCTGCTCAGGGACATTGGATTCTGGAATAGTAATAGCAACACATTTGCCACTGGATAAAATTTACTCAGGATCTGGCTCAGAGTGAGGAATTTCTTTCTGTCTGTATAATGCATCAACCTTACCATTTATCACCTGTAACTATTAGGACAGAACAACATTTTAAAAATGATACACTGTTAAAATATGCAAGTTTTTACGGCCTAGTGTAAATATTAAAACAGGATGGCATGTTCCTTCCAAACACTAGTCCGATTTCTAACATCAGTTTATCAAAATAAATTTCTCTGAATCGGTTTTTGCATGTAAGTTAACACAACATGTACATCCAAAGCATCTACCTTGACTTCACAAGGTAGGTCAGAATGATCAAAAATGAGAGCTGTGGGGAAAATGGTCTTAAAGGACGGATCAACTTTCACCTTTAAAATGTTATTAGGGTCTAATGGGGTAATATTTAACCTTATAAAAGTGCTTGACTAATGTTTAAGTTTTGTTTGAAGTTTATCCTTTTCATCTGCTTTCTAACTTTTTATTATACCAAGGAGGAAACTGGCCTTGTCATAACACAAAGTAATACAGTAATCCCTCCTCGATCGCAGATGAAAATCCGCGAAGTAGAAACCATATGTTTGTATGGTTATTTTTATATATTTTAAGCACTTATAAACTCTTCCACACTGTTAACATTATTAGAGCCCTTTAGACATGAAATATCACCCTTTAGTCAAAATTTTAAACTGTGCTCCATGACAAGACAGAGATGACAGTTCTTTCTCACAATTAAAAGAATGCAAACATATCTTCTCTTCAAAGGAGCGCCGTCAGGAGTAGAGAATCTCAGAAAGAGAGAGCGAGTTAAAAGCAAACAATCAAAAAATCAATACGTGCTTTTAAGTAGGCCGAAGCACCGTGATAAAGTTGTATTTTGTAGAGGAGCGTCCGTATCCTCTAGGCAAACAGCCTCTAGGCAAACAGCCTCTGTGCAAACAGCCCCTCTGCTCACACCCCCTCCGTCAGGCGCAAAGAATGTCAGAGAGGGTGAGAGAGAGAGAAAAGCAAACAATCAAGCACCATGCGGGAAGCATATCTTATATCATTGAGGAGTTTTAGTTAATATGTAATACATGCTCTGATTGGGTAGCTTCTAAGCCATCCACCAATAGCATCCTTTGCATGAAATCAACTGGGCAAACAAACTGAGGAAGCATGTACCATAAATTAAAAGACCCATTGTCCGCAGAAATCCACGAACCAGCGAAAAATCCGTGATATATTGCCTTGATCATCTAACTACATGGACATTAAGAGAGCCTATGAGGTTGCAAAACTGCCTGCATTTTCTGCTTACTTTTTTACTTTACTGTTCTGTTATGTTACAACCAGTATGTAATGGAAAGGTGATATAAACATGTCAAAAGAGTGTGAAGTCTCCTAAAATTCCCACAGAGTAGGCCAAGACCTTCACCAGCCTGCCTTGATGTAGCTTCACCCCAAGGTAGTCAGCCCTCAAACTCCACAGGCATGGTTGAGCCAGCACAGGTCTAAGAGGGGAACAGGCCTTAAAAGTTAAAAACACTTAAAAAAGTTCAACAAAGAGGATAGCTGACAAACTCTGGTGTGAAAAGACAAGTCCAACCAGAATCTTTATAAATGAATGACTTTAACTAAATAAAAAAGAAGCACACAAATGGAAAACTGTGAACATGAGAAAAAAGTTAGACAAAGCAATTTGCTTATTAAAAGTAACTCAGAACAAACAAGTTCTAATACACAACACAAAAATTGAAGATCAAATACATAAGCAAATAATATCCAAAAACTAAAGAAACAATACTCACAAAACCACACTCCCCAAACTTAAAAATATCACAGCAGGCAAAACCCTTTCACAATAATATAAAAGCTGAGGGTGGTCTCAGCAGCAGTGATGTCAAGATAGTCTTGCCTCTTGGGGTTCCACCCACAAAACACAGGAATTAAAGCAAACAACATAAAAACACATTAAAAACCAAAAACAGAATTAATAACAAAAATGGGAAATCTGTAAATCAACAAAAATAGTAAAAATATAAGAAATAAATTTGGGCCAAAGCAACAACCCTTGTTGAACTATACTATAGGGCATTTTCCCTGGCTTATGTTTATTTTCCGCTTCTCGTCAATTTAGTTGTTTTTGCATTTTAGTATTATCTTTTCTGTTTTGTTTTTATATATTTTTATGTAGTTTTGCTAATATTGTTATGTTGTTTTATTATTATGTAGATATTGTGTGTTTAAGCTGAATATGTTCCTTGTATTCTGTATTTGGAACCCCTAGAGATCAGACCAACTTAACATTACTTGTGAGTGACTGTCCTCCACCATTCCATTTCTGGTGGAAGAGATAGACACTCTCAGAGTGTCATTAGAGTGCTGTAGATTAGAAATCTTTCCAGTGTGGGTATTATTAGATTTTTTTTGCAAGTTTTTGCCACTAGTTATTGGATTTTGCTATAACATTGAGGATTTTGACTTGAATGCTTCAGATTGCCATTTTAGGTACTTTCTTTTGCCTCCTTTTACATTATTTGGTTAGATTTTATAATTTTTCTTATATAATACATTTTTTGAATTTGATGAATATAGCTTTGTTTTTGTCCTTAAAGCTAGAAAGGTTATCTGTTTCCACTCTCTTGAAAGGCATTTTTGTGTGCATTGTGCAATTATGTATTTGTCAGTATAGGCCTTGAAGTCTGCAAGTTGAGCTGGGGTTTGGCTAACTAGGATGAGGCCTGTCTATAGGCCTGCCTGTCTGAGGATCCAGAGGCCTCATGCATAATGCTGTGAGTAGAATTCACACTAAAACATGGCATACGGACAAAAGTGGAAATGTACGTATGCACAAAAAAATCCAGATGCATAAATGTGTGCGTATGCCAGCTTCCATGTTCTTCTGCTCTATAAATCCCAGTCAGCGTGAAAAGTAACGCTCGTGCTGCACCATCCCAACTCCTCCAAGAATTATACCTCTTCAAATATGCAAATCAGTATAAATAGCCCCTTATGTTTTACTTTCTGTGAAAAGCCAATGGCAAAAGCACGAGGGGAAAAAGGAATTTCAGCAAATTCCAAGTAGTGTCAAGGAAACATACTATTTGTTGATTTAAGCAGTAATATAAACAACAAAAAGAAGCTGATCGAGTGACATAGTGGCAGAAAAACTGAAAGTACACGTTTAGAAAGTTGTACAGTGCCCGAAATCAATTAGAAGTGGTCAGATATCAAAGTCGCCGTGAAAGGGTCATTCGTAGCCCACCAGTCGAGTGTCATATGGAAGCAAATTAGGGTACAAAGAAAAAAAAAAATAAGGACACAGTGGAATCAAAATGTCCATATGTCAACTTTAATCTCGAAATGTACTAGTTTCTGAAATCCCACCGTAACTAAAGTAGCACGTTAAATGCTTCATATTCAATGTGTTCTTCTATGTACTCATGTGTGAATCACTACGTGCTTCTTAAACTGACTTTCTCTTACGCTGACAGCTCACAGAATACATTACATTCATGATATCTCAGATCTCTGAACTTTAAATACTAATATGTATACTTCAAGACTGGCTAACTTCTCTCTGTCTCTCTCATTCTTTCATAGTGCACGAAACTGAAGCAGACAATGCCCAACAGTAAGATGAATTGCATCGTCGAAGAACTCCAAGCTCCTGACATCCAGATCCAGAAACTCCTGTCCAGACGGAGGCACCTGAGGGAATTGAAGGCTCGTCTGCTGGAAAAATCCACCCTGACATCTGAAATCATCACATCAAATCGCGGTTCAGTAACATTGACTCCACACTGTGCCGGTCACTTTCAAGGCCAAGTGAGCTTTACCCCCGCACCTCGTCGTCGGAACGGCAACGTCAATGATGAAGAACTTGGCCTGTTTCAGCTATGCAGGCAGAGGTTAAAGGGCAGAACACCTACATCGGCACAGGCAAGCATCTCCACCCAAAACCAGTTCAACCCTCTCCGCGTCCACAGTTTGCCTTCCACCCCAGGTGATGTATTTGTGATTGGAGATTCAATCATACAAAACCTAAATATCTCTTGCCCTAATCAGAAAACTATTGTGTCTTGTCTGAGATGTATGAGACGAACGCCGACAGTCTTCAAGAGGCACAAGAACAGGGCAGTGGGATCCATTGTGATACACACCGGGGTAAAAAACATGAGACACCAACAGTCGGAAATTCTAAAGGCGGACTTCTCAGCACTTATTAAAGCCATGAAGGAGAGGACACCGGCTGCAAGAATTTCATCTCGGGTCCCCTACCCCTCGTTAGAAGATCAAACGAGTACTACAGTCGTCTCCTGGTGTTAAAACATCTGGCTGAAAGGCTTCTGCGAGAGTCAAAACATCGGGTTCATAGACAACTAGGACATCTTCTGGGAGAGGCCATATTTCTTCAAGTGGGATGGTCTGCATCCAAATAGATTCGGCACCAGGGTCCTCTCCGAAAACATTGCTACAGTAATTTGTCTCTCTTGACTGTCTATTTTTACTCCAAACCCTTTCCTTAATGCTTTGCTAGGACGTAATAATTTGGTAACAAAATCTTCCTCCAAAGTGAACTGCATTAATACTATAATAACTAACCTCAATGCATGTAAAAAAAACTAGGCAATGCGGCATAAATACTAATAACTTAATTATAATTATACCTCTTGATGAACAACACATTAAGCTATAAAACCAGATTATAGATTAAATAAAAAATGTGCACAGAGTGGTACTAATAAAAATAACTTAATTGCTATCTCGATTACCCATAACCCTCATACAGTTCAGTTTTGCTCTTCCGAAACATTAAAAATGGCTTTGTTAAATGTTAGAGCATTAACCAACAAGACGTTTTCCATCAACGATCTTATTAGTGATAGGAAAATTGATTTTATTGCAAGTGAAACTTGGCTTAGCTCTGATGGTGCAGCTGTGTTAATGGAATCTGCGCCTCCAAATTACAGCTTTGCTCATGCAGATCGCCAAGGTAAAAAAGGCGGTGGGTTAGCAAACATTCACTCGAGCTGGTTAAAGTGTAAGGATGTCGGCTTTGGCAAATTCAAGTCCTTTGAGTATCTTGCCATTGTTATTCATGGAGTTTCTCAGTTTCTAGTATTATCCGTGTATAGACCTCCTAAATGCAATGCGTCTTTCTTTGAGGAATTCTCAGACTTGGTGTCAGTTGTAATTACGAACTATGACATGTTCCTAATAGTTGGTGACTTTAACTTTCATATCGATAATCAGTGTGACCCGAAAGTAAAGGAATTCATGAATCTCCTGGACTCTTTTGATGTGAGCCAGCACATTAGTCAGCCTACATACAACGCAGGTCATATGTTAGACTTAGTAATTACTAAAGGACTAAAAGTTGATGTGAAGCAGATCATTGATATTGCTCTATCAGACCACTTTCTCTTACTATTTAATATAAAAATAATGATAGAAAATATTCACGAGAAGCATATTGTTAAAAAACGCTTCTTTGATTTATTTACAAGCAATCAGTCTGTTTGTAGTGCTTACTACAATAGTGAGAATAATATAAATAGTGTCACACATGTGCGATTAGGAGGCAGTCAAAGAGCCTAAAGGTGAGTGAAACATCGCGAGATAGAGGGTTGTCACGTGGTACTTACCTAGATCTCTTTTGGTCAACAGAAAACCTGAAGAAAAATAATTCCTCCACTTCCGAGTTCCAAAATGGTCGCGATGACGTCACTTCCAGCTCCATCAATCCACCTCACTTCCGTCTTATCATGATGATGTTGTTTCCGGTTCCTGTTTCCAACGTCACTTCTTGCCAACCATTTCCTGTCCCATAATCCTTTTCTGTATAAAACAGCCATTTTGACTTTAGAAAACTGTTCACTGTTTTGATTTAAGACATTGAATCATTTAATTTTTTATTTGTCTGGACGACAATATATGGGGACGGTCCCCAAAACTTTGTTTTGTTTTGTGCTGTATTATTTGGAGAAGAATAATCACCACAATAGTAAGGTGGAAAATTTTAATACAAAAGGTGAGAGCTGCTGCTGACATAGTTGCACCTGAAAAGAGCACTGTTACACCATGGAAGACCAAAAGAGTGTCTGATCTAAGAAGAACATGCCGGAGAGCTGAGCGTAAATGGAGAAAAACTAAACTGATTATCCACTATAAGATATTGAAGGTTAAAATAATAGAATAAAACAACATAGTCCATCTTGAGAGGCGGTGTTATTTCTCTAGAATTATAAATAACAATGCTAGTAATCCCAGAGTCTTATTCTCTACAATTGATTGTCTGCTAAATCCAGGTCACTTAATGGAATGCCTCCAAAATACTTCCAGTGAAACTTGTGAGGCTTTTGCTGTATTTTTTAATCAAAAAATGAATGATATTAGAAATAATATAGTAAATCTCCACCAAAACTGATCCTCTTAAACCCCATTACTCTATTAAAAACAAATTAAATTCTTTCACCAGGATAGATTTACCTAATTTACATAAAATAATTTCTCAACTGAGAAACTGTGTTCTTGACCCAATACCAACAAATTTTTTCAAAGAAGAATTGGGCATGCCAATTGATACTATTCTTGATATAGTAAACTCGTCATTACATACGGGGGTCTTCCCAGACTGTCTTAAGACTGCTGTAGTTAAACCCCTGCTGAAGAAAAATAATCTTGACTACTCTGCTTTTGAAAATTTTAGACCTATTTCTAACCTGCCTTTCTTAAATAAAATTCTAGAGAAGGCAGTCATTATGCAGCTTAATGATCACCTCAATAAACATGCCATTCTTGATTAAATTTCAGTCGGGTTTCAGAACAAATCACAGTACAGAAACTGTACTCATTAAAGTAGTAAATGACTTGCAGGTAAATGCAGACAGAGGCTGTTTATCTGTTCTCATCCTCTTAGATCTGAGTGCCGCATTTGATACCATCACAATATTCTTAGAAATCGCCTTAGTCAATGGGTGGACCTCTCTGGCAGTGTCTTAAATTGGTTTGAGTCCTACCTGGCAGGCAGAAAATCTTTATTAGTTGTGGTAATTATACTTCAAAGACACATGATATTCTATACGGTGTTCCACAAGGCTCTATCCTGGGTCCGCTGCTCTTTTCAATTTACATGCTTCCGTTAGGTCAGATTATCTCAGGGCATAACGTGAGCTACCACAGCTATGCCGATGACACACAGCTGTTTTTATCAATTGCATCTGACCATCCAGACACTCTTGATTCACTGACACATGTGTTTCGAAATGGATGAGTAGTAATTTTCTCAAATTAAATAAAGTGAAAACAGAAATTTTAGTGATTGGCAATAATGGACATAATAAGGTTATTAGAAATAAACTTGATGCATTAGGATTAAAAGTCAAGACAGAGATAAATAATTCAGGGGTATCTGAATTTTAAATCATATATTAATCAGATTACTAGCACAGCATTTTTTCATTTAAGAAATATTGTAAAAGTTAGACCTCTTATAACATTGCAAGATGCTGAGAAATTAGTTCACGATTTTGTTTTCAGTCAGATAGATTACTGTAATGCACTCCTGTCAGGACTACCCAAAAAAGACATCAATCGATTGTAACTAGTGCAGAATGCAGCTGCTAGAATCTTAACTCAGAAACGAAAATCTGAGCACTTCACCCCAGTTTTGATATCACTACACTGGTTACCTGTGTCATTTAGAATTGACTTTAAAATACTGCTTATGGTTTACAAAGCCTTAAATAATCTCGCTCCATCTTATATTTCGGAATGTCTTACACTCCAGATCGTAACCTTAGATCTTCAAATGAGTGTCTACTTAGAATTCCAAGAGCTAAACTTAAAAGAAGTGGTGAGGCAGCCTTCTGCTGTTATGCACCTAAAATCTGGAATAGCTTGCCAATAGGAATTCGCCAGGCTAATACAGTGGAGCACTTTAAAACACTGCTGAAAACAAACTTAACATGGCTTTCTCACAGCTTTATCTTAGTTAAATCCTGATGCTTTCTATATTCAATTAATTATTATTCGTGGTGGCTCCAAAATCCATACTAATCCCTACTTTCTCTTCTCCTCTTTTTCTGGTTTTCTATGCCACCACCACCTAATCAAAGCATCGTGATGTCCTTACATTGATGGATTAAAGGCAAGAAGTCCACTTGACCATCATCATCAAATTCTTCTATGAGAACCCTGAATAAGGACTGATTGAAGTCATTTATGTTAGGTAGAATGCCTAAAGGGTGCTGGGAGGTCTCGTGACCTGGAACCCCTGCAGATTTTTTTTGTTTGTTTTTTTCTGTCCTCCCTGGCCATCAGACCTTACTTTTATTCTATGTTAATTAGTGTTCCCTAATTTTGATTAATTATTTTGTCTTTTTTCTCTTTCTTCATCATGTAAAGCACTTTCAGCTACATTGTTTGTATGAAAATGTGCTATATAAATAAATGTTGTTGTTGATATCAATTTCATGATGATAGGAATTAAAGCATGTATTCAACATGAGGGCAAGTTGGCTCAGTGGTAGCGACAAGCTGGCTCCCCATCCAGAGGTTGTTCTTCAAGTAACCAATCGCCACACAATCAGCTCTGCAATTAATGTCAAGCCATCAGTAAGCTTAGAACACAGGTTTTTCAGAACTTTTAAGGAATATTGAAATATCTTCGTAATACATGTTTAATTATTCCATCCATCTACCCATCCAGAGTCGCGCCAGTCCCAGCATGCATACATTATACTGTACGATATTTAAATAAAGTTAAAAATGTATCTGTATCTATACTAATAAAAGGCAAAGCCCTCAATGACTGACTGACTGACTCATCACTAATTCTTCAACTTCCCGTGTAGGTAGAAGGCTGAAATTTGGCAGGCTCATTCCTTACAGCTTACTTACAAAAGTTAAGCAGGTTTCATTTCAAAATTCTACGCATAACGGTCATAACTGAATCTTACTTACATACATATATATGGCCATAGCCTGCAGCTCGGTCACCGTGTGAGGCGGAGTTGCGTCCCCCATCACCACGCCTCCCACGTAGTTGGCTGCCTGCCTATATTGCATCCCCCATATCCACGCCTTCCACGTAATTGAGTGCCTGCCCATATAAGGCCGTCTGTCAGCAGCAATCCAATAGACACGCTGCCGCTCAATATTCGTTGGTGAAGGACTGTGCTTATGCAAACGAAGATGAGATGGTCAAGGATAGACTAGTGTTTGGCACAAACTCAGCGAAAGTGCGAGAGAAACTTTTAAGTGTGGGGTCTTAGCTAACATTAAATAAAGTCGTGGACATCGCAAGATCGCACAAGGAAGCACAAGCACAGCTGAGAACCTTCGATGCATGTACTCCGAGCGGCTCACGTGAACTGACTGTGAATGCAGTACGCCAACAACAAGCAAGTGCTCCAAAGAGCGCTGAACAAAAAACGCATTACACAATTGAGAAGGCAGCAAAAGAATATGAAGCAAGTGACGCATACAAGCATATTCATAAGTGCAGCTACTGTGAAAAAAAAGCACACGGTGGAAAAAGTCGATGTCCAGCTAAAGGAAGACAGTGTAAAACATGTGGTAAATTGAACCACTTCGCTAAAGTTTGCAGGACTGGGAAAGGTAAATCCGTGCATGCAGTGTGTGATGTCTCAGATAAAGAGGAAGACGAGCTGTTTATTGATGCAGTAAGAAAGGAACAAGCCTCTGAAGCTGAACAAGCCTTTGTAGACATATCAATAGGAAAGCAAGATGTAAAGCTTAAGTTTAAATTAAGTTCATAGACATGCTGCCGCTAAATATCCGCAGGCAAATTCACAACTTAATACCGGGAATGCCTGTTAAACATCTTAGATTCACGAGTACCGATTTGGGTAGTGAACACTTCGATGAGTGAAACCTGTTATCTTTACAACGGTTGACAACGAAGATGAGATGGTCAGGGATAGACTAGACAAACACGGAATGTAACTTGAACACAACACATCCTCCAAATATGAACCTGATTGAATGAAGTAATAATAATCAAATCCTTGATGACAGCAACACTCATAACAGTCACAAAACAATTACATTGATAATCATGTTACGTTATTTTTAAAATGTTTCCTTTTCTTTTTCATAACTTCTTTAATACACTACTTCTCCGCTGCGAAGCGCGGGTATTTTTCTAGTAATATAATATGTATACTTTACTGCATTTCATCTTAAAAATGATATCAAGAGCTCCAAGAAGATTGCACTTGGAAATCTAAATCGAAGCCAGTTGTCATCATATGTTAATACGTGCTCTTTTCTATTGAAATTAATTGAATTCCTTTATTGTTATTGAATGGTACAATGAGATGCAATATGCAAATTCCCCATACATTTATTTTCCTATAAAATAATATAATAATAATAATACGATAAAAAACAATGAAAATTATACAATATTAAAGCATAAGTGCAGTATACATGTACATATAGTGCAGATATCACAACTGTAGTGCAAGTTTACAATGAGGTAATTGTAATTCTAAGTACAAAAAGAAAACTACCGGGAGCACTTGATGGACTGATTGAGTGCGTTTGTAACTCTTGGGATGAAACTGTATCCAAACCTCGAGGTTTGTGCAGTAAAGGCTCTGAAGTGTTTTCCAGATGGAGGTAGTTCAAATAGACTGTGTGCATGGCTGAGGCAGCGTATGCTAGATGCTGTATCCTGATAATCCTCTTTCTGATCAGCTGCTATAAGCTGTGATTCCACACTTAGATACAGTGATTACTGAGAGTAACAACACTAAGGCAACAATGGCATTTGGAACAGTTTGGCCATTCCATGGACTATTATATTGTTACAGGTTGAGTACAATCAGATGCCTTAAATTTATAAATGATATGCCAGTAATTTCAGTGTATTTCATAACTTCGACACTGGGTGCCGCCAGTTTGCAAAACCAAGCGGAGAACTTGCATACGCAAGGGATTGAGCTGGCGTGAAAATGTGCCTGGCTTTACACAAGCTTTGTTTTTATACATCGTGATGTGAGCATGGAATGGTCTGCCTGCTACCTTCAGTCTCAGCTTTTAAATCTCGGCTGAAGACTCAATACTTCGGTTTAGCATATCCTGACTAGAGCTGCTGATTAACTGTACAGACTGCATCTCTGTTGTTTGTCATTAGGGAGATAGATAGATGGATAGATAGATAGATACTTTATTAATCCCAAGGGGAAATTCACATAATCCAGCAGCAGTATACTGATACAAAGAAACAATATTAAATTAAATAGTAATTAAAAATGAAAAAATAAAATTAATGTTAGCATTTACTCCCAGGGGTGGAATTGAAAAGTCGCATAGTGTGGGGGAGGAACGATCTCCTCAGTCTGTCAGTGGAGCAAGACAGTGACAAAAGTCTGTCACTGAAGCTACTCCTCTGCCTGGAGATGACACTGTTAAGTGGATGCAGTGGATTATTCATGATTGACAGGAGTTTGCTTAATGTACTAAAATTAATTAGTTAAATTTAATTAAAACTAATTAGCACTAAAACACAAGTAAAATGATAGTTATAATTGGATACTAACTCTCACCTATTCTGTTTCTCTCTCCGTACTTCTAAAATTTTATTTTTATACTGTATTGAGGATTTGTTCTGTTCTGTGTATTGTACTGTATTGTATTGACCCCCTTCTTTTTGATACCCACTGCTCGCCCAACCTACCTGGAAAGGGGTCTCTCTTTGAACTGCCTTTCTCAAGGTTTCTTCCATTTTTTCCCTTCAAGGGTTTTTTGGGAGTTTTTTCTTGTCTTCTTAGAGAGTCAAGGCTGGGGGGCTATCAAGAGGCAGGGCCTGTTAAATCCCATTGCGGCACTTCTTGTGTGATTTTGGGCTATTCAAAAAATAAATTGTATTGTATTGTACCTGTAGCTTTTAACTATTATGGATAAATGTATGAGTTTTTCTTCTGTTTTGCCTTACTCATGAGTCATCTACTCTGTACACCAGATTCCGTGCAAATTCAAACAGCTATTCAGTTTGTCAATTCTTATTTAAGATTATTGTATTAAGAGAATGGTTTGGCATGGTATTATCTATATACACAAAATACATTTGTACATAGCTTCATTCATTTTTAGCACACTTTCCGATACAGCTAATTTGAATTAATCTTTATTTAAATAACACTTTATTGTGCCACTATCTCAACCTCATGTTTCATTGAATAAAACAAATTCAATGATCCCTATGAATACAACTTGTCCATTCTTTTTGTTTATGTAAAAAATGTGTTTTTAGAATGTTTAGCCTACGATAAATTATATTTTTGAAATATCTAGGTTTAATGAACCTGTTTAGATTAAAGGAGTAATGCAGCAAACTCCTTGAATGAATGCTTGCCTATAAATGACCTACAGTTCAAAAGGGCCTTTGCTTTTATGTGTATGCTCTCCACCCCTACTGGCCTTCTTCAAATTAATGCACTTGGTTCCATTTTTCAAACACTCTCCTGGAAATCACTTTGATTAGTGGCAATATAACTTCTTGAAAACTGCTTTAATGATATCATTAGTGAGAAAAATACAGATATTCATGATCAAAGTGCAGTTGTGTTACTTACAATCCCATGGTCTACTCTTCTCTTGATACTTCTGACAGTAAAGAAATAAAATTTTGCTTACTTAATAAATGTTAAGGTATATTATCTGGAGGCTAAAACAAACCCATCATAATCCTCCTATTATACATAAAATCATCCTCAGCTGGAAAAAGGAAACTGGCCATGGATGAGATTTTAGTATGTTACACACATTACTTGAAAATTCAAATAACATTCATCATGATTATGCCTCATTAAACTAACAATTCATGTCAGAACTAAATAATTTGCATGTTTTCCCTTGACAAATGTGAGCTTATGTCTCATTTTCTTATTCTTTCTAAACAGATAACATTCGATGCTGCCTGCACTGAAGAGGACAAGGGAAATGACTCTCCCAAAAATCAAAAGAAATTCTAAGCAGGAAAAAAAAACTTTCATTAAACTTATTCAAATAGCAAAACAAATGCCACAATGGCACACCAACGTAATTATAATCTCACATCTCTTTAGCAAGTATACAGAAAGGCATTTTCATTGAGAAACTGACATTACTGGAAGAAGGTATAATATCTGGTCACAGAAACACCCATGTGCCTCTGCCTCTCTGTAAGTGATTCTTATAGAAAAAATAATGCTGCTATAGTGTAAATGACTCTGTAAACATTGTTATTTCAGTAACAAGAATGTAAACTTTAAAACAATTCAGTTTAAAAATTTTGAGTTAGAGTAATGAAAAAGGAAAACATCTCCATAATTAGAGATGTCTGTCTTTAAATTGCTACTTTCTTAAACTAGAGTAATGTATAATGTAATGCAGTATTCTCAAACATGCTTAATCCAGTTGAGTTGTGGAAGGCTAATGAAATATCCCTGCAATAATATGTACAATGCAGGAACTGACCCAAAAAAAGGGTTTCAGCTTATAAAAGGCCCAAATCACAGGTACAAGCCATTTGTTTTTACAGTTTAACACATTCACTTAATATCTCCAAAGTGTAAAAGGAAATCTGGAGTATCCAGAAAAGAAAAACTACAGAGACAGAGGGTGAATGTACAGACTCCACAAAGACAGTAACTGTGAATGGTACTTGAACAGTGGACTCTGATTTCTATTGCAGCAGTTCTCTCTACTATACTGCCATGTGATAAGCAAAGCCCACAGACAGAAGTAGCAGTCATTACAGCTATCTTTAGCTTATCACAGTTTTTAGCCCTCCAATAAATGAGAAAAAGGTGGTGGGGCGAGGTTGCACTGGCATTTAGTGCCCCCCTTCCAAATTGCCCCCTACACTCGAAGGCCTGTGAGTCAAAGGGCCTCTGTGGGTTTGAACCAGCACTGTGCCGAGGAGCATGTTCGATGCTGCTGTTTTATCTCCAGACACACTTTCAAATGGAAGTGGATCAACGGCAAAGCACGAGCCCAAAGCTGCTGCAGGAAGGCTAGAGCAGAGTGCAGAGAGTGAGAGGCTGCAGGCCAAGAGAAAAAGCGCCCAGAGAATGAAAGCAGATGAATAAGCAGCCGGCTCAGCATGATTGCAAACACACATGAATGTATGTGTGAGGAAAGGAAAGTTTAAATTAGTGACACCTCATTGTTTTCTATTAGGGATCCCTGGAAGACACAAATAATGATTGGATAGGCAAAAGTGCTAAAAATATAAAACTGAAGTCCAGACCAGCAGGGGTCTTTTAACTGGTCTTTAGGCTTGTGGAAACTTCTTTTTTTAAGCAGGTAGAGCAGAAAAAAGAGCATTTAAAGTTAACATATATTACTAAGGACAGCTTACTTCCAATTTCTATACTGTTTTTGGGTGGAAGTAATCTATGTTTCTGGGTGCTCATTTTTTCCTCATTGTCTTTGTCCATAATTTTCTGTCCATCCTTTGTGAACTGTCTAAAAGGAAAAAGGAGGAAGACAAGGCTTTTTTATTTATTTTTGTTGAATTTTTCTCATCACTTTTTGCTTTGGAGCCACTGTAACTGCTTTATATAGCACCTACACTTATTATTCTTGCTTTTGTTAATGCTCTTGCATTGAACTGGCAAGTCATTACTGTAAATAGTTATTGGCACAACTGGAATAAACCCGAATTCTCTTTTTGGTACATTTATGATTGTCTGTGTCTCTATTCTCCCATCCAGAGTCTGAAACTGTGCAACAGTACCATTGCATGGGGCACCACACACCAGGCTGGAAAGATATGTATATTAGAAATTGTTTCTTGTGCACAGTCTGCTTCACATGTGGATAAAATGGGACCGTTTTCCTCTTTGACATTGTTTGAGTACTTGCTACTGACTATATGTACTCAACTCTCTCAAACAACATTCTCTAACCCACAATTACCATGTCAACTCTTCTACTCATCATTGGCCAAGTCTTGTGACCCCTGTGGTGTTCTTTCTTTTATAATGGTAAGCATATTTTTGGGTTTTAATTTTAAACAGTTAATTACAGTGCTTTATAAAGTACTTTGTGGAAAGACTAATTACTGAAATGAAAAGCTGAAAATTTGCAAAACAACCACACAAATGTAAATTAGTCAGTTTTATTTTGACGCTTAAAATTTGGTGCTGTGATTTTTCCCTTTCACTTAGTGATTCTCATGCAATTTGTTAAGTCCTATGTAAGAGCAGCCTGATATGTGAACCTTGCCGGTCTTTTAGGGTCAACAGATACACGTCAGAGACTCCAAGAGACCAGTGATGTGCACAATCTGACATTTAATACAAGCAATGCATTCTAGTGGTAATGAACTTTAAAACCTACAATTCAATCTCTTTCCCAGACTACTGTGTCTATGTGACCTGGAGCATCTTACTCACCCTTTACATAAGTTGTTTTATGAATGCAGATTCTTTAGCTTAGTACTTTGCACCTTAGTGTGAGAGATGCTATATAAAAACTATTTAAAAATATAGTTGCCAACTGCTGCTCTATAGATATTTCAAGGAACATAACAGTAATGAGTCTTTAGAATATTCAGTCATTTTCCTCAAGGAAACCACAAAGTATTCAGTTGCCCCAGTCAGTTAATTTTTAAAAATGTAATTTTACTGATAAGTTGGCTGTTTCAGTTTTTTGTAAATAGATTAGCTTTGTGTTTCATCCATCTACTGCAATTCTTATGCTGTATAAATGTGTCTTTTTTCCATACCTGTTTTCATTGCCATAAGCCTTTTTTGGACTGTATAAATGTACTTGTGTACTTTTATACAGTTATTGTAAAATATATTATTTAAAACTCACCATGAAAATCAATATGCCGTCAAAACTTCCTAGCTACATCGCATACCTACCACATTTAAGTAGGATAACCTAGGGAGTAAGGACAAAAATTGAGCAGTTATCTCCTACCTGCTGTATATCTCAGTTAGAGCAGAATGATTACCTGTAATGGAAACCCAGTATGAACATCAAAATTACCTTAAGTGTACCAGTATGTCAGATATGCTACTGTATATTCTGTTAACAGTCAAAAACTGTTAAGACCAATTTTTGACTTGTACACAGGGAATGCTTAATTCCCAGCTCTATTAAGCTGTCTTAGAAGGAATTTAATGCATAAACTTTTGCACTTTTCTGTTAGCCACCCTCAAACATTTCAAATGTTTCTTCTGGAATGACATAAGGATTAGCTGTTAAAATGTTTAATTGAAAATTAATTTTATTAACGCATTTCTCATCTCAAAACATACCTTGGTGAATAGTATACGTGGGGGTGGATTGGCTGTCAGGAACCCTGGGAGATTTCCCAGTGAACTGGTGATGTTTCTGGGCCAGTGGAGCTGCCATGCATACCCCTTCAAATTCTCGTAAATAAATATACATGCATTTAGTACATTTATGAAAAGATGAACGCTCCACAAGTGGTACAACTCCACATGTGAAAGTGAAACTAAGCAGAATGTAACTATTTTGCAATGAACAGCAAAAGTAAAAAAAAAAATCTAACGAAAGGTGGTGTTGAGAAAGCAAGGAGGAGGGTGTAACAAAATCATTTTAACTTGAGATTGGTTTACAAGTTTAGTAGCAGTAGGTGACTGCAAAGTAGGTAGCTGTGATTGTCCCTATGGGATGTCATGCTGCCTAAACTGTACTGGGTCTCTAGCATTATTAGCATGCTGTGTCTAACTGACATTGATGTGCAGTGTTTCACATAAAAAGGTGTTACAAGGAGTTTCATAAACAACTTAGCTTAGCTTACCAAGTGTACAGGATGTGTAACTTTGTAGCCAGCTTTAGGCTTTCGAATTTAAGTTATGTGTAGCCTATTAAAGAAAGGAAAATGTTTATTGAATGTACAATGCAAGTATTAAGCGACCAAAATTCCAACCTGCTATTAATGCCCAGGGAGAACAAAATACTGCCCTGTTTCTCAGTTCTGTTCCAACCAGCAGCCAGAGAGATTCAGTCCAGTGGCACGATTGGGCCGGAAGTAGTAAAGAAAGGACAGCAACAGGTATGTGCAAATTTTTGTTACTGTGGTGTAATGACAGGATGGAAGTTTGCGGATATTTCAGAAAAGTACTTGACTAGGGTAAAATTTTAATATGATTGTAGGATATGAAGACATTATCAATGGAATTTTCTATTGCAACTTTAACGTTATATTCATATTTCTATTTCGACTGCATTTTGTGGTGACTTACTGAGAACAGTTCTCTAGCGAGGAAAGATTGTGACTTCTGATGTTTAGCCCACATTTTTTTGGACCTTCCATATTTGAAGTGAGCTCAGTCACAGATGTAGGACCGGATTCCTGAGTAGTTACAGGGTCTTAGGAAAGCAGCCATCAAAATCTGCCACCAAAGTGCAGGACTGGACTAGAAGTTTCTTCTTAATAGTTTAGGAAGATGAGCCTAAGACATGGCTTTTTTGTTTAAGGTGGACTTCACCTTGCAAGAAAGTGGCCCACGCACTATGATTTCAAGGCCTTCCGCTGCAGCACATACAATATGTGACATATAGGATCTGACATTGAAAATGCAACAAACTGCCACTAACTCACTTAGTAGTACCTTATAGCCAGTCTGTCTGCCATTGCCCTCATCCACCTCTACAGCTGTTATGAATCTGTATAATAGCTCCTCCTTGACCTGCTTTTGCTACTGGAGACTTGAGTGTGTGTGTGTATGTAGTACGCCAACACCTGTGTTTGGTTTTCCGGATACACATTTTTAAGATTTTTTTTTCTTTGAATTGTTGCTATTTCATTAGCTTCACTTTTATTTCAGAACTTCTGTAAAAACAATATTTGGTATCTTTTGAGTCCCAATATGCTGAATCTTTTTAATGAGGTCAGTGAGACTTGTGTTTAATGACTTTGTACTATAATTTAGGATAGGTTTGTCTGTTTGGAATTTCAGCACAGACAAAATGATCTACATCATCAGCAGTTAATCATTTTTTTTGCAAAATAACCAATAAATGCATGTAAGATAAACTCCGTTTTTTAAATTCTCTGACTAAAACTTCAAAGCCTTACAATATTTACATACTTCTGACATATCACCTATGACCGTATATTCGATCTCTTTTCACCTTTTTGTTATTTCTCTGAGTAATAATTTCTCTTTCTTTCCACCAATGCGATACAGTGAACCCTCGTTTATCACGGTTAATCCGTTCCAGACTCTACCGTGATAAATGAATTTTCGCGAAGTAGGATTCTTTATTTATAAATCGAATATTTTCGCAGTTAGAGTATAGAAAACCTGTTTACGACCTTCTAAATACGTTTTTTTAACATTATTAGAGCCCTCTAGACATGAAATAACACCCTTTAGTCACCATTACACTCGTATTACCCAATATATTAGACAAAATAAGAGAAAATAAGACATATTAGATGTTACAAATATCATATTACTAGGCACACTCGCCTTTTAAGGCGACGACTTTTATCCTCAATTTTTGTTCACTCCATGTGTACATCAGGCATGTAAGTGTAGGGAATGAGAACATCAAAGTGCCCATTCATAACATCTCCCGAAAACCTACGTTTTTTTTTTATCTCCTCAAGTGCCTGTCCAAAGTCGTACAATGTCAGCCCGAATCTGTACCGCTAAAGACGGAGTTTCATGCACTAAATAAGCTATAGATGAGAATAAGCAAGCACCATCTCCCCTGATATTTACTACGCGGTGAGGCATTTGTACTCCATCAACATTAATTATTTCCAGAGACATAATTTTGTCTATTTTTCCAGCGCATCGCGCACAAAAGCAAGGGAACGATGAGAGCACCAGAACTCTGCTCACATCGTGTCACTTCGTACCTCAAGCCGCATGTAGAAAGTCTGTAATAAGCGGAATACTGCTATGCTTTGCACTCATGGGATGGAAGGACAATCCCGAATGCTTTTATATAGTAGATTATTGTACTGTACATTTAATTGCTTACAAACACACACAGTTCTTACACACAACCACTAACCTATGAAGGCACGACCTCAGTAGGAGAGTCTTCAGAGGTTGGTGCAGTATCTTCAGCAGGTGCGTTGTTGTCTTCTTCCGCTGAAGGAGTACTAGGAGTAGGCGGTGGGTGTCTGGGTTCGCAGCTGAAGAACATCTTGATAGGCAGTTGCTGGCGCTGTCTTTTCATATGCGTGAGGAGGCTTTTGTAGGGTATTGCCATCTTTAATCATATCCAAGAGTTTCACCTTCTCCTGGATAGTAAGCATCTTCCTCCGGCGCTTAGTTTTATTGTCAGAAGGCTTAGAAAAAGCAGCACGTTTAGGAGCCATCGCAGGGCTTAGATAAAAGTTCTCAGAAAGTGCATGCGTAGTGACGTAAGCGTGTATGAGAAAAAAATCACGATAGAGTGAAGCCGTGAAAGTCGAAGCGTGATATAGCGAGGGATCACTGTACTTACTTTCTTTGTTTTGACACTGTTGTTTTTTTCTGCTTTCATATTCTGTATCTTGGTCTGCATGTGTTTCGCACCTACGTTTTTTTTGAGTCTTTTGAATTCCAGTTTTCATTATCTCTAACCTGCTCTGCATGTGTTTGGCCCCCTTGTTTTTCAACCTCTTTATGACGTTTTACTTTGTTTTCTACTCTGTCTTTTATTTCTTACCTCACTTTGTCCTGCTTTTTTTTCAATGACACCTGGTCCATGGTGATTATTTCCCTTTTTTGAGTAATAATTTCCGTTTGTTTGCACTATTGCAATCTTTACTTTCTTTTTTTTATACTTTCTAATTTTCCTACTTTCATATTCTTTAGCTTTCTCCACATTTGTATCACACCAAAGTTTTTTGTTTTTTTTTGAGCCTTTCGAATTCCACTGCTTTCATACTCTCTAACCTACTCTGCATGTGTATAGCACCAACGTTTGTGAACGATTTCTACTTTGTATTTTACTCTCTGTCTTTTAATTCTGAGCCGGATTAGATGTGCTTTTTTTTAATTCCACTTGTTCCGAGCTGATAATTACTTTCCTTATTTTCTGAATTTGCACCTAGATTCTTCTTTTTCTTTTTTTTCTCTCAAACGCTTTTGAGTCTCTTTTCTCCACGCTGCTTTCTTCGTCGCTTAGTCATCTATGTTTCATTTATAACATATTGTCCTTATATGCTTTATATGCGCTTAGAGCCCTGAATCTGTGTGTGCTCAAAGCCTCCTTTACACGATTGAGTGTTTTGCTGCCTCTGGGCTTATTTGATATTGATTGTAAGTAGGGCATGTCTTGCAAGAATCTCATGTTCCATGTCATCACGAGACGGTTCTGGGTCAATCTCTTGGCCCAAAGTCTCATGTTTAAGGTCCCCACGAGACGCTCCGTGGCCAGTCTCTTTAATCTTTAATCTCTGTGTGATGGAACTGTCATCTCTGTCCTGTCAAGGAGCACATTTAAACTTTTGAAAGAGACATGTCTCTTTCCTGTCTCTACAACCTCCTCTGTGTCTGTGCAAATCTGTGACTTAAGCGTGACAAGTGGTACCAGAAGTGTTTGCACAGATGGATGCTGAGGAGTTGTTTCAAATCGCTCAAAATCTCCCTTCTCCTACAGTAATATGTTGTCATACATGCCTTCCTTTAGTTATAGTGATTGTACTACTCTGTATTTTATATTATTTTTCATTGGCTTAAACAGTTAAAAATAAAATTACAGAATAGAGACATAGTAAAGTAATGGCCATATTCCTTTATGTAACTAGCATTTATATAACATATTCCTTCTTCCTAGCCAAACATATTTATTGCTTTATATGGATGATTGCAAGGAATACAGTTGTCACAAAAAATCTTTTAAAAAAACTCATATTGATAAAAGCCTGGCAGATTTATAGGGATTTTATGATTTAGACACATTGCAGAAAAATTGCAGAAAAATGTATTCTACCAAGCTGGCTTTGATTTATCTTTAGCATCTACGTTTACATTTTCTTAGTGAGCCTTCTGAAGTAAAGGAAGTCAATAAAGAGATAGCTGATACAAGATAGTGTTATTTGAACATAATTTTGAATTCAAATATTCCAGAACAGTATATATACACTATCTGTAGCAAAATTGATGGAAATAGGCTTATTAATGTTGTTATGGTTTCATAGGCCTGTAGAGGCAAGTATACTGCAGGTTTGGTGTTTCATCGTGTTATCAGATCACCTTTTCCATTTTTTTTTTTTTGGTATTTGGTAGATGGGAAATTGGAAAAAATGCCAAAATCAGTATTACACACCTTGTGTAACATGTGTGACATGCCCTCCACAGAAGCTCACTTCCAGAGGGGTGAGTAGACTTTACTGCAAGGTCATGGATCTAAAAGAGAGCATCTAGAGCAGGGGTGTATTGGTGACCTGATAGATCAACCTTACCGAGACTATCACCTTTCTTTATTTTCAGCTATTGTGTTATTGGCACACATGAGCTGGTGATGTTGGTGGCTTGTTTTGTGTCTCATTATTGTTTTGCTGCTAATTAAGGAAAAAGAGAATTCAGGGGCCAGAGTCAAGTTAATTAAAACTAAAGCTGGCTTGAAACAGCCTGAATTTTGGTGTTCATGGTGTCAGTCTGGAGAAGTAATGGAAGAAAAAAGTTAAGGGAGATTAACACAAGTGTCTAAATTAGGGATTTAAAGATAGATGATATAGGCAGCACTGTTTGTATTGTAGAGCTGAAGCATTTAATCCACCAGACGCTGGAAGATTACCAGGGTCCCGTGCAGTCTAAAAGGTAAGGCACAGTACTGCTAGTGACCACTGGGGGTTTGGGGGGAGGGAGGGTTTACACATGGTCATTTCTTTCACTAAGTTGGTCAGGGGGATTATCCAATAGCCCTTTGTCCTGTCGAAGGTGGAAAGAAACCAGGCACTACCTTCGCATTCCAAGAGATCATTCACCCTCAGCCTGGTTCTGCCGATGGAAATCATTACAAAACTACCAATTTCCCTTGGGTTTGAGGACCAGAACAATAGGACACTTCATCTGAAACTCTACCTTCACCTTCTTCACCTCTGGGAGCCAAAAGGACATTTCCTGAGCACTAGCCAAGGTTGAGTGACAATGTTATGAGTGACAACCCTGGCCCTGTGTCCACTGCTCCAATAATGAAGAGGATGGTGGCCAACAACTCTTTGTTCAGTCGGGGGCTAAAGCTTTTGCCAAAGTTGAGATCTTTAGCGTTTATGAAGAGCAGTGTTGTTGGCTCCATCATGGGATGCCAAAGTTTAAGAAGATAACGTTATAGACACTTGTGGACACTGATTGGGCTGGTGGTTTTGATAGTCTACCAGTTCTTTGAATTCTCAAACCTTGTACAGTCCCTGCCAGTGTGCTTGGAGACTTGAGTGAGAAGTGGGTATGAGCACAATAGCTCTGTCCCCTGAATGAAACTAAGAGGCTAGGGCCCCAATTATAGAACTGAGCCAGCATGTGTGAAGTGGTTTCTTCCGTCCACAACCTATTCAAGAATATTTTTGGAGGAGGGCATTCCTTCCTCCTCCTAACCCTCCTGAATGAAATCAGGCAGGCCACGAGGCTGCCTCTCATAAAGTAGTTTAAAATGGAAGAATCAGGTTGAACCCTGTAAGACTTCCCGTATGGAAGATAAGACTAAGGGTAAGAACTGGTTCCTGTCTCTCCTGTCTACTTGCAACACAATATTTAGCATCTGTTTGAGCATCTGGTTATAACGCTCAACCACACCATCTGTCTTGGGTTAGCCGAGACATTTTAATGCGGATGATGTGTAGCAGTTGACAGAGTTGACAAAGCCGATTAAAGAATGCCAAACTAAAAGGCAACACCTTTTTCTTGTTTCCAAAATCAATTGCAGCGAGAAGTTCAAAATTTTTCTGAAAAATAAATTGCTTCTGTCAGTGCTGAAGCCCATATGGATAAAGAGGTCCCTCTTGGTGTCCAGAGCACACACCCCTTGAGTTAGCAAAATGGCACCCCTTGGTGTGCATATCACTGAAGGGGATGGAGGTGTGGCAGTCTAGTATGTGCACCACTTGAGTAACATAAACAGCACCCTTTTGTGTCTGGAGCGTTTTTCTCTTAACTGTCATAAATGGTGCCCATCTGGTGATCCCACCCTAAGCAGTTGCGTAGGTCGCCTATTGAATTGATCTTCTCTCTCTGATTGCCATTTGTTCTTAGTCAACTTTTTTTTGTTTAACCTGGAAAAATTTTACATAAAAAGATCATTTTAAAAATTTTGAGGTAATAAAGGTCACATTCCAAAATAAAAATTGTCAAATGCATACATTTTCAAGCATGAAATTCAAAGATGTATTCAAATGCAACATTTTTTAAAAAAGAATAACGGGGTACAGGTGTTCACAGGGTAAAATCTCAGCAAACATATAAAACTGGTTGAGTAGCATTAACATGAGAGAATCACAGCAGTGAAGGGCACACCAAAAATGAATCCTCAATCTGGTTGATGTACTGGATGCGGTAGACCTCCAGACCTTCACAAGTACAGCAGAAGTTAAATTTGATTGGCAGTTATCTTGCCCCAAGATCTTCCCAGAATGTCTCCGGTGTGCAGAAACTCCTCTCGAGGTCTGTTGTGCTGCACAAGAGTATCTGGTTGCAAACACAATCCAATTGGTCGTTCAGAAAAGCGCCTGAATCATGATATATGGGCCAAGACCAGAACAAATATGTCTCTTTTGTTACTTTTTTTATGAAAAATTATTTAGTTATAACAAATTTTACAGATAAGATTGACACCAATGTAATGAGATTTATTTAACATTAGTTCCACAGGGAACAGACCAGGGGCCTCATGTATAAATGGTGCATAAGTACAAAAATGTTATGTACGCCCATTTCCATGCTCATGTGTAAAAACTAAACTTGCCGTAAACCACACACATTTTTAAGCCAGCTCACACAAGTTTTCCACTCAGTTTTGCAAACTGGCAGCACCCAGCGTCAAAGCAGTGCTATTGTTTCAGTGTGGTTTCCCTTTCTTTTTTAGATCCACATCCCTGACGTGGCTTTATCAAATACACTGAAATTAAACGCATATCGTTTATCATTTAAGGCATCTTGCGGGAGGCTGGAACAATCTCTGGATGGGGCGCCGGTTCATCACTATCACTGCACCATCATGTTTCTATATTTAATACATGCTTTAGTTCCTATCATCATGAAAATTATATCAAGTATACATCTTAATATTTAAATTGTTCAGAGAGATATCATGAATGTAATGTATTCTGTGTCCTGTCAGAGGAAGAGAAAGCTCATTTAAGAAGTACGTAGTGATTCCCACACATAGAGCACATAGAAGAACACATATAAAACAAAGCATTTAATGTGCTACTTTAGTTACGATGGGATTTGAGAAACTAGTAAATTAAACGATTTTAAGATGAAGTTTATGATGTTCTACTTTAATGACAAAATAAACTGTGTGATTAAAGTGGAAATTTCGAAATTAAAGTTGACATTTCAGGCTTTTTTTCCCAGTGTGTCCCTATTGTTTTTTTTCTTTTCTCTGTACCCTAATAAGCTTCAATATGACACTCAGACAGTGGGCTATGACTCGCCTTTTCACGGCGACTTTGATATCTGACCACTTTTTTTTTATGTTTAAGACAAAATACCACCAACATCAATGTTTGATGCATCAATTTCCACTAAAGTTAGAATTCTAAAAATTAGAATCTGGATATCAGAGGATGGTGGCCTGAGTAAACAAAGATTTAAGCTGATCAGAAGAAGCCTTTTGAGCATTTGGAATGAAAAAATGTTTTAATTAGATGTCTTAATAAATGGAGCTGTAGGTGCCTAAAATTCTTGATGAAACAGCAGTAATAACCATAGAAATGTACAAACATCTTGTCTTGTTTGATATTCTCAGGAGGTTTCAGCCACTTTACTATTATCCATATTAATTCCAGACTGGATGATTTTATAACCCAAAAACAAAACTGAGTCTATGTGAAATTCACATTTTTTGAATTTTAAAAAAGATTGTTTTGCTGAAATCTACTTAATACCTTCTTCACAATAAGAATCTCATCAATATAGGCAAGTACATAAATTCCCAAAATATCAAAAATGTCAGTGATGAAATTTTCAAAGACAGTCAGAGCACTTGTTATACCATAGGACCTAACCCTATATGCACAATGGTCAGACATGGTGCTGAAAGCAGTATTCCACTCTCCAGCATCACAAATACACTAACGGTCAAAAGTTTTAGAACGTCTCAACTTTTCCAGTTTTTCTTAAAATTTAATCAGTTCAAATGAAATGTATGACCTAAAATGGTAAAAAGGTAAGCAGCAAACTACCACGGGTTTAAATGTAAAGTTTAGGTTAGCAAAAAATGAAGGAAAATGTTTTTATTTTTTTACCTCAGGAAATTTTTCAATAAAATTTCATTATAGACAACATTTTTTGTAAACACTGCTGTTCAGGACCATCTACAACAGTTACAACAACATCTGTAAAACTCTTGATAATGCAACATATAACTGACCGTGGCTGAATACTGGTTCTGGCAAGTAAATGGCAACTTTTTCTAAGGTTTGCCCTTGAGCTTTATTAATTGTTATGGCAAAGGCTAATGTAACTGGAAATTGTCGCCTTCTTATGGTAAAGAGTAAATTAGTAGAGGATAGAGCCAAATCAATACGGGGAATATTCTGACGCTCATTTTCTTTTTTACAATCGATCTATTTGCTCTTATTTTTCTTTGTCTAGAAGCCTTTCTTTTGTTGATGTTTACTTGCTGAGCTAACTGTTCTTCCAGGAGATGTTGCTTATATAGGATTTGAGTGTCTGTGTCTTTTGTCCTACTTGACGTGTCCTTTTTTTTTGGGTGGCATGTTGTTAGTAGATAGTTAGTTAGTAAACATGCACGGGGCAGTATGCGTGGCGTCTCCCCAGCAATGGATTTTATGTGCGCGGCTGCAACTATCCAATCAGCACTCTCCCCAGCAATGCTATCCTTTATTTGCTTATCATGCACGGCCACTGCTACGCCATTCACTGTGTGCCCAGCTTCCAGTGTGTGTGCATCTACGGTCTCCCCAGCAATAATGTCCTTTATTTGCTTATCATACGCGGTCGCGGCTACGCCATTCACTGTGTGCTCAGCTTCCAGTGTGTGTGCGTCCATGATGCCGGTCGTGCGTGTTGCACCGAGCCTTGCGCATGTGCACTTCACCAAAAGACACACACACACGGACACCTGGATGCACACAGGAGTTTTATTAAAGAGGATGATAATGGCAAGAAAATGGCAAATAACAAATTAAATGAGACAGAGCACTATTACCCTTAGAATAGCAGCCCTTTCATTTAGAGAAATTGCAAAAAGTGTCAGTGAGTATGGTTTCCTACAAATTCAGAAGGCAATTAGAAACTGGAAGAAACTCTGATAGGAAGAAATCTGGCAGACCCAAAGTCACAACCCAATCAGAAGACAAGTTTCTTAGGATCACCAGTTTGTATTGTAGTCGTCTGATAGCACAACAGCTTCAAACACAGCTTAACAGTGGGTGATAAAAGAAAGTCTCAGTTTTCACTGTGGATGAGAGTTTATGCTGCAGGTTGAATAGGGCGAGTAGCAGTAAGAAAACCATTCCTTAATGGACAAAATAGGGCTCTGAAATACTGGCTTTGGACTACTGCAGACTGGAAGAAAGTTTTATGGACCAATGAATCAAATTTGAATTCCTCAGTTCATCATGCAGGGTGTTTGTATGCCGTCGAGTTGGGAGAAGAGTGGTTCCTCAGTTCCACCAACTGTCAAACATGGAGGAGGAAATGTGATGGTCTGGGGTTCTTTTGCTGGAGGCAGAGTTGGTGACTTGCACAGATTGACTGGCATTCTGAGTGAAAAGGGTTCCGACAGTTTGATTGTTATATCAGCAAAAAGTGGCTATTTTGATTAATCAAGAAATTGAATAAAACTTTGTACACTTAATGATTCCTTGACATCTTTTATTTGCCATTGTTTATTCTATGCTTTGGTTTCATGAAACATTAGGATATTAATCTATGTACATTACATTAAATACTGAAAATACTGAGGTGTTCTAAAACCTGACCAGGAGTGTACATTATACATCCTACAAAGGCCTAACTTACTAAATAGCAAAGTCACAATACCATCTCAAAACATGACCAACAGATGTTAAGAATGCTTGGCAAATTAATAGTTTGTTGCAGGATTTTCTAGAAAGGTATAAGCAGAATAATATTACAAAAACAAGGAAAACGCAGTCAGAGCATACAATTTTATTTTATTCTGCCTCCAATCTTACTCTGATCTAAGTATTATTATTGTTGTTGTTGCTATTATTTTTTACTTTTTATACTGTAACAAATGGAAAGATCTTAAACTATAAAAAAATCATTTGCAAAAACACTGCACAGAAGGTTTAGTGGTGTATGCACATCAGTTTCCATTATCCATGCTGTGTAGACGATTTGCAAGTATGCATGAGATAAAACAAAAATGAATGCATTGGCAGCCTCCACACACATATCCGGTATCCGGTATACCAGTCCACCGGGAACAATCTCTTCCAAAATTTACACACCTCCCTCATTTGATCAGGGAAGACCATAGACTATGTCCCAACCCAGTCGTTTGACCTTGGGGTTCCCAGTGTTGTTTTTCTCCTTTCTACTACAGTTTGAATGACAGTGCCATCTGTTGGGTCATAGCAAGGAATAGACTAAAGCCCGTATAGCAGACAAATGAACTGGCGCTTAAAATGACTTACTTGTGCAATGCCAGATGCTGCTTCTAGTAAGCTATTATTTTTAATATGTTACAAAAATATTAAGGAGGATATGCAAAGAAAATATTATGATTTTTTTTTAAATGTTCTGTATATACACACACAAGTAGCTGTTCAAAGAAATGAATTTGCATGCAACAATGAGTTTTGACAATATACTATTATACTCTATATTATGCACTACATAAAAAGGGCGATAAAACATAAAAGTATCAAAGACTTAAACAGACATTTTGTTAAGTAAAAACACTTCCTAAGAACCTTTGCTGCTGCATATTATCCAATTAAACTTGAGTCATCTGAAGAGTTTGCCAAGTCATATTTAATACATATCAATGTGTCAGAATGCAAATGAGAAAAAAATAATAATCACTGGATTTTAAAGTGGTGGGGCATCATGTTAGTTGGAAATGGCCAACAATTTTTGAAAATCCAATTTATAAATTGTGCTTGTTCATTATACTCAAAAAATGTACCAGAGTCATCTAAACTTGCTTTTTGCAATATTTTTGCATGAAAAAACAAAACTAGTGAATTGCTACTGCATACGTATTCAATGAAAGAGAAGTGCATACAGTTAAATAATAAGCAAAATGCCCATCCTGGCCTTCCTTTTGCTTTCAATAATTCCCAGTAGTGCTTTTTATATTTGGTTTAGCTAACTATGCTATAGAAAGCCATTGCTTGTTATCACAAAAAAGCAGTTTGCATTAAAAAAAAGCTTCTTCAAATGTGAGAATGTTGTCCTTTTCTAAAAAAGAAACAATTCAATGAAAGCTGCTGGCTCCCATTCCCATGCTTACATAAACTTTTACTGCGCTTGGTCCAAAGACAAAGTCAAAACAGCCAATCAGCATTATCCCATGGCAAGGAAATGTCCATGTGTCACTGAATTAATACACTGCCATGCCAAGCAGAGTTTCTTTCTGCTGTGTCCCAGTTTTTGCAGGGAAATGTTCACATCCCATACCCAGTTAAACACAAAACAAAATTAAATAGGATAATTAGAAATGAATGAGCTTAGTTTATTTTATTTCAATACAATACAACTTATATTTGTATAGCCCAAAATCACACAAGGAGTGCCACATTGGGATTTAAAAGGCTGTGCCTTTTGAGTGCCCTCCAGCCTTAACTCTATAAAAAGACAAGGAAAAACTCCCAAATAAAAATACCATTGTAGGGAAAAAATGAAAGAAACCTTGGGAAAGGCAGTTCAAAGACACAATACACAGAGCAGAACACAAGTAATCCTCAGTACAGTGTAATAGTGCAATAGAAATATTACAAGTACAGAGCAGAATTCAACAGTAGATGATATTACATAATACAATTTGGATTTGTCCATCAAGCTGCCTTCCCCATTTGGCCATTCCACAGCTGAGTCAGCTCTGGGCCAGCCAATCCAATGAAAGGACTCCTCTACCTGATAATTCTTGGAATCCTCAATCAGAAATTACTTTTCAGAGGCAGCCAGAACAACTTGACAGGTGGGCAATGGTATCAAGTGCCACATTTGAGTACCAAGAAGTGAAACAGAATAGGTGAGGGTTAATAAAAAATTATAAGTATCTTATTACTTATGTTTTAGAGCTAATGACTAACAATAGAGATTATTACCGCTCATTATTTAAAGTGAATTATTTTAATTACAAATAAAAATGTATTGTTAAGTAATGAACAAATGGTACATAATATGTAGCAAAAGCCTACTCATGCTGATTTATTATTAAACAAGGCGAATTATATCAATTCATAATGTTATTTATAAAATGTATATAGTGTTTGCAGGGTGACATTAATTAGCAATCCAGAGGTCCAGAGCTAATTATTATGGGAAAAATATTAATAGCTGAGATTATTCAGACAGATTTTGAAGTTTAAACATAATTACTTTACGTTCATCCATGAATCCACTCATTGACAACACATTTTAGGTTAACAAGCCCATTTTCTTACTTTTATTATTTAATTAGAATTTTAGTCTTAAACAATGAATGATGGAAAGGAGAATTTCAGTTAACTGTTTAATGTTTACAAACACTTTTTGTATATGTAATATATTTTTTAAATCATTTCAACGTTATTTCAGAGCAATTTTGTTTCTTTCACAGAAGCTACCATTTTCTGGTTTATTTTCATGGTTGGCAAGCACATGTGTTTTGGGTTGTGTGATTCACCATGTCATTATGCATGACATTATTGTAACACTGTTATGAGATGGTGTTACACTGTAAACCAGGAGTGTCAAACTCCAGTCCTGGAGGGCCGCAGTGGCTGCAGGTTTTCATTCTAACCATCTTCTTAATTAGTGACCAGTTTTTGATGCTAATTAACTTTAGCCTTAGCTTTAATTAGCTTGACTCAATTGACTTAATTAGCAGCAGACAGTAATGAGACATAAAACAAGCAGGACATGACTAGCTCACCTGTACCCATCAAACAAAATCTGAAAATAAAGATGAAGGTCTGAGTAAGGTTGATCCTTTAGGTTACCAAAACATTTTAGGAGTTCTTAGAAAAAAGCAGAATATCAACAGTTTTGGAAATGTCTGCTGTGGTAAAAAGAGAGCAGCAACAAGCCATGGAATTGAATAACAGGTTTAATTAACAGCAAGAATCAGTTTCTCATTAAGGAATTGGTTGAAGTTTGAAGCCCCAATTTAGCTGGTCATCTATCTGTTGGCTCGTTACATGTCTTATTTCTTTTTGGCTGTCATTTAATGAAGAAAAGAATCAACTCAGAAGACTTAATCCTTAAAAACAGGGCTATTAAAATAGAGGGAAAAGAAGTTAATTAGCAGTGAAAACTGGACACTGATTAGGAAAAGGGTTAGAAAGAAAACCTGCACCCACTGCGGCCCTCCAGGCCTAGAGTTTGACACCTGTGCAATTAAATAGAAAAGGCATATTAGACAGTTTTAGAGCTTTTGGCTTTTTTGTTTTGACTTTGCCTTTTCTTTCTTTTAAAATATTGACAATCAGCATTCATGCGCCTGTTCTGTTAATGACCATTGCCTAAATCCTGACTATTTTTTGGAACTACTTGTAAAAATCTATTTTTGTTTCTTTGCCATTCTGACATGTTTTAAGTCAAGGTACAACATTTTCCTCTTTGGTCGCAACAGAAATTATCCATGAATAAGATATGTTCTTCAGCAATTTGTACAAAGCATGATATTTTTCAATTACAGATTGTGTACTGCATGCACATCTTAACACAGATTATTAAACATTTATCTAGCACAAAATCTTAATTCTGAATGATATTATCAAGCTTCTGTTAGCAATAGAACTTGTGTTTTGACACTTAAGTCAGATTGGGAAAAATGTTAGCTTGTTAGACAGATAAGTATGTATATACTGTTAACTTCAGATTCTCTTATAACATTATTCACAGTAACATCAAATTAGTTAACACTCTGTCTTAAAAAATCTATTTTGATACTTACTCTTTATTACTCACTTGTCACCTTATCTTACCCAGTTGAAAGATTCCTATTCTGCCATTTATATCTCAATGGGAAAAGCACATTTTATTTTGCTTCATTAGAAAACTATCAAATATACTTTGCATGGAATTGTCCAAAGCTTTCCATCAATAAAAAAAAAAAACAAGATGGGCCCATACTAAGCTTTTTGATGATTCAGCAAATAGAACGGATTACTGTAAATTGGGATTTCGCTCACGTAGTTCCTTGAATTGTGCAGTGAATGGGTGCTGATGTTGATTTGATTTAATATGATATGGAAAATAAATATGGGAAATAGTTTTAATTGAATGCTTGTTTGGTCTACAGTATGTGTCATGCATTGTAATGTGACTCATAAATTTAATAAAATAAATGTTCCGTAAATGCAAAATCTATTTGACAAATGTGGTCTCTTTTCATCAGAAGCTACTGTCTCCTTCAAATCTCATACAGTATATCCCAGTGGAACTGTCATCATGATAGAATATAAAAAGTGCTTTCCACAGTGCTCATCAATGTATTTACCTTGTATCATAGAGTTTACATGATGATTAATACAATTTACTTTAAGCAAATTTTAAAATCTTTAAATGGTCAATTAAGATATTTAAAAAATGGAAAGGAATAATAACATGTTGTTTAAGCAATTAACTTGAAAAATATATGATATAACTGTAGAAAAACCCCTGGTTATTACTGTTAAAGCACATTCCTTCTTTTTCATATAGAAAGTTGTACCCTTGAGTCTTGAGCTGACATCTTTGCATGATCTGCTTTTTTAAATGACTTCTATCAGGTTGTCAGATGAGACTTCTGTCTGGCATTCTGTTTGTTATCTGGTGAATAATGTCTGGGTTCTTCTAAAGCTCTAGGGGCAAATGCAACTAAGTGACAGTAAAAACGAATAAGGGAGATTCACTGTACAGCCATTTCTAAAAGGACTTCTGTTACAACTGAATGCAGCTAAAATCAAAACAAAGGAATCTGTGGGCAAGACATTCTTATGAATACATTTTTGCAAATATGACTCAAAACTAAAAATTCAAGCACTGGTTCGTCCTCTTTGTGGAAGTATGATGTGATTCTTAAAGGATACATTACACCATAACATTTGTTTTGTGTTGATAGATAAGGTACAACATTTTCATAAAAGAAAAAAATAGTTTTAAATATATTTAATACGAATTTGTCAGTAATAAATATTGCTTGCTCTCATGCCCCCAAACTGCTGTCTCTATCTTGGTCCAAATATGAGAGTGAGAAAGGGTGTGTGAATGAGTATGCCCAACAAAGGATTGCCATCCCATCTCTGGTTGATTCCCAGCTTGTACTAGATGTACTAGATGCTGCAAAAGTAGAATGTGTTTTTCTGCAACACTCTGTTGGAAACAACAGGTTGAGAAAGTACATGGATACTGGCAATGGGATAACCACCCAGTGACTGCTAAAATGGAAAAATAAAGGAATATTAATAATAAGTTTATCAAATAGGGAAATAAAAATCATGTTTCATTTAATTGGTCTTTGGCTGACACCAATTTATTTTCAAGAAAACTGTTTTATATAAAATCAATCACAAACAAAATGCATTTCAACCAAGTAATGAACAAAAGTTGATCTCGCACATTGTCTGAAATTGATACCCCAGACGGTGCTCTGCTGGCTGCTGTGTCTATTTCTCTTGTCACACAAGTGCGATTGGGAGACATCTGAAAGGTCTTAAGAATAGTACTACCACACCAGACCAGCAGTTAGCGAGTTGCACTAACTCTCTTTCTCAATCATCTGCAGACTGTCCACAAGCTGGCGCCATGAATAATGTCACTACTGGTTCCAGTACTAGTGATGATGTCACTTCTGGTCCTGAATGCGCCAGGCATGATGTCACTTCCTGTATAAAAAGACAACACTTTCGGTCCCAGTGCCAGTGATGATGTCACTTCTGGTTACAGTCCCAACAATGTCACTTCCGGTCCCGGGCTTTAAAGCCGCCATCTTTTTCTATTACATTCAGTTGTATTTTGGATTTGAACCTCATCTCAATCAATTTATATCCTGTGGTCCGGTTTGTATCCGGGTGGACCAGAGGTGGGCTTGTGCCTCCTCCAGACCGCGAGGGGGCGTCCGTCCTGGTTTTGTTGGGGGCCTCGGGTAAAGGGCTTGGAAGCCCAGCCCTATAGGGTCCCGTGGCCACCGCCAGGCGGCGCCCCGATGCCGGTATATCCCGTGTGGTCCCTGGCCGGGGCTGGAGCCCTGCCAGGACGCCCAGGAGGACCAGAGGAGGGCTTGTGCCTCCTCCAGACCAAGAGGGGGCGTCCGTCCTGGTTATGCTGGAGGCCTCGGGTAGAGGGCTTGGAAGCCCAGGCCTGTAGGGACCCGTGGCCACCGCCAGGCAGCGCCCCAGTGCCTGGTTATCCCGGGAGCCCGGCACTTCCGCCACACCAGGAAGTGCCGGGGGGAAGACGACAGGGGACACCCGGACGGCTTCCGGGAGCACAGCCGGCATTTCCGCCACATGGGGGTGTGTCCGCGGGAGATTGCCGGGAAGCAGCTGGAGCCCATCCGGGTTCCTATAAAAGGGGCTGCCTCCCTCCAGTCAGCAGTGGATGTCGGGTGGAAGTGGACAGAGCTGGAGAGAGGACTGGAGGCGGCAAGGAAAGAAAGGCACAAGGACTGTGAGGCCTGGACATTTGGGGGAACGGTGCAGAAGGCACTGGGAAATGCACTGAGTTTATTATCTGTAAATAGTAGTGTAAATAAACGGTGTGTTGAGTGAAAACAAAGATGTCCGTCTGTCTGTGTCCGGGTCAAAGTTCACAACCCATTTGCAGCCAAGGTGTAATATATGGGTGGCTGCCCCAAATCTTTTTATGTCTGTGGTCTGCTTTTGTGACACAATCTTTGTTTTTGTTAAGATTTGAGTTATCCTGTGTTTTAATAATCATTGTGGAACTGCCCAAAGTATACTAACACCAAGAACAAACATCAAAGAAAGAGAGATAAAAATAATTAGAGGTCTGCCATAACCTATGCTGATGTCAAGTTCATGGTGCAGCCAGTTGCAGATTGAGGTGGACAAGAAAGGCGAATGCCCTAATCAGCCAAGGTCTACTGTTATAGCATTCATTCTGGCTGTTAGAGAGTGTAGGAGTGAAGCTGGCATTGAAAACTTGATGTTCCCAAGTGGCAAATCCAACCAGAGAGTGCCTTGTCACCATCAGTCACTATCACAAACATGCCTGTCCTTCAACAGAATCAACATCAACTGGTTATGTAATGCCATCAGAGCACATCACAGAAAAATGAATGGATGAGGCTTCTGACCCGAAGTTACTGTTTATCAAACTTGAGATAGAAAAAGGAATATACAATAGAAAAGAGGAACTGAAAAAGTATATAAAGAATATGCGCCAGGATATGAAGAATCAGAAAATATGTTCAAGCAATAAGAAAATATATCAAAAATGGACACAAGCTTAAAGAAAAAATTTGCAAATTTCAGAACAAAAAGTATTTGGGACTCAACTGCTTGCTTACAAGTTGCATTGAGGAAACAGAACAAATTACATCTGCTGCCAAAAAAAAAAAAAACTGCCTCAGAATCCGAATGCAGAGCGCTTCATAATAAACTTGTGGTATCTGAA
Source organism: Polypterus senegalus (assembly GCF_016835505.1). Taxonomy (NCBI): domain Eukaryota; kingdom Metazoa; phylum Chordata; class Cladistia; order Polypteriformes; family Polypteridae; genus Polypterus; species Polypterus senegalus. Next base: position 101,488,240 of record NC_053159.1, on the reverse strand, counting down.
GATAAATGTAGAAGGAAACATCTGGAGAGAAGGACTACTCAACCAGACAGTTCCACTCCAGTGAAATTTATAGGAGAATTGTGTCATAAAATATTTGGAAAGGACTTTAAAGCCAACACAAAGATCATAATTGCTTTCCACCAGTGAGGACCAAATGTTTTGAATGCTGTAAATCTCATAGATTCAATAAACTACAGGGTAAAGACAACTTGATATTTATTCGAAGGAGGAAATTATATTCAATAACAGCCAAATCTGAATATTCCCAGATTTCTCTGTAATGAGCGCTGCATTTTACTGCAGTAAACAGCACCGAAGTACAGCTGAAAATGTCTTTTGCTTTCAGTTATGCTCATAGTAATGGTCAAAGCTGATGTTCAACTTCATATCTTCATATCTCCAGAGGAAGTGGAACAAAAGCTAAAAAGGTTAATTCTGTCAAGCTTTAGAACATAAAACAGGCATTCTAAAAGCAAGAGTTATATTGTGTCGATTAATCTTTTTTTTTACATCATTTTGATATAATAATAACATATATACTGTATAGTATAGTATAGTATGGAATAGAATAATGAAAATAAGAAATACTCAACAAGGGTGCCCATCATCAACCGATACTTTTTGCAATAGCCATTGAGCCATTGGCTATTCATCTCCAGAAGAAACCACATACAGTATACAGGGATTATCAAAAAAGGAATGAAATGGAAGATACCAGTATATGCAGATATGCAGCTCTATATATCTCTACCATTAGTCTTTGTAGAATTTCTGAAGATTTCTGGATACTAAATTAATTTGAATAAAAGTGTGATTTTTCTAGTGAATTCTCTAGCACATTATATCAGATTGGATACTTATTATTATAATATAAAAACAGTTGAACTATCTGGGAATAGCCATCACAATTAAATATTATGATCTTTTTCAATACAATTTTGGAAGTACTATTTTATTAAAAGAAACTGACCCAACATTTCACATCTCAAATCTATATCTATCCTAGAGATATACTAGTTGGTCTTGATGAAGACTCGAGCAGTATTTCAACAATATATACAAATTTTTCAAAGAATCTACCCTTCAAGAGAATGGGAGGAAAGGCACCGTTCAATTAGCATCTCAGAAAAGAAGTGGAACTCAGCCGTAGATAGGATACGATGTACTTCTTTATGTGACAAGCATTCCATAATTCAACAAAAAGTATTTTTACTCTCAGATTTATTTTTTATTTAAAATTGTCCAAAATGTACACAGGCCATGACCCAAATTGCAAGCGCTGTCATCTAGATCACACATCACTAGGCCATATGTTTTTGGAATGGACTAAATTAACATCATTCTGATCAAACATCTTTCATGTTTCTCAGATAGCCTTAATGTCACAATACTTCTAATCCATTTAAAGCAATATTTGGTGTAGTTCCTGATAGCATTAAAGTGCATAGAAATAAATTGATTGTATTATCCTAGCATGCTGACTTATCTTGCTTAACTGAAAGAATCCCTACCACTTATATAACATTTTCTCTTATAGGATGTGTGCAAACCTTTTTAAAAGCACGTAAAGAATTCATTAAATTTATTTTAGAACAAGAGTGCTGGGTCTGTGATGGACTTACTTTTGCTATTGGTTCTTCTCTTGTATCTCTTCTTTTTTTGGATGGGTGTTCTGTTTTTTTCTCTGCATTTCTTTTGTTTGAACTGATTTTAAAGTAAATGGTTGTATCTGTTATTATTATTTGTTTGACTGAATAGTATACCACTGTAATATTATGCTTAAAAAAAAATAAATAAAAAAAGAACTGAGCAGAAGATGTGCCATTAATTAAAAACATTAATATTTATAAATTAGGCATGTATTAAGTGAATTGATTACTCAATAAATGCATCAAACTTTTAAATGCATTTTGCTTTTCAATTTGACATTAAATGTAATCACACTGTTAGAAGTGGACAGTAGGTTTTGTACTTCTGTCTCCCTTCTCTCCACATCTCCACAGGTCAACATATGTGAAAATTCATCAAAGCAGTGACTTTTCCATGTATCTTGCAACTGTTAGTTCACCTGCGATCTAAAAGTCGCAGATGTGCCATATGACGTATTTCTAGTCAGATGACAACAAGCAAGAAAAACATGTTTAATATTAATATAAAGAATTGTAAAAGAGACTTTTAACATCAAATTAAACTTTTATAAAGAGGAACACAATGATGTACCTAAATATTCAGTGTTTTACTGTAATATTCAATGAAATTGAACATTTTAGTCAATTTAGCTTATAATAATTTGTAACTGGGAGAAATCCCTCATCTTTAAAAACTGGATGTAAAGTACATAAGATACTTGGTATTTTCCATGTTTTGTGTGACTCAATTGTTCAGATATTATCTAGTACTAACTAAATCATTTTTAAATTAGTTTGACACGGTGGCTTGAACATACTGAAGGTACGGTCACTATACACCCTGATGGATTTAAGTACTAGACATAAATTACAGTGTTACTGAAGATGTGTACTTTCAGCCTAGAATTCCAAATGCATCTCAGCATAATAAAGTTGCTCTTCATTTCCATTTTACCCAAATATTATTCAAAATTGTCACTTGACAAAAAGTATCAAGTACTATGGTATATAGCCACCTATTTCCTGTTCCCATCAGGAATGTAATAAGGTAGCAGAACACCCATCTAACAAAGGCACATGGAAACATGTCTACGGAAACACTTACTTTGGAGCAATTACACTATAAGAGTACAGAAACTGAATGAGTGAATGTCAATCTGTAGAGAAGAGAGTGTGTTCCAACAGTGAGTATCCATACAAGATGGACACTAGTCATGGTGGTCAGCAAGGCTACACTCATTGTGCAGATTCAATTCTGACTTTTTCACTCATACTGTATATGATGCAGATCTGGTCTTCTTAGACAAGTGTAAACCGCAAAAAAAAAAAAAAAAAAAGAAAACACTTGAAATAAGAACTTTTGACATTGAATTTAGGCCATTTTCGTGTTTGGTGCCAAATCTGATGAAGACATACAATAATTGACTTGAATATGACATGGATTATTGGATGCTTAAATCAGAATTATCTGGATAGTTACACTATTTTACTTCATAGTGTACTTCACAAGAGTCCTTCATCATATTACGGCAATTAAAAATGTGGAATTACAATATCTTTCAAACGCATGCCAATTGATGGAAAGCAAAATGGTGGTCTTAATAAGAATATGCGATGTAGACAGCCAATACAGCCCAATTGCAATGCATTTTCTAACAGAGTGTTGTTGACAGATGGTAATCGAAAGTGAAATATTGAACTTCTGAAATTATCAAACTACTGTTTAGCATTCAGACATCTCGCTCATATCAGTCTTAGCTCCTCTCTCATGTCAAGAGATTTTTGCTCTACAGATGCGAAAGTGATAATTACACTCAAGGGAACAGCTAAGATTTTTTTTTTTCTCCTTGCCATTACAAGCTGAAATATTTGCTAATATACTGCACTAAAACAGAGGTGAAGTAATGCAGAAGTCTACATACACTCATATTAGATTCAACATTTAAACAAATAAAACTGAAATGGGACAGAAATTGTAATTAAGTTACTTTTACTTTAACAGATACTTGATAACAACTGCAAACACATTTAAAAGATTTTATGGGAAAGGAACACCAAAGTACAATAGAAGGCATGGGAGAATTCTGCCAAGTGAAAGACTTTTTCACTTAATTCTACACACTGTGTTTATTGCAAGTTTAAAACTTCACTTCCTAAAGAAAATGACAAACATTCCCATTTATACTAAAAGTCTTAGTAAAATCATATTTCACTGTGGACTAGAAGAAAACATTTCTCCTCAATAAAAGTTGAGCTCATTTTAAGGAGGCAATGTATTTCAGGTTAGAAAACTAATAGGAATAAAACTCATATCCTGCAACCATATTTTTTAAATCCTGGTGTGAATGATGAACTAAGATATCAAGTAAAATAATCTTGGGGAAAAAAAAAATCATTGTTCATGATTAAAGTTTCATGCCAATTGAACTTGTAGAGGAAAAATGTGTAAGTAACACATTTTGTAGATTTAATATTTGTGCTGGGATTGGTCCAGGGTCAACACAAGATTCTTGTCTTTGTCTTCAAACAGTCTAAAATTTTAAACTGAGAAGATTTTTGGTTTATTTTTTTTAATTATCACGAAATGTGACCTATACGCATAAGCACGTCCCTCCAGTAACATTCCACTATACAGTGAGCCAATTCTGCACTTGTTTATTTTTGCTTCATAAATATTCAGTACATATAATTCCAAACTAATGGATGTGGTGGCTGCATTTTCTAGACAAACATTTTCTTAGCCCTTATTTTTGGCATACTCTAGCTATGCAATAAATGATTCAGAGCTTATTGCATTATTAAATTGCATACACACAAAAATGGCCGTCACCCAAACCAAAACTGCAGCATCCCAATTAGATGAATCAGTGTAAAGGAAATCTTGTGGAGAGCATTTAGTGGTTATTCTTTTCATTCCAAGAGTAAAAATACTTGATTTCTCTGCTGGAAACCTGAATATGTGTGCAAAGCTCCAAAGTAAGAAAATTAGGTTAATATGATCTACCACATAAAAACACTTATTTTAATACCATGTTTTTCTTCTAGACATGCTAGAAATAAGTGTAAGGACTCCACTCTCAGTTCCCCATTGGCATATGCATGTTTCAGAAAAAAAAACATACAATGTGTTTGTTAGACATCACATAGATTCATTTAAATAAAACTCTTCAAATATACAGCTAAAACAGCCAACATTAAGTTTTAACTTTGCTGGTTCATTCCTTGCTTCTGACTCACTGTGTCCATGAATTATGCTAGATAAACGTGTCAGACAAATATACAGTAAAGATAATATTAATTTATTTTGTAAATAAATTTGCTTGGAGTACTTTGGCCTCATTCAGACTCTCATTTCCCCAGTAAAGTAACAACATGAAAAACAAGCATACTAAAAATAAGAAATTCACAGGTTGGTAAGCAAGAAATTGTATTGCTGGTTGTGGATAGTATGAATAAAAGACTGGAAATTAAAAAAGTTAATTTATTCATATAGCATACTATATAATTTTTCGTTTTTAAGGTGGTATGAGGATGACAGCTTTTCCATTTAACTTTGGACATTGAACTAGTAATGTAGCAACCGTCATGATAATTAGAGCACATTGTAATGTTGTTCATAATGGTATTACAATATTAGACATTTTAACATCTAATCTATAACCAAAAGTGTTAAATAGGTAACCTTTTGGATTACAATCTGTGTCCTGTGTGTGTTGGGAGGCACATACTCCCTGAGCAAGTGTTTGTTTAGAATTGTAACCATATTCATGACAATATATCTGTTCCTAATAACCACAGTGAGGAATGTTAAGAATAAAAATGATGGTATTAAAGAAATGATATACAGTATTAAGCTTAAAAAACTTCCATTCATCCATCCATTTTCCAACCCGCTGAATCCGAACACAGGGTCACGGGGGTCTGCTGGAGCCAATCCCACCCAACACAGGGCACAAGGCAGGAACCAATCCTGGGCAGGGTGCCAACCCACCGCAGGACACACACAAACACACCCACACACCAAGCACACACTAGGGCCAATTTAGAACTTTAATTAGTAAAAGTATTAAACTTAAATGCTGTATTTATCCATATCAACAAACAACTGAAGAATCTCTTAATGTCTTAAAATGTTTCATTGGAGTCTTCAGCAATTGTATGCCCTCCTAGTGGACAGAGTGCAGAAAATGGCATTCCATCCATTTAAAAGAAAGGCTTTAATGAGTGACTGAGGTATGGAATTGTATACCCTTGGAACAGTCTTTGTTTGAAAGTAACTAATAAAATAAGAAAACGTGTTGACTTTACATTACCATCCATTAACTGCATTGCCCCATTAGTTTTTAGAACATACTTACATCAATTAACACATTTGTATGAGTTTTCAGAAATATTTAGCCATCTGATTAACCATCCATTAACCTAATAAACCTTTAGAATTCATTTTCTTAAAATCACCTGCCTTTTAAGCTTCAAATTACATTGGTCAAAAAATATACCATCTCCAGTTTACAGCATGTGGCTTTAATTAATAAGTCAGTATGTATTAAGGTAAAATGTAATGTATGCACTGTGGTGGGCTGGCACCCTGCTCGGGGTTTGTTTCCTGCCTTGCACCCTGTGTTGGCTGCGATTGGCTCCAGCAGACCCCAGTAACCCTGTATTTAGGATATAGTGGGTTGAATAATGGATGGATGGATGTGATGTATGTAAACTTGTATTAAAACAGGTCCACAGAAAATTATGACATCTGGTTATTTTATCCTTTGGCCACACCTTTGTTTGCTTCAAAATGTTCTGTATATGGAAAATCAGACTAAAAGAGTACAATGATACATTGATTACACCCTAAGGGCATTCCACACTTGCACCTTATTGTCTATTTGAAAACTTGAGGATCACTTTTATAGCAGCCCATTGGTGGTGTGCTGGGAGAAAGTGGAGTGAGAGCTCAGCTTATGTCACTGTGCTGAAGCGTACGAGTTTCTCCGATTACTCAGAGTTTTACAGTGAAACCGCTGAGTATTTTTTTTAATGCAGGTTTGTGGCTAGCCACTGGTACTTACCACAGTGCATATTTTAGAACTACAGTGGATCAGTGTGTCCCACCAACTCCATAATAACACAACACATAGAAACGACTACACTATAGCTGGTATAAAACCTACAAGTACAAAAAGGATGCCAAAAGAATGGTCAGCTGGCAGGAGGAACTGAGCAACAGCCTCTCAACAAAGTGACTAGTCCTAGGAACTTCTGCCAGTAATGAGATAGAGAAGAAAGCCCTAAACTCTTAATGGAATCTCTACTCAGTCCAGGATTGTGGTCTGTAAGATAAAACCAAAAAAAGGAAAGGTTTTTTTTTTTGTTTTGTTTATTGAACATATATTGCAATTTTGCTTGGTACAGTTTTTTTTTTTTTTGGAACCTTAGTTTTTATTTTCATTTTTTTAAGTTTAGGGTGGTTCTGTGTGTTTATTGTGTGTGCTAATTTAAATTAGGCAAGAGTGTATGTATGACAATGCAAGTATAGTGAGGGGGCTCTACATTTTTCACCCCAATATTAAGCTTTTTTTATAGAAACAATACAGAATAACTATGCTGGATCCACTTCTTCTGTGATGATATCCTCATTAGGCAATGCTATATATATAATCAGAAACATGCACCTATGGAACACCTTCAGGAAATTGCCAGGGTAGAAGCAGTGAAGGTGATATGGTTGTTGGTTCCTTCTCCCTTTTCACCTGTAGAACTGATGAAAATTTACAACAGAACCTCTGACATCACTTCCTCCTCAAACTTGGAAATCCTGCCCCTTCCACCTCATCAGCTATATAAGAAGACATTATTGAACTGAAGGAGATGGAGCTCAATCCTTAGAAGTGTTTTCTTGATGGAAATTTTAAGAATTTGGTCCAAGATGTCTGGAGCATTTTTGTTTTGCTTTATAATTTATTTAAACATGCAACTAAACATCCATCCATTCATCCATCCTCTTCCGCTTATCCGGGGTCGGGTCGCGGGGGCAGCAGCTTAAGCAGAGAGGCCCAGACTTCCCTCTCCCCGGCCACTTCTTCCAGCTCTTCCAGGAGAATCCCAAGGCATTCCCAGGCCAGCCGGGAGACATAGTCCCTCCAGCTTGTCCTGGGTCTTCCCCGGGGCCTCCTCCCGGTTTGACGTGCCCGGAACACCTCACCAGGGAGGCATACAGGAGGCATCCTGATCAGATGCCCAAGCCACCTCATCTGACTCCTCTTGATGCAGAGGAGTAGCAGCTCTACTCTGAGCCCCTCCCGGATGACTGAGCTTCTCACCCTATCTTTAAGGGAAAGCCCAGACACCCTGTGGAGGAAACTCATTTCAGCCACTTGTATTCACGATCTCGTTCTTTCGGTCACTACCTATAGCTCATGACCATAGGTGAGGGTAGGAACGTAGATCGACTGGTAAATTGAGAGCTTTGCCTTACGGCTCAGCTCTTTTTTCACCACCACAGAGTGATGCAGAGTCTGCATCACTGCGGATGCCGCACCAATCCACCTGTCGAGCTCACGGTCCATTCTTCCCTCACTCGTGAACAAGAGATACTTGAACTCCTCCACTTGGGGCAGGATCTCTCTCCCAACCCTGAGAGGGCACTCCACCCTTTTTCGGCTGAGGACCATGGTCTCGGATTTGGAGGTGCTGATTCTCATCCCAGACGTTTCACACTCAGCTGTAAACCGTTCCGGAGAGAGCTGAAAATCACGGCCTGATGAAGCAAACAGGACAACATCATCTGCAAAAAGCAGTGACCCAATCCTGAGTCCACCAAACCGAACCCCTTCAACACCCTGGCTGCGCCTAGAAATTCTGTCCATAAAAGTTATCAACAGAATCGGTGACAAAGGGCAGCCCTGGCAGAGCCCAACTCTCACTGCAACTAAACAAAATTACAAAATAAATGCAAACAACATTTAGCATTTAAACATGGGAAAATTTATTTAAACATCTACTAACATGACATAATTATTATGTAACATGTTACTACTTTGTGTTTGTATACGATTGCATACACTTCAACCATGTCTTTTGAGAATGGCACTGTGTAAGTATGAATGTTTGGAATGTTGACGTAATTCATGAAAAACATCATTCAGGACTTTAATATGAATGTATGAATTATAAGCTAGATGTGCAAAATTATGTAGTTCTCTTCACACAATTACTGTATTGTTTATGGGAGGCATATACTGTTTGATTAGATTTGTTTTCTTCTGTCTTTATATGATCTCTATGATTTCTATGATTCATTACCTTTTCTGAACCACCAATTGTTATGCTATTGGAGATATATTTAGAGTTATCATGTTATTATTAATGGCAATATATTGAAGGAACTGCTTTGTCATTAGTTAATTACCTGTTGTTGGACTTTTAATGTATACTGCAGATAAAGAAAAGAAGATAAGAATCTGTCATGATTCAGTGGGACACTCGCAAAGGAGATAACTTGTTTTGCAAATAATAACAATGCAATTTAGAAACTGTTTCCAAGTATTTTTTGCCGATGTGTCACCCCGATATAAATAAAGCACATTGGAGTAGCCACCAAATTTTGATTCACATGGTATAAGCCACAACTACTTTTAGAGAAACTTTTTCATCTCTTCAGAGTGAAATGTTTTGTTTGAAGTCGTTGGTTTATGTTTAGCAAGCAGATATGTGCTCAGAGCACTCACTGGAAAACACTTTGCGTGCCTTCTGCAGATTGGCAAAGTTGGCCAGTAAATAGGGATTATCAGTCTACTGCTGATGCAGTTAGAGTCAAACAAATCTGTATGCTGGGAATGTGAAACAGCAGCATGTATTAATATTTCAGATTCTGCCTAGTTTTACTGCAGTACATTAAGCACTTTTTTTAGTAAACATAAATAAACAATGAAATGCTTATCTATGCCATCCCAATCAAAAAAAGGTAGCCATTTCAAAACTAATTCAGCTGACGCATATACTCTTTCAGAAAGCTATTCACAATCAGTACAAAAATTTGCTCCTGGGGTAAATCAGTGCTTAAACATCAATTTATTTTGGCATAAGTAAAAATAGTAAACTTCATTGGAGTTCCTTAAATGCAATGCAGCATATCTAAATCCTGCAACCAGACTTATGCAAAAACTGAAGGCTTAATTTGACCAATATATTATACTTCAGTTTATATTTACATATTTCTATGATGGAACAAAAACATATTTTTAGATCGCACTCAGGTGTTCAGATAAATTGTAGACTAGAGGTAAAGGAAAAAGAAGAAATAAAAGTAGAAGTGAATGGAGAAAGGTAACTGTGTGAGTTGGCTGTGATGCAATAGACAGTACAAAAGCCTTTTATATGACATCAGATATAAGGATATAAAAATATGTAAGTAGATGGTAAATAAATAAAAAGGATCTAGATTGCTAAATAATTTAGCTATTCAAGAGGAAGGGACAGAATACCATAATTGCATCAGATTTTAATTTTAGTTTTGATAAGCCTAGCATATGGGCACAAGTGGGTATGACGTTCTGAGCAATTCAGAATAGCAAAGTAAGAAAGATTCAGAATACCGTGTAAACCTCACTCCTTTCTTAAATATAAAACCTCAAATGGCAAAGGCCCTATTTATGTCATTGTACTTATTATAACCACAACACATGTTATAATCTCAAAATGCTGCTCTGCTAAAGATTCCAGGGTCTGATGAAATAACAGTTGGAGGTCAAGCCTTTAATTATGGGGCCACACAGCTGTGGAACAATCTGCCTGCTTATATAAAAGATGCAAGTTTGGTTTCAGCTTTTAAATCCAGTTTGAAGATTTCCTACTTTATTATAGAATACCCTGACTAGAGCTGCTAAATAGCTGTGCATATTTTTCAGTCACAAAAATATATGGAACATACTGATTATAATCTGTTACAAATCCTCTTCTATTCAGTTTCTTTTATAAGTACGAGGGACGCTTAAAATGTTTTCATACTTCTTTTAACTCTATTTATTAAGAATTTCAAAAACAAATTACATCACTTTTCTACATAGTCACCTTCCTTTACGATGCAATTTTACCAACATCATACCAACTTTTTAATGCCATCAGTAAGAAACATTTTAAGTTGAGTGCATAGCCACTGATGCACCATTGTTTTTATATCAGGGTTCTTTTTTAATTCTTCATGGTCGTGGCTGTAGCTGGACGTCTGGAGTGCTCTGCATCCATTACACTAGAATGGGCATTTTCAAACATTTCAATCCACTCATAGACAACTCTTCGAGAGAGAGCTTTATCCCCATACTGCCCACAAAAAGTGTATGACAGAATGCTGTTCCTCTTTGGTGCAACTTATAAGTTTCGGAGCCATCGTCACACAGGGTGACAACTTTTATACTAAACTGCAAGGGCAACCGGCTTGCCAGGCAGAACTAGTCACATGGCACTCTCAGGCACAACCAATTACTACTCCTCCTGCCTTCACTGTTTCCAACGAAAATATGAAAGTGCGGAAACCTTTTTGAATGACCCTTGTATCCTGGTGTAAATATGTGTCCAAGCTGTTTTCATGCCCATGGAAAGATATTTGAGATACTGTGAGCTAAAGAATCAATGGAAGTTAAAATTCTGTCATCAGATTAGATGACCCAGGAGAGGAGGGTGAGCTGTCAGTTGGTAGAGGTCATTAGAGTTCTGACTGTCTGAACATGTTGTCCCCACTTCTGGTACCACTTGTCACACTTGGGTCACAGATTTGCACTGAGATACTCGGGATCGTGGAAAAAAAAAAAAAAGGAATTTTATTCAAGCACTGCAAACAAACATTTGACACTTCAAATATGCTCCTTGACAAAGATGGCTGTTTCGTCTTTCAATTAAAGGTTACATGAGTTTCTTCTTCTTCGAATGTAAACGCATCAGGAGCAGAGGCAGACTGAGAGAGAGAGAAAGCAAAAGAAATCAATACCAAATCTGACAGGTGCTGCGCATGGCTTTTTAAGTCGGCGGAGTACCACGTGAGGCTTGTATCGCGCGTTATAGTGCAAGGTTAAGGAGCAATGCGAGGGTAGTCTGTGTTTCGGGCTTTGTGGTTTTCCCAGGGGCGTCCGTATCTTCTTGGGGTGCGATCAGCCCTCCAGCTCACAATGTCTTTGTCTGGTAACTAGCTATTGACCCTCCAAAGGGTTATTTTCTCCAGTGATACTGCTAACTGGAGTTTTGCTTTTTTTTTGCCTCCTTTGGCCATAGTTTAAAATTTATTAATGGACAGTTATTGCTGGGCTCCATTTATGTTAATTAGTTTTAAAGTAGTTTGTTTTCCTGTAGGTTTAAAAAATCTGAATCGTTATGTGTAGTCATTACTTAATTAGTAATTTGTAAAGTTTATATTTGAATTTCACTGAGCCCTCACAGCCCTCTATGTATGCACTAAGTGAAGTGAGCTATTCTAAAGTACAGTTAATTGAACTGAATTTCTGTAATGCAGGATAAAAGTGACGATAACCTAAACCTCCTAATAAAAGTTCCAAAAAAAAAGTTCTGTGAACGTTACAAAGGCCTTTGGTAAAAACAAAATTGGCAAACATAACATTTATGAGTCAATATCAGCAGACTGGTGAGTCAGCAGGAAGCCTTATCACTAATGTTCAGTTCATATAACACTGAAAATTTGACAACCTGCTTGAAGAGATGATAAAGGATCACATGGTAGTGGACATTAGATGTGCAAGATGGAAAGATTTTAGCTAGACCCAGATCTAATATTGACAAAAACAATAATTTAGGTCAGACAAAATAAACAATTGAAGAATTGTCAACCTCTAATAAGACAACATAAAAAGTGTCAAGACAAAAGAAGCAAATGTTCATGCAATATTGACAAGGAAAATGTCCAGAAAAAACAGCCTCTCACAAATTAGGGAAGTTAATGCAGAAAACTCACACTGTATAAAGTTAAATGGACAGACACCTACAAGAAATGTGAGAAAAGCCCCAAGCACTCATAGAATCAGGACACACTGCCACACTTATCAGGCGCAATGATATTTTCCAAATTAGACACAATATTAGAATTTTGTCAAATTCCCCTTCATGAAGAATCCCCTTGACTACATTAATCAAACACTGAATCTTACTATTATTTTTTTATTGATTTTAATTAGAATCAATCAATTCAATCAATCATTTCAATTTTATTTGTCATTCAGCAGAACATCTGAGATGTGCTGCAGAACGAAAAGACGATGCACAAGACATTACTAAAAACACATGGTTAAAATCAATTACATTCTGATTAAAAGTGCATAAAATTCTGATTAGAAGTGCATAAAATTTCTGATTAAAAGTGCATAAAATTCTGATTAAAAGTGCATAAAATTCTGATTAAAAGTGCATCCAGCGAAATGCTAAAGTGCTTTATTTAAAAGACGAACGGTGGTAGGAAAGAAACTGTTTTAAACCTGGTGGTTCTGCATTTCAGGCTGTGGTACCTTCTGCCTGAGGGCATGAGGGAAAAGAGTTCAGAGGCAGGATGAGTGGGGTCTCTGGAGATCCGCACAGCTCTGGCCAGACAGTGTTGTTTTGCCAAGTCTTGTACATTAGGCAGCGGGGCTCCAATGATCCACTCAGCAGCCTTCACCACTTTCCTCAGTGCTTTCCAGTCCGAATTGCTGTAGAAAGTGGTGAGGGCTGAGATGGGTCCTCTTTAGCCTCCGCAAGAAGATCAGGTGCTGGTGAGCCTTCTTGGTGATGGAGGAGGTGTGCAGGGACCAGGTGAAGTTGTTTGTCACATTGACTCCCAGGAACTTGGTAGACTGCACAATTTCTACAGCGGTGTTCTTGATGTAGACCGGGGTGTGTGTCAGCTGTTTCTTCCTGAAGTCGATCACCAGTTCTTTCGTTTTTTTCGACATTCAGTATCAGATTGTTTTTATCACACCATTCCACAAATGACTTCACCTCCTCTCTGTAATCCCCCTCCTCATCACCTCAAATTAGACCCACCACTGTTGTGTCGTCCACATACTTAATGATGTGGTTTGTGCTGAACTTGGCAGAACAGTCGTGGGTCATGAGTGTGAAGAGGAGGGGACTCAGAACGCACCACTGTGGAGAACCTGTGCTCAAGGAGATGGTGTCTGATTTATTCTTCCTTACCCGTACGTACTGAGGCCTGTCCATTAGAAAGTCCAATATCCAGTTTTGCAGAGGTGTGCTCAGTCCCAATAGGCCCAGTTTGCTGATCAGATTCTGAGGGATGATGGTATTAAAGGCCGAACTAAAGTCAACAAACAGCAAGCGGACCAGAGCGTCTCTGCTCTCCAGATGTTCCAGCGAAAGGTGGAGTGTAATGGATACGCCGTCCTCCGTGGCACGGTTGGAGCGGTAGGCGAATTGGAGTGGGTCAAATGAGGAGGGTAGGACAGAAGTAATGTGGTTCTTGATCAGCCTCTCAAAACATTTCATCACTATTGGTGTTAGGGGTACAGGGCGATAGTCATTCATAATTGTGACTATGGGTTTTTTCGGAACCGGGATGATTTCTGAGGTTTTAAAGCAAAATGGCACAACAGCCTGACACAGGTAGATATTAAATATATCCATAAGGACATGTGTCAGTTGCTCCGTACAAACTTTGAGTACGCAACCTGGTATCTGGTCTGGTCCTGCAGCTTTCCTTGGATTAGTTCTCCTCAGAGTCCGGAGAACATCCGGTTCCAGACACAGTGCCTTCTCATCAGGATGAGGTGTGGCCTTCGCTGGTGATGTGTCATTCAATGCTTCAAACCATCCAAAGTACTTATTTAGGTCATTCAGGAAGTCAAAGCTATCATCACAGGGGTGAGAAACTGTTTTGTAATCTGTAACAGATTTAATCCCCTGGCACAATCTTCTGCTGTTCCTGTGATCTTGAAAATGACTCTGTATTTTTTTTCCATGAGCCCTGATAGCTTTATTGAGGTTGGCTCTTGCTGTTCTGTGGGCAGCTGTATCTCCAGATTTAACAGCAGAGTTTTTCACTTTCAGCAAGGCTCGCACCTCAGCAGTCAGCCACGGTTTATCGTTTGCCTTGACAGTGATGATTTTGGTGACGCAGACATCATCCATGCATTTATTTATGTAGCCAGACACAGCCTCTGCATATTCATTTATGTCTGTCGTTTGATCTGTGGTAGCTGCCTCACTGAACACAGACCAGTTGTTGCACTCAAAACAATCCTGTAGTGCGTTCATGGCTTCTTCTGGCCAAACTCTCACCTGTTTGAGTGATGGTTTTGATCAGAAGAACACAGGTCTATATGCTAGGATTAGCATTATAGAGATGTGGTCTGATTAGCCAAGATGGGGGCGTGGGGATGCTTTGAATGCTCCTTTGATGTTAGTGTAGACATGATCCAATATATTGGTTCCCCGAGTTGCAAAATCCACATGTTGGTAAAAATAGGGTAAACCTCTCTTCATGTTTGCCTGGTTAAAATCCCCAGCAACAATGACTACTCCCTCTGGATGTGTGGTTTGAAGATCGTTGATGTAGTGGCAGAGTGTGTCAGTGGCTACCCTGGTGTCAGCGTCAGGGGGAATATAAACAGCTACTATGAGTACAACGGAAAATTCCCGTGGCAGATAAAAAGGCTGACATTTAACTACCAAAAACACAATGTCCGGAGAGCAACATGTGTGGATTGTTTTTGAGTTAACACACCATCTGTTGTTTGTGTAGACATTGATACCTCCACCCCGTGTTTTGCCGCTGAGACTGCTGCTCCTGTCTGCCCGGTAGATAGTTAACCCCACTAGGCTAATAGCAGTGTCGGTTGTGGAGTCGGTGAGCCAGGACTCCGTAAAGAAAAAAGCACAGCAATCCTTAATCTCCCGCTTCGATGTTAAATCCAGCCGAATGTAGTCCAATTTATTCTCCAGTGAGCGGATATTTGCCACCAAGATCGATGGTAGTGGTGTTCTGCATGGATTAGCTTTAAACTTAGCGCTCAGCCCACCGTGGACACCTTGCTTTTGTTTACACATGCACCGCCTCCGTCTTGTTCTCAGGGCGTGGGTATCACTGGTAGATGATTCCGGTGCTGAGCAGGCCTCACCGCTCATCCGTAGCAGTCAGAGTTCTTTCAGTAGAACCATGATGTTTGTGTTTACTAGTCCTTTATCCTTTTCTGTACCCAGTGACAGAAGGTTTAGACGAGAGTATGTCTGGATTTCCATGTTAAGTGACATTAAATCACAATAGAGAACATGTTTTTATCATGAGCCCGTGCAGCCGCAGCCTTTCGAATATATGGAAGCAGATAACATTCCATACAATCAAGTCAAACTTAACAAAGCAAAATTCAACCCCCACCCAAGAGAAAGAGAGGAGAGCCAACAACCAAAACTACTCTATAAAGGCAACAAGAAAGGAAGAGTATCCTTTTCCCCGAAAAGGAAGCTCATTCTAAAATGTTGTTGATTAGATCCATATTTTTAAAAAAAGTTTTGAACAGATCCTTGAATTAGATTTTTTCTAGTTTCAAATAGTATAGAACATCAGCTACCCACTGACTTAAAAGTGATGGGGTGGGATTCTACCAGTTAAGTAAGATAAGTTTAAGTGCTAGTAGTGAGTTAGTAGTGAGGCAATTACATTTTGTTTGTCCATCTCCACTTTAAGCCCTTCTTGGAGAACACCAAATACAGCTGTTAATAGGTTTTGAGTGATTTTGATACAAAGGCTGTTTGATACCCATTCGAAGATTATGGTCCAGAATGTTGTTAATTTGGTGCACGCCCAGAACATGTGGCCAGTGAGGCTGGAGCTTGATTGCAACGTTCACAGGTTGAATCCTGCAAACCCTGAAACTTCAACCATCAGGTGGCACATTTCCATCAGACACTTCAGATAGGCACAGTTACAACTTTGAGTATTTTTTATGACCCATAGGATTCCCAAGGTAAGTAAATCACATGCTCAGAGTTGTGACTGTACGTGTCCATTGCAGATATGAGGGCAAGAAGTTATGCCCAGAATTACTATTAGAAGTGGCTACTTCAATTCCAGAAGCTCTGAATTCAATATCTTCTCATGAGTTTGTATCTGAAGTGTCTGCTTGTAAATGAGGCATCCACTCTACCAATGACTCACCAATCTAACAACAGCTCACTATAGCCTACCCTCTCAACTCTGTTAGGTGAAAGTGACAGTTTTCAATTGATGGCGTATTTTGTGTTGTGTGCAGTGTCATTGAGATAACGGAAGAAATAATAAAATAGATAAATATTTAACAAAATACATGTATTTAATTACACATTTAATCATTTATGTTCACATATAATATTGTTAATATATGTTTATTATAATTTTTCATGTTGCATGTATTTATGTGCATATGTATTTAGATAATTTTGTTTTAAATATTCCTCCATACAAAGAGCATTTCAAGAAAAAGGTAGATATCTAAGAAAATAAAGCTAAAACTTTTAAATGAATGATTCTCTAGTAGCAAAACACTTTGATAACCCCTATATTTCACTAACTAGTCACCAATGCTACCTGTATATACTGTAGTAACAGTCTATCTACAAATTCATCAGTTTAGGTGTGGTCTGGAGTTGGAGCCATTGGGTGCAAGGCTGGAACCACCTTTTTTTAACTAGTGCTGTTTCATTGTATGACGCATACCACAACACATACCCTCCGATATCTGCAAACTTTAGTAATACCAGTTAGCATTATCTGCACAAATTTTAGATATGGGTGGAAACTGGAGTATTTAGATAAATGCCCCCACAAACATAAGGACAATGTGCAAACTGCACTAGAACAATAACTGAGCCTGAATAACGTAATTTCATTTTTGTTAAACTTTCGGCTTAAAAGTACGGATGTATTTATGAATTTAATTAATTCTAAGTTTACTTGCTAGACAATTTTTCTATTTTTTCAATTTTCAATATTGTAAAAACAGTCTAGCAATCTGGTTCTTAGTTGTTTTTTGGTTCATTAAATTACAGTGTTTACATTTTACGGTATGTAATATTTGCAGTTGCTGGTTTCAAAGTATAGATGTTGATGTACTTCTTTTCTGATTACTGTTTGTCCATTTTTTTTACAGCTCTATCATAATCTCAATGTTTCTGTAAAAACCAGTTGGTGTTATTTATTGATAATTGTTGTACTTTGAGCTTGCTTGATACCAATATGTCTGCTAAATTCCTTTTCTACAGGCTGATATATGTGCATAGTTTTTCATCAGTCTTGTTGTTTCTTGCATTTCTTGAAAATTATTTTTAGTTTATGACAAATTAGGGTCAGTCACTGACAATAATGGATAAATTTCAGAGGAAGTCAAACAGTTCCTTGTTCCAGGAAACATATTTTAATATGACTGTGGGCTTAACATTTATAGGTAATTGTTTTTACTTTGTCAAAATGATGAATGAATTTTCAAACAATGAAAAAATCACTGCATTGTGTCCCATGTACCTGTTTCACTACTGGTGGCAGATTGAGTCTTTGAGCTGTCAGCTTCTGAAGATGATGATGTTATTTTAGGGTTCTTGCTGTCTTTGAAAGCCCCACAAAAACTTCACTGAGACAGCCATTACTAAAGCTGTTAGTAAGATGCCCTGCTTGGGTATAGGCTGAGGTAATTGTGCTAGCTATGTATAACCAGAGGTGGTAAGCAACTAATTACTTAAGTACTATTCTTAAGCAACTACTATGTGGATTTTTTACTGTTACTGAATAAAAAACATGAGAAAAATCATCACTTCTTATTAATTTCCTCTGTAAAGGACAAAACACATATTCTGTAGGTGTACATTATTTGCCTGCTAGTCTGCATGGGCCAGGCTTTCATGTTTTTCTCATTAAAAAAGTTTTCATTTATTTCTCAGCTATAGAAAACAAACATGCATATTGGCACTTTCATAAATGTTAACCATTGTAACTTAAGTACAACACCTGAATACTTTTATCGTTTCTGTGTAACTGAGAAACAAGTTTCATAACCTTGCTGGTGATATAGAAGGTAAGTGGAGAATTACTGTATATAAGCAAACAACCTTGTGCATTATATAAGAGGCAGAGATCAGTTTACACGCTAGGTAGTAGAATACTTAACCATCATTTTCACTATTAAAGCCACTTTCATCATCTCATGGTCTCTACTTCCCTCTGTGAGATCTAAACATTGCCTTCACCAGTGCAGTAAACTGAACTCCTTTTCGTCATAGAAAGAAAATGTTGCTCTGCCTCTGCAACTCCCATTGTTCTTTATTATTCTTTCTTATATTAATTTTAAGATTTTGAATTTTAATTGGCAGTAAAGCCAAATATATAATACTAGCCGATGCCCGCTGTAGCATACAACCAGTGTAATAGGAACGGAAAACAGTGAGAAAGGAATTCAGAAATCAAGAAGAAATAAATACTTCATGAAAGATGCAGTCGTGAATAGGTGTTTTGGTGGAGACAACAGATAATGAGTTCAAAGATCTAACCCTAGAAAAAGCCACGTACAACTGACCGTGGCTGAAGACTGGCTGTCCCACAGCTTAATCCAAAAGACTCGTACTATAATATCAGGTCTGTGCTCTGGTCTTTGGGTATCTGACAGTGAATGTAGAATTTCCGGTCAAGCAGGATTACATGTGAAAGTGATAAATAAACGAGGCTTTCCAAATTTACGTACTATGGCCATGGCATCCTGACAGTTTTGTTGTATGTATCTTGGACTGCCTGGAAATTTGGATGGTAATATGATCATTTTGCCTACACGTACGTTGTTATTTTCAGCGTTTTCTTGCAGCATGTCTGATAGTCCTTTGTATTGTTCCACGTGCAGATCTTGTTGATGTAATCTGAAATAGTTGAGATGCGCGCCCTCTGTTTTAACATACGGATCTACGACATACTGTTGGAATAGTTTGCCACTGGAGTGCAAAACACTAAATGTATTCCTCATTGCTAATCTGTATGCCTAAAATCTTATTCGTTTGACAGTTCTTTTATCAGGAACATGTTGTAAATCTTTTGTGCCAGCCAATGTCTCTGTAAGGGAATAAAAGTGGTTAAACCATTGGATCAGAATTGATATTGAGCGTGGAAATTTGTTTACAGGAGTTGCCTATGGGACAGATGCAAATCGATTTCATGCATGTGTTTATATGATTTAGCGAAGGGGATGATGGTTCTGAGCACGGAATCTAGCTGGAGAAGTAAATTTTTGCCTAATGCAGAGTTTGCTTTATTTCGAGAAATACCCCGTTGGCTGCGTGGGGGCGGAACCGGTTTTGAAGAGGAGCCGCTGGCAGCTTGGGGAAGGGTTTGGAAGAGGACGAATAGGAATCGAGAAATGCCGTGACGGCTGCGTGTGGGCGGGACCAGTTTTACAGTGGAAGCAGGACGAACCAGAAGAGAAATATATATAAGAGACTTGGGTGATTTTTGCTGTCATCAATTACTCTGTTACAAAAACAAATTGCAGTGCAGTTGTTTCTTCGTAAATAAAAGCAATAAATATTTCATAATAAAAACTGTGTTCGGTGGAGGCTAAAAACAAACAATAAATAAATCCAAGTACTGTGCAAATCCAAGACTAAAATACAGTGAGCATCCGTCTGTTTAAACTATTTATGAGCCTTGGTGCATTCCTTTAAACTAACATCTCCTCTATTCACCCTTTCACCTGCAAGTGGAGTCATCTATCCTTCTGTCTGGCTTGTGTCTCTGCCACCATCCCTCAGCATTCAGCAGGGGACCCTGTGAGCCCTACCCACTTCTCCTTCCGCCACTCCTCTGCATTCAGCAGGAGCTGAACAGAGCAGTTGCTCGGTCCTGCTCTGTGGGCACTCAGCAGAAGTGACTCTGCTCTGTGAACACTGTCTACTCGCAGTCACTCTCCAACCTCTTGCTTCCACATTATTGGACCAGTTCGACCATGGTCCTGACCCCTTTACATTTCTTCTTTTCCTTTTAACCCCCGGCCTCATTTTTGTTCTTGTATTCCCATTTCTTTTTTTATTGTCTATTTTGTTTTATACAAATGTGGACGTACACTCTTAAAAAATAAGGGGTCAGAGTGGTTCTTCAGAGTGATGCCATAGGGAAACCATTTTTGGTTCCCAAAAGATCTATCTACATAAAGGTTCCACAAAAAAAACTTGAATTTATTTAGATCTGTAGCAGGCTCCATACAGTAAAAAAAATGTGAGTAGATGGTAACAGATTTGTGAAATAGCAATGGGTCATGATTTTAAAAGGACTCTTGCTGCATACATGAACACAAGTGAAGTTTAGGTTTTCTCATACTGTCAAGTGTTCCTGCTAGGTAGCCTACTATACATTAAAGATTTCAGCTTTTATCTACATATTAGGAAGTTTTTCAAAGCACAAAGAACCAACTTTATATTCAAAGAACCCTCCCCAGAAAGAAATGGTGCTTGAACAAGCAATGTTTCTATTTGGAACCATACAACCAACAAAGAACCATAAAATGCCATCATTTTTAAGAGAGTAGGTGCCTTGATTACGATCCCCAGAATGTTAACGATGGAATTGGCTGGGCTTACCGCATCTGCATGTGAATGTGCAATCAGTTAGTTTCTCCATCAACATCCAGGGGCCGCCCAGCCACACTACCACACACACACACCACCATTCCCCCAGGTCTGAACACACTGTTTTTAAATAAAGCATGCACACTGCCCTGGACCCCTTAAGTGCATCCTCTGAAACAGAAAGAGAGGCAAAGAAAAATTATTTAAAGTTAGTAAGAAAGCAATTAGTAAAAGAGAAATCAGCATCAGAAAATTGTATTAATCCCAAGGGAAAATAGAAATCTGCCTTAAAAAGCAAAATAAGGACAAAAGTCAGAAATCAAATGGAAGAATACCCACAGAATGAAAGTATAGCACAGACTGGGTGTGACACATTTCCTTTCATGCTAGATGCTGCACTAGCAAACAGATACTGTCTGACATTCAGTAACTGAAAAACACAGTACAGCATTAGGGTATAGGGTTGTTATCTTTGTCCAAAAATTAGTGAAACTGTGAAAAATAATTCCATTTTACTTTGACATGCTTTATTTCTAGTGTGTATACATTTTACTGCAAATGAGAACAGAAAGGTCTACTAGTATTTTGCAATGAAGTAAAATTACAGTATTCCAGTTTTTTTATATACCATTGTGACATAGTTATTGAAAGTATGCTGTTAAGATTATCATATAATTACAGGTATTTAAAGGGGTTTGGATTGGGAGGGAGTGAAAAAGAGAATTTGAATGCATTATTTATGAGAAACTAGAACTAGAACATATGGCAAAGAGTACTGGTATAAAATAATAGTGCCTTAAACAGACATTAACAGTTCAGAATGATGAGACATGAATAATAGTACTGCAGTACAGGATTGCAAATTGACCAATTAACACAGAATAGAAATGACAGTCAATGCATAAGTTAGTGCCTTGAACAAACAACTAGGTTCTTATTACTGTAGGTGCAGGCCGTGAAAGACACTTTATAAAATAAAGATTGATTATTCAAATTTTATTGATTTGAAAGTGAACATTTAAAAATAACATACCTTTATAAAAACATTTTGTTATCAATTTGCTGTTTTAATCTGATATATTAGCAGTTCAAAAGAGTTTAACATGCTGACCCATCTATGTATTTTTTTATTTTCTTTTGCTTTCCATTGGCAATCTTTAACACTAGAATTTCCAGAGCCTAAGAAAACACTCGTAGATCCGTCCCACCTTAAATCGTTTCTCACCTCTCTGTCAGCGTCTTTTGTCCTTTAAATGTGTTGATAAGCAGCAAGCAGTCTGTTATCACATCCCCCACCGACACACAGTTTTCTCAGCTCAGGTCTGTTTACCTGCGTGTCAGTTGCTTGGAGTTGTATAGAGTGAGAAGTCAAGCAAAATCACACCTTTTATAAATATTATATCGTTATTTGGAACACATGCATTTCATGTGTGTTCCGTGTCTACAACTATCTATGTACAGTAAACACATTGTTAAAAAAGAAACGTTTTTCATGTTTTAGTAATAATTGACAAAATGTAGACATGAAGTTTATAATGTGTGAAGCCTAAAGTCCAAATATCAAAGAAACACTTTCACAAAAGGTACAAATATAACAGAACAAGTGCGCTTCTATTCAAAAATATAACTGCAGAAAAACAACACGCGTTAGGGTGCGACATTAACACGTATTTACTATGACTGCTTTGGTGGTGCAACAGTATCAACTGTAGGCTGGTAATCAAAATCTCATGGGTTCGATCCCCGATGACTCTGTTTTGAGAAATGAGTTGCTTTTATCTATACTAATAAAAGGCAAAGCCCTCACTCACTCACTCACTCACTCACTCAACATTAATTCTCCAATGTCCCGTGTAGGTAGAAGGCTGAAATTTGGCAGGCTTATTCCTTACAGCTTACTTACAAAAGTTAAGCAGGTTTCATTTCAAAATTCTACACGTAACGGTCAACAACGTCCGCCATGTTGAACTTTCTTATTCATGGCCCCATCTTCACGAAATTTGGTAGACAGCTTCCCTACCCGGCTGTTACAGACTGAAATCAAATATATGTTTTTATTCTAAAATAGTAAGAATAAAAGCAGCTCATTTCAAAAAATGGACTCGTCGGGAATCGAACCCATGAAGATTTGATTACCAGTCAACAATTGACACCGTTGCACCACCGAAGCAGTCGTAGTAAATGTGTGTCAATGTCGCACCTTAATGCGGGTTCTTTTTTTGAATAAAAGCGCACTTGTTCTGTTATATTTGTACCTTTTGTGAAACTGTTTCTTTGATATTTGGACTTCAGGTTTCACACATTATAAACTTCATATTTACATTTTGTCAATTATTACTAAAACATGAAAAATGTTTCTGTTTTAACGATGTGTTTACTGTAAATAGATTGTTGTAGACACGGAACACACATGAAATGCATGTGTTCCAAATAACGATATAGTATTTACGTGCATCCGGAAAGTATTCACAGCGCATCACTTTTTCCACATTTTGTTATGTTACAGCCTTATTCCAAAATGGATTAAATTCATTTTTTTTCTCAGAACTCTACACACAACACCCCATAATGACAACGTGAAAAAAGTTTACTTGAGGTTTCTGCAAATTTATTAAAAATAAAAAAAACGAGAAATCACATGTACATAAGTATTCACAGCCTTTGCTCAATACTTTGTCAATGCACCTTTGGCAGCAATTACAGCCTCAAGTCTTTTTGAATATGATGCCACAAGCTTGGCACACCTATCCCTGGCCAGTTTTGCAATTCCTCTTTGCAGCACCTCTCAAGCTCCATCAGGTTGGATTAGAAGCGTCGGTGCACAGCCATTTTAAGATCTCTCCAGAGATGTTCAATCAGATTCAAGTCTGGGCTCTGGCTGGGCCACTCAAGGACATTCACAGAGTTGTCCTTAAGCCACTCTTTTGATATCTTGGCTGTGTGCTTAGGGTTGTTGTCCTGCTGAAAGATGAACTGTCGCCCCAGTCTGAGGTCAAGAGCCCTCTGGAGCAGGTTTTCATCCAGGATGTCTCTGTACATTGCTGCAATCATCTTTCCCTTTATCCTGACTAGTCTCCCAGTTCCTGGCACTGAAAAACATCCCCACAGCATGATGCTGCCACCACCATGCTTCACTGTAGGGATGGTATTGAACTGGTGATGAGCGGTGCCTGGTTTCCTCCAAACATGATGCCTGGCATTCACACCAAAGAGTTCAATCTTTGTCTCATCAGACCAGAGAATTTTGTTTCTCATGGTCTGAGAGTCCTTCAGGTGCCTTTTGGCAAACTCCAGGCGGGCGTCCATGTGCCATTTACTAAGGAGTGGCTTCCATCTGGCCACTCTACCATACAGGCCTGATTGGTGGATTGCTGCAGAGATGGTTGTCCTTCTGGAAGGTTCCCCTCTCTCCACAGAGGACATCTGGAGCTCTGACAGAGTGACCTCCCTGACTAAGGTCCTTCTCCCCTGATCGCTCAGTTTAGATGGCTGGCAAGCTCTAGAAAGAGTCCTGGTGGTTTTCGAACTTCTTCCACTTATGGATGATAGGGGCCACTGTGCTCATTGGGACCTTCAAAGTCGCAGAAATTTTTCTGTAACCTTCCCCAGATATGTGCCACGAGACAATCCTGTTTCGGAGGTCTACAGACAATTCCTTTGTCTTCATGCTTGGTTTGTGCTCTGACATGAACTGTCAACTGTGGGACCTTATATAGACAGGTGTGTGCATTTCCAGATCATGTCCAATCAACTGAATTTACCACAGGTGGACTCCAATTAAGCTGCAGAAACATCTCAAGGATGATCAGGGGAAACAGGATGCACCGGAGCTCAATTTTGAGCTTCATGGCAAAGGCTGTGAATACTTATGTACATGTGATTTCTCAATTTTTTTATTTTTAATAAATTTGCAAAAACCTCAAGTAAACTTTTTTCACGTTGTCATTATGGGGTGTTGTGTGTAGAATTCTGAGGAAAAAAATGAATTTAATCCATTTTGGAATAAGGATGTAACATAACAAAATGTGGAAAAAGTGATGCGCTGTGAATACTTTCCGGATGCACTGTATAAAAGGTGTGATTTTGCTTGACTTCTCACTCTATACAACTCCAAGCAACTGACACACAGGTAAACAGACTTGAGCTGAGAAGACTGTGCAGCAGTGGGGGGTGTGATAGCAGGCTGCTTGCTGTTTGCTGCTTATCCACACATTTACAGGACAATAGACGCTGACGGAGATGTGAGAAGCGATTTAAGGTAGGACGGATCCACGTGTTTTTTCGTAGGCTCTGGTAATTCTACTGTTAAATGTCAGAAACGTGTTCGAGCATATCAGAAAAATTAGATAAAGGTCAAGTGACCAACAAGGAAAAAAAAGTTTCTGGGTGATGATTTCAAAGGTGGCTGAATGTCATGTACCCAGTAAGATTTGACAGTGTCACACATACAGAAAATTCCATAAAAGAATAAGAGCTGAACTTAAGAGATATTTGAAGATAAGAATGTAGTAGAAATTAAACTTTTATTTGAGAATGTTTATTTGAGTATTTAAGCCATTGAACCAATCGGAGTACTCATTAATTCAGCACTGTTATACAGATTCAGCTATCTATAAGACTGACTCCTCTGTCTCTGTTCTGTGTCAATTTTCTGTCAACTTCTGCCCAGAGCACTGTTTCTTAGAAGATTGCTGTTACATGAATGCTCCCTCTTCAAGCATTTACTGAAGAGAAAATAAAAGACACAATAAACACGTTTTCTCCTGCCTAGTTCCTGACTGAAAGAGGAACTTTGAAATAGTTAAGGACAAATTTCTTTCTTTAATATATTTCAAAATTTAGTTATTAGTAATTATCAGTTACACTGATCAATCATGTGAATAAATTTGCCTTGTTTAACCTTGTCTATCTGAGACCATCACACAATGAACTAGGCTGAAGATGGGGCTATTAAACTGCAAAAAATACATAGTAAAATGTATACATAAATAGATGGTACACAGTTATTAAATGCACTTGATGAGATAAGAAGCCACAATTTGAAACAATAAAATCATTGAGTTAGTAAAGCATGGGAAGAAGTCAAATGCAATATATAGAAAAAGAAATAAATATAAAAACCTCTAAGTTCTTTCTTTTCTTTTTACATACAGTATGTTTGGTTCCATGATGTTTTTGCATACTCAATTTATGCTGAAGCATTTGATTGAAATATGCATCCATATCTGTATCATATTAGGCTATGTTTTAGCTTTATAAGATGTTTTGCTCAAACTTTAAGGAAGTTATACTCAAGCTTTATAATATACTGTATGCTATAAGTTCACTGTTTAGACCTCACCTGGAGTACTGTGTGCAGTTTTGGTCTACAGGCTACAAAAAGGACAAAGGAACATTGGAAAAAGTCCTGAGAACAGTGATCTTGCCAATTCTTGGGCTACAGTGGATGATTCATGGGGAAAGATTAAAAAAAGGCGAGCCTTTTCAGTTTAAGCAAAAGGTGATTAAGAGGAGACATGATTGAAGTGTTTAAAATTATGAACAAAAAAGTACAGTGGATTGAGTTTATTTCAAAATGAGTTAATCAAGAACATTGGGATACAGTCGGAGACTTCTTGTGGGTAAATTTCATACAACATTTGTAAATTTTTCTTCACACAGAGAACCATAGACACGTGGAATAAGCTATCAAGTAGTGTGGTGGACAGTAAGACTTTAGGTACCTGCAGAACTAGAATTGATGTTATTTCAGAAAAGATGAGTGGATAGAACTGCCAAACTTTGTTGGGCTGAATATCCTGTTCTCGTCTAGATTGTTCTAATATTCTAATGACTGATTAGGTGCATACAAATTTTACTATGTATCACTCTCGACTTTGCAATTCAGTATTCGTTAATATGAACCTTTAAAAATGGCTGAGTAATGTATACTGTATGTGCTGAAAACTAATTTGAACAAGTGATTTTGGTAAAATGAACTTACTAAATACCATCCAGAAATTATTCAATCAAAAGCAAATGCTGCAAAATAGTGATATGCAAACACTACTGAATTTGCTTCACCTAGCATTTGGTAAAAATGCTTAAAAGTTCAGGAATTCCTGTGAGCTTGACAAAATCGATTGAAGTCAAAGGGAAGTGAGAAACTGAACTTGCTTTGACTGGATTTAGAATTGTGTGATGCCCCTGAGGGCTAGGGAAGCGTCTGCCAACTATGCTGGACGAATTACTATGGCAAAAAATGTGACCTGAGCTGTGAGGTAGTTCTGTCCACTGCAACACTTTGTCTTCTTGAGATAAAATTATTCTCAGATCTCTATGCATTTTCTGAGCTCCTATCACTATGACTAACTAACACCCTGACTGCCTGTGACTGAGGATAATCATAGTTGTATACTTGGGGGGTGTTTCTGTCACTATCTGATCTATGTTGCATAGTGAGGAGCATAACATGCTCAATTAAACAATGAAGACATCTTATAAACCCATATTTTATTCCCAACAGAACCTAGAAAACATATCAAATGTTTAAACTGAGAAAATGTTCTATTTTAAGAAAAGATTGACACCAGCAACATGTCTTAAAAATGTTGGGACAGAGCCATGTTTACCACTGTGTAGCATCCCCTCTTGTTTTAACAACAGTCCGTAAATGTTTGGGAACTGAGGAGACTAGTTGCTGGACTTTTGGGAGAGGAATGCTGTCCCATTTTTGCCCAATATAGGATTCTAGCTGCTCAACAGTCCTGGGTCTTCTTTATCGTATTTTTCTTTTTATGTTTTCAATTGGTAAAAGTTCTGGACTGCAGGCAAGACCAATTCAACACCCAGACTCTTTTACTATGAAGCCATGCTGTTCTAATAGATGCAGTATGCGGTTTAGCATTGTCTTGCTGAAATAAGAAAGGCCTTCCCTTAAAAAGACTATGCCTGCATGGGAGCATAAGTTGTTCTGAAATATGCATATACCTTTAAGTATTGATGGCACCTTTCCAGATGTGCAAGGTGCCCATTCCATAGGCACTAATGCACCCCCATGCCATCAGAGATGACGCTTTTGAAATGAGCACTGATAACAAGCCGGTGGTCCCTCTCCTCTTTAGTCTGGAGGACAAGGCATCCATGTTTTCCAAACAAAATGTCAAATTTTGATTTGTCTGACCACAGAACAATTTTCCACTTTGCCTCAGTCTATTTTAAATGAGCTTTGGCCCAGAGAAGAGGTGGCATTTCTGGATCATGTTCACATATGGCTTCTTTTTTTCACAATAGAGATTTAACCTGTATTTGTGTCTGGCACAGCATATTGTGTTCACTGACAATGACCACGCAGTGACTTCCATGACAGAATCTTGCCTGTTTTCAATGCAGTGCAGCCTGAGGACCTACGAATCATGCGCATCTAATACTGATGTTCGGTCTTGTCCTTTTCTTAAAATTCAGAATCTTTTGATGATATGATGTACTGTAGATGATGAGATATTCAAAGTCTTCACAACTTTACATTGAGGAACATTATTCTGAAATTGTTCCACAATTTGTAGTTTTTCTGCAGATTGCTGAACCTCTGCCTATCTTTACTTCTGAGAGACTCTGCCTCTTTAAGATGCTCTTTTTATACCCAATCATGTTACTGACTAGTTGCCATTAACCTAATTAATAGCAAAATGTTCCTCCTGCTGTTTCTTTTTCATATCACTTACATTTATAGCCTTTTGCTTCCACCGTTCCACTTTTTTGAGACATGTTGCAGCCATTTAAAATGAGCTAATATTTTTAATGAAATATTAAAATGTCTCACTTTCAAGATGTGATGTATTTTTTCTGTGTGAACTAGCAAAATACCCGTGCTTCGCAGCGGAGAAGTAGTGTGTTAAAGAAGTTATGAAAAAGAAAAGGAAAGATTTTAAAAATAACTTAACATGATTGTCAATGTAATTGTTTTGTCACTGTTATGAGTGTTTCTGTCATATATATATATATATATATATATATATATATATATATATATATATATATATATATATTGTAGCGACCCGTGGAGGAGTCTTTTAAGATTTCGAGCCGAACTCTGCCATGCACCTCTCCGAAGCTGTCGGCTAGCGGCTTGCCAGCGTCATGCACGCAACTGCACCCAGCTCTTTAAGAAAGAGAACACTCGTGCCCCATACACGCACGACTCCGAGTGTCTCGGTAGTTTGCTTAGATAAAATCTTAGCAATAAAACAGCTCTGTCCTGTTGTATCTTTTTATTACAGAAGATAGTCAGAAACAAAAGCTCAACATTATTGCTCGGCCATTGCCAAGGTCACGCACAGAGACACATTTCAATAAATTGGTACTTTTTACAAAATAAATAACCCCCGGACGGCGATGTCCCAAACCCACCCAACCAATTAAATACAAACACACCATTATTTACAACACAAATGACAATACGTAAATGTCGACATACAATAAGCTTTTTATAAATTACCCATAAATTCCCCACAAACTATTTACATAAATTACCATGAGGCGTCACTCCAGCGCTTGCTGCCGGGTTGTTACACAGCCCCCTCCTAAGAGGGTTCGTGTCCCCACAACCCTACTCATCACAGATAAAATCACGTAAATGTCCTGGCCATCGACGGATACGCTTTGTCCTGCCGGAGGTGCCGTCACTTGTGTCGGGCTCAGTCCTGTCAATGTCTGACTCGGTGCCGGGGGTGGAGGTTGGAGAACCGCTTGTATTTTCGAGTTGTTGTTGTTCTGGGGCCAGTGTCAATGTGGTGTTTGACTAACGAGGTTCTGGTGCAGTCCTCTTCTCGAGCCGCAAAAATGTCCACAAAGTCGTTCAATACTTTCTGGAGTTGCTCCTGCTGTGGCGTGCTCAGCTGTTCACCACTTCGATGGCCCAATTCCTCCACAGCAGCAACCGTCTCAGTGGATGGGTGGTCGTGTGAGGAAAACCGTTGGGGAGCACTGGTCTGAGCTGCAATACTCTCCTGGGGGTCCTCTTCAGTCCCTGCATCTTCCGAACAACGGTCGGGAGCCGGTGAGCCGTGGTGTCCAGGCAAATCCAAGCTAACAGCCCTTCCAGGATGATTCCAGCCCGATTGGAGCGACACAGTCTCATTACCTACGCAGAGGATGGCCCTGGACACATCAACACATGCTCCCCAGTGGGCCAGCAAGTCTAACCCAATTATGCATTTGTCTTTAATGTCCGCGAGCCAGAATTCGTGGCTGGTCTGGCTCGTCCCTACTACTACAGTCAATAGTTTCTTTCCGGGCATTTTTGTCCGTTCACCCGTAACCGTGCGCAGTTCGATGTTAGAAGGAGTCCAGTCTTTTGGAAGAGGACCAGCTGTTTCGGGCAACACTCCTCTCTGTAATAGACAAATAGTGGACCCCGTGTCCACTATGGCACTGCATGGCCGTCCGTCTATAATGCAGTCTAGGTATAGTCCACCTGAAAACCCACAGCGCCCCACTTTAGGGCAGTCATTGCGGAGGGATGCTGAAAATTGGAGCGAGGATCCCCTCACGGCCTCACTCAAGTCGTTTCCCGAAGGTGATGTTGTATGCGAGGCAGGGGACTTGGAGCAGGGCAGTCCCTGGCAAAATGCCCTGGTTCTCCGCATCGGAAACAGCGGTCCGATCTTTGTCTCTGTCGGGAATTGATGATGGCTGGGCGACTGACCTCCACACCCTCAGGCTGGTCCCTTTCTACCACTCGCTCAACTGCTCTCGATAGCGGCTTGGGCGTGATGATTGACGTGCGGAGACCCAAACTGTAGTACCTCTTCAGCCCGTTCAGCCTCCCGTAGTGCCTCGCTCAAATGTCTGGGCGACGACAGACAGACATGCTGACGAAGACGCTCTGGTGCAAGGCCCGCAGGAAAGCATGAAGACTGAGTTCTTCCCTTGCTGCTGTCGAGAAAGTAGGGTAACCTTTCCGTACATAGACCCTGATGTCAGCTGCAAATGCTCCCACACTCTCACCTTCACGCCGATGTCGGTTTGTCAGCTCCTCCCTGCTGTGTTCCGCTGAGGTTCTCTGTCCAAAACGACGGGTGAGAGCATCGGTGAGGGCCTGAAGATCACGACACTCCTCAGGCGGCAGGTCGATGAGTACCTGAAGTGCGGGACCCTCCAAGGCAAGGGCCAAGTGTGTTGCAGCTTCCTCGCAGCTCCAACCATTGTGAAGAGCAGCCAGATCCACTTGTGCAAGGTATGGCTCCAGGGGCGTCAACCCGCTGTATCGTGGCAGCTTAGCGGGTGACCGTGTGGGGAGGACCGGCCGACTGGTGATTTGGGGTGTCGTTGCGGCAGCTACAG
The DNA here is from genome assembly GCF_016835505.1 of Polypterus senegalus. Lineage (NCBI taxonomy): Eukaryota > Metazoa > Chordata > Cladistia > Polypteriformes > Polypteridae > Polypterus > Polypterus senegalus. Next base: position 101,456,726 of record NC_053159.1, on the reverse strand, counting down.
GTTCATTCCGGCCGTGCCTAGAAGATCGCAACACTGTCCGGGGAATACTGGCACCCTCAGGCCAGTTTGTCCTTTTTCTCCGTGCAGTTCTGCTGATCAGGCGCTCCAACATAACGCTATTTTCCGAGAGGGCACGTTCTATTTCTTCAAGACTCTGTTCCATGACGGCGTCTTCTAAACAGCCTGGTATCCCACTTCTGACACCAATGTAGCGACCCGTGGAGGAGTCTTTTAAGATTTCGAGCCGAACTCTGCCGTGCACCTCTCCGAAGCTGTCGGCTAGCGGCTTGCCAGCGTCATGCGCAACTGCACCCAGCTCTTTAAGAAGAGAACACTCGTGCCCCATACACGCACGACTCGAGTGTCTCGGTAGTTTGCTTAGATAAAATCTTAGCAATAAAACAGCTCTGTCCTGTTGTATCTTTTTATTACAGAAGATAGTCAGAAACAAAAGCTCAACATTATTGCTCGGCCATTGCCAAGGTCACGCACAGAGACACATTTCAATAAATTGGTACTTTTTACAAAATAAATAACCCCCGGACGGCGATGTCCCAAACCCACCCAACCAATTAAATACAAACACACCATTATTTACAACACAAATGACAATACGTAAATGTCGACATACAATAAGCTTTTATAAATTACCCATAAATTCCCCACAAACTATTTACATAAATTACCATGAGGCGTCACTCCGCCAGCGCTTGCTGCCGGGTTGTTACAATATATATATATATATATATATATATATATATATACAGTATACACACACATGTAAACATATATACATATACATATATACATATCTACATATACACATATCTACATATATACACATCTACATATATATACATATATATACACATATCAACATAAATATACAGATACATATACACACATACATACACACATACATACACACACACATACAGATAAATATACATATATATACACACATACACATACATATATATATATATATACACACAGACACATATATATACATATATATACAGATCTACATATATATACATATCTACAGTCATGTGAAAACATTAGGACACCCTTTGAAAGCATGTGGTTTTTTGTAACATTTTTAATAAATGGTTATTTCATCTCCGTTTCAACAATACAGAGAGATTCAAGTAATCCAACTAAACAAAGAAAACTGAAGAAAAGTCTTTTCAAGATCTTCTGTAAATGTCATTCTACAAAAATGCCTATTCTAACTGAGGAAAAGATAGGACACCCTCACATGTATTCCCTCTTAAATTGGCTCAGATCTCACACAGGTATATCACACCAGGTGCACATAATTAGTAGATCGTTACTCTGCATGTTGAATGAGGCTTGCCCTATTTAAACCTCAGACATTTAGTTTGGTGTGCTCCTGACTGTTGAAGTGAGAGTGAGCACCATGGTGAGAACAAAAGAGCTGTCAGAGGACTTCAGAAAAAAGATTGTAGCAGCCTATGAGTCTGGGAAGGGATTTAAAAGATCTCAAAGATTTTGAAATCAGCCATTCCACTGTCCGGAAGATAGTCTACAAGTGGAGGGCTTTCAAAACAACTGCCAACATGCCCAGGACTGGTCGCCCCAGCAAGTTCACCCCAAGAGCAGACCGCAAGATGCTAAAAGAGGTCTCCAAAACCCTAAAGTGTCATCTCGAGAACTACAGCAGGCTCTGGCTACTGTTGATGTAGAAGTACATGCCTCTACAATCAGAAAGAGACTGTACAAGTTTAACTTGCATGGGAGGTGTGCAAGGAGGAAACCTTTGCTTTCCAAGAGAAACATCGAGGCCAGACTGACATTTGCCAGAGATAAAGTTGACAAAGACCAGGACTTCTGGAATAATGTTCTTTGGACAGATGAGTCCAAAATTGAATTATTTGGACACAACAGCAGAGGACATGTTTGGCGTAAACCAAACACAGCATTCCAAGAAAAGAACCTCATACCAACTGTGAAGCATGGAGGTGGAAGTGTCATGGTTTGGGGCTGCTTTGCTGCAGCAGGACCTGGTCAGCTCACCATCATAGAATCCACGATGAATTCTACTGTGTATCAGAAGGTGCTTGAAGAACATGTGAGACCATCAGTTAGAAAATTAAAGCTGAAGCGGAACTGGACCATGCAACATGACAATGACCCAAAACATACTAGTAAATCAACCAAAGATTGGCTGAAAAGAAGAAATGGAGAGTCCTGGAATGGCCAAGTCAAAGTCCAGATTTGAATCCCATTGAGATGCTGTGGGGTGACTTGAAAAGGGCTGTACGTGCAAGAAACCCCTCAAACATCTCACAGCTGAAAAAGTTCTGCATTGAGGAGTGGGGTAAAATTTCCTCAGACCGATGTCGAAGACTGGTAGATGGCTACAAGAACCGTCTCACTGCAGTTATTTCAGCCAAAGGAGGTAACACTCGCTATTAGGGGCAAGGGTGTCCTATCTTTTTCCTCAGTTAGAATAGGCATTTTTGTAGAATGACATTTACAGAAGATCTTGAAAAGACTTTTCCTCAGTTTTCTTTGTTTAGTTGGATTACTTTAATCTCTCTGTATTGTTGAAACGGAGATGAAATAACCATTTATTAAAAATGTTACAAAAAACCACATGCTTTCAAAGGGTGTCCTAATATTTTCACATGACTGTACATATATACACACATATATATATACACATATACATATTTACATATATATACACATACATATATACACACATATATATACATATCTACATATATATACTGTATATAGCAAAATCTCAGCGCTTCGCAGCGATGAAATACTGCTTTTAAATTTTTATTAAGAAGAAAAGAAAACCTTTTTAAACTGAGGGAAAATATACCAATAACTATCTGTTAAGGATCTCTTTGTATACCACGTTGTCAGTTCAGCACTCCGGTTGTAATATGACCAAGCTGTGCACTGAGCTTACTCTTGAGAATGCAACGTATAGTTGTCCAGGAGAAAAGCAATCTTGCCCGAAATCAATGGCAACCTTTTGTAGTGTCTGTCCCTGAGACTTATTACTTGTCATCGCGAAGCAGAGCCTTACAGGAAATTGGAGGCATTTGAATTGAAATGGGAGTTCAGAGGGTATAGGGTCAGGGTAGGAATACATTGAGTGTGGAGAAACTCTAGAGACAGTGTGTTTATTAACTTGTGGATTTTTCTGTGAGTATTTGGTGGCAGCATGACGAAGTTGCTTCCGCAAGACCGCGTTAGCTGTGGAGCTCAGCTCGGAGCATATTCTTTTCCTACCTTATCAATTGTGTAATGCGTTTTTTGAACAGGTTTGATGCATGAAACTGATCACTCGTACTGCGTTCAGTCAGTTCACGTGAGCTGCTCTCTTGTGTGATGTTGCAATGTCCACGGCTTTATTTAATGTTAGCTAAGACCCGGCACTTAAAGGTTTCTCGCTACAGCAATTTTAACTCTGTTACAAAGTGATCCAAAGTCTCGTTTATACCTCGTGTGTTCTCATTAAACTTGTATCTCGCGAATAAAGTATTTGACAAAGGCATGACAAACGGCAGCGTGTCTATAAACTTAATTTAAACTTACGGTTTACACCGTGCTTTGTTTCCGCAGTAGCTGCACTTATGAATAAGCTTGTATGCGTTTTTCTTCAGCGCTCTTTGGAGCTCTTCCTTGTTTTCTACGTACTGCGTTCACAGTCAGTTCACGTGATTATGTGGGAGGCGTGATGATGTGACACGCAACTCCGCCCCCCATGGCCATCAAGCTGAAGTCCATTACAGTATATGGAGAAAAATAGGTTCCAGTTATGACCATTACGCGTAGAATTTCGAAATGAAACCTGCCCAACTTTTGTAAGTAAGCTGTAAGGAATGAGCCTGCCAAATTTCAGCCTTCTACCTACACGGGAAGTTGAAGAATTAGTGATGAGTGAGTGAGTGAGTGAGTCAGTCAGTGAGAGCTTTGCCTTTTATTAGTATAGATAAAATATGGGTTTATGTAAGGTGACTAGAATTTTTTGAGCCAATCCGGGGACATGGGGGGCTAGAGGAGCGTAGACTACTCCCCTCATGTTCCGTGATTGAAGTTCTCCCACCACTACCGATGGAAAACTTTGAGTCGCACACGCTGCAGATCACAACAGAAACATCCGGGGTTGGACGCAAATACAAAAATTCACGCTGAAGCCCATCATTGAACTGACATTTCCTTTTAGCACTCATGTTGAATCACAGGGATCACTGCACCAAAATTGCAGAAACAACAGGTGCTCTCACATCCAGAAGCAAGCCACACGTAGACACAAGCAGAAGCAGAGCACGAGTAGGGACTCTAAACACTACAGAGTACAAATCGAAAGCTTATCACGTGATTTCTCTGCAAAGTTGCAGAATGCGGTAAAGCATAACCTCCGTCAAAACACAGCGCACGTGTGCCGAGTTCAAATTATTGTGGCGATGAGATACATTCAAAAAAGTGAACCAGCTGAAACCGAGGACGAAATCTTAAACCGGGGACAAAAGGGGGACATGTTTCCGAGTGGGGATAGTTGTCCGAAAAAGGGGACTGTTTATGAGATTTGCAAATCATTGCATTCTGTTTTTATTTCCATTTCACACCGTGTCCCAGCTTTTTAGAATTGAGGTTGTATTTTCATAATATAATTATTATGGTTATCTATTTAACTCTTCAAATTAAAATAGTTTTACTAATTATTTTTAATAACACAAACAGGGTGCAAATCAAATCTGGAGTACTGATCAGGTAATAACATCACGCATGTGTGTATATGTTACATGAAGAAAATTGTTTAGTGCCATAAAGTGTGACATGGAGTACACTTATAGTATGCATGCATGAAACATCTGTGCATGTGTGATGCAAAGCAGGCTAGTAACACAGATCAAGCACTCACAATGAAAACAGTAGGGTCATTTGGTACCTTATAGGAGTATCAAAAAGGGCACATTTACATGGAGTAAAATGGAATGGTATGGTTATTTCTTGCCTTGCACCCAGTTTTTGGAAGGAGGATAGATAGATAGATAGATAGATAGATAGATAGATAGATAGATAGATGTAATTTATTTGTCTCCCAAAAGGAAATTACAACTTTACAGAAGCTTCAGAGACAGAAAGAGAAATATATTAATAATATTAATAATACCATATATACTCTCAGATAAGTTCTCCCATGGATAAATTCTATCATAATCCAAGATATTATGATATGCTAACACCCACCTGAGAGAATAACCATGGAGCACACTGCCTTTTTTTTCTATGAATTGTGTGTACGTCACCACACGGTAATATCCAAACTATTCCTAAGTAATGTTTACACTGATTTGTGTGTTTTGTATCTCACTCCCTCATATACCTTTATTGTAAGAGCATCCCTTATCTACAATGGAGCGTCCATTCAGAAGAAAATATGAAGTTGGTTTTAAATTAAACGTTGTTGAAGTAGCTAAAGAAATTGGTAACTGCGCTGCTCCAGCAAAATTCGATGTGTCTGAGAAACTGATGCGAGATTGGAGGAGGCAAGAAGATGTTAAAAAAAAAGTTAACTGTCGCATATAAGTCGGGATCTGATGTTATAATTGATTTTATGGATTTCGAGACCCAACTTATACATAAGTATATAGAGCATATTAATATTAAAACGGACAACAACCCCCTAAACACAAATAAGAACTTGTAACTTGGATACTGGTGAACTGCTGTAATCAATAACAGAGATATAGGTGGCAGTTTTTTGTTTTTTTTAACATCATAAACCATAAGGTGCATACTAATTCTGTGTGAGCAGGAACACTCAATAAAACTGAATAAAAAAAAAATAAAGTGACGGTGAGATACGAAGAAGGCAGATTCGCCAGCATTTGTTTGTCAGCTTTTATTCATCCAGATAAGAGAATGTCCAGTTCCATTGCCTCAAAACACTATTCACATCTACAGTTATTCCCAGTTTCAAATAAAAACTAACAGTGTCAGATCCCTAGGGTGGTAGTATGTATCGTGATCGTGAGAGAAAAAAAGTGAAAAAAAAGACAACTTTTGCAAGTACAGTACTATAAATGTACACGGTCTGTTACAGATGCAAACCAAATGTATGTGTGTACTGTATAATATTAACGATAAGAGCAGCACACTACTGAAAACAGTAAATATAGGAGACAGTCAGGATCAAACTGGGGGCTCTTGATTATAAATCGGCAAATCTTACCGCTACGCCACAGAAGCTGTTGCATTGTCCTTGAACCTTTTGTGAAAGTGTTTATTTGATCTTTGGACTTCAGGCTTCACACATTCTATAGTTTATGCCTACATTTTGTAACATTTATTACTAAAATATGAAAAATTTTCTGTTTTAACAATGTGTTTACACAGATTACTGTAGAAACGGAGCACATATGAAATGCACGTGTTCCAAATAACAATCTATTATTTCCACTCTAAAACTCCAGCAGTTCACTCCCAGATAATCAAACAAGGCATGAGCTGGGAGAACTTAGTGAATGTTCTGCAACGGTAGGGGATGGAATAGCAGGCTGCTTGTGTTAATCGGTACATTTACAGGACAAAAGACTCTGTCGGAGAGGTGCGAACGGATTTAAGGTGGGCCAGATTTACGAGTTTTCTCGTAAGCTCTGGTAATTCTAGTGTTAATCAGCTTTAATTGTAATGTCCTTGCATCTCCTTATAGGTCTCCAAACAATCCCTTGCTTTCACTATTCTGTTTGATCATATCAGATGAAAACTGACATGCATTAAAAAGCCTCCGAAATATGTTTAAGCTAGTTCTCCGCAATAAACAAATCCGTGACATAATATGTAAAAGTTCATCCAATTAATTTAAAAGCGATTAAACATTCCACATTTATGGAGACAGACCAGTTCTTACTTTTATCTTTGCTCCATATGCTTTCCATCTTTGGATGAGTTGCTTCTGTGATAAGGTGCAACAGTCAGCGGTCATTCCAGAGCTACAAGCTGAGTAGAGGAATATTTAATATTTCCCTCTTTACGTGCTCAGAGCCTCCAATAATCTGCAATGTTATAGATATAAGTAGCCATCAGGTTGTTCCAAACCTCCTCATTCATGCTGTAATAACTTTTAAGTTTCCCCCTCATCCAAAAAGCATTTAATACAGCTAACTGCTCAGGTCGGCATCTGCGATGACAACAGAATATCTTTCATTTAAAAATTAATTTAAGATTAGTAGTGACAAGCTAGAATCATCAACTTAATATTATATTAATTAAATAATTTAGCTAATAATCTTAAATAATAAAAATCTTAAAATATGAAAGTTGTTCCAAAAAAAGAAGAAATAGAGAGAGCTCCTGTAAAAGGCTGCTGTTTGTGCAGCACCTGGAAAAAGAAGAAGAACCTGGAATACCCTACAAAAAAGGATTACAAGAACAGAAATTCAAAGGCATAGTTTTTTAACTTAGTATATCAAAATACAGGCTGGAGAAGATGTCTATCTAGACTTAATTTTGCAGTAGTGATTCATTAAATAGAGTTTATTAAATTGTTACGATTCAATTATCATAATATAAAGTAAATCTTTTTGCAGAAGAAATCACCAAACTAAAACTATTAGATTTAATCTGGAAAATGCAATTTCAAAAAGATACAAGACATTAAATAAATAAGCTGGTGCAGACTAAGATGCCAAGGAACAGTAGAGTATATTTAAAAGTACAATTTACGTACAAAAGCAATGGCATATCTCCCCAGTGAATTTCAAAGGAAATATAACACCTACGGTACAGCAATGAAAATAACATGAGCACATTACAGTTAAAGGGAAATTTGAAATTGTTAATAATGCTAAGACAATAGCAAGGAGTTTCCAAGTGTGACTTCAGCTGTGAAAAGATAAGCAACTGCAGAAAGTAGCCATGGATTTAGCCCAGAGTGATTATGGCTGAGATGGTGGGCCCTAGTAGGTACCACCATTGAAGGGAGTTTTCCATAGTGCAGGATAGGAGCTAAACTGTAAGATGATCATGGTGGGTTATGCCCTGCCAGTAGAGATATTGCCACCAGTAGGACAGGAGCTTAGCTGTAAAATGCCCTGGTGGATTATGCGCTGGCTGTAGTGACATTGCGACCTGTAACAGCTACTGTGCCAAGGAGAGTGGCTGGAGCAAGATGGAAATCTTTGTGGATGAGAGGAAAAGTTTTGGGTGATTCCAAATTGATAGGTGGCTCCCTGCTTCCCTCCGTACTAAATATTTGCCACAGGAGAGGCCTGGTTCCAAGGATATTTTAGTTAAATTTATTTAGGGTTAGCTTTTGTTCTTCTGTAATACGTTACCGTGGCTGTTCGTTTGTCTGTCAAGGATTTTAAATCACCTGTAGCTCGCAAACCGTTTGACCTATTGACCTGAAATTTATTACACATTTACTACATCATGTCTACTATCCACTTTCGGGGTGATGATTTTTATTACTGTTTTTATTTTTATTTTATTGTAGAATCAACTCTCAGCAGCAGGACGGCCGTGCTGTGCAAGCGTATGGGTGCCATTCTCATCCCTGCCACCTTCGCCGTCACTTCCCCTACCCCTTCATATCTTAAATCATTCTTGAGGCAGATTGAAGACTCAAGTGCCAACTTAAGTGAAAAATTAAAGAAAACATACTAAGTAATTGCAACACAAACACTGACTTAATCAGTTTTAACGTGAAAAGATGCTGACAAAAGAAGAGACATGGAGGTGGAGAAAAGAAGAGCTGCTCAGAAAGCAGCAAGAGCATCAGTCTCTGAGCAAACGAATGGTAAACGTACAGAGAAAGATGATGAAAACTATAAGTCAAGTGTATTCACTGCATGTTATTGTGCAGTCCGCCATTACTGGTATTTATATAAAATTTTAAACTTCCAATTCTTTTTCAGTTTAGTTTCAGGTTAGCTTAATACTGTATATATTTGACCATTTCTATTTTGGTTCTTGCATAAACCTGATCCGTGCATACATTGATTACACACTTGCATTTATTACTGTCAGTGTCATACTCAAATTACTTCAAGACATACAGTAACTTTTCCCTTTTCAACCAATTTTTTAATTATGTATCTGTGTTCAAAAAAATGTTCTATGTCGCAAGCTGACAATTGTCATGCTTTGTTTGGCTACATTGCCAAATAGTGCACAGCTATTTAAAAGAAGGAACAGTCAATAGCAATGTCCTTTTTTTGGATCCAGTAGGCATGAGCAATTTTTCAGTTACATCACTCTTTGGTCACAATTTACTATTACACAATATAAGTATGCATTCCCATTTAATAATCTGAATTTTTTTATTCCGAATATGTTTTTCTGAAACATAACCACTGTTTCCATTGGGTGTGTGATTCCGGCAGAGTTATGCTGTTCTTCCCGTCCTGTTTATGATTGTCTTTTCCAGGATATCAAGGAAGGAAGGGGTTCCAGTTCAGTGGTCTTAGATTTGCATCACTGCTCTTGAAGTCTACTTTTCCTTCCCGGTCTTTGGCAGCCTTTTTTTTACTATTCATCTTTTGGTCCGATGGCATTTACTTTCTGGAATATAAGGGTCTTAGTTCCAATGCCAAATGCTCCATGACCTTCTTTGGTGTAATAAAATATACATCACCTTTTCACACAGATCAAATTTTTTAAGTAAAAATGCATCATAATAAACACTACTGTGTGATGGCTTCCTCCACTGTGAGTTCTAACAAATGCACTGTAAAAATTGTTCTGCAGTGAAACTTGCAGTTTAAAACTGTTGATTTTAGTTCAGATTTCTGTTATTTTGCTGTTGTGGATGTAAACGTGTTTAGTTTTTTGTCTCCAGTGTGCCAATCGACGATTTATTGAAATATTTGCCTGCTCAGTTCTCTCAAATCATCTGCCACAATTAACCTTTCAATCTGCCTTCTTCTGGCTGAAGGACTGATTCATTCTGTGCTATTCCTAATAACAAGTTTGATTTCACACCAAATAAGACATCCCCTTATTTTCTAAATTCCCAGATTGACTTATGCCTGTACCAGACTTTAAAGATGAATTAATTAGGGTAGCAATTACAATTAGAAGTTTTGCCTTGTTTCTTGAAATCTGTTCTTTCTAAGGCAAAGGTACTTAAATGCATCTGTATTCTGATCAGCATTAACTAAAATATTTGCATGTCGGTGTCTTTTTCTGTCAACTGATAAGATTGTGCCAATTACATGTGGTAAAGTCAGGATTTTTCTGCTGTCCTGCATACAACTGAACTTGATTTAATAAAAGAAGAAAACATATGCAGCATGGGAGCATTTTTGTCTTAAAAAAAACAACTTTCTATAAATATCTTTTATTTTGGGTTTTTTTTAATGTGTGCAATCTCATGCATCCTTGTCTTTTATTTTAATATATTAGCAATACAACTTTTGTGTTAATTTTTAATTTATTATACAGCTGCTGAAAAGACCATACTGAACCATTTCCCAGAATTAGATTAGTGCATTTTCAACTTCACAGCACACAAGCCTCCTGTGGCATAAGTCAAGAACAGCTCTTCAAATATTTCTATTTCTAGTAGACCACAAATAATAACAATAAAAGTGATGTGGGACTTGGGGATGCAATGAGGGATTTTTAAGCTTTCTTTTTAACTCAATTGAAGAGCAAAGAGATAAGCAAAATGCCTCTGAAAACCTTCATCAACCACAGGCTGATGATTTTCTTAAGTGGCAGTTTGGAAAAAAATGCAGACAGTAAACAGCCAAATGGAGGTGGTTACATTAACGATTTATTCTTAGACTGAAAAATATGTGTATAGCATAAATAGCATAGACACAGATATGTTACCTAATCATTAAACATAAGAGTCAACATTTCCAGTAAATGCCAACTGTAGCTGACACTAAAATAAATTCCAGTCTAAGTAAATTTATTTTCAAAAATGTAACAAAAATTATAAGAAAAACAGATCTCAAATAATAAAGAACGCATAAAAAAGTTTATTTTCTATTATGATGTTCTGTGTTCTGTGTTTTTTATTGAATTATGTTACTGACATAGAACATAAAAAATGGCATACTGAGCAAATCATTCTGACACTACATTATGAACCTAGTTGCACTTCTTAACTTACTGAAGAACAGACAAAAATGCAAGATAAACAATTTCTTTAGAAGCAGTTTATATTGTGATTTACAATTTCTGTGTAGGTGAATGCTTAAAGTCATTGACATCAGAAGAACAAGTAAAACATTTGTCAAGAGACTTCCAAGTTCTGTGTTACAGAGGATTCCAGCTGACCAAGAGATGAGCAATAGTAGAGCAGTCTTGGTATCTATTCCTGAAAGGGGAGAGTAAAAGGAATGAAACATAAGCTGTAACATGTTTCCAAAAGAGCATAACCTGAACGTTCTGTGGCATACAGAAACAGACAGCTTCAAGTTCCAGATAAATGTGCAAGACAAGTCTGCCACAGGACATTGCATTTTTGTCAGTCTTTAGGTTACTATTTGGCACTAGTTGTCTCAAGAGACTTGTGAAAACAAAAATGTGGATGGATGTTGAAATTGAAAACAAGTACACTTAGTAATCATGAAAATGTCTGGCCACCATAGAGATACTTAATGTTCTGCTAGAATATAAAAAATGTCAGGCCACAGGAGGCAATTGAAAAAAAAACACCAAAAAATGAATATGTGTCAAAGCTTTTCCAAGGTCGGTCAAAACTGGGAAATCACAAACATTGGAGTTTTGGAGTAAGCAAAACAAAAGTTAAAAGTCAAAATACTGAACATATAAATTCCATAACCAGAAAATAATAATAAATAAATACCTGCAAAAAGGCATAGAGTGTATATGCACAATCTGGAATACAGTCTGCACTGATATCTGGCACCACACCCCTAGGAATGATACATTGCATCACAGCAACAGAGCCAATAAATGTCAGCTTTCACAAAAAATGTTGTTGAGACAGTAATGAAAAATGATGTCAATGAAAATAAACAAAAAATAGCAAAAAATAATGTACGTGAAAATTAACATCACTCTAGAACAAAAGTATAGACAGAAAAGAACCAGAAGATCAGATTATAAGATATGTTTAGACAAATATCATGAGGTCCAAAACAAAATTTTAAAGTTAACACAGTCATACATAACATAACTTTTAAGAGCTACAATATTAGCAGATGTTTCATACCTGCAATTTTTGACATTTAAAAGTGCATCATTTGGCAGACGATAACGAAGACGATTATGGTGCTGTTACCTGTGTTCTCTTGATTTATGAAGAAGGCAAAAAGCATTATTCATTCTTAATGAGGAAGTCAAGAGTGGCACTGCTGAAAAATATTACTCTATGAAGACTGGCGACGACAGCAGCTGTTGTTTCAGTCAAGATATCTAATATGTTATGACACAATCTTCTAATTTGTACATTTTGGTCAGATAGCTTCATGGTGCTAAATATATATTCCAAATTATGGTGTGTTCATTAGCACATGCAAGTAAGAATTTCACTGCACTTAGTACAATTGACAATAAAGACCCTATAAACCTAAAAATGAAAGTAATCTTTTATAAACTGTCATTCCCAACAGAGTCACAGTGATAAGAGACTTTACACAGCCTTTACCATGAAGGCATATCACACATGGAATCCAACATATGGAGCGTCAAGACGACTGAGCATTATGGATTTCTTTCAGAGCACGAAATGGTTGTAAGGCCCAGATTCCATGACTTAAGAGGTCATTTATAAAGATATCATGTAACCCCCAGTGATCCAAATGCATAGACACCCACTAATTTGGTACCATTGAAGAGACAACCCCAGGTTTTATTTTTCCAAAAATGATCAATATGCTGTAAGACAGTTGTGCAAGGTACAGTACATTGCTGATCTGCTGTGGACAAGATGAACTCAAGAATATTTGTAAATACTTTAAGACCAACCAAAATGATTTACAGCAAGTGTAATGATTTGAGTTTTTTTTTTTTTTACTTTTTTTGAGGCTTAAAATTCATCTTGATGTTGTTTTAGAAGTTTTAAATTCCAAGGAATCCAATTCTACAGTCAGAATGTTACTTAGAGTTTCCATTTTGAAGTTGATTCATTTTTATTGTCTTTTCTGACACCATTTTGGTTTGATAATGGGTTCCGCCATTTTATGGCACCTGTGTCATCCATTTCCATGGGGAATTTCCCATGATGCAGTTAGACTACACAATTTGTGATATTATTAGTGTACTAGTATAAAAGTTCCCTCAAAACCATTCGAGACTGGACCAAACCTAGTTATTCAGTTTATTTGTTTTTTTGACTACTGGTTACTGAAACAAAGCTCCGGTTTTTTACTCAGATTTTTGGTTTACAATTTGGCTCTCACACTCTCTCTTTTTGACTTTTGGTATATTAACAGACCAACCACAATTGTTTTATAGTGTAAATGTACAACTTTAAGTAAACACCATCTTGCAATATCCGTGTGTTGCAGAATGTTCTTTCTTCACTGAAATGAGGCTTTGTAGAACTTCCTCAGGTTGATAAATTAGCTCTCTTTAAATCTGTAGATCTGTAAATATAATAACAAAAAATGCTTTATTACCTTCAGCACATCATGATTATCTCATCACATTGTGCTAAGAAGAATCTGAGCTATTCTTCCTTGAAAGTTGAATGGTCTTTAACAATCTAGCAAAATGTTTCTGTATTGCCATTATATATAAAAGTATGGCTAATAAGTATTCTTCACTGGTTCCAGTGGATGTACATGACCCTGTGTCCAGAAGGACACAGGCACAGCTGATGTCTTTATTCTCAGCATTTTTTCTTCTTCTTTTTCTTTTCGGGTTTTTTTTTTTCACCATAGTGTCTTCATTGTACTTTTTGTCAGTGAGATTAACTTTTGTAGCAAAACAAGTTCCTCTCCTCACCTTTCCAACCCGACTCTTCTTTTGACAGGTTTTCTCTTCATTCTGTAAATTATAGAGAAGAAGCATTTTTGATATTTGTCTTTGAATCTTTACTAAACGTTTCAAAATAAATTTACTCATACTCTGGAATATCTCGTGTTACACATCATACTCAGTGATTGAATCTTAATGATATTAACAGCTGTACAATTTTGGAAAAATTGAAAGAACATGTTTCAACATAATCTTCAGATGTGTACATTTTGAATTGGTAGTGTCACAGTGCTAAAATACATTTCCAATTATGGTGTTGTATGTTTATTGGCATGTACAAGTAAGAATTTTACTGCACTTTGTACAAGTGACAATAAAGACAATAAAGGAAATTCATTACATCAGCAAACGTTGCTGGTCCTCCTCCTATAACATGATAGAGAAGAAGCTTTTTTGAAAAACACAGCTACACTAAATGTCAGAAAATTGCATGCCGTTATACCTTTCAATTTGCTGCTGACTGAAGAAAGATAATACACAATTTCCATGTTACCTAAGAAGTGGGCTATATTAAGCTAATACTAATAACAGCTTGTAACTATCTACGTGTACATATGGCAACATATATATTAACTTACTATGAATGGCTCTTACAATCTGTATCTTTATATATTAGTCATACACAGTATATTCAGTAGGCAAGAGCAAACATTCTGAACAGTAATGACTCAACTGCCAAGTAAATATTAAAAGAAAGATCTGAGAAAGAACACATTTAAATAGACATTAACTTTTGGAATGTAGTTAAGGAATCTGGAAAAGGGAAAAATAAGCTTTAAATCCTGGAATTGAGCCAAGGGGCTAGACAGAGGGATTAGACAGATGTTAACCATTGCAATGACTCAGAGGAGGCAAATGGGCAAGAAGCAATAGTCTGGAGCAAGTTCAGTGCTTTCTTAGTATAGAAACTCTTGAAGCCAATGAAGGACATATTACGTTTTCTATTTCTGATCCTGAGATATGGTTTTGAATGCTTAACTATTTTATTTATAACTATTCAAACCTTCAGTTTGTAAGTGAACACTTTTAATATGTTCAGGGTCAGTGGTACAGAGTAATGATGAAAAGAAACAAAGTTTAGCTTATTTCATCCATCCATCCATTATCCAACCCGTTACAGTATATCCTAACTACAGGGTCACGGGGATCTGCTGGAGCTAATCCCAGTCAACACAGGGCACAAGGCAGGAAACAAACCCCAGGCAGGGTGCCAGCCCACCACAGAGTTTAGCTTATTTGAAATACAGAAAAAATAACAATGTGCATCTTTGTATATTTAATGAGCAGACTGAATCACTGCTTGGCTATTAGAAAAACAAGAGACAAGGAAAGTGAGACTAAAGAAAAATAAATCAAGAGTAAGCTTGTTAGAGGTAGAAACAGGTAAATTAAGGATATTTTTTTCTGTAGCTTCCTGAAAGAATGATTAGTGACAATAGGCCTTATTTAGAAGTAGGTAATAACAATTGCACAATCATATGTAACAAATGAGTCGCCACTTCAACTTTGAATACAATTAATTGTGATGTAAAGGTCATAACTAATCATAGCCAATGTATTTATGCATAATACTGTTCAATTAACATAATGTATGATACGGGCATGGTATATACCTTCAAACTGTCTGTCCCCAAGATCCTAAAAAAGGTTGATTGAAGACAAAAATATGCATAAGCATATCAAAAGTCTTACTGGGCTGATTTTAAAATGGGCACAACGGCAGGATTATAAGGTTACTCACCTTACTATTTAACACTAGAATTACCAGAGCCTACGAAAAAACTTGTAATTACGTCCCACCTTAAATCACTTCTTAAAATCGTTCACAGCTCTCCACCAGCGTCTTTTGTCATCTAAATGTGCTGATAAACACAAGCTGCAAACAGCCGGCTATTCCATCCCCCCACCAACTTAGAACGTGCACAAACTTCTCCCAGCTCATGCCTTGATTATCTGGGAGTGAAGTGGAGTTTTAGAGTGGAAATAATTGATCATTATTGGGAATACACGCATTTCACGTGTGTTCCGTTTCTACAGTAATCCGTGTAAACACATTTTTAAAACAGAAACGTTTTTCATATTGTAGTAGTAAATGACAAAATGTAAGCATAAACTATATAATGTATGAAGCCTGAAGTCCAAATATCAAACACTTTCACAAAAGGTACAAATATAACAGAACAAGCATGCTTTTATTCAAAAATATAACTGCAGGAAAAAGACCTTTTGTGAAAGTGTTTGATCACTTCACTCCCAGATAATCAATCAAGGCATGAGCTGGGAGAAGTTTGTGCACGTTCTAAGTCGGTGGGGGAATGGAATAGCCGGCTGCTTGCAGCCTGATTTTTATCAGCACATTTAGATGACAAAAGACGCTGGTGGAGAGCTGTGAACGATTTTAAGAAGCGATTTAAGGTGGGACGGAATTACGAGTTTTTTTCGTAGGCTCTGGTAATTCTAGTGTTAAATGTTCTTTACCTCTGTAACTGGAGAAATTTGACCAAAATTTTGCTTCCATCTCCACCTTTTCTGGTCTCCAGGGTACACACTCCTCTGTAATCATCAACATGGTGTTATTTGCAACCAGTGAGTGACAGAAACACTCTAGTGTAGCTGACATTGAAACACTTTTATTTATTTATTTTTTTTGCCATTCCCCTTCACACACCTGGCCTTAAATGGGAAGCTCCAGTTTAAATCTCCACTGCCTTTCTTGATTCTGAGTGGCAGAGAGGGACAAATGTGTTTATTATTTGTTAGCATTTTCAGTGCATTGTTAAGTACAATAAAATAAAATTAACTGAATGTTACTCCTCCTGTCATAAAGATTCTATTAATGAAATTACAACTAAACATATTAAGGAAACTTGTTTTTGGAAAGTACTGGATGGTTGTGATTTGCCAGCCATGCAAATGAAATTCACAGGAAAGCTACAATGGCAGACTCCAAAGCTGGCAGCAAAATCCTTTTCTTACTCACCAACGTTTCTCCACCCTTTTTTATTATTTTGCACCCAGTGCTTCTGAGAGAGGATCGAGGCTCCTCACCGCTGGGAATTGGGTTTAGCACGTCTCAGGAAAAGGGTATATGAACATGGCATAACATAAGTGTCAAGTCTGACTGTCAGACTTTAAAGAAAACTAAATAGATCTTACATTTATTATCATGAATGGTCCTCACTTTATGAGGACTGCCTAGTGTTTTTTATTATTATTAATTTTATCTTGATTTTTAATTATTGAGAAATCCTCATTGGTATTTAGTTCATTTCAGTTCTGGATTTTTTTTGCTCAGCTGTTCCACTGATCATGCTACTAATATCTTGTAATTTTTTCACTGAATCAGGAAGGGCACACTAAGCACATACAGGCATGTTTACTTTGCTGCAAAATATACTTTAAGTTATGTATTTATAGATATTTATAGATAAGTGAACCCGTTATCAATTAGAATGGCCCACTATAATGAACCTAGGTTTTAAAAACTCTTCATTAAATGTCAGTGAACAATCATGGATATTGAGCATGTCTAGAGTGAGCAATTAATTGTAAATTATTTATTATTATTATTATTATTATTAAGCGATGGACATAGCAAGTGAAAGCATGAAAAGGAAGGCACTGTACACTGACTGATTTTCTGTGTTCATGTCAAATTCTAAATTTATAATGCTTATATTGTTTACTGTTTTTTCCTAGTGAACATTAAAATATGAGCTGACAGGATGCTCTTGGATTCAGAAGAAACATAAAACTCTGCAGGGCTTAAAATTTACATTTTGCTCCTACAGCATTTTGTTCTGAGGTAGTGAATTTTATATGGTGATTCTGCATACAACTTTCACACAGTCTTCATGAAACATTCAAAAACTGAAAATTGCCTTGCCATACTAATAGAATTCAAAAGAGTTTTTAATATATTTTTTTCATTCTTGATTTAAATTTTTTTATATTTGTATATTTGGTTACCAAGTGATATATACTGTATATTCTAGTATACCATATATGTAAATATCATAGATAAAAGAAAGAAAAAACACACCTATTAGCATTTGGTGCAAAATGGTGTTGTGTAAGAAGATAACTGTACAGTGCAAAGGCGA
Organism: Polypterus senegalus; assembly: GCF_016835505.1. Classification (NCBI taxonomy): domain Eukaryota; kingdom Metazoa; phylum Chordata; class Cladistia; order Polypteriformes; family Polypteridae; genus Polypterus; species Polypterus senegalus. Next base: position 101,438,667 of record NC_053159.1, on the reverse strand, counting down.
AACTTCATAAATAACCTATCCAAATTTAACGAGACTGTTATAGCTGATATAGGAACAAATGAAGGATGAATATCTGTCAATAGCTGGGTCAATAGGAGCTAGAAACAGCTGAATTAAAATGTCAGGCTAAAGGGAAACATCAGAAAGAAAAGGCATAAGAAGGAGTGAGGTAGCAATGGGTGTAAAATGGAAAAGAGGCAGTGGAAGTAATAGGAAAGGAAAGTGAAAAGGAAAAAATGAAATTAAGAAAACTTCAGAATAATTAACAAAAGGGTAAAACTTAATAGAAAACAATTATATAATAAAAGAGGTAATTAAAAAGTACAGTTATAGTTATAATTTACTAAAAAGAAAGGAAATAAACAGAAAACAAGAAAGAAAATAAAAAGAGCTCTAGCTAAATCATGATAGTGGAACCTCTGAAAAAGAAGGAAATAAAGTTTTTAATTGTTTTATTTTTGGGAAAACAAAAAAGAAAATAATATTTGTTGCCCTGATAGCAAGAGACATTTTATTTATGATGGAATATTATGATGTAGGTGCACATGTTTCTGTGTGCCGTCATACCAATCATTTTCCCCAATAAAAGATGCCCTGCTGACATAAGTAAGATTCATTTTTGTGGTTTGTGTTCCGTGAGAAGTCAAGCAAAATTACAACTTTTATTAGCTAACTGAACAGATTACAATATGCAGCCTTTTGAGACAATTGAAGCCCCTTCTTCAAGCTTATAATTGCTAATCTCCTTTATTTTAATGTTCATTCCCGATTTTGTAGCATTCTCCCAATTTTGCTTCTGCTGTTACTTGGTTGTACTGTATATTTTGATCTCTTTAAGCATAATTCCCTTCTGCTTTCTTTTTCTTCCAGTTTTACATCACTAAAGTTTTTACGTACACTTGTCAGGTAGAATCAGTTGAATAAAGCAAGACTTTCCTGTTTTGGCATAAATCTTTATTTTACAACTTTTTCATAAAGAATTTGCTATCTAAAGGGGTCATAGTTTTAGCATCATGTTGTGTTTTCCAAATTCAGCTGCTAAGTCACAGTTTTCACCAAGGTGATACAATGGAACATCTAGTGTTTCTAAAAAACTCTTTAATTTTATCACAACTGCAGCATAGTATCAGGCACTTTTGCCTTCTCAGCACAGTCTTGTTTTGTCCATTGCCTCACATTTTGATGTTGATTGGTCATTTGATTACTGTTAATTTTACCACAATGAAAGTGTGGTCTCGAATCAAAGTGCAATACACACAAAGCCTCCAGTAAGTGAAATGTAATGCATCTGCTTTGCTTTAAGTTATGATATGCAATCTATGGACATGAATTAAAATGCAAAGTGCTTTTGTATTCAGTTTTAAACTGACACAAATATTGTGTGACATGATGAAAAGCAATCAATGATTTGCTGGATGTTTTTAATTATGACACAATAAAAATTAAATAGCCTACTTGCATATGTATTGCATTTGAATGTATAATTAACTAGTTGGATTGCATTCAGTTTTGGCACAAATAATCTTCCATAATTATGGTTGTTCATAAATGTTATAGTATATATATTTAAATGAATAAATGTACATCAATGAAAGTATTAAGCATGTTATCGATGTATGTTTTCCCATTGACACAAACCTATTGCCATATATTCTTTAGCTCATCCAGGTTTGTGAAAGTTTAATGTCCAACTTACACATTGACACATTCCTTTAGCCAGGAATTTCTCACATTGTAAGGCAGTGTGATTCTCTAGTGGTTAGAATAACATCACAGCTCCATTAACATGGGTTCAAATCTAAGCCCAGGTACTGTACGTGTGGAGTTAGCACCTTTCACTTATGTTAATACAGACTTTCTTCAAGAACTACATGTTTTCCTCCGACATTCCAAAAAACATACAGCTAAATTGACTGGTCGGTCTAACTTTATTCTGTATGGGTATGTGAGTGCAATAGTTAAACAATGGGTTGTGATAGTCTGGAATTAACTGCTGAATACTGTAGAAATGAAGAGCATCAGGTCATGGCACGCATAAGTAAGAATTTCTTCTGAAGTATATTGGAAGATTATAGTTATCAAGCAAGATTAATGGTCAGAAAGACAAGAAACACATCAGGCAATCAGAATAACAGAAACTCCAAAATCATAAGCAGAGAAATAATTAAGTCGGAGCAAAGAATAGGGCAACAGAAATACAGAGAAAAAAAAACAATGGATATTAGGAGTGCTGCCTTCTATGATAAATATATTGGTATAGAAATAATATTTTATTTTGCCAGAATTATGAAAGCTGCTGCTTATTGAAAACGACAAAAGAATTACAGAGCTCTGGACATGCATTTCCTCTTATTGTGTGTGTATTAATGGTTCTGGTAAGGTGTTGTAAGGGACTCATATTTGTAAGCAAGAAGAAGAATAAAATTATTTCAGTCCAGGCTCCATTTATAATATTTCCCTCCAGCCCAATCCTTATTTACAGTATAGGCCTTATATCTATCAAACTGTAGGTACACTCTTGCTGGAGTTTGCGATGAAATTTTTTTTACTTTCAAATATGATTTGTCTTATTTCCATTTCATAGTATATTTCAAAACTCACCAAGATAAACTTCATTGTTCAATTCTCTTTCTTCTTTTCATTACACAGTTTAGATATGTTCTGGTAATTTAATTACTTCATTTTCTAATAATAGGCTTTATTATGTGGCATTTCTTTACAAACACAATTAACAAAGTGCTGCACAACAAAGAATTGATTAAAATAAATGATTAAACAATCATTTATTTACAATCACATATTTCAAACAAGGTTAAGACAACATTAATTGAACTCAAAAGTAAGTATAAACGTTAATATACTTTGTAATTTTAGTATTTTTTTAAGTACTAAAATCATTAATAGATCTCAGATTATCAGGTAAAGAGTTCCAGAGCTTGGGGCCACACTAGCTGAATACTAATTCCCCAAATCTCCAAATATTTTGCTGAATTTGTATTGAAGTTTTTTGTTTTGTTTCTGAAAGAACTGATTTAGCCTTCTTTTATTAAATCTAGGTTATTTTTGTTTGCAATATAAATGTGTAACTTATCAACATTGTTATCTGATTCGTGACATTTTCCAGACATAAAGTTTTGCTGACATGGCAATGTCAAGAATATTGGAATTACAGTATACAGTAATTATGGAGTTAAATTCAGTATTTAGAAATATTCATTAGTATAATCAAGAGCAATAAATATGATATTTTGTGTAGTTAAGGACAATTTGCTGCATTAGTTCAAACAGTAATCAGATAATTTTACTGATAATTTTACTGATTAGATTATTTTTGAGTGTGCCTACATTTGGATAGATACTGTGATAATAATAATAATAATAATAGGGCGGCACGGTGGCGCTGCTGCCTCGCAGTTAGGAGACCCGGGTTCGCTTCCCGGGTCCTCCCTGCGTGGAGTTTGCATGTTCTCCCCGTATTTGCGTGGGTTTCCTCCGGGCGCTCCGGTTTCCTCCCACAATCCAAAGACATGCAGGTTAGGTGGATTGGTGATTCTAAATTGGCCCTAGTGTGTGCTTGGTGTATGGGTGTGTTTGTGTGTGTCCTGCAGTGGGTTGGCACCCTGCCCAGGATTGGTTCCTGCCTTGTGCCCTGTGTTGGCTGGGATTGGCTCCAGCAGACCACCGTGACCCTGTATTCGGATTCAGCGGGTTAGAAGATGGATGGATGGATGGATAATAATAATAATAATTTTATTTATATAAATGAGTACTGGGCTGGAAACAAATATTATAAACAGAGATTAGACTGAAATATTTTTACTGTTCTACTTGCTTAGAAATGTCAGTCACTTACAACAGCCATTGTGGCCTAGTGGTAAAGCCTTTGGATTTCAAGCTCTATGGTTGTGGGTTCAAGCCCCAATACTGACAGAGTGCAGCCCTAAGCAAGTCACTTCAACTACCTGTGCTCCAATTGGAAGAACAAAAAAAAAAAAGAAATGTAATCAAGTGTATCACAGATATTGTTAATTGCCTTGAATAAAGGTGTCTACCAAGTAATATTAATTCTTATTTTTTAATTAGACAATGTACTGAATTAGTTCCTGTAATAATCAGTATTGCTTTTGAAATACCAATACATAGATACCTGTCAATCATTTGCCTTGACATTATGTGGAAATTATCATATGATAAGTTTGTAAAAACATGAGGAAATGTGCTGGATTGACTTCATCATACATATATGAAGTACTGTTGATTTAGTCTGGCATAAATTTGCTCTGATGGTCCAGTATATGCTACACTTAAAGAAATACACAACCTTGTCACTGGCAGATATATGGAAATTAATATCATTTATACTTTGAAAGTAAGGTGAAATGAGGTGCATTAGTATAATCACAGATCAACTTTATTGTATATAGCATCTTTCTTCCAAGGTGCTTCATAAATCTAAATATAAAGTGAAGGCAAATCTTTAAGTGAGCTGCTCAGGTCACACATCAAACTAAATTTAACAATCACCAAAACATGAATTCCTTTATATACAAAGAAGAGACTTCTTTGTAAACAACTTTGGTTACATTTTTCATAATCCTCCATGTTCTATATTACTAACAAAGGAACTTTTTTCAGAGCTGTGCCAGTGTTGTGTTAATACACATCTCTTGATGATCTGAAACACTGCTGGAAAATGGATTTTACAATTAGATTCTCAGAGAATGAATGAAAGTCAGCACTTAATAAAATAAATTCTTCATCTAAACAATATGTTTAAAATTGTTTAATACATTCATTACTCTTGACTTAGAAGCATACTCCTGACATAGGCCCTACTTGTCAGAGAATTTAAGAAACTCTCAGTTTTGTCAGAAACATGCATACCAATAGCCAGCTGGAGGTCTTTATGTAGGGCTCTGACAGTGCTGCTCCTGTTCCTCCTCACACAAAAGAGCAGATACCTGTCCTGCTCCTGGGTTGATTTCCTTCTGTGGCCCTGTCTCCTGGTGTCTCCTCCATGCTGTTGATTGTGCTAGGAGACACAGAACACCTTCTTGTCATGGCACTTATGGATGTGCCATCCTGGAGAAGCTGGACTACCTGTGCAACCTGAAGCAGCTGCAGGTACCGCTTCATGTTACCAGTAGTGACAAGGACACTAGCAAAACACAAAAGTGGAGAAGAATTAATTAGGAAGGATTCCCTTTTTTGGGGTTGTCTTGCTGTTGCCTCCCCAGTGCACCTGTTGTCACTTTCATTTGCACCAAAGCAGGTGAAGTTTAATCATAATTGCTTCTGCTTCCTAATTGACTTGGTGGTAGACTGTGATGATTAAGTGTTCCCTTAATTTTTTGATATACTAAACACCTGGTACTACTAAAGCTCAGAGATCTTGCTCTGAGTAGATCCATCTGTGGCTGGTTGTTTCACTTCCTGACAAAGAGACCCTAGTCAGTGAGGATTGGCAAAAATAACTCCTTCACCAACACTGGCATCCTGCAAGGCTACTGCCTCAGTCCACTGCTATACAGTCCATTCATCTATGATTGTGTAGCAAAGCATTAGGGCAACAGCATCATGAAGTTTGTGGAAAACGGTACTGTGATTGGTCTCATCAGTGACAATAATAAGGCTGCCTACAGAAGGGAGGTAAAAGATCTGACCTTACGGCACCATAGTAATAACTTCTCCCTAAATGTAGATAAAACAAAGGAGGTCATTGTTGATCTTATAAGGAAAAAAGGCAGTCTCACTCCACTCCACATTAATGGCGCTCCTGTCCAGACAGTTCACAGCTTTAGGTTCCTGGGTGTTCTCATCACTGACTGTCTTTTGAGGTTTGTCAACACCACTGCTTACTTATAAAGGTTCAGCAAAGGCTTTTTATTACTTATGAGGCTAAAGAGTTTGGGGTTTGAACCAAAACACTAGTGTACCTGAGTTTATTCAACATTATCAAAGTTCTAGAGTTGTTACTTTACCTCATAGGATGATTGAGGCAATAGTGTGACGCATGTTCAAATAATTTTACAGATTAAATATCTTTGTTTTAAAAGTTTTAGTAAAATTTCAAAGCAAAGCAGTTCACACAAAAAACAAAGAAAAAATAGTTTGTTTAAGAAAGGCCATGTTTAAGGCTTATGTATCTTGTTTTATTTCTATACTTTTGGTCATACGGTCATACTTAAGGCACATTAAGCAATTTAAACATGGTCAGGAAACTGTATTCGTTTCTGAAACTTGCTTGTAATCCAAAGCATTCATATATCAAAGTGAATTTCGCCATAAGAAATAATAGATAATCATATGATTTGTTCCACAACCCAAAAATATTCATATAAAAATGATTAATACAAAATATAAAGTAAAAATACTTAAAACAAATTAACCTGCACTTTACCTTTGAAAAGAATCGTTAAGCACACACACGCGGTATGCTTTAGTATACAGTATACTATGTTGACTAAGAGTGAGGCACGTCGACTGAGACCAAGGATGGGAGATGATTACCCACAATCCCACAGTGAGAGAGAGAGAAGAACCATTGTCTCAGTTGTGATCACGTAACGCTCGGCTGACAAAAGCGTATACTGTCATGCTTGGGTCACTCAGGGTTTTCAAGAGACAGAAACTTTATTCGAATGCAGGCGGAACAAACACAAGTCTCTTTCAGGAGCGAGCCGGGCACACCATCAAAACCAATCGCCACAGCACCACCTATTGATCAAAACAACACAAAACCGTCCTCCTTAAAGGGGCACGGTGGCTCAGGAACAAAGGATGTCACACTAGGACAGCCGCGGTACAGTCTTTTAAATGTTGTGAGATGCAGATCATGCGACACAGTGCAGCACGGCAGCAAGCAGCAGGCTGGCAGCTGATTCCACAAAGAGGAGATGAAAAGCTGTTTGTTTCCCATTGTATCACTGTTTAAGAGGGGGTTCAGAGGAGAGGCGATGTCCCCTTGGTGCTGCATTCACTGTGTTCACAATACATACTACTCATATTGCAAGACCTTGCTTGTTTATCAAACTAAAATTTATTAAAATTTTGTGCTCATCTTGCAAAATACTTGCAGACCACGTTATTTGCAATCCAATGTTTTACTGTATAAGAAACTGGTATTCTATAGAAATTAAGCAAACATTTATATGAATTTAACATCAAACATTTATTTTCTAAGGTTGACTCTTACCATCAGTAAACTTTTACTGCTGCACTATTGAATGTACCCTGACTGGAGGAATCACAGTGTGGTTTGGTAACTTGACTTGTCAAGATTGTAAACTCCAAAGGACTGTCCATACAGCTTGGAGCTGACCTTCTACAACTTCATGCAATCTAACGAACCAAATGTTCAAGGTAAGCTTAATTAATTTTCTCTGATGACATCCATCAAACTCACATCCTGCTTTCATTTCTACCTTGAGGGAAGTGCTCCTGGGGCCTCACCTCTCGCTCCACACGCTTTAGAAACATCTTCCTCCCACCGACAATAAGGTCACTGACCTCCTAGTAATCTGATTCTATCTGTCCTTCACTGTGTACTGTACCCACCTGCTGGTTTATGTGTAATTGTATTCTATGTTAATGTTTTGGGTTTTTTTTTTATCTTATTTACTATGTTTTTTATCTTATATACTTTGTTGATTTTTATCCTTTTTTTTATCTTTTGCTACTCTTATTTATTTACTGTATTTAATTATTCATCACCTAATTTCACTTACAGTGTATGTGACAATAAGGATTTCTAGTCTAATCTCTAATCAAATTCATACACAACTTCCATCTCAAACTTTAATGTTGCATGCTGGTGCTGTGGTTTCTTACATGCTTTTCCCTCTTGGATTGGAAGCGTATGGCATATTCTTCAACTACAGGCAAATATTTTGTGGCATTTTGTGTAGTTCAAATGTAGGTTTACTTAAACACTAGACTGAAGATATTTTTTTAAAAGTTCAAACTGGGTTACAGGTATACTGTATATTGCCATATATCAATCATATTGGTATTTCAGAAGAGAGCGTGAAAAAATGTTTATTTTTATACAGTGTAAGTGTGGTTCAGACTTTAGTGTTTATTATAGGTGCTTGTTTATCTTACAGGAGCAAGACTCCTTTAAGAAATAAGTATGATTGATGCCTATGGTCTCTCATCTTTCTCATCTATCTATCAAACTAGTGATTCTGTTCTCAGGTGCAATAGGTTTTCTGCGATTACAGTCACTCAAAACTTGTTTATTTTTTTTATAATATGGCCACATTAATTTATTCTTTAGATGAAATGGAGCTTTGCTTTATAATCCCATTAAACCATGCAATTTCCTCTGCTTTATAAAGATCAAAAGGCAACATTTAATTTATTATCAAGAAAACTGTTCTTTAATGTAGACAGATATAACTTAGAGGCTTCAGCAGGGAATTAATTATATTTCAGTCATCTGAAGATGGCTTTTGGTACCAAAAACAGATAGCCAGCTAAAAAGATGCTTCATAAAGCAGGATGGTCCCTTAGGGTGATAGCATAATAAATTCTATCACTGCATGAAAGCAAAGGGATGTCCATTTAGAATGTTATCAGGAGGATTTTGCAAATTGTTGTAAAGGCTGCCAGTAAATTGCAAGAATGACTTAGAAGAAAAAAAAAAAAGAACGAGAATACTGTAGTTACTATGATGACATTTAGGACGCTTGAATTTTTCTTTTCAATGTGCTAGGGAAGAGAACCAAGTACTCAGTGTCTCTTCCAGCATAATCCTTCACTGGTTATCTTATCAAGCCTACTGTGTAAGTTTAATACTTTCTACATTTTTATAGAGTGAATAATGCAGAATTACACTATTTTTCACGTAACTAAACTTCATATAAAGCAATATATCTTACCAACTGTAATAAGTACAAACATGTTCCCATAATTCTCAAAGAGGCACTTCTGAGTATTACCTGAAAACTAACTGGAATTCAGATATGGATCTCCTTTTCTGATCTCATTCAGGGATCAATAGCTAAGATCACCACCAGGTTTAACCTTTTACTGTTGTGGAAAGCCAGCCCCTGGACACAGACAGACAGACACCAGAATGTCCAAAACACACACGTTTTATTTTTAAATAGCACCACAATGCCTTCTTCACCAACTGTCTCTTTTCTTTCTTTCTCTTTCTCTATCGCGTCTACTCTTCTCCTCACAAGCTCTGTCTCCTTCCTCCCAACTCCTGCTCATCTACTGGAGGGAGGCAACCCCTTTTATAATTACATGGAAGGGCTCCAGGTGTTCTGTCCTGCAACACTTCCTGGTGTGGCGGACGCGACAGATGAGCACCCGGAAGCACTCTGGGTGCCCCTGGGATTTCTTCCGGCAGCACTTCCTGCTGTGGCAGAAGTGCTGCCATCCAGGGTTCCAGAAATATCTGAACGCCCCCTGGCAGTGGCCACGTCCTCCCACAGGGATGAGCTTCCCAGCTCTGTTCTGGTGGCCCCTAAGCAGACCAGGGTGGCTGCCCTCTCATGGCCCAGGGGAGGTATTCTCCCTCTCGTGGACCGTCCTGGCTGGGTTGGGTTCCCAGATGTCTGCCACACTGTTTATCTCTATGGCTCTGTTGCTTGGAATAGAATTCTATTACTGATTAACTGAAGTTACTCACGCTTTTCTTTGCTAAGTTGCAGAGAGCAAAGCAATAGCCTCACCAAATAAAGAAACATTAGGACATCCTCACATACAGTAGCAAAGTTGTTAATTTGAAGGTCATCAGAGGATAAGGTTTTATTAGAGGAAGGAGTTTGTACCAAAATGCACACTGCATACTGCTTTTTGCTTCCACGGATAACTGCAGGGCTAGACGTCTACTTGATATGTTAGATATTTCCACTTCCTTCATGGACATTGAATTTTACCAAAATATATACATTCAGTATATTGCAAAACAAATATGTACAAGTGGGTTTGTTAGTGTGTCATATAATACACAAGTTTAAAGGTGTTATGCATGCACATCAGGGGAGTGCCTTCCGGGCTCATCAGAAGAATGTCATACCACCCCAGGAAGAGAGGGGGCGCTGTTGTTAACTGTGTCATATCCCTTTCACTCCACAAGAACCCCATGAGGTTAACCGTTTCCGTCCTTCAGAGTGTTATAAGGCCTGGGCTTTCCAGAAGAGGGTTTCTGCTGTTGGACTGAGCTGGCTGCAGGAGCTCCATCTTGATGAAGACAAACATGCTGAAGAACAGCTGTCTATTACCAATTGAGGCTACTTACTTTTGTTTAAATCTTATTGATAAGCTAATGCTGTTTTTTAATTACATTTTTGTAGAATTAAATAGGACAACCCAGCTGGGTTTCCAACTTTTCTCATCTGTGGGGTGTGTCATTTCCCCACTAGATGACAAAGATTATATCAAAAATTGGCTGATATTGTTGTTTGTGACTGAAGAAAATCTGAGATGCTTTTGCTTGCCAGGTAAAGATGTTTCTATTCAGTTAACATTACTTAAATGTACCAGCTATGGCATAGTCTTTGGGACATTTTTTTGATGCTTAAATAAAAAAGTGCACTTTAATATATGTTTTCTACTTGTTTGCTTTTAAATAAGTTTTTCTCCAACTGAATGTCTGATGACTTCTAACGTAAACAATAGATTCACCAATAAAATTTCTTACGCATATCAAAATATTAAAACACATAACATTATTTGGAGCACTATTAATAGCAATATCAGTCTGCTTTTACCTAGTTGGAATATGTACTTTTTCAAAGTAAACAGATGATTTAAAATGATATTGGTGTAAAAAGAGTGTTGTTGCTGTTTCAAAGATAATATTGGCGGTAAATTATCTTTTTTGGCCATATGGCCTTTATTTAGTTATTCTTAGTCCTCAATGCACCTCTTTTGACCAACAATCCGTCATCAGCTCTACATTTTATAACTGAACATTTTAGTGTCTGCCACTGAGATTCTTACAGATGAATAAATAATTTAAGCTCCTAAGAAAGCAAATTGTTGTTTCGACTGCAAAATGTGACACTACCATAATTATAGGATTGTTCTTGTTCAGATTTCATAGGCAGCAAAGCTTGATTGTCTTATTAGCAGATGTGTATTTATCTACTCAAAATTGCACTGAATAATGCTTGATTCTTGTCAGAGCTTTTGTATCAGTAAACACTCACCAACTCCACTTCATTGTTACTTTATTGATTCCAGTCAGCTCCAAATGGTGCATAATTTAACTCAATGGGTTGTAACAAAAACTCTGAGAATATCCACAGATGCTGTCACAGATTCACTTGATGTCTACTAGGAATGTTACAGCTCGACAAGATGATCCCAAGGCCACATTTACTGCCATCTGGAAATGTATCATTAAACATGATTAACATCAGTTAGGGCCTGCAGACAGGTCCTCATGGGAATATGGTTGGATTAGATTGTTTTTAAAACTGCATCATTTCACAGTGTAAACATAAGTCAAATGAATACATTAGAAGGTAAGGAACTGTAGTCCCTTTCTTTATGGCCAAATTCAAGTCTTGAAACAGAAATCATGCTATCGGGGTTTGATCTTGAAATCAACAAGTATATGTAATCTAAATGAAATCTTATGTTCTAATGAATGACAGTTTCTAAATGATTTTCAAATTATGACACTAGTTTTACCCAATCTGTTGGACTATTTTAATTAATGCGTGCTGGGCATACAGTTTATTATTGCACCCATCTGTTGAGAAATCAGATAGAAGCTTGTAGAAGCAGCCAGTGTCCCTTTTATTTTATGGATCTTCTATTAATTACACAAAGTATGAGTACTGTAAGCAGACACTCTTGAGTGAATAGTGAGAATGATCCTTTTCATTATTCCTCACTTTCTCTGTTTCTTTCTACACTGAGGAGAGAACAGATAAACATGGCAGGTTTCTTCTCTCTTATGCATCCCTTTGAATTTAGTCCCAGTAAGAGCAGACTAATAATCAAGTCTGACACTGTTGCTATTCAACCATTACAAAGAACTGGTGAAGATGGCATTAGATCTTTACAAGTCCAAATATTAAGAGAGTTTTCATCTTTAACTTTGAAACTTAAAATTCACTTCGGACAAAATAGCCCTGTACAGTAACTGTTAAATTATTGAATTCACAGAGGTATAGCTAATATTGAGTTTATTTTAACTTTATATAGCAATAAGGTGTTTTTTTATATATAGCCATATACTGTAGAATAAACATTCATTGTTTAGTTTATGAGAGTGAGACTTAGTTGTCTTGATTTCATTATCTTATTTCAGTGTTTTATGAAGTCTGTATTCACTTCATAATTTATGTTGGATAGAAGTAACACAACAGACCTCAGTTCTCACAAAGTTGGGGCATGCGCTGATAGCACATTGCCGTACCCACCACACACTGAACCACCTGGAATGGGACTCGAGTGCAGCGGGTGACACCTCAGCACCACACTGGAACAGTCAGTGATGTAGCTAGGGGCGGGCGAAGGGGGCTGTCCAGCCCGGGTGGCACATTTTTGGGGGTGGCATTATTGGCCAAAAGGCTCTGTACAATTCGTGTGTAAGCAGCAGGGTATGGGAAAATATCACTCATGAATGAAAAAAAATCAAATTCTCTGATTTTTATCCACAAATGCTTCAAAAAAAATTTTCAGACTGTCCTTCTGTGACGGCATCAGAAACAGCAGTTGAAATTTATGAGGCAATAACAAGAATAAACATAAACATTACACCAATAATAATTTCTAGGAAGATAAACAACTAACTTACAATTTATAATTTTGTTTCGTTATCAATCCGAATGCGTTATTGCTCTGCGCAGAAAACATCCCCACCTATCACTTGTACACTATACTGGTTCAGGTTTTCACAGTGTAATTATATTAAACTAATAATTAGAACATGGCTTATCAGTGTGTCTATACTATATTCTTTTCTAGTTGATGCTTGTAAATAATTATATGTGAACAATTATTGCTGTTTCTCTATATATGAATAAATCTATGCAAAATTTATTTTAATTCTTTTCTATATGTCATTTTAATTTTCTATTTAAATAGGTTAACATATTCAGATATGCTGTAGGGCAGCAAATTGAAGCACTGCCCCAAGTGGTACGAACTCTAGCTACGCCACTGGGAACAGTGCAAGTTTTTTTATAGGGGCCAATCCTGCCACCAACCCCTATGTTTTCCCTGTAAGTTGGAGGACCTGCTTGTAGGGCTGGATGCAGATTAACGTCATACCCAGTATAAAGTAGTTTCAGGCTAAGGACATTGCTCAAGAGCGCAACAGGGTATAGTAATGTGTGTAATTTTAGAGGTCTGACTTAATGAATTAAATGCACCCTACTATGATCAAATGTTTCTGTTTCACATCCAGCTGTTTGAGGGTGTTAGACAGTATTCAAAAATGTGGTGCAGCAATATAAAATACTTCTGTAACTTTCAAACATAAGTAGGTCTTTTCTGTTATTTTGTAAAGCTAACAAAGTTGCAATGTATCTGTTAACAGTGTACATAATTCCACACATACTAAAAGAAGTATTAACGCAGAGGTTTAAACACCTGAATATAATTTCATTTTGAGGAAGAATAATAAATGCTGGAAACTAAACAGGGTGAAAGAACTGGGTTACTAAATTATTCTGCATTCTGAAAACATTGAATCAGATAATGTGAAAATATTATGACATCTATTTAAAAATGACACAAAAGAGAATAGAGACAGACAAATGCATCCAGGTAATTAATTATGAAATCAAGAAAATGAACAATCCAAATGAAACACATGTGGCCATTCAACAGTGGTCTTAAAAGAATAACAGAATGATCATTCTAAAAAAAAACAACTGGACAAAAGCAAAGAGAGAAACAAAGGGTTTCAAAGGGGCACACAGATCACCTGCCCTCATGTTAAATGAATACTCTGCTATTGAACCTTCTATTTGTTGCATGAATGCTTTTCTAAACATAAAAGGGTGAAAAGATTGTTAGCGTCTATCTAGAATACATTATGCAGATTTCATACAATTATATACAAAACCATTGCACTTATCACTCTCATTAAATTACAGAAAATTATAGCCAAGCAACAGGTTATGTATATTATATTTTCTCAGAATGGAAATTGATATTATCTTGTTTAGTGAGAAAGAAAAAAATAAGTTTGTAAATGTTGATAAATCCTTTCTTTCAATGGAATGCATCTTGAATGTTTTGTAAATCAAATAAAAATCCAATGCTTGAACATGTAGTGCAGGAAACAGCACAGAAATAATTCCATTACCGGATAGTAGAAAGAGCCTTGGAATATGTCCAATGAAGTAAACTTTGCAGCAACGTTTAAGTTAGAAATTTACACTCTTGGATTACTTTGTCACATCACTTCATCTTTGCCTTATGTATCAGTCTGAACAAAGAGGTCTGGTGCTCCATCCATAGTGTACTTATATCTTGTTTCCAATGCAGTCAAAATAATCAGAATACAGTAATTTTAAAAAATGGAAGCTCATTAATGGTGGTTACATTAATTAATTAAGTTTATGTAGTCACTGAGTGAGCTCTCATTCTAGTGAGGTGAACGCGGTTAATGGAGAATATACAGTTGTGTCGCAAATAATATAAATCACACCAAATTGTAAGCCTGTAAAATTGCCTTTGAACAGAGTAACATCCTGCTGAAAGCTGGAATTTAACATATTAACGTATGTCATGACAAATTATGATAGTGTAGGTGCCTCAGTTCAAATCAAAAACTGTAGGAGATTTTGCATCAACTATTTACATTCTGTTCATATCTGCATTGGCTTTATTCAGGTATTCCAGTTTCCCCGACATTCCTGTCATATGAATGACAGGTTAGTGAGCCACTATTGCCGCTAGGCAATGCTAGTGCCAACAACCCAAGAATGACATCCATAAGAGAGCCCTCTTTTAGATCTACACAGTCACATGCATAACTGAAACTGATGATGGAGGAGGGGGAATCCCCTTTAAAGATCGGTACACTTGTGATCACATATGAAATTATTGAGTGGTTGGAGGAGAGATTGGCTCGCATTTCTGGTAACTGGGGAGGTGGTAGCTCAAGGAGAGGTTTAAGTGCCCTCCCAGAGCATGATGCACCTAGGTCAGCATCTACTTGGCCTATGCCTAGAGCTGGCCCTGATTGGCCTGTCTAGAGTTACTTCCTGTCTTTCATCTTATGATGCCTAGATAGGCTTCACTCCCCCTCCTCACCACAGCCCAGCTTTGCAATAAGCAGATAAGCAGTAAGTAAATAAGTGATATGACTTATTATCCCTGAAGAATAAATATTAAAAGCAATTATATGTTTATATACTGCCTGGCCAAAAAAAAAGTCGCCACCTGGATTTAACTAAGCAAATAGGTACGAGCCTCCTATTGGATAATTACTGCATGGGCAATTATCTTTCAGCTGACAACACATTATTTAACCCCAGATGGTGCAATGAGTTGCTTCTCATTTCTTAAACAACCATGTCAAAAGACACATCTCGTGGTCGTGGAAAAGATGTTAGTCTGTTTGAGAAGGGTCAAATCATTGGCATGCATCAAGCAGAGAAACCATCTAAGGAGACTGCAGAAACTACTAAAATTGGGTTAAGAACTGTCCAACGCATTATTAAAAACTGGAAGGATAGTGGAGACCCATCATCTTCGAGGATGAAATGTGGCCGGAAAAAAATCCTGTATGATCGTGATCAGCGATCACTTAAACGTTTGGTGAAATCAAATCGAAGAAAAACAACAGTAGAACTCAGGTCTATGTTTAATAGTGAAAGTAAGAGCATTTCCACATGCACAATGCAAAGGGAACACAAGGAATTGGGACTGAACAACTGTGTAGCCGTAAGAAAACCACTAATCAGTGAGGCAAACTGGAAAAAAAGGCTTCAATTTGCTAGGGAGCATAAAGATTGGACTCTGGAGCAATGGAAGACAGTCATGTGGTCTGATGAGTCCAGATTTACCCTGTTCCAAAGTGATGGGCGCATCAGGGTAAGAAGAGAGGCAGATGAAGTGATGCACCCATCATGCCTAGTGCCTACTGTACAAGCCTGTGGGGGCAGTGCTATGATCTGGGGTTGCTAGGTTCAGCAACAGTATGTGCTCCAAGAATGAGGTCAGCTGACTACCTGAATATACTGAATGACCAGGTTATTCCATCAATGGATTTTTTCTTCCCTGATGGCACGGGCATATTCCAAGATGACAATACCAGGATTCATCGGGCTCAAATTGTGAAAGAGTGGTTCAGGGAGCATGAGACATCATTTTCACACATGGATTGGCCACCACAGAGTCCAGACCTTAACCCCATTGAGAATCTTTGGTATGTGCTGGAGAAGGCTTTGTGCAGCGGTCAGATTCTACCATCATCAATGCAAGATCTTGGTGAAAAAACACTGGATGGAACAAAATCTTGTGACATTGCAGAAGCTTATCGAAACAATGCCACAGCGAATGCGTGCCATAATCAAAGCTATAGGCGGTCTAACGAAATATTAGAGTGTGTGACCTTTTTTTTTGGTGGCGACTTTTTTTTTGGCCGGGCAGTGTATTTTAAGTAAATGTTAGTTGTTTAGTCTGAGCAGGGGAGTTTGTGCGCCCTGCAGTGGACTTCACACTTGCTGCTAAATTGATTATTGATACACAACAGTATACACCCCGTTCAGAAAGGAAGTCACCTTCATTAAAAGTATTATTAAAGCTTAATATGACAAAACATGTAAACATATTCTTATTTTAACACATTAGTATTTGGTTTGACATAGTGAGCTCCCTGCTATCTGTATTTATGCATGTTGACCTTAGTGCCCAAATAGGTCAATTCCCTCTTTCGATAAATACACTTTTTCTTCAAAATACATAGTTTTTCTGAATATTTTAGAGAAAAATGTATAATCAATTAGTTTATTTTAAATACTAGCTATTCTACCTGACTTTGCCCAGAAGAGTGATAAAATTGACTTTACATGCATAAAATAAATAAAAGGTTGATCTGAGACTTGTCACCATTTCATTGCAACAGAAAGACATTTAGTATTACCTGGCATCTTGTGCTTCTGAGCCTATTAATCACTTGCAAAATTTTACTGTAAAAATAAGTGTAAGATTAAGAGAGATAGAAGTAATTTTGCAGCAAAGAACAATTCATAGAAGAACAATAATAATCTCAATCATTTTGTAATAATATTAAAATGTTAATATCATAATGTACAACCCAATTGCCGACAGACATAGGTGGGTCGAGCGGCACACACACCCACCTCCTCCCTGATCAGTCTTCCTGGAGGATTTCCTCCAAACATCCACCCGCTCTCACTTCCACTGTCTGAAAAGACTTTTGTCACTCCAGCTCAAGCAGGGAGGAATCTCACCACAAACAAGTCATTTGCCTGTTTATTATCTGTCCAAAATAAAAACTGAAGGTGTCCTTTTTCAGTACATTATAAAATACACATTCAGATAATGATAGGATCAACTGTTAATTAGTTGTTGAGAAAAAAAAAATTCTAAAACAAACCCTTTTTCAACATTGTTAAATATTTAAAAATTCTCAATAATTACTGTAGTCAACATAACTTCCTGAAATTACTGTTTCCTTAGGCAATCTTAAGAGTAAAAATATCACATTAATATCATATTTGATACAGAAGTTAAAAGATGCAAATGTCCATCAAAATGGAAACTTTTCATGAGGTTGTATTAGTTTTAATTTTTTCATAGATATTTATGTGTAGAAAATCTAAAATTTTCATTTGGACTATACTGGAAATAACTGCAAATTTGTGTAGAAATAGGTGTGATGGTTTTTGTGTAATGCTCTAACAGACAGACAGAAATTCTGTTTAATATATACTGACTTACTGTTTCCATAATAAATTGCATTATTTATTTTTGAAATGCAGAAAAGACTTTATTAGACATTATTGTTAATTGTTTAACCTATATATATATAGGTTTATAATCTATGAACCACATAGGTATAGTTTAGGCATCATCATCACTGGAAAAAGTAAAATAAAATAAATGATTTTCCAAGAGGGGCGGCACGGTGGCGCAGTGGTAGCGCTGCTGCCTCACAGTTAGGAGACCCGGGTTCGCTTCCCGGGTCCTCCCTGCGTGGAGCTTGCATGTTCTCCCGTGTCTGCGTGGGTTTCCTCCGGGCGCTCCGGTTTCCTCCCACAATCCAAAGACATGCAGGTTAGGTGGATTGGCGATTCTAAATTGGCCCTAGTGTGTGTGTGTTTGTGTGTGTCCTGTGGTGGGTTGGCACCCTGCCCAGGATTGGTTCCTGCCTTGTGCCCTGTGTTGGCTGGGATTGGCTCCAGCAGACCCCCGTGACCCTGTATTCGGATTCAGCGGGTTAGAAAATGGATGGATGGATGATTTTCCAAGTAAAAACAGACAGTTATCAAAACTGAATACTTATGAAACTAAGGCTTTCAAAAATGAATGTGTTTTATAAGAAAAAGATGCAAAATAAAACAAATGTTAATATAAAGTGAAATATTAAGTTTATAAGAAAAAGATGCAAAATAAAACATAAATGTTAATATATATTGAAATATTAAGTTTGTGTGTTTTTAAGAAGAAATCAATCTTCTATCACTTGTATAATTTCATTTACAGAAGGCACATTGGAATGAAGTTTATAATGAAATGTACTCTATGAGATTAATATTGATTGACCCACCAATTATATGGCTTGTTTTTTGAACGATACATGGCTGAGAAATAGATTTTGCCTTTTCATGACAGCTTTCTCAAGCAATTTGTGTTAATCTGTGGTATTAAAGGCACTATATAAAATTTACATTGATTACTTGATTAGTCCACTTGCTTGCATTTTTCTAATACGGAAATGAGTATTTCACTTTATATTGCAATGCTGTTGATTGTTTTTGGGTTTTTTTTTTTTATTGAAAGCTGTAGTTCATTAGTAAAATTGTAGCCATCATTTAAAATAAATAAAAGAAGAGCCTACACAAATAATTAAGGCTTCATGGTTTCTTTGTTATTATAAATCAGATTTTATTTTGTTATTTATGTTTTTCCTAACAAAGCCAGTGATGCAGACTTTTTGCCTGCATCATACAAATTTATATTCATTCTGTTTTGTTATTATAACTACATGCCATGTTTGTTTTAGTTATTCTGATTTTTATTGCGCTTATGGTTTAATATGTCAATTTCTGGACATACACAAGGATTTTTTTTACTTTTGCAACGTACACATATGGGCACAGATACAGTCAAAACCTTCAAATCTATATATTGTGAAGACAAAAAAACCCAAAAGACTCTCATACGCGCAAGAGGGGGTCAGGGGTGCGCAAGATGTCGATCGCAATCAACCGGTAGATCGCAAAGGTAGTGCAGGTAGATCGCGTTGCATTCAAAAAAAATTTTTTTAAACATTAGTCTATCATATATCCTCCCTATGGCATTTGCCACTTGATTGACATGCAGGGCGGCCTGTCTGAGATCTCTTTTCTTCTAACACACTGGTCATCCCGCACGCACAATCAAACGCGCAACCTACTGCAAAACTCCGGCTGTGATCTAGTTAGCATTCTAATTTATATCGACTAAAGAAGGGATTTAAAAAAAAATTGTTTGGGGAGAGTATGGGCTGGATGTGGAATTGGAAAAGGATTTTTTTTCTCACAATGTCACAATCGAAGTGTGTTTGTCTGATCTGTCAATCTATCATTGCTATTCCAAAGAAGGAAAATGTGGAAAGGCACTTTCGAACTGTTCATAAAAACTATGAAACTGACTTCATTCCAAAAAGCGATCTGAGAAAGAGAAAGGAGAGGGAACTAAAATCGGAGTTAATTGGACAGCCGTCATTTTTCACTTGGCTGAATTCAAAAGCAAAGGCAGACACACCGATGCATCGTTCCGGGTGAGTCACTCGATTATTAGATAGATAGATAGATAGATAGATAGATAGATAGATACTTTATTAATCCCAAGGGGAAATTCACAATTAAGCATAAGAAGTCCTTCCAAGAGCTACTTCCTTGACTGCATTATTCGGCTCTACTTATTTATGCGAGTCAGCCTTTTCCCACATGAAGATTATTAAATCCAAATACTGTAGTGGCCATAAATGTATTGAATTGTTATTGTGCCATAAAGGTTATTCAGTTATGCAAGGTATGACAATATATATTTTATGTATAAAGTATACTCAGTATATATATAGCATTTTTAATGTAGGTAGATCATTTCGACCTGGTCATTTTAAAAGTAGCTCGCAAGCCAAAAAAGTGTGGGCATCCCTGCTGTAGGTCATTGAATAGTCTTTTTGCACTGCAACTCAAGTACACAAACAGATTTTTCATGAGACATTAATGAGTGAAACAAGGGGGACTTTTATATGAGGCAGACAGGAAATGACATTTGCAGTGGAAGAAATAGACTGGAGATGATGATACGGAGAGAAGGTGGAAGTGAGGTCATCAGGAGTGGATCGGAAGTGAAGTCATCTAGTGTGTCGGATCTTTGGAACCCAGAAGAGGTTTACTTGCTGTGGATGCATGTAGCTGTGGCCGAATTCCAAAGGTTACACTGTCTACTCATTTTCTTTTTTCCTGTAGGGTGAGAGAAAAAGGCTTAAGCATTCCATATCAAATTCCCTCAGCTGTTACTTTTGCACAGCGTCGGGCCTGTTGGCTGCCCCCGACTCGTGCGTGTGTGACAATATATAAATTATATAATGTGAAAAAACATTCTTCGTCCATGGCCATGTGTAATGTTGTCTGCCATCCACAAGAGATATGGAATGTCTGTTGAACAAAGGCAACCGGAAGCACAAAAAAATGGAGGGATGCATGGGCTAGAATACCTGATAAACAAAGGGAATAAAACCATAAGAAAAGATGGATGTAAGGACACAAATATGTAATTAACAAAGGGAACAAGACGCACAAAAAAGAGGGACATAAGGGCTAGCATATCTGGTGAACAGAGGTTCCTCAATGCACAATGTGATCAGAACAAATGAACTTACCATTCTACCTTTGTGGCCGTAATTATATATCGTATGAGTGCAGGTGGAAATTTTTCCACACCTTGGAAAATTACACCAACCTGGAATCATTATCAGCAATTTGTTGCCAGAGGTAGCATTGGGTATAGCTGATGTACATGAAATGAGCTCTCAGAAGTCCTTGAGACTATAACACCTTACTTTATAGACATGAAGAAAAGGTAAGAGTGTGCCCCTTACAAGTATGTAGGCACCCTTGACTTTGCTACTAGGCCAGTGACACCTACTGCATGAATGAGTACTACATTTCTGACAATTTTAAAGAACTTGTCCAGAACCTACATCAGTGACAGCTTAAATACGTACAATAACTGGGGCCTGACATACAACCAAGAGAGTTTTCAGGGGCATGTGGTTCTTTATATACAAAGAGTCAACAAAGATGAAGAAGGAGAACCCATATTATACATGGCTATGAAGATTGTACAAACTACAAGAAACTAAAGGATAAATGAAAGGCTCATTGGCAGAGCAATTTAGATTGCAGTTAGAGGATAGAGTGACAGCTTTTAGTTGCTACTGTCAGCTTGTGATGGAAATGGTGCTGAAAGAGTGTTATTTCATGAAATTGCACTTCTTGAAGTTGTTGCAATGCACTCTTTACATGTAATAGGTTGATTTGAACAAGACATTATTCTCCTCAGGAGGGAGTACTGCATACTTAATGAGGAGTTTATTAAAAAGTAGCAGGTTGTTAAAAGGTTGCCTTTTAAGACTTTAGAGGTAAAAATGTAGTACTGGGATCTCATTCTTTCCTCTTTCCATGTCAGGAAAAGCCAGGTCTTAACTTATTTTCTCCAGAAAATTCTATGGCAGACCAACCTGTTTATCAATGGAGTACTATTAATCATGTGATGAAGTAGGTTATAAAATAATTGACTGTCTCATAAGGAACATCTGAAAGTCCAAACATGCACATTATCACATCTTCCAGGTACGAGAGTCAGGTAATTTTTTATGCTGTGTTGTATACACACAGGCCAGTTTAGATCCAAACAGAAAACAGATAATGATTTTGCAGTGTTGTCTGATGAATACATCAGTTAAAGTAAAGCTTTATTATTTCAGCCTGCTTTGTCCCTGAACTCCTTGAGATGATAACAGTCATATCTGCTACACTACTGGGGAGCTCTCAAAAGATCTTTTTTCATTTTATTTCAGAGGATTTATGGAATCTCAAATAACACAGCTTTAATTGGTATAAGCGGTTTTATAAATTCAGGAATTAAGTGGTTGGAGCATCCAAATGGAATCCCAAAATGTACAGAGCTTGAAGTTGAAACAAATTACCTTAAATGCTGGTTCCTAACATGTGCTTAATGGTTCCAGGGTAGCTATTGGTTATCAACAACCCTGAAATTAAAGTACGTATTTGTTGAAAAAATAAAAATACCTCAATTTTATTTCATTTGTTTTATAACCTACACCTGAATGTTCATGAAACTTCTGTTATTGATTTCACAAAATTTCTTAATTTCATGATTGCACTATTCCAAGAGAAAACAAATTAATTTGATTATTTAATGGAAGTTTTAAATGTTTTTAAAGATCCCAGTGGTCACATTCATTCTTTCCTAGTGACGTTTTAGAATGAAAACAGGCACATTATACTTCCTAAAGATACTTGTGTTCTGATGTATGTAGCATGCAGCTGGAAATGTTTTACAGTTCCATAGTGGCCAGTGTGTTGTTCTATGTGGCGCTGTTTTGAGGAAGCAACTTAAACTAAAAAGATGCACAATGCCTAAACAAACTTATCAGGATAGCCTGCTTGATCACAGGGCTAACCATGGACACACTGGAAACTGTCGTGGAAGAGAATGGTGGCAAAGCTTGATGCCATTATGAAAAATCCTCCCTTTTCCCTCCAGGAGCCGCTGCCACAGGCTCATTTCTTAACAGAGTGCTAAGAAGTGCCTTTGTGGATCTTTTCTGCACTTTGCTATCAGGCAATACATTGCTTCCTCCTGGCACTCCAGACTAAATACTTATACTCTTTAATTTGCTATTTCTGCACAAATGCATATTTATTTATTTATTGATTGATTGTTTGTTTTGTTTTGTGAGTCTTTATCTTTGTTTTTTATGTTTCTGCTTCTAAATTTTCCCTTAGGATTAATAAAATGTATCTAATCTAATTTAATAAAAATTTGCTTCAGGCAATTCTGTCACAGTCAAGACTAAACATAAAAGAATGGCCAGAAATACTTGCAGGTTCTGCCCATTTTTTCTGGGAGCAAAGAAAGAATTAACAAAGAACAGTTATCAATAAATGCTCTCCAGACCCAAAAATAAACACATTTTATGTGATGTGCAGGAAGACATGAGGTGAACCCCTTCACTTTATACACCTGAATTTCTTCTGTTTATGGGTAGATAATTCAGAGACAGGCCTGAGAGCAATTATGATTGGTCATGGACCTGGCATAGCTATCCCAGTCCAAAACAGTGTTACAAGAACCGAAATATCTCAATCTGACCACAGACCCTAGCTAAAAAATTCAGGGATGGACAAAGTTAAAATATAACTAGATAGTCCCCAGTGGACAGTCACTATTAAGACAGTATGCCCAAGTGTGGTGCTGTGGTTTTTGTGCTCCTGCCAGTATCAAAAAAGAACTTCCATAATATATTGCCTTGTGGGTTGTTTAACTGTGACTTAAGGTTATACATAAAGTGGTAAGGGTTATTTCTATAGTTAACAGAAGGCAGTAGTTCAATAATTTCTATTTATTATCCCTGAGTTTGCGGCATAGGACAGACCAAGCTACCAGTAAATCTGACTAGAGTAGGTAGTAGTAATGATTACTAAGACTAACTGACTAATATTCAATTGGTCCCATAGACAGAAAACATTACATGGAATAAGAATATATGTGAGTGGGAATGCAGTGAATTATTTTTGACTGATGTCCTTTGTTTTTTTAACCCCTTATGCTCTAAGGGGGTTTTGGCATTATTGTGCCTAAATTACATGCCCAAAAATAAATGACTATTACTCTGTGTATGTAATAAAGGGGCTGCAAATGGCTGAAGTGTAGCTGGTACACTTCACATTTTTAAAGGAAAGTATTTATATGATTAAAAACCTTTGTTTACATCAACATCAACAAAATAACACAGAAAAAATTGTGTGTTAGTGATATTCTCTCCAAAAAACTGGATTTCACAGTATATAACCAATTCATGTTTCTTTCATGACATAATCTGTCAGCTATCATTGTGCCAAGTTTAGATGTCATATCCCATAGCACTGCAAAGTTATACTGTTTGGCACAAGGTGTCCCTTTTGGAAACATTTAGTCTCTTGCACCTAAACAATCTCTCAAAACAAGTATTGCAGTAGCAATTATATTTATTTTTATTTAAAATAAATACATATACACACAAACTCTTTATATCATTCTGAAGCAACAAGAAAACAGTTGTCATGCCATGTGTATGTCACGCCACATGCAATGGTATGCTTAAGATGTTATCCAGATGCATGCAATATCCTTACCGTCAGGGTGAGCAAGTCTAAATCAAAAGGCAATTTTCAGCAATTTCTGATTTTCCTAGTGCTTTGGGCACAGTTGACTGCACACATGTTGCAATAATGGCACCATCATAAAATGAATTTATGTTTGTAAACAGAAAGCAAGTAATATAAGATGTACAAATGTGTCTGACTAACATTGTTGTGAGGTAGCCCGGCTCAACCCACAATTCCTCTCTATTCTCAAATAGTAGTGTGGGAAACAGACCTCAGGGTCATATGTGTGTGATGGTGGGCTTCTTGGTAAATGAGCCTAATTGATCTGATTGCAGTTAAGTTTAGTACATTTCAGGCAAACTGCATAATCTTTCTTTACAGTGATATTGGGTACAATACAAGAGAGGAGACCTAATGAAAGGTACCCCTGCAAACACTTAATTGGTGATAGAACAGACCATTGGCTCATTAAAAGGTAGATTGCTGTGCTCAGACTCATCAGGCAGCACACTGCTATACAGCCCCAGAAATGTCTGTTGTATTGTCTCATTGATGATCTCAGGGCATCAACACAATGGTAAATCAAAGATGTTTGAATGTTATATGTTGAATGTAATGATACTAGCATTGCAGTGGTTACCAAAGCAGGACGTCATGACCAAAAGGATTTCTAAAATAAATTTTAAAAAATGCCTTAAAGGGCGGATGTTGACTTTTGTCGACAGGAGGGGTTTAGGGCAGATGTCAACTTGGGCAATAATCAGCTGTAAATGTCAAAAAAAACTCACTTTTATAGTGTAGGTAAAGTCTTTGACTTGACGTTAAATCCCTGCAATGTGTGTGAGTAGCAAAATGCAAACAATTTCAAAAATGGCAATGGTACAATCAGATTTTCAGCAATTGTATGTGACTTACTGACTTTTGCAATGGAAAATGCTACTCGATAACTATCTAGTAATTCTTTTCCATTAGCGACGGTTGCTGAAGTAAAAATGGCTTGCTCCTTGTTGCAGTTTAGCTTCAAAGAATTCCACAGGCTTCTCTCTTTGTCTGTATGCTTGGTATTTAAATGTCAAAGTAGCTTTGAAGGCTTCACTTTGAAAACACTTCTTGACAAACTACACATGGGGGTGTATTGGAAATAGCAGTAAAACCATATTTGAGATATTCATCGCTGTACAATCTATTTTTCTTTTAATTCTTTGTCACTGCCAGAAGTTGAAGGTTCCAATAATCTTTTTAAAAATGTATCCATCTTTAACAAAATGGGTATAGCTTGCACTCAATGTTGAATATTTGTCATTGTCCTTGTCACCAGCATAGCACACAGATTGGAAATGATGCCTAATCACCCTTCACTGCTTACTTAAATAAAGCTAAACTGAAATTTCCAGAAGACTCCAGTGCCATCGAGCAATGATGAAGCAATGAAAAATAATTGAACATGCACATGATTGAAAATCCAGGAAATAAGAAGAGCAAAGGCAAATTGCGCTAATGGTGCCAGTGTTTCTATTATTTGATAACTGGTTTACTACTAGTCAGCTGATATTTGATTACGAATGGGGTTGAGAAAAGTAGTGGGGGGTTCACAAACAAAATTTTTGTCCAAAAGTGGGTCGCACCTTAAAAAAGTTTGAGAACCACTGTATTATTGCAACATTGACATTTCTTTGGCAAAATGATTCAACAATCAATAAGAATGTTACTAATACTGTATATCACAGTTCTACGCATACAGCTCATGTCAATTTTTTCTCTGTACTAGTAGTCGTCTAGGCACTGCATGATGGTTGTTTCTTTTATTTGTGACTCCTGCAAAGAGACCAGCTCAAAAACGTTTTTGTGATTCTCCACTTCAGTAAGTTACACATCAAGTTCACATTACCTTAAATTTACTTTTCTGCCTTTTTTCCTATGGTCTTCCATGGGTTTTAGTGAAGATGTTGCTCAGTACCATGAGCAAATTTATATGGTGATCAGCTCATTCAAAAAAGGTAGTTTTTATGCCATGTATGGTTATGGACAGTTGGTGAAGGGGAGTGGTTAAAAGCATGGGCATGTGGGCATAGTTTTAAGTTGATTTAAGGTTTATAGGAACCTTATATGTTGTTTTTGCCTTTCAAGCATTAATAATATTTTAGCTTGGAATCTAAGGAAAGTTTTACATGAGGCCTGTGGTCTGTAGAAGACTACTTAAGTGGACAGTGACACTAGGAACCACTGGAGGGAGAGCTGTAGCTATAGATTTACTGCCCCTACAGCAGAAGGAATGCTGAAAGGAGAGTGAGACATGTTCCTTGTTAGGGCTTAGATGAGTCTAGAGAAACAGAGAGATATTTGTGAGAAGTATAAGATGGGAAATGTTGAAGCCACTTCATCATACAGAAATGGCTAAATTCTGTGAAGGCAACCTGAGAAAAGCAGCAGGTTTTGTTTATTTGTTCACCTTCCCCTTCTGTATGTGCTTTTTAAGACTAAAACATGGCAC
This sequence comes from Polypterus senegalus, assembly GCF_016835505.1. NCBI lineage: Eukaryota > Metazoa > Chordata > Cladistia > Polypteriformes > Polypteridae > Polypterus > Polypterus senegalus. The sequence goes on along the minus strand of NC_053159.1, from coordinate 101,411,613 downwards.
CTTGAGGAGGTTTTATCATTTAAACATAATAAACTGGCAACATGGTGGCAGAGTACTTTTCATACCTACCTTGCTGATCCAGAGGAGTGGACTCAAACCCTGTTTTTTAGTACATTTACAAAATGCAATCCACCTAACATTTGTGTATAAGGTTGATTGTCCTTTGTAAATCTGGGATTGACAGCAATTAATTTTAACCCAAACCAAAGCTGCATTTGACAATAAATTTCATACATATGCTAGGAATTATTTCTCTACACTCGGAACTACACATATATTACACAAAAGATGGCAATTTTTTGGGGACCTTCAAATTTTTACTTTGTATTTTACAAACATTAGTAGGTTTTAATCAGTTTTGCTGGGTTTTCTCCATTTTTACGATGTACTGGTGTTTCTTATGATATGATCACACTTGCTTTCATATACATTGTTTATTACCACAGCATTTGGTGAGATCTGTGAATGCAACAATTATCTTAAATAATGCCACAACCACATTTGTCCATGCCATGTGCATGCTGATGTGCTTATGACATGTGAAAGAAAAAAGGGAATAATCAAGGTGTAATACAGTTATTTAGTGGTAACATAATTTTTTACACATTAAAAAAAACATTATATAACATCTGTGTTAGAAATAGCCTGAAGAGACTGCAGAATGAGTAAGTGAAGAAACAGAAATTTTCTAGCCTGGTAGCTGAAGAAATTGGCAGATGTCATGTGCTCAGTAAGACCTGACAGTTGTCACTTATACGGTTTTCCATGAAAGAATAAAAGCTGAGTTTAAGAGATATTGGAGAACAAGAATGTGATAGAATGAGACTTTTATTTGGGTATGTTTATTTGGATGTATAAGCCAGTGAACCAATCAGAGTAAAGGCGAGCTAGTGAGACAATCAGAGTAAGCAATAATTCAGTACTGTTATGTAAATTCAGTTATCTATACAAATAACTATGTTTTGCTGTTCTGAGACCATTTGCTTGCAGTCTCTGCTCAGGGCACTGTCCCTTATTGCTATAACAGTGTGCTTCCTCTTCATGAAGAGAAATTAAAGATGCTTGAACACATTTTCTCCTGCCTGGTTCCTGACATAACCAGGTCCTGGTGGAGGACCAGTTACTTTCTTTAATATATCTCCAATTAATTTCTCCAACAGACATCAATGTCAACATTCTTTGTAAAGGAAGGTAGTAAAAAGAACTTTTTCGTCATTTCTTTGTGTAGAAAAGGTTGGACTCTACAGGTTTTCTAAGAAAAATCCAAGCGAAAAAAATCAGAAACAAAAACATAATTGCAATGAAATTTTAGGTGTTTAAATGTGGGCCTTTATCAACTGTGAAACTTTTTGGGAATCCTCAATGTTCCAGGGAATAAATTTAGTACACATGTTTGGCTGTTGCCTAATAATCTCCCTTGATTTAATTTTAGTTCTTCCTTTTTTTTAGATATGTTGGTTTTGACTTACACCTTTTGAAATATTTTGTTTATGAATCTGAGTTTATTTACAGGACAGACTAGCTAAGCACCACTATTTAAGAAAGCAGCGGGATTTGGGACGCTCACGTGAGTTAGGCTGAAATGGTGTTGTGTTTGGTAATAAGCAGGAAACATGAACAAATCAGAAATGGAAATCTGAGGTAGTTAGAACTGTTACAAGACAACTACATATGGTGGTTGGAGGTCCGTTTTGGTTTAAAAAGCCACCAACACTGGTACAAAACCTATCTTGCTGGACTTTTAATTAGCTGTAGGTGTGGAGAGGGTGCAGGCATCAAATCACTGTCCATGAGAAGAGGGAAATCCTGTAGAGAAAAAACAGTGTAAATGTAGGAAAGTAGCTTTTTCCAGTTTAAGTTATGTTATTGGTAAGTGTGTCTATGCACGTCTATAAAGGCTAATCAAAGCGTAGGGGATGTGCTCGTACTTTGCCATTTTTCTGCATATACTTGCAGTAAAATTAGTAGATTAAATGCCTTATTTCTGACATTCACCATAATCATGTCAACAAAAAGGGGTCCACATAAGTGCTTGTGAATTTGCTTAAGAATGTGTGTGACTGGCAGGTGTCTTTTCAGAGCAATGCTTCTTTAATGATGCAGGTGGCACACATAAAAGGTCAAAGATGCAAATGAAATCACAGCAGAGACATCAATGAGGCTATGAAACAGCCAAAGACCTTCATTAAATACAGTCAGTCATTTTCTATTCTGCTTAGTCCTGAACAGAATTGTGGGGATATGCTGCAGCCTGTCCCAGACAGCATAGGGCAGAAGGCAAGAAAAACCCTAGACAGGGCACCAGTCCATCACAGGGCAAACACACACACAGACACCAACCACACACTTGGGCTAATTCAGGATTGCCAATTCACCTAGCCTGAATGTCTTTGGACTGCAGGAGGAAACCAGAGAACCCCAAAACCCACACAGACACGGGGAGAACATGCAAACCCTCAGACGCAAGCTTTGGTCTCCTTACTGCGAGGCAGCAGCAATACCACTGCACCACTCTCATTAAATACAGAAATGTCAAATGAAATATTTTGCCAACTTCTCTTTGCTGTTATCTTAGCATGAGGAGCATTATAAGAACAAATGATTCATTAATTAGTTTGCTGTATATAGAACCTTTCACTCTTCCCAGGACCCAACCTCTGGAAGAAGCAAGAAATATTACAAATTAAAACAACTCAAAAAATTATTAATAGAGTAATTTAAAAACATTTTTGGTGCTGTGTCTTCCACCTTTCAGTAACTTTTATACTTTTCTGTAATTTGAAACTTTGGAATGCTGTAGAAATGTACATATTTTCAATTTTGAGAGGACTATAATGCCTTACCGCTCCAGAGTCCTGGTTGTGAATTCCTTTTTTTTTTATTTAAGTTCTGTGATTTTCTTTCCATAGACATATAATAACTCTAAACTCACCCAAAGTGAGTGTGTCCAGAGGTGGTTGCAACCTTGTAACAAAAAATGTTCCTCCAGGCAATGACTACCAAAATCCAAGAACTAGATAAGCAAGTTAGAAAATTGATTATCTGATGAATTTTGAGATTTGTGTTCTTGGTTACATTCTGCAAGATTTTTTTTTTTTACCGCTGCTTTACTAATTTTTATTTTCTTTGTAACTACTCCCCATTGCTTCAGAAAGATAATACTTGTAACATAAACTGATACTGGAAATTTTGAAAATGTGGCTCTACTCCCTTGTTGGGTTTTATTTTACCACATATCTCAACATGCTGGTCCCACTGAGACGTCTCACTTCCATATACCATAATGAGTGAAAGTAAAGGAGGCTGAAATTGTACAGTACTAGAAGCAGGATCTTTTCTGAGCATTATTAATTTAACACTTTCTAAAGCACTGCAGCCTGAGTGCTTTGTTTGCTAGAAATCTATCTAGGAGGTTTGGCTTTCAATAAAACTTTTAAGTGGTTTGGAAATGCTAGATGGCTTTCATTGCTAACTTTTATACCATTTTTTTTCTTTCTTTGTGTAGTTTTATTAAAAGTTTGTCAGTCAAGGCACCACTGCAAAAATTGTTTAGAGGTCTTCTGAGCCTGTATAGAGAGCCAAGAAATCCCTTTAGGTAGGAATCAATCAATCAATCAATCAATCAATCAATCGGTCTTTATTTTATGTAGCAATGTTCACAGTATTGACCATCACAAGATGCCTAACACAGAGAAAAAAAATTACATTAGAGAATCAAATTGCAAAATGCAAAAGTACAATTGTGAGTGTAATGCAAATAGCAAATACGTAATTTGCTTCTGCTAAGGACTGTGTCCTATTTAGAGCTAATTTCTGACCATGTTGCTAACTCCTGAGATATTGACTTCTTTCTGTAAATTAGTTTGAATGTAATGATACATATTGGGGTGAAGGTGCCCTTAGGAGCAAAAGAAGCCCACAAACTCAACTGTCAACTCCATATAAACAATCATCCATTTATTTCATTCAGTTCTGTCTCCTTCTTTCCTCTTCACTCGATGCCTTTACTCCCATTCTGTCCTTCCACTATCACTTTTGCTCCCTCTCTTCCACACATTTCTCTTCCCTAGTCTCCTCTTGACCACTTCTCCTCACTTGCTGCTACTAGCACCCTCTGCTCTGTCCTCACACCTTGATGCTGTCTGTCCTCTTTCATTCAGGACTTCATTTCTGTCTCTCTGCCATGCTCTGTACACTGATAAAAGGTGCTTCCTCTTTGAACTATCCAGTAAGTAAATGTTAATGTATTTCTGAAGTTGGAGAATTTGGACGGCGTCTGAATTTGGTCCCTCTTGGAGTTCTGATCACACTTATAAACAACAGAGAACAAGGTGGCTACAAACTACAGTCTATGTATTTTTTTTTTTCCCCCGGCCCACAAGCATGCTTATTTCTCTGCTCCCGTCATATTCTGTAAACACTTCATAACAGACAGTCCAAGTTCATCATCTGCATTAAACCCTCTTCTCAATCACCTCTTGTCACTTGATGACATTTCTACCTTTTATTAAAAAAGGTGGCTGCCACCAGTGACCAATTACCATCACCCCTGCCAATTACAACAACAACAACATTTATTTATTATATAGCACATTTTCATACAAACAGTAGCTCAAAGTGCTTTACATAATAAAGAATAGAAAAATAAAAGACACAATAAGAAAACAAAATAAATCAACATTAATTAACATCAAATAAGAGTAAGGTCCAATGACCAGGGGGGACAGAAAAAAAAAACTCCAGACGGCTGGAGAAAAAAATAAAATTTGTAGGGCTTCCAGACCATGAGACCGCCCAGTCCCCTGTTAGTCTGCTCCTCCTAACCACAGCACTGTATTCATCACTGATGTTTCCAACCTTCTCTCTACTCCACCCATTTCATTCCCACTGGACCCTAAGCCTTCACGTTTTCTCCAGGGTAGCTCTCTCTCACTCATTTCTGCAGCCACTCATATCATCAACACTTCACTTAAAGTAGGCATTTTCCCCAATATGTTCCAACAGACCTTAATAACTCCACTTTTCAGAAATGAGAAAGAATTCTCTCTTCTCTTCTTTTTACCCAAAACACTTTTAACATGCTATCTTTAACCAAGTCTCACATTTTCTTCTACAGACCACTCGATCCTGACCAGACAAGCTTCAAGGGGGCCATTCCACTGAAAAAGCACTACTGAATGTTGTTGGTGCAGTACAACTGGCAAGAGCTACCACCATGTTATCCATAGTCATCCTCCTTGATCCTTCCTTCACCTCTGACACAGCTAACCATAAGATTCTTCTTGCCACCCTCTCCAACCAAGGCATCCCTAGGACTGATCTTAGGTGGTTTTAATTTTATCTCTTGGGCAGCGCTTATCTTGTGTTTCGAAGGGGAGAGATGTGAAAATTACATCAATCAGGTACAGGTGTGCCCTAGGGATTGGTGTTTGGTCCTCCCCTCCTCTCCTTGTACACCACCTTACTAGGCCAGTCCCTAGGATTCTCATATCAGTGCTATGCTGATGACATGCAGCTATACCTGCCATTCCCTCCAGAGGACCACATGGTCTCGATTAGAATCTCAGCTTGCCTCTCTCATATTTCAATTTGGATGAAGAAATGCCATCTCCAGTTCAACCTGGCAAAGACAGAACTCCTTGTTATCCCTGCCAGTATGTCTATTCAATGCCCAATCTCTGTAAAGCTTGGCTCATTATAACTATCACTAAGCAAGTTAGTATAGTACCTTGGGGTGATGATGAGTGACCAGATGTCCTTTACTGACCTCACTGCAACCATCCCTTGTTCAAGATTTTTTTTTTTTCATGGAGTAGTGGATCCTGTCCAGGCTTTGAAATCAGTGCAATAATAATCAGGTTTGCACACTCTCTGGCACAATCAATTCACATTGTACTTTAGCATTATTTATTGATTGCAGGCTCACAGCACATTTACAAACTTCCAGATTTAGTGTCATGACCGAAATAATTAAATTAGATATTGTTTTACATATTTGAACCCAGAAATTAGAAGGAATGCACAGTAAAACAGAGAATTTTAACTTTAGTAATGTAAACCAATTATGTCAAATAAAGTTTATTAACATCATTAATGAGATAAAGCCAGCTGAGATGAAAACAAAAGATCCATTCCGCTTGTGGACAAAGTAAACATTCAGGGGGTCTATAGTAGAATTTAACAGACAAAATTATACTCAAAGTTAGACAAAGTCACAGTTCTGATGATCTGGGCCAACCTACTGTACATCACCTTCTGGGCGTAGAACAATATTATTAGAACAGTATGTGCTGGATAGGCTAATAGGAAAGTTAAATTCTTTCATTCTTCTCAAGGGGAGTAACAACTTGGCAATATAGCAGTGGTACCAAGTGATGCAGGAGGACTCCAAGAAAAACAGAATTGAGGTGAACTGAAAAGTAATAAAAACAAGTAGTCAGCAGCTCTAATCTGGATATGCTAGACTAAAGCCTCCAACTTGGATTTAAATGCTGTTAATAAAAAGGATTCCCAAGCACAAGCATGCAGACAATTTCACAGCTCTGTGCCCCAGTAGCTATATACTCAACTTACCAATCTTGTTTTATTAATCCTTGAAGTATTTATGTGACTGGAGTCTTGAGATTATTATGTACACAACACTCCTGTATATATGTATTGATAAGTTTAGATAAGAAAGTAGGGTTTTAGACATTTAAAGACCAAGTTAAAGTTATTTCTTCACAATTATGATATATATTATCTTTCAACATCAGACTGTGTTCTAAAGTGAAGCATTTTGTACAAACTTTAAAAATATTGTGTCTGTTTTTACAGCTTACAATGGGAGTGAAGGGTACCAGGGTCCACAGGTGAATGAGAAAGCCTTAAAACTTACCAAATATCTCAACTTTGAACCAGCAATAGTTTTACTAAAACACATCATCTGCAACTATGAGGCATACCCATGACACCAAAATTAAACTAGAAACAATTATTGTATCACAGATTTTTGGAACTATTTTTATTGAGCTAAGAATACATTTCTTATAGGCTTGTCTATTCACATCTGCCGTTGAGGGTGGAGTTTAGATGTAAACAAGGAAGCTGATCAGCACAAAGCCAAACATGTGTCTGAAGTGATTTTGAAAGCAGTTTGAAATTGTGTGTATCCAGGAAGTGAACATAAGCCAAAAAACTAAAAAAATTACAGGTTTGTTGACTTCATTGTTATTATCACTATATTTTAAAGTTAAGGCTTTAGAAGATAGGCTAGATTAAGTGTTCTCTGTAACACATAAAATACATAAAGATAATTTGTATTTGTCACTCCAAGTTAGTAGGTTAGTGTGCAGAGTGCCACAGAGCAAGAGGTGATTAGTGAGATGAGGTGCAGGGCATGTTTTCTTTTAAAATGATCAAATGGTTTTGCAATGTTTGTGCAATCTCAAGATACGGATTAACATTCGATACATTCTTGCTTTGAAAAATTGACACATTTGGCAAGTTTAAGCTATTTTTATGTTTGGACCATGGCAACATTTAGCACCATTTTAAACTGTAAGAGCAGACAAGGTATTTTAAAATTTATAAAAAATAAACGACGGAAAACCGTCAGACGCCTCAGGAGGGGAAAGCAGTGCTCCATCAACACTGTGTACAATGGAGATGGGGCCCTGCTGACTTCATCTGTAGATGTTATTGGCAAGTGGAAGGAATACTTCGAGGATCTTCTCGATCCCATCAGCATGTCTTCCTTAGAGTAAGTAGAGCTGGAAGACTCCTTCGTCCATAATAGGGGCTGAGGTCGCCGAGGTAACTAAAAAGCTCCGAGGTGGCGGGGCCCCTAGAGTGGACGAGGTTCACCCTGGGTTCCTCAAGGCTCTGGATGTTGTGGGGCTGTCCTGGTTGACACGTCTCTGCAACATCGCATGAACATTGGGGGCAGTGCCTCTGGATTGGCAAACCGGGGTGGTGGTTCCCCTTTTTAAGAAGGGTGACCGGAGGATGTGCTCCAACTATAGGGGGATCACACTCCTCAGCCTCCCCGGTAAGGTCTATTCAGGGGTGCTGAAGAAGAGAGTTCAGTCGATGGTCGAATCTCGGATTCAAGAGGAACAATGCAGATTCCGTCTTGGCCGTGAAAAACTGGACTAGCTCTACACCCTGGCCAAGTTTCTGGAGGGGGCATGGGAGTTTGCCCAACCAGTCCACGTGTTTTGTGGATTTGGAGAAGGCATTCGACCATGTCCCTCAAATCATCCTCTGGGGTGTGCTCCAAGAGTACTGGGTACAAGGCTCGTTGTTACAAGCCATCCAGTCCCTGTACAGGAGAAGCAGGAGCTTGGTCCGCATTGCCAGTAATAAGTCGGACTCGTTTCCTGTTGAGGTTGGACTCCGCCAGGGCTGCCCCTTTGTCACTGATTCTGTTCATGTTATATGGACAGAATTTCAAGGTGCAGCCAAGGAGGGGAGGGGGTCTTGTTCGGTGACCTCAGAATCTCATCTCTGCTATTTGCTGTTGGCTTCATCGGACAGTGACCTCCAGCTCTCACTGGAGCGGTTCACAGCCGAGTGCAAAGCAGTGGGGATGAGAGTCAGCGCATCTAAATCCGAGGCCATGGTTCTCAACCAGAAAAGGGTGGAATGCTCTCTCCGGGTTCAGAGCACAGTGCTGCCTCAAGTGGAGGAGTTCAAGTATCTTGGGGTCTTCTTCACAAGTGTGGGAAGAATGGAGCGGGAGGTTGACAGACAGATCGGTGCGGCATCCGCAGTAATGCGGGCTCTACAATGGTCCGTCGTGGTGAAGAGAGAGCTGAGCCAAAAGGCGAGGCTGTCCATTTACCAGTCGATCTACGTTCCTACCCTCACCTATGGCCACGAACTTTGGGTAGTGACCGAAAGAGCAAGATTGCAGATACAAGTGGCCAAAATGAGTTTTCTCTGCAGGGTGGCTGAACTTTCCCTTAGAGATAGGGTGAGGAGTTCAGTTATCCCGGAGAGACTCGTAGTAGAGTCGCTGCTCCTCCGCATTGAGAGGAATCAGTTAAGGTGGTTCGGGCATCTGGTTAGGATGCCCCCTGGATGCCTCCCTGGGCAGACCCAGGACACGCTCAAGGGATTATATCTCCTGCCTGGCCCTGGAACGCCTCGGGGTCTTCACAGAGGAGCTGGAGGAGGTGGCCGGGGAGAGGGATGTCTGGGCTTAACTGCTTAGGCTGCTGCCCCCGCGATCCAACCTGGATGCATAAAAAATGCTTTACTTTAGAACATAAGTTTATGTGGAAAATTAATATACAATAATTGCAAAGAGCTAGGACTAGAAAAATACTGAACTTATTATTTAAAGCTTTATATATAAAAGAATGATTTTAAATTCAGCCATAAAATGTAAAAGACTATTGGACAGAATTTATGGGGCTTATTCTTGCAATAACTTTTTGAATTAACTGAAACACAGAGATAGAATGATTTAAATAGCCTGTGAATTAATAATTGCAGTATTCAATTTTGTTAAAAATAAATTCTTTAATCAAACTTTTTGTGTCCTTGATATCTACAAAATGTTTCAATTCTCTTATATTTTTAAGCTGAAAAAAGTAGGTGTTAGGTAATGTTGAAATGTGTATGGTAAGTGACTGGTGTTAAAGATAATGCCTAAATTGTGTGTTCATTTAGAAAAAGTAATATCTAGGCCTACTGAGTTCAAAAATGACTGAACATTGCTGCTGTTTAAATTATACCCCCAACTAATAACATTTCAGTTTCTTTTTTCCAGTATTAAAAAAAAAAAATCCATTATCCATTTTCCAGTTTTTGTATTAATCTTCTTTGACACAGATAAGGTCAAAATTACAGGAATGTCACATAATTGTGCAAATGCTTAGTTAAATTTTGTTCGCAAAATATGAGAGCCATATTTTCACACAAAAGAATAAATAACAGCTTCTACTTTTTTCTTAATTCAAATTACTTGACGATGTTTTCATGACTTTTTTTCTTTCAGCTTTGCCAAGTTTACTATACTCGTCATGTGTGGTGTTTTTTGTTACCTTTATTATATTTACCTTTTAATGCTTTACTGTTTGTTCAAACTACTTTTTGTTATGCAATATTTGTAAGATGTAAGAAACATGCCAGTGTAAAAGAACATCTTGTAACACTACTTTTTAGGGAATCTGTTAGCTTCCGTCAAGTTATTCCGAATAATAAGAATTTTTAGGGTTTAAATCATTGACCAGGGGCCTCTCCACTCATGTCTAATACTGACGTTTTAGTGACACATTTTCATTTTGCTGCTTCCTTGTGACAGGAATGGATGGGAAAATTCCTAATTAAGGCAATGTTGTTGGCAGGGAAGAGGGACAAACTGTCTTCTCTTTTCAAACTATAGTGTTCACTGTACAAACATTGCTGGTACCATGGCTACATATACTACAGTAACCCTTTAAAAGCAGCCGGCATTTATCTGAATAGGTGTGAACTTCAAATTTTCAAGAGACTAATAAGGAATAAACAAAAGACAAAATAAAAATGTTCCAACTAGGGCATATCCTTTCACTATTCCACCTTTCTGCGCAGTCACCTAGAGCATGTTTTAAGATCTCATTTCATTTGCTAGTCATAGCAGCACTTTGATTCAGCTGCCAGCTTTTTTCATTTTACTTTAAAAATTGACTAGTGGAAAAGTTCTCAAATTTAACATTTATTCTGCATTTTTGTAAACATTTGTGATCCCAGTTTTGTGTGAGTAGTTAATGCTAACACCCCTACATTAGTGCCAAATTAGCATCTAGCAATGTATTAAAATATAAAAGTATTCACTATTGTTGATCAGTGAAATTCATGTTTTTCACAGTGAATATGTTGCATTCACCTCTAAATCTGTTTACTGAATATTTTCCTAGAAAGTCATTGCATGGTAGTTTAGAAAACCTTTTCTTCCCAGCGCCCCATGATGCTTTGTGAGCAGAGCATGATATCACAGAGATTATTCAGCCATGTACAGATCTTTAACGCACTAGAAGATCACCACCTGATCTGCTTTGTGCATGCATGATACCACAACCTGATCTGGCCAGATTTGTACCTCATAGTACGGAACTTTAGCTGACCATAATAACAACATTATGAGTACTGTCACTGGTTATATAACACCGATCCCTATGCGCCTTATCAGTCTTTTGCACAGCACCACATGGCTAATTATGCATGAAAAATTAGACTTGTGATGCACTTACTAATCTAAACCAGCCTTAAATAAGCCTCCACCTCATCTCATCTGAAAACAGAAGAGAGTTCTGTGAAATAATAATAACATTTATTACTATTTATAAGGCATTTCTATTTTCTTGTTTGAAGAAAAAAGTGCAACGTATGTATCGGTACAGATAAATTGGAAACAAAACCTGACATTTCAGCTGTGACCACAGGCGCAACTTCCAACAATGGATTGAGTCAGTCTCACTCTGCTACTTCCTGGCATGTCAATGTGTGTCCTAAGATTTGACCTCTGTGAGCACAATAATATATATACAGCGTATACAATGTATTAACAGTCAAAAAAACAAATATTAACCCTACATTTTTCATTTATTGTTATTTATTTTTAATCTAAAATGGATTACCCCTAACTATATTTAATTATTCCTTTTATTTTCCTCTCAAAGTCTACTTTATTTAGGCTATTCTTTGATAGCAGCATTTCTGAACCAATGGGGGTGGAGGAATGGAGGCATCAAGTTGTGATGAAATCTGTCCCTGTCTCACAAGTTACATGACTAAGAGATCCCGGCTATAAGGCAACAACTTGTACTAAATTAGGGCAGGGTCATGAGGAACATTAAACGTGCATCTGCACGGCATTTTAATATATACAGGTACAGTATTTAATGAAGGAGAAAAATCATCTTACGTTGATATAACCAGGACATCAGATTTTGAAAGAGAAAGATATCACATTCATCCCAGAGCCAAAGTTAGGTAAAAAATTATATATATCCAGAACCTATTTCTTTAGTGCCAGTCTTGTTCCTTCCTACTAACTAAGCAACATTTTATTTTTGGTTCACTTTTATGCCTTTTATGGCCAGAGTTCATCAGAAGCTACATCTGTTTTTCATACTTAAACACAGAATGATTATATACTCAAAATATTACATTTCCAAACATTGCATTTTCTGCACTTCTGAGTGCAGAATTCTGTTCAATATTTAAGCCAAGACTACAATTATAATATAATATAATATAATATAATATAATATAATATAATATAATATAATATAATATAATATAATATAATATAATATAATATAATATGGTACCGTGGCTGTCTGTCTGTCCTGGATTGTAAATTACCTGTAACTCACAAACTGTTCGACCTATTGACCTGAAATTTGGTACATGTATATTATGTGACGTCTACTGTCCGTTTTCGGGTTGATGATTGATTTTCAAGGTGGAAAATCAAATAATCTGTAGCCTGAAATGTGGTACACATATACTACACTAAAACTCTGCACTTCAGCTTTATATTAAAAGTGAAGAGTTTTGGAATTATTACTCTTCTTATTTCTTATTCTATTTTATTGTAGAATCAACTCTCGGCAGCGGGCAGCCATGTGGTGGATGTGGTTGGGCGTGGAGTATGGTCAAGTCAAGTATATTCACTGCACATTATCATGCAGTACGCCATTAATGGTATAATATAATATAATACAATATAATATAATATAATATAATATAATATAATATAATATAATATAATATAATAAACCGATCAAAAAATTAAAGGAATGCTTTGAAAACACATCAGATCTCAATGGGAAAAAAATCATGCTGGATATTTATACTGATATGAACTGGTTACTGTGTAAAGAATGAATGGATGCCACATCATTTGATGGAAATTAAAATTATCAACCTACAGAGGGCTGAATTCAAAGACACCCCAAAAATCAAAGTGAAAAAATGATACATCGGGCTAGTCCATTTTGTCAAAATTTCATTGCAGCAACTCAAAATCGTATTCAGTAGTTCCTGGGGATCTCCTCCCAGATCTGGACCAAGGCATCACTGAGCTCATGGACAATCTGAGGTTCAACCTGGCGTCGTCGGATGGACTGAAACATAATGTCCCAGAGGTCTTCTATTGGATTTAGGTCAGGCGAACGTGGGGGCCAGTCAATGGTATCAATTCCTTCATCCTCCAGGAACTGCCTGCATACTCTTGCCACATGATGCCAGGCATTGTCATGCACCAGGAGGAACCCAGGACCCACTGCACAAGCATAGGATCTGTCAATGGGTCCAAGGATTTTATCCCAATACCTAATGGCCTGTAGAGGTCTATGCGTCCCTCCATGAATATGCCTCCCCAGACCATCACTGACCCACCACCAAACCATTCATGCTGAACGATTTTATAGGCAGCATAACATTCTCCACGGCTTCTCCAGACCCTTTCACGTCTGTTACATGTGCTCAGGGTGCCCCTGCTCTCATCTGTGAAATGCACAGGGTGCCAGCGGTGAACGAACCTGCCAATTCTGGTATTCTATGGCAAATGCCAATTGAGCTCCATGGTGCCGGGCAGTGAGCACAGGGCCCATTAGTGGATGTGGGGCCCTCAGGCCACCCTCATGAAGTCTGTTTCTGATTGTTTGATCAGAGACATTCACACCAGTGGCCTGCTGGAGGTCATTATGTAGGCCTCCAGCAGTGCTCATCCTGTTCCTCCTTACCCAAGGGAGCAGATACCAGTCCTGCTGATGGGTTAAGGACCTTCTACGTCCCTGTTCAGCTCTCCTAGAGTAACTGCCTGTCTCTGGGAATCTCCTCCATGTTCTTGAGATTGTGCTGGTAGACGTAGCAAACCTTCTGGCAATGGCAGGTATTGATGTGCCATCCTGGAGAAGTTGAACTATCTGTGCAACCTCTGTAGGGTCCAGGTATCGCCTCATGCTAACAGTAGTGACACTGACTGTAGCCAAATGCAAAACTAGTGAAAAACAGTCAGAAAAGATGAGGAGGGAAAAATGTCAGTGGCCTCCACCTGATAAACCATTCCTGTTTTGGGGGTTTTCTCATTGTTGCCCCTCTAGTGCACCTGTTGTTAATTTCATTCACACCAAAGGAGCTGAAACTGATTAACAACCCCCTTTGCTACTTAACTGACTAGTTCAATATCCCAGAACTTTCATTGACTTGATGCTATACTCTGATTAAAAAGTTTTCCTTTAATTTTTTGAGCACCATAATAATATATTATATTATAATCTATACTAATAAAAGGCAAAGCCCTCACTCACTCACTCACTCACTCACTCATCACTAATTCTCCAACTTCCCGTGTGGGTGGAAGGCTGAAATTTGGCAGGTTCATTCCTTACAGCTTCCTTACAAAAGTTGGGCAGGTTTCATTTCGAAATTCTACACGTAATGGTCATAACTGGAAGCTGTTTTTCTCCATTTACTGTAATGGAGATGAGCTTGAACGCTGTGGGGGCGGAGTTTCGTGTGACATCATCACGCCTCCCACGTAATCACGCAGTACATAGAAAACCAGGAAGACCTCCAAAAAGCGCTGAAGAAAACATGCATTATATAATTGAGAAGGCAGCGAAACAATAAGAAGCGAGCGAGTGACATATACAACCATATTCATGAGTTCTGCTACTTCGGGAACAAAGCACGATGTAAACCTACACTTTAAATTAAGTTCATAGACATAGACATCCTGAATCTAACTGAATCCTACTTATGTACATATATATGTCCATAGCCTGCAGCTCAGTCACCGTGTGAGGCGGCATTGGGTCCCCCATCCCAACGCCTCCCACGTTGTTGACTGCCTGCCTATATAAGGCCGTCCGTCGCTCCAGTCTCTACATTCCCTTCCTTGCTTCGACACAGGATTCATGTCTCCCTGCTGATAACTACAGCCTTTTTATTTAATCCACGGCTTCTCCGCTGTTTTATTGTTCATTTATTACGATTATTGTGTAGGTATTTTAGACTTTCTTTACATTGTTCAGGTACCCATTTCCTTTATCATTCCAACCGTACCCCCATTAACATGTCTATCGAGGTGATCACCACCGATTAAAGAGCTGTCACTTACCGAGTGGTTTCCATGCCCGGAGATGGCACCTATCTTTTACATTCTCTTTGTTACATATTGCACGGCCATATCAGGCTCACTCTTGATATCTGGAGAAACATTGTGTCTTATGTATTGAATGACTGGGACAGGTTCAAGGTGTGGACTTATGACGATACAGGAGATAATTATACTACACAGGAGCACTATAAGCGTGAAATGCTTAAGCCTTCACCTATGCATCTGTATGTGAGTTGATGGCTGCCGCTGAATTGTTCGGTTGTCGCTTTCAAGTGTACCGAAATGGCCAAATATTTTACACCTTTAGACAACCGCCAATGCCTCTTAAATATCTTAGATTCACAGGTGACGATTTCAGTAGTGGACACTTTGATGTTTATGAATGTTTAAACTCTCAAAAGCTGGATGTGAAGTTATCGATGAAACTTACTTACAACGCTTGACAGATGCCGAATGTCACTTCAACACAAGTCCTACAAATACTGCCGTAATTGAAACAAACCATGAAATTCAAACCGATTATGACAGCAGCAATCCAAGCTGTGAGATTTGAAACAAGATTACTGTTCACATGGCCAACTGTACGTTGCATGCTTAAGAGTAAGCTCAGCGCACAGCTTGGTCATATTACAACCGGAGGGCCGAACTCACATACATCAGAAAGTTAAAAGCCCTTAATTGGAGGTGTGACTATTTTGCTAACATTGAGACCCACCTGTTACAACGGTTTGAATTTCTATAATATTTTACTTTTATTCGGATTATCTCCAGAGGAGACTGGGGTGGTGTCCAAACTTTATTCTCAGTGCTGTAGACAACACCAAAATTAGATTAGGCGCATTCAGTATAAAGATAGTAATAAAGAAAAAACAAACATGTTTGTCAAGATTATGACAAGTAAAATTTACTGGACTGATTATCTAAAAATGATGGATCTGTTTAATGAATACATTTCTTTACAGGCCTACTTTTTCAAGCATATTAACTAGATTTTGATAAATCTATTATTACAGGACTGATATTGTATGTAACTGTATGTAACAAAGCTTTTATTATAAAAGTACAAGCTGTTCAATTTAAGTAATGTCTGCCACAGTTCTAGAATGATAATATTTATTAACATTAGCAAAATTGTTGAAAAAATATTCATTTTATGGTAGTATCAGTTTTATTAATGGAAGATTAAAGATGATTAATTGAGCATAGCTTTCAAAAAAAGAACGAGTCTGGTATTTTTCAAGTTGAAATTATTTAATCAAATAGTATATATACATTTATCACAGTGTTCTTAAGTGAAGCAATTTTTATAAATGTTTAAAGATACTTTGCCTGTAATTGTAAGTGTAAAAAAAAGTTAAAAATTAATGAATATGTTCATTCTAAAGCAGTAAAAGTGTTGATTTCAGAAAACATGCCTTATTTATATCTGACATACATATATGATAACAAGAGGAAACTGTAAGAACTACATCTTATCATTGATTCTTGGCACTATTGTTCCTGGGTTAAAGACATATTTCTGCTCCATTGTGGGTGAAGTTTTCATGTAAATAAGGAAATAAAGGAGCACAAAAGCTTGCACTTATCTATGGCTGTTTAGTGGTAAAAAGTATAGTATTAGCAATGAAAATGTAATTTACTAGCAAGTGACATTTTAGAAAAGTAGCTGTTATGCAGAAAGGCACAGTAGCAATACTATGTCGCACATCTAGTATCCCAGGTTTAAATTTTCTGCCTGGTCTTTGTTCGTATGGAGTATGTACACCCTGAGCAATTGTGGGGTTTCCTTCAACAACCCCAAAATAATGCAGGCTAGGCGAAATGGTGATTCCAAAATACACATAAAGTGGCTTCTATAAGCATACAGGAAAACCAACACACCTACAACACCTACAGTTATGTGCAGTGCCAATCATAAAAGAACAACAAGGCTAATAAAATAATGCTCTTGATGCACTGTCATCTTAATATGACAATAGATAAAGCAAGAGTGATGCAGGGAACTGAATTTTTGAAGAAGTCATGATCAAAACACATGAATTAAGAACATATATACTTACGAGGTGTGGCAGAAAAGTAATGAGACTGGCAACACTGCAAGCGATCTGGCGACGCTGCGCTGTTGTCCTTGATAGAGCACATGTATCAGTACCCTCCCATAGCTCAGTGCGAGTTTCAACTCCTTCCGTTAACTACGTGATTTTTGTGACTGCTATTAGCGAAGTTGTGTTTTTGGTTGTGCGTCACGCAAAATGGAACAGCGGAATTTGGAGCAACGTTGTGCCATTAAACGGCAAGTGTGACGTTTGAAAAGTTAAAACTGGCCTATGGGGAACATTCTTTATCCCGAGCTCAAGTTTTTCCCTGGCACAAATCATTTTTGGAAGGCAGAAAACACGTTGAAGATGAACACCGTTCAGGGAGGACTTCAACTTCGAAAACCATTGAAAACATCGAACATGTGAACACTCTTGTGAGATCAGACCGTCGTTTAACATTAAGAATGTTGAGTGAACAGTTAAATTTGAACAGATTTACCGTTCATCAAATTATGACTGAACATTTGCACATGCGAAAGGTCTGTGCCAAAATGGTGCCAAAAAACTGCCCTCTCCATAACAGAATTTTTGACCTCAAAAGGCATTCCTGTGGTTCCCCTGGCCCCTTATTCACCCGACTTCAGTCCGTGTGACTTTTTCCTTTTTCCTAAACTGAAAAATGTCCTCAAAGGACGTCATTTCGGACTTTAGAAAACATCCAAAAGAGTGTAACGGACATGCTGAAGACCATACCGGTTGAAGACTTCCAGCGCTGCCACCAACAGTGGGAACAACGTCTCCATCGGTGTGTAGCTGCCCAAGGGAACTACTTTGAAGGGGATAACATTGATGTTTGAAAAAAATAAAAACTTTGATAAATAAAAAATCCGTCTCATTACGTTTCTGCCACACCTCGTATGTAGAAACAAGTTTTAAAAGAAATCATGCTGGGGGAAACGTACGTGTCTGTATAGGGGTCTGAAAGCAAACCAACTGTGCCCTAAGCATTCATTCATTAAAAATGGCAATTGCAGTATTCATGAATCGAACTGCAGGTAAATAACTCCAAAAGGTGTGATAGGTTGAGGCAGATGTATTTATTTTTCCTGAAAAGGATACAAATACACTTTTTTAAAATAAATGTACAATCTTAAAACAGAGATCAGTACCTTCTTGCCTTGAAAACAGGCGCATTCAGAAAGCAATAAGGCTGATTTTACTTTTGCCTAATGCACCATAGACCCAATTTTTAACCACAAGAAGAGGCAAATGTTTAACATAAGAGCCTGTATCATACATATACATACATTAAAGCATACCAAGATTATGAAAAAAAAAAAACTTACCAAACATATCCCTTATGTAGACTGGAGTATCTGTATATCATCACGTAACTACCAAGTTTCAAATCAAATGTTTCCCCCTGTCTACACACTCTTAATTGCTCATTCTGTTACATTACCCTCTGCAAAAGTGTTTTTTGTTTTCCTTAGCCATGAAAACATTGCGTCAGGTTGTGAAATCTAAGGTTTCAGGATGATTTAGGAAGACCACTATTTGTATGACTTACGTTGTTTAGATTTCCATGTTGTTTTATTTTTTGCCAAGAAAGAAGATTAAAGTGTGTGTGTGTTTAATATCAGTAAAATACAATTAATGCCATTTTAAGAATTTGAGGTTGATTTTTATTTTTGTATTTTTCATTGGATACAGTAAATACTGGCAGATTTGATTCTTTCACCAATTTATTTTTAATGTGCCAGTTTTAAATCAAAATTGTTAAGATATATTTTCCCCTGAGTAAGATTTAACAATTCAATTCTTCTCATTTTTAAATTGAAACTATTTGTTAGTCATTGCACTAAACATTGGATAAAACAAAAATTTAACAAAGCAAATTGAACTAACAAGTTGTCCAAAAAGTGCATAAAATTTTCCATTAAATAAAACAACTCTGTGTAATCAGATGAACAAAAATGTAAATATATCTCACTAATAAGTATAAACACCTTGACTCAGGAAAAGATGCTATCTGTTAACCCCATGTCAGTTTACTTGTTCTGGTTGCTTTGTTGCACTTTGAGAGCCAGCAGGGCTGTTTGCTTATTTGGTTCTGTACAATACTGTCCTATAATTATTATCAATGAATCTTTATGTAATTTTGTGCCTTCCTTAATAATCACCACTGCAGATGCTTTGCAAAGCAAATAATCACACTTTAATTTAAAACTGGAAAAAGGCAACCAACTTTGAATGGGTTTCATATTTGCCCCATTACTTGGACTTGATCAGATCACAAATCTTTTGTGATGTCTGTGCATACATCATGTTGTGAATATTACAATGCCTCTAAAGCAAGGACAGAGGTAGAAATTAAATCCCAGTTGAAATTGTCATAAAATATACATTGTGGTAGAGACTCAACCTTGAAATCCTAAACCCCCACTACACCCATGCTCCAAAGTACTGACGCAAACCAATAATAACAATTTGAATCAAAATTTAAAGAACAGGAAATGAAAATGTCAAAATTTAAACAAGAAACCTAAGCAATACACCAAGCTGCTCATCTCTAGACTAAATTCATGGTCAGTAAATGTGGCAGTTTTTTTTACTTTAAACAAAGTGAGTAATGTGCGCCAAACCCAAAAGAGTATAAAATATGTCAGAGTCGAAAGTTGCAAAACCAAAATTTCAAGAAATGGAAAAAATGTTTAACTTTGTCAAAACAAAAGTAAAAATTAATGAAATTTTAATCATCCATAAAACAAAACCCCTAAATTAAATAAAAAAATATAACTACCAAAGGAGAATCCAAAATAAAATAAAACTAAACATTATCATACACATCCAAACTATTTGTTAAATAGTACATTAAAACAAAAACGACTGTATCTTTCAAGCCATAACCGCTAGAAATGCCCATATCTTATTAAGTTACTGGTACTGTGCAGAAGGACATTTTAATGAAGATTAAGGGTAGGTGCATTCAAAACACAATCCAGAAAGTACTTCTTCATGCAATGGCTTACGGGAATCTGAAACAAAGTGCCACGTGAGGTAGCTGAAGCAAATAACCTAATTACAAATGTGAGATACTTTACAACTGTTGCCAGTATGATGTGGGATCGAAACATCATGAAATGAAATGAGAGTTTAAGGTTGAAATTAGCTTTATCCAATATTGAAAATTAGGGACGGGAATCCACACACCCCATTAGCTTAGTACATATTATCTCCCTACAATTCATATTATTTATCACATTTCCATAATAATTTCTATGTAAAGCACATATGTTTACTTTATTTCCAATTTAGTGTTTACTTAATTCTTATGAACAGCTGGCCTTCTTATTTTTACAAAAAATATATCCTTTAATACCAAATGTGGATTGAAATTACCATGAGCATACATTTTTTTCCAGTTTTACATTTATGCTTTCAATGTATTTTGTGAAAA
Organism: Polypterus senegalus; assembly: GCF_016835505.1. NCBI lineage: Eukaryota > Metazoa > Chordata > Cladistia > Polypteriformes > Polypteridae > Polypterus > Polypterus senegalus. The sequence goes on along the minus strand of NC_053159.1, from coordinate 101,391,014 downwards.
AAAAAGGTTCCAGCGTGTATCATGGGGCCTTAGTTAGTCTCTAGATTAATAATTCTGAATGATAATTTCTAAGAAAATCAGATGCAGAAATATACATTAAAATTTTATGGTTAAACTTTGTAGAAAAAAAACAAAGGATCTTAATAAAGGCTGCTCTAGAAATAACAAAAAAGAATTCTTCCTATTAACTCCACGTAAGATGAATGTAGAAGACTTCTGAAAGTGACTTACTGTAGGTCAAACCTGAAGGCATTACTTTGGAAAAGTCATAAAATATGATTTATGATATTAAACTTGAGTGCATGCCAATGATGTTTTATTGGCAACACTCCAATAATGTGTTATGAAAAATGCACATCATTTCTTTGTTAAAAAAGCAGATTATTAAAATGCTCAAGGCACAAAGACATTGAGTTCAGTACTTCCTAATTATTCCTCCACCTCAGTAGTGTACACAAATAGGAAATGCCTTTTAGAAGTTCACCATATGTTTACAGTCTTATAACATTTGTGTCTAACCCTAAACCGGTCTTCACCTTAACCATTCTTAAAAAAGCTCCATTATACTCATGTGCATTGGCATGGCAAAAGTGTAATAAAGAAAAACACAGTCAAACCATTTTATTATTTACCACATCTTGATAAAAATTATATTATTTATAGTGTGGAGAAAATTAATTATTATATTAATATTGTACAATTGGAAAAAGCGTTAGGGGAAAAGGCACTTGTTGCTGTTTTATTCAGGTGGAAAACAAAGATTGGGATTCACTTTGATTGGTGCATTTCTTTCTGTAGACTTGGCTCACTTGAAGAAACAGATTTTCTTTTTTGACTTTGTTAGCAAAGATTACACCAAACAATTATAATCACAGATAACTTCAGTTTGAAGCAGAAAGCAGATTGTGTCTCTTAGGAACTTTCCTTTACAAATCTTCTCATTTCAGGCTTCACAATGTGAAGGCATTGTAACAGTTCAGTGAACTAGAATAAGTTTAATTTTGACAAATCCCTGGTTGAATTAAATTAAGGTTTTACATAGATGCAAAGATACACTCCATCCATTTGTCTTCTGACCCACTTATTCAGTCATTTAGGGTTGTTGGGAAGCATAGCCTGTCTTAACAGTGCAAGGCAAGAAGCAATTCTGGAGTGTCCACCAACCCACTGCTGAGTATACTCAGTCACACTGGGCTAAATCAGAGTTGATAAATAATCTAACATAAACATATACAGAATGTAAGAGGAAAACCAGACTGTAAAGAGAAAAATATATGCATACACCAGAAGAACTGCACACAGTCAGGATCTGGGCTGAGATTCAAAACCCGGGAACTAAGAGACAGCAGCACTAATCTAAGTTTCAGCATGCCTTGCAGAATTAAGTTTATTTTGTTAATTAACTTTCCTTTAATAGTGTATTGTATTTTTGTTTAAAAGTATCAATAGGTGTTGTATAAATTACAGATTAATTGAATGTCTGGAAGTATTGAAGTTTGGGATGGTATGAAAAACAAATGTCATGCTTGGCATATTACCTTTTATCTTCTGTATTCTGTAACACCTCAATAAGCCAGGGGCATATTGTGAGAATCTGCAGCACATTATCAAAGCCTTTGAAAACATCATAGGCTGTAACTTACCACCATTCAAGTCCTATAGTAGCGCAGGGTAAGGAAGTGTGCCGTAAAGATCATTGTTGAGCTCACCTTGTACACCACGTATTCCAAAGACTTCCCTTTTTCAGTGCCTGAAAACAAAAACAAAACATGATCTAAACAGTTTTTTCCACAAGCAGTTTTTCTGACTAATCAGGTCAGAGCTTTTACTCCATTTCTATGTATAGCTACACGCTGGACTACCTAGACTTTTTTAGCCTGTTTTATCTCTTTATATTGTGTGTCACCATTGCATGCTGCATCATATTTTACCTTTTTATATTTATCTTTTTTGTATTATGTGTTGTCCTTGTGTCAATACTCTCAAGAAATACACACTAGTGTACCTGGCCAATAAAATTAATTCCAATTCTGATTTCACAAGTTTAATAACTACGCTGAAATCTGTCTTCAATATAAGTTAGAAAATGTAGCAGTCTAAGGACAGTCCCCTGAAGCTCCCCACTGATGACCTCACACCAGTTTTTCTGCCAGTGAGTCAGATGAAGTTTTGTAGGTTACCTTTGATTCTTGCAGCTTCTAGTTTCAATATTAATTTTCAGTGTGGGGCTATATAAAAAGCTTTCTGAAAATCTAAGTAAATTATGGTATATACATTGCTTTTGTCAACTATTCCAGCAGCCTGCTCAAAAAAATGAATATAAAAATCATAAATCCATGCTATTACTTTTTTTATTGTTCAATTTTTATACTAGTACTTCTTATTATGGTTTCCGTAATTTTGCATGTCAGAGAAGTAACACATAATGGTCTGTAAACCACCAGAATCCATTTTGTCTCCCATCTTGTAGACTGGAGTCACATTTGCCATTTTCCAGTCATCCTGCATTTCTCTTCTCTGAAGGGACTTCTCAGATATGCCTAATAAGGGTTTATAAATGATGTCTCTTATTTCTTTCCACACAGTTGGCAAAATCCCATCAGGTCTGGGGGTTTTATTAGTCTTCAATGTATTAAGGGCTTGAAGCATATCGGACTCTTTTAATTTAAAATCTATAAATACAGAGTTTAGTTTCATGGGGCATTTCATTTGATTCTTCTTTGTCTTGAGTAAATATTGATTTACTTTATTTGCTATTTCCTACTCATCTTCAGTGATTTCTCCTGTGCATGCCCTTGTGGATTAATTTGTACCCTCGAAAATATATTTATATGTTGTCTACACCATATTAAACTATTACAGAATTGGAGATCTTTTGTCGTTGGTCTTCTTACCACACAAGAGTCTCCAGATATATAGGTAGTATATATAATTTATCTGTTAGGTCATTTATTGCTATTACATTATACCCTTCTTTTCAGTTTTTATAATATGGGTATTACTGTAAGTCAAGTCAAGTTGGAGAGCATGCACTGGTACAGTGTGTTGCCACATCTACCACATGACAAAACAACCTGGGATCCCAGTTGGCAACCCCCACGCAGACACACAGTCCAGTCCCACCCTCCGGAAATGACCCTCTATCTGCCCCAGCCAGGTGTTATGTGGGTGACCCTTTGGCCTGGTCCAGCCACTCGGGTTCCCAACAATGAGGATCTTACAAACTGCATTACCCTTGGGGAAATGTGTCACATGGCCATAGTGCCATAACTGACTCTGCCTCACAATGCAGGTAATGTGCCTGATTCTGGACTTAATGAGCAACCACTTATTCGACACAAAGTCAAACCAACGGTACCCGAGGATTCTCCAGAGAGACACAGTACCAAAGGAGTCCAGTCTTTGTCTCAGGTCACTGGATAGCATCAATATCTCGCAACCATATAGCAAGACAGGAAGCACCAGGACTCTAAAGACTTGAACCTTCGTCCTTTTGCATAAATATCGGGAGCACCACATACCCCTTTCCAGCGACCTCATGACCCCCATGTTCTCCCAATCCGTCTACTGACTTCATAGGAAGAGTCACCAGAGACATAAATTTCACTGCCAAGGTAAGTAAACCTCTCGACAAGGTCGACACTATCTCTGCAAACAGACACACTGCTAATGGCTGTGCCCAAGAGGTCATTAAAGGCCTGGATTTGGTTTTTATCCAGGACACTCGCAAGCCCAGACACTTTCAGACTCCTCACTCAGTCTCTCGAGCGCCCCGATCAGAGCTTTCATTGACTCCGAAAAGATCACAGCATCGTCAAGATCCGTGAATCTTTCTTCACCAACAGATGCCCCACAGCCGCTGGACCCCACGACCTTGCCCAACACCCAGTCCATGCAAGCATTGATCAGAGTAGGAGCAAGAACACACCCCTGACGAACCTCAGAATCAACTGGGAAAAACAGAGGTTCTGCCTCCACTCTGCACAGCACTCACAGTACCAGTGTATAGGCCAGCCATGATATCAAATAACCTCGAGGGGATCCCGCGAACCCACAAGATGTCCCACAAGGCAGCTGAATCAACTGAGTCGAACACCTTATGAAAATCGACAAAGGCTGCAAAGAAACTCTGCCGATATTCGCGTTTGCGCTCCATGAGAACCCTTAGTGCCAGGATGCGGTCGATGGTAGACTTCTTAGGCGTAAAACCAGACTGTTCCGTTTGCTGGTAGGTGAGCAAGTGATCATGGATCCTATTGAGGACGACCCTAGCAAGGACCTTACCTGGCACTGAGAGCAGTGTTATCCCCCTCTAGTTGCTGCAATCCAGGCGATCACCCTTCCCTTTCCAGATAGGGACAACAAGTCCCGTTTTCCAGTCAGTTGGGATGAGTCTCCCAAATGGAAGCAAAGATTGCTTGCACAGCTTTACCACCATCCTGGAGAAGTTCACCCCGGATACCACATATCCCTGCAGCCTTCCCCCCCGTCAGCTAGTTCACCACCTGTGCAATCTCAGTGAGATTGGGTGGTTCACAGCTAATTGGAGGATCAGCCTCAAGAACCGTGGACCCAGAGATATCCAACGTCCTAGCCGGAGGATCAGCTTTGAACAACTGCTCAAAGTAGCCAGCCCAGCGGGTCACAATTGCAGTGTCATCCGGAAAGACCGTTCCAGCAGCCACCTCTCCGAGGAACAGATTCGGATGTGTGTAATGCTTTGATTCCTCTGTAAGCAGGATGTGGGTCGCTAGACCACAGATGGTGTGTCACTTGCTCACATATTCCCCTAACAAACTCCTCTTTATCTGCCCTCAGAGCCCTCACAGTCAACCTTCTCAGTTCCAGGTACAGACCAGAGTTGCCATTGAGCCGTGTGCTGTGACGCCTTTCGATGATATCCAGGGTGCCTTTCGAGTGGGAACACCGGTAATACCAACACAACCCTCAGCAATCTTCAGGGTCTTGTCATGGAAGGTCTCCCGCATCATATGAGTATCGGCAGTTGTACCCAAAAGTACAAGTTCCTCACACAAACTGCGTACAAACTCATTAGAAACAGCATGATCTTGGAATCTGGCCAAGTCCAGGCTCATTTTCCTAGTATGTGGTAACCTACTGGACCTAAGCTGGATCCTAACAGTAGCAACAACCGCACCACCAGTATTGGAGTACCAAATCCAACAATGTGTTCTGGGTGCTGGAACCAGGATCCCACAGCCCCTGACCTTTTGCAAAATCAAGGAACATGGAGCAACTTTCATCATGGGGACTAAGACAATCCTCATAGCCAGCCCTGTCAGTGCCAGTTGCTGCATTGAAGTCACCCATGACCAGAGGAGTGCCACCTCGTGGGCACCCATCAACCACCAAGTGAAGATGCAAATAAAATATCTCCCTCGCTGAGACGTCACTCACTGCCGCCAGAACATACACTGAGACAACAAACAAGGCACCCAGGGAGTGCCATAATCTGAGTCTCATAATACTCTTGTTGAAAGAAGTGATATCGGACACCATCGGAAGAAGCCAATCCGCTACAACAACAGCTACTCCCCGAGTATGACAGCCATCACAGCGACCAGACCAATAAAAGGTGTATCCACCCACAGAGATCTGGCCAGTCCCCAGTCTGAACACCTCAGAGAGTGCCACCACTGAAATGCAGAGTTTACGCAGCTCCTCTGACAGCAGAGGAAGATGATCATCTTGCCGGAGAGACAAGATGTTCCAAGTGCCTACCCGAATGGGCCTTCTCATATTGGGACTCGAGTGCTGCCGTACATCGGGCGATGCCTCAGCACCACATCAATTCCGATCCCCCAGCACCACATCAATTCCAATCCCCAACAGACCTGACCTGACCTCATTGGCTCTCCAACGGTTTAGATTCTTCCAGCGATGGGGCTCCCGAGGGCTTTCCCCCATCCCCTTCATGATGCGTGCAGCCTTCCTATGGGCGGCTGAAGCAGAGCTACTCCCGCAGAGTCCTTTCTGTCATGTCAGAGCTGTGTGAGGTTTTTTCATGGTGGCTGGAGTGCCAATTGTGCCACCAACCCCCATGATTTCCCTGTAAGTTGGAGGACCGCTTGCAGAGCCGGATGGAGTTTAACGTCATACCCAGGACAGCTCATTTCAATACTTTAAGGTGCTTTTATGCTTGCAATCTCCTCTTGATTATCTCTTCATATTTCATTTTTGTTTATTACTTATTCTTATCAAATCCTTGAACTGTAAATTTAAAAATGCATTGTAGTGGTTTTGGTCATTTGAACTGCCTTGTGATGTTTATAAAATAAAAATGAATGGCAATTCATAATAATAGAAGTAAAACACCTTAAATCCAAACATATCAAACAATAGTTTTAAACATTGCTTATTTTAATTCAAAACCTACTAAAAATATACTTTGTAATACTCATTTTGTTAACACATCGTCCTAATCATCTGAATCAAACATGTGGTATGTGTCACAGGACTCAAACAGTTGAATAGCTTAGTACTTCTGACATCTATTCAAAAAGTTACTGCAGTTATAGTTGCAAGGTTAACAAACAACATTTATGTAGTTGCTTCATTGCACTTATGGTGGTGAAGTACTGAAACACAAGCAAGAAAACAAGTTAAGAAATTATTCACGGAGCTGACAAATTTACAGATTTCTGTACCCAACTACAGGCAGATGTGAGACTACATTCTCTTCATCTTCTTCTGAATAACAAGTATTTTACCAATGGAGAAGGATCATGAGCTATCAAAGGTATTTTAAATAAGAACTTAAAAATCTGATGGTCTTATAGTTTAACACTTTTTTTGAAGATTACGTTTATAAAATAGAATGTTCATGTGCAATATACTATTATGTCTGCCATCATATCATCATCTAATAAATAAATATATATATATATATATATAAAGTAAAAAGCTAATTGGCTGCAAACAGGCAGTTCCCTTAACAGACACCTAAACTGATAGTCACTTGGTGTTTACATTTGCTGTTAAGAACTGTTCATATTTTTATTAATAGTTACATTTCAAAACTTGCATGTTTAGAGGACTTTCAAAAATACAGTGGAACCTCGGTTCACGAACGTCCCGGTTCATGTACAACTCGGTTCACGACCAAAAAGCTCGCCAAACTTTTGCCTTGGTTCACAACCACACACTCGGTATCTGAACAAGCCAGTTTCCCTTGCCTGTCTGAGCTGAGCTGAGAGAGAGAGAGCAAGAGCGAGCACGTGCCTGCTGGGGGGGGGAGGAGATTGCTTCCGTGTTTGCTGAACAAGCCAGTTTCCCTTGCCTCCTGAGCTGAGAGAGAGAGAGCGAACCATCCCCCCCACCACAGGCAGCCTGAGAGAGAAAGAGAGCTGCCATGCTTTTTCATTTAAGCAAAGCTGCTCCTTGTTCATTGTTTTCAATAAGACGTGCACTTTCATTGTGCTCTACAGTATTTTGTGTGCTTTTGCAGTTAACTATGGCTTCTAAGCAAGTGAAGAGTGGTCAGGAGAAAGTTTTGAAGAAAACTGAAATCGAAGTAAAGAAAGAAATTACAAGAGGTGGAAAAACTGTTTACCAGTTTACTCATTTACCAATCTGAGAACCCTCGTGCTTTCAAGCAGCATAATGTAAACAAAGCCAGACTGCCAGTAATGTGGAGGGTCACAAGAACTTTCTTTTTGGAATGGCTGCATGAGGCTTTCACTCCCACCAGCTAAACCGCTAAAAGCACCAGAAACCCAAGAAATCACCTGAAGGAAAACACTTCATGCCAGAACTCGTCTCATGCAAGGTTAGTTTTCTTGGTGGTTTTTGTATTACGGATTTTTCAAAAGTTACATTTTTTAGTTCATAATGCGATTTGTTGCAATGTCATTTTTCTCTTTTTTCAAATGTTCGCTTTTTTCCTTGTGCTTAAAACTCATGAAAGTGTTTACAGATGAAGTTTTTCATAGCGAGATTAGGTGCGAGTGCTTAAAACTCATTAAAAAAATTGTTTACATGGAGGACTTCATCGTGTGATTTGTTGCAATGTTACTTTTTTGGTTGCTTGTGAGTTGGTTTTTAAATGCAGTTTGGATTTGTGCGATGTTTTCTGCTGTGCTTAAAACTCATTTTAAAAATATTGTTTACAGCGATCAGGCTTTAAGTTTAATAGCGTGATCTCCTGCAGTGTTACTTATTTGGTTGCTTGTGAGTTGGTTTTTAAATGCAGTTAGGATTTGTGCGATGTTTTTTTTCTGCTGTGCTTAACTCATTTAAAAAAAAAATGCTGCGCGAGCACGGGCAGCTGACAGGGAAGGGATGGGAGGGGGATAGGGGTGGGTGGTGTGTGTGTGTGCGTGTGTGCGTGCGCGCGCTACAGAGAGAGAGAGCGCGTGTGAGCCAGGCTGCTCCTGTAGCTGAGGTGGGAGGGAGGGAGGGGCTTTGGTGGTGTGTGTGCTACAGAGAGAGAGAGAGCGCGAGTGAGCCAGCTCGTGTAGCTGATCAGGGAGCCTGGGTGTTTTGTGTCAGTGTTATTCAATGTTTTTACATTAGTTTACTATTACACTGTGCATTCGATGGTGTAATTAACTATATTTGTGCTTAATCTTTACATATTTTTACATATTTACATACAGTTTGTACAGTCTGGAACAGATTAATTGTATTTACATACAATCCTATGGGGGAAACTGCTTCGGTTCACGACCAACTCGGTTTACGACCAAAGTTCTGGAACGAATTATGGTCGTGAACCGTGGTTCCACTGTATGTCTGGAAAATTTGAGATTTCGAGAGGCAAACATAGAAACCTAAGAAATTTGACAAATGTGAGGTGACCATTCAGTCCATCAAGCCAGTTTTTATATCTAAAATCTAAGCTGTCCAAATATCTCATCCAGATACTTCTTAACGGTTGTCAAGGGTTCTGCTTCAATTATGTATCTCTGTAGTTCATTCAGAGTCCCACAACTCTTTGCATAAAGAAGTGCTTCCTGGCTTCAGTTTTAATTGCAGTTCCCCTAAGTTTCCATAGATATTCTTTACTGGCTGATATTTTAAAAGGAACTTATCAAGCTGATATTAATCACATTTTTGTCAAAATCAACAAAAAATATACAGTGGAACCTCGGTTTGCGAGCATAATTCATTCCGGAAACGTGCTCGCAGTCCAAACACTCGTATATCAAAGTGAATTTCCCCATAAGAAATAATGGAAACTCAGATGATTCGTTCCACAACCCAAAACTATTCATAAAAAAATTATCAGTACAAAATATAAAGTAAAAATACATAAAACAAATTAACCTGCACTTTACCTTTACAAAGAATCATGGCTAGTGTGAGTGAATTTCTAAACTCTTGTGGGATTCCACCCAACGGGACGACACGCGGAAGAGTGTCCCAAAGCAATCACAGTCTCCCAGTGCTGTAGCAGTTCGCCGTATAAGCGTATCCAAAAATAATCGCGGACATGCAGATGGAGAATAGGAGACGATTGCCCTCAAGAGAAGAGAGAGAGACGTGTGCGCGAGTGATATAAGGAGACAGAGTGACATGTGCGAGCGAGAGAGATAAGGAGAGAGAAACGTGCACGAGCGAGAGGGATAAGGAGAGAGAGAGAAGAACCATCAGCTCAGTTGTGATCACATGACGCTGAGTAGACAAAGTGTATCCATACTACTCGTATTGCAAGACATCGCTCGTTTATCAAGACAAAATTTATTAAAAAATTTAGCTTGTCTTGCAAAACACTTGTAAACCAAGTTACTCGCAAACCGAGGTTCCACTGTATATGATATACTAAAAATTGTATTATTAATAAATATGCAAACCAGGTAGGTAATGGATACAGAATTGCAATAATAGAGTATGATCTAATATTTTGTTGTGTGAATTAATGATCAAACTGTACACTGAGTATTACTGATCAAGAATGTATTATATAGACCAGTGCCGTGGAAATTTGTTATAGAACTAAAACTGTTGATTGCAATGATAAAAACATGGAAAAGTAAGTCCTTACACGTAATTGGCTCAAATCATCTCATATATGCTGTATTTCTCTTCTGGTTCGTCCTGCTTCCGCTAACCGGTCCCGCCCACACGCAGCTGACACGGCATCTCTCGATTCCTGTTCGTCCTCTTCCAAACCTTTCCCCACGCTCCCTGTGGTTCCTCTTCAAATCCGGTCCTGCCTACACGCAGCCGACATGGCATTTTTCAATTCTTATTCGTCCTCTTCCAAACCCTTCCCCCACGCTGCCTGCAGCTCCTCTTCAAAACTGGTTCCACCCACATGCAGCCGATACGGCATTGCTCGATTCTTATTCATCCTCTTCCACAGATAACTCAACTTCCTGGCCACGGACCATACTGTTTTAAAATACACAGGCAAATTTTTCACCAAATCTCGACACTATACGCTAATACTTCTACCTCTCCAGGATATGGACAGTTGTATGTTTTTGACACAGCGCAAGCTACTGAAGTACGCTTACAAAATAAAGTAAACTCTGCAAGCAGTGAAAATTTACTTCTCCAGCTAGATTCCATGCTCAGAACCATCAACCCTAAATCATACAAACACATGCATGAAATCACTTAGTCCAATCCAACAGCATCTGTACGAATGGTTTGCAAGGAAAACCCTGGGCAGGATTTACAAAGATGCAATGCACCGACATGTTACACTGATGTTGCAGTGATTTTCGTCGGAGAAGATGGCGAACCCCACGCTCAATATGAATTGCAATCCTATGGTTTACCCACTTTTATTCCCTTATGGAAACATTGGCTGGCACAAAGATTAACAACATGTTCCTGATAAAAGAACCGCCAACCGAATCAGACTTACTCAATGCCAATTTTACGTGTTGAGATGAAAATAAATCACCAAAATGATTATAAAGGTTTGGGGATTGGCCCCGTATAATATTGAGAACTGAATTGGTCAAGATGAGTATCAAAAACGATATCAGACATTCAACAATCAGATGGAGTTTCTGTCGGCTTTTATATCATGGCCAAGATGACTACAGGAATTGGTAAAAACAGGACATGATGTCATTCACGGGAGCCGGAAGTGACATCATCATGGCGGGACTGGAAGTGACGTCATCCACGGGAGCTGGAAGTGACATCATCATGGCGGGACCGGAAGTGACGTCATCAAGTGGAGATTATGAATATGGAAGTGTCTGTTGCAGGTACATAACAATTATTTATCTTCTTTAGTTCTGTAGGATTAGAAAGAGAGGCATTAGCACCATCATACAACCCCCCATCTTGTAACCATTCACTCACCTCTAGACCTGTTGATTGCCTCCTAAGCGCATGTGTGTGACATGACGCCCCCTCCAGCCCAGACCCATCAGGTCAGGCGGCCTGCACTGAGAGGTCAAAGGTCCGGGAAAGAGCACCAGCGTTGGCTTGTAGAGAACCTCGACAATAAGTGACTCTGAACCTGTAAGGTTGTAAATCTAAGAACCACCTGGTGACACGAGGATTAGACTCTCGATTCAGGGCCTTCCACTGTAAAGCAGCATAATCCGTCACCAGAGTAAATTCCCGTCCCAACAAGTAGTATCTTAGTTGTGTCACAGCCCACTTGATTGCCAAGGCCTCATGTTCCACCTCCGCATACCTGGTCTCCCTATCCAACAGTTTCCGGTTGAGGTATAAAACGGGGTGTTCAGTCCCATCGATGCACTGGTTTAACACGGCGCACAGTCCTGTGTCCGATGCATCAGTCTGGAGGATAAAAGGATAACAAAAGTTAGGAGATTTTAACACAGGTGCTGACGTCAGGGCCGATTTTAAGCCAATAAGTTACAAAATGCGGCTTCAGTACTTGAGTCCCATATCACTTTAATGGGAGCCTTTTTCTTTGTTAAATTTATAAGAGGTGCAGCTCTCTCAGAAAAACGAGGAACAAAGCGACGGTAGTAATTTTCCAAACCTAAGAAAGCTTGTACCTGCCTCTTAGTGATCGGACGGGGCCATTTGACAATGGCATCAATTTTAGAACACTGTGGCTGAACCGAACCACCACCCACTAGATAGCCCAAATATTTGGCTTCATTTAAACCAAAGAAACATTTCTTTGGGTTAATATGAAGACCAGCTTTAGCCAGTGTGGTCAGAACGGACTGCATGTGCTTTACATGATCCTTCCATGTGCCAGAATAGATGACAATGTTGTCCAGGTAGGCAGTACTATAGGATTTGTGGGGCCGTAACAGTGTACCCACCAGACACTGAAAAGTCGCTGGTGCCCCATGCAACCCAAAAGGGAGGACCTTGTAATGCCAGTGTCCACTAGGGGTACTAAAGGCGGTCTTTTCTTTAGCAGAATCCGTTAAAGGAATTTGCCAGTACCCTTTGGTCATATCAAGAGTAGTTTGAAATTGAGCATCACCCAGCCTCTCATCATCTACCTGGGGCATGGGATAAGCATCAAATTTAGAAACCTAATTGAGTCGTCGGAAGTCATTGCAAAACCTCCACGACCCATCCAGTTTAGGAATTAAGACGATTGGACTAGACCATTGGCTATACTGTAACTCTCTTCAATAATATCCATCTCTAGCAATCGTCGAATTTCCAATTCAGCTTCAGTTTTTTTGGCCTGTACGATCTTTCTCAGACAATAACCCCTGGGTCTGTAACAATGTCATGTTCAATCAGCGCAGTGCGTCCTGGTTGTTCGCTTACTACTTCAGGTATGGACAGGATAGTTGATTCCGACTCCTGTTTCTGGAAATCTGATGACTGATCACCGAAATTAAGGGATTGATATTCTACAAAAAGGGAGTGTGGCTGACCGGAGGGAGACTCCGCCTCTCTTTACTTCCACGGTTTCAGCAAATTGTATGATAAACACACTTGTTTGGTTGACGATTAGGTTGTTTAAGTAAATAATCAACATTAACTTTTTGTTCCTTAATTTCATAAGGCCCTTGCCAATGAGCCAATAATTTAGAGTGTGAAGTAGGAATGGGCACCATGACACGATCTCCTGGTTGAAATTCCCGGAGGGTGGTGTTTCGATTGTAATGACGAGACTGCGCTGCTTGAGCCTTTTCCATATGTTCTTTTAGGAGGCCGAATTTTATTTAATCTATTGCATAATTGTGCAATATATTCCAATATATTAGAGGATGAGAGGACCTCTTCTTCCCAACCTTCTTTTAACATATCTAATAAACCACGGGGTTGTCTTCCATGAAGGAGTTCAAAAGGAGAAAAACCCATGGAGGTCTGTGGGACTTCACGATAGGCAAGGAGAACAAGGGTGAGTAACTGATCCCAGTTCCTCCCGTCCTCACTAACTACCTTGCGCAACATCTGTTTAAGAGTTTGATTAAATCGTTCTACCAGCCCATCGATTTGAGGGTGATAGACTGACATTTTCAGATGTTTGATTCGGAGTAACCTAGCAACCTCCCTGAATGTTTCTGAGGTGAAGGGAGTTCCTTGGTCTGTTAAAACCTCTTTGGGAATCCCTACATGCGTGAATATCCCTACTTATTCCCGTGCAATTGTTTTTGAATTTGCTGAGCGCAATGGAACAGCTTCTGGGAACCGCGTGGCATAATCTACAAGTACAAGTACAAGTATATATTTATGACCTCGTAGAGAAGTTTCAATGGGTCCAACAAGGTCAACTCCTACTCTTTCAAATGGTATGTCAATTAGGGGAATGGGAATAAGAGGAGCGTGGCTCTTTCTAGGAATCTGACGAATCTGACACTCTGGTACAGGAACGTCTGACTTCCTCATTTATTCCTGGCCAATAAAATCTGAACTTAATGCGTTCTAAAGCTTTTTTGGACTCCAAATGGGCTCAGAGTAAATGAGCATGTGCTAATTCACACATCTGATGAAGGTAGGATCGTGGAATTAACAGTAACTCCTTTATTACTCCCTCATGTTCAGCCACGCGATATAATAAATCATTTTTTATAACAAAGTAAGGCATTCGTGGTATAGTCTCACCAGACATATGTCCATTTACTGAAACAACTGAATTTCTCGCATTTTTCAAGGAATCATCATTCCATTTCTCCCTTTTAAAGGATAGAGAAGTAAATTTAAATTGAGAAGTTAAATCGATAATGGGGTGTTGGGATATCGAGGGGCAGAGCCTCAGTCGCATGAGGCGCTGCGGGAGGTGGAATGCCTCTCGTAGTGCTAGATGTGCCTTCGTTTCCATTTTCTATGGTGTCAATTTCATTATTAAGGAAGCTAATACATGGCGTGGAGGCAATCATATCAGCTGTACTACCATCCATTATCAGGCCCTGTTTTAATACAAGAACAGTTTTTGTTTTTCCGCTATTAATTTGGGACCAGTTTTGTCCCAATATTACTGGATACGGAGGTTCCGTCATTACGGCCACTGTTAGTTTATTCATGACGGTTTCTACCGTAATAACATAAGAGGCAGCTCTATAGTATCGGGTGTCCCCGTGCATACATTTTAAGCTGATCTTATGATTTAACCATTGTTGTAGTAAAACAAATCGATGAGCAACAATAGATATGTTACTCCTGGAATCAAATAATGCCATTACTTTATATCCATTCAAAACAACTGCTCCTGTACATGGAGAAGACAAGGGGTTAACAACAGCACAACACCTCTCTCCCTTTCCGAAGGAACAATCCATCAGCTCTAGCAAAGGGCACACAGTGAATAGATGTCCCAGCCCTCCACATTTGAAACAGCGTGGAGGCAGGGCGGTTCTTTCTTTCTTCTTGGTGGAGACATCAATATTAAATCGGGTGGGCTCGGTAAAAGGCACACGAACCTGTCGGGTTTGGCGAGAGTACCTTTCTGATCCGCCTGATTTACAGACCCCCCAGTGCCGATCCACCACCACCACAAGACTGTCCATTGAGGTTACTTCCTGCTTGCGGACCTGCTGGGTGAGATTCTCTGGGAGTGTGTTGATAAAGGTTTCAATCGTTAGTAACTCAGCCATCCTTTGAGCACTGTTCACATCTGGCCTTAGCCAGTGGCCCACTTTGCCCCAGACTTTGTACACTTGTGTACGTACCGGTCTTTCGGGGTCAAATTTCCACTCACGCCACTCCCTTGCCTTCTGTGCTGCAGATATGCTGTAGCGTTTAAAGATTTCCTGCTTCAGCAGATCATAATTGGAGGACTGCTCCTCAGGCAGATTCTAATAGGCCCTCTGCGCTCCCCCCTTCAAATAGGGAGCCAGAACGTATGCCCACTCTGACTGAGGCCAGGCATTACGTTTGGCGGTCCGTTCGAAAATCAAGAAACATGACTACACGTCATCTCCTTGTGGTAAATTAGTGAGTTGAGGAGGTACTGACCTTGATGTCTCCACTCTTATGGCTGCTGCTGCGCATACCTTGGATTCCACCAGTCTTGTCCGGGTATCTCCCAGTTGAATTTTTACTTGTTGCAGCTCTGCTGCTAAGGTGTTCAGAACTGTATTCAGGTCTTGTCCTTCTGTCATGATGAACAAATATCCTGCTGGCTATGCCAATTGTGATGAAAATAAATCACCAAAACAATTATAAAGGTTTGGAGAATGGCCCCGTATAATATTGAGAACTGAATTGGTTAAGATGAGTTTTAAAAATGATATCAGGCATTTGCAATTCAGATGGAGTTTCTCTTGGCTTTTATATCATGGCCAAGATGGCCACAGAAAGTAGTAAAAACAGGAAATGATGTCATCCACGGGAGCCAGAAGTGACGTTATCATGCCGGGACTGGAAGTGACGTCATCCACAGGAGCTGGAAGTGACGTCATCATGGCAGAACCGGAAGTGACGGCATCAAGTGGAACCGGAATTGAGGTTATGAATGTGGAAGTGTCTGTTGCAGGTACGTAACAATTATTTATCTTCTTTAGTTCTGTAGGATTAGAAAGAGAGGCATTAGCACTATCATACAACCCCCCATCTTGTAACCATTCACTCACCTCTGGACCTGTTGATTGCCTCCTAAGAGCACGTGTGTGACAGCATACAGATTATCAATAGGGAATACATTTAGTATTTTGCACTCCAGCGGCAAACTATTCCAACAGTACGTCGTAGATGCGTATGTTAAAACAGAGGACTCGCGTCTCAACCTTCTCAGATTACATCAACAAGATCTGCGCGTGGAACAATACAAAGGACTATCAGATGCACTGCAAGCAAAGGCTGAAAATAACAATATACGTGTAAGCAAAATGATCATATTACCGTCCACATTTCCAGGAAGTCCAAGATACATGCAAAACTATTGCTGTACGTGCCTTTTTCTATGGTTAGATCTTTCGACTCATTATCTGTCGTCACCAGCAAAACACCTATTTACAACTGTGTCTCCCAAGAAGTATTTCTTTCTTCTTGATTTCTGAATTCCTTTCTCACCATTTTCTGTTCCTATTCTTACACTGCCATATGCTACGGTGGGTGCCAGCTAGTGTTTTATATTTTTAACTTGTGTTTCATTTTTGCTCATGAGATGGAACGTAATTAAATTTATTTAGTCTGTGATTAAACAGCACTGCTTTCGGCTCCATGGATAAATGAATAAGTAAATGTTTTATCTGTTAAGTGTGTTATAGAGCAATTTCACACAAAAGAACCATACAACTTATAAAAGCGAAAAAAAACCTGGAATGTTACAGGAAACATGAAATGTGGAATATCTGGTGAAATATCCTGATTCTTGAAATACGTAGTATAACCTTCTGCAATTTATGCCTTCCACTTTAAAGGCCACAACTAATGATGTTAATCAACAATTTCCATTTAAATAATTTAAAGCATCAGGAAAATATTTTAGAAAACATAATAATAAGCCCAAGCATTGCAAGTTAATTTAGTGGGAATATGTTCAGAAACATTATGTAATTTTCTTTATGTACAGAGTCCTGTATAATAAAAAAGGTAGTAATTGATCCAAATTTGGGGTGGCACAGTGGTAGAGTTTCTGCCTCATAGTAAGGAGGCCAGGGTTTTCATCCTGGGTCCTTCCTGCATGGAGTTTACATGTTCTCCCCATGTCTGAATGGGTTTCCTCCTACAATTCAAAGACATGCAAGTTAGGTGGATTGGTGGTACTAAATTTTCCCTACTGTGTGGTTAGGGTGTGTGTGCGTGTGTTCGCCCTGCAATGGACTGCTGCCCTGTTCAGGGTTTGTCTTTGCCTTCCACCCTATGCTGGCTGGGATATGCTTCTGCAACCCTGTTCAGGATACAGCGGGTTAGAAAATGACTGACTGACTGATCCAATCTTTAGATTTTTTTCTTAGGAAATTTTGATACCCCCACACATGTCCTATTTTATGTGATTTAGCTATTCTAAAAAATATGATTATACAGTATATTTCATTTACAAAAATGTATTACCTTTTCTTAAGTTTATTTTCTTGTAAACTTCTAGATAAAAACACAACAGAGATCATGAGAGACACCAGAATTAGACAAACAAATGTTACTATAAGGACCATACCTTCTTCCTGACAGATTACACTAAGGCAAGAGAAAAATGGAAAATCAATGGGAATCCAGTATCTCAACCAGGAGCTTCCATTGATTTTGTGTCCCTGTGGGAAAACTGCTTAAGGTGTCCAATTACCAACATGTCGCTCCTGAATGCATAGGTCTCTAATTTGTTCTCTCCCTTCAGAGTTTTTAAACTATGTCAATTGACACAGTGAACAGGTTTATTAAAGATCATGTTGAGAGGAACCTTTCCTTACTTAAATGCTGTCAGCTACAGTGTGGTGGTATGCTAGGAATGATACCCTCTAATCAAGAAATCTATTTTTTGATAATGACAAGAGAAATTACATGAAAAGCAAAGACAATCGATACATTATTAACATGGTTAGAAGTTCTAGCTCAATAAAAATGACATTATGATTTACAAATGGCTATGAGGATTTGGTAAAAGTATTAATGAAAAATTGCTTATCTGGTTCATTATTTTTATACAAAATTTGATGTTTTACAGATTGCAGGCTTCAATCAAGTACTCACACATTTCCTTTTTCATTCTTATTATCTCACTTAATATTTTTAATTAAGGAATTATTAAACCGTTTTTACATATAACTCTTTTCTAATTGTATCACATACCTTTGACTACTAAGCAATAGATACAGGCCAGGGGAAGAAGCTCAGCACTTAGAACTCTTATTTAGAGAACTAAAACTGTCACCTCACGTTTATTATCAAGAGGTAAGCAATCACCTGGAGCCATAATGTAGAAAGGACTGTGGGAAAAGGAACTGCACATTAGCTCAAAGGTAATTCCTCATGAAGCTAGGATGGTCCAGCTAGAGCAATGTGTAATTAGGGCTCGAAAAACTGGTTGTCGCTTCACAGAGAAGGCAGCATTAATCCTTTAGCTGTGAGACTGCTATTTTAATATTGTTGTTGTGAAGTCACCCATTTAAAAACTTTATACTTGAATTGCAACAAGTGAGTCTAAGATTGTCTTTAACAAAAATACATTTTTTTAACCAATGACTGGCAGACATGTTTTACGTGAAATTTGACTTTTGTACACTTCTTATAAGCAGGTTGTATCCAGGACAGATAATCATCCAAGTAAAACATGAAAACATGTAAAGATTATAAATAATGAAATGGTAAGAAAGCTGCACAAAACCAATGGCAAACAAACTACTACTGAGAAATATACTTGTAAAAATCCAGTTTAGCCCCTTGACACTCTGAAATCAATTAAGAATGTTATCTTGTATTATTATGTCTTTGTGTATTTATCAAATAAGAGCTTACATACCTTTTTAAAACAGTCAGATTAATTTCACTTAATTTTGAATGCCTTACAAAGATGGATAATTTTATTTTAATTTACTTTGAATACAGCATAAAAGAACATTTGCCTGTAGTTCTATAAACATTACTGAAGATGCTACATTTATCTGAGAAACTTGACAAGCCATTTTGATGAGGAAAGCAGTACAGTTTAAGAAAATATTAATGATTAATGTATGATGTTAAACATAAAAATACAATAACTTCTGTGTAATCACCATGTGTCATTTTCTTATGTGTGTGCAGTCAGTCCCAAAATGAATATAAGTAAGTTTAATGTTGAATTTTACTATTGTTCTGCATTTCACTCATTGTTCCCAGAACTTGTAAAATGAAGACAATTAATGTGTTATATTATATTTCTACTTTTTTAAAACACATAATCCACTTCATGGTTATTATATTATATTATCAGTCAGTCCGTCATTGTCCAACCCGCCATATCCTAACACAGGGTCATGGTGGTCTGCTGGAGCCAATCCCAGCCAACACAGGGCACAAGGCAGGAACAAACCCTGGGCAGGGCGCCAGCCCACCGCAGGATACATACACACCAAGCACACACTAGGGACAATTAAGGATCGCCAATGCACCTAACCTGCATGTCTTTGGACTGTGGGAGGAAACCGGAGTACCCGGAGGAAACTCACACAGATACGGGAAGAACATGCAAACTCCACGTAGGGAGGGCCCAGGAAGCAAACCCAGATCTCCTTACTGCGAGGCAGCAGCGCTACCACTGCGCCACAGTGCCGCTCCATATTATATTATATTATATTATATTATATTATATTATATTATATTATATTATATTATATTATATTATATTATATTAAATCCACTTTATGCTATTTTCAGTTCCTTTACCCTTGTGAGCATTGTGGTTATGTCAGTAGAGTCAAAATATTAGAAAGAGAAAACAACATTTGAGGGAACATTTCTGCTAACTACCTAAGATGAATCAATTATTATCCCTATAGTGTGTAAATAATTTATTGCCCCTCGAATCAATTTACAATGACCAAACGATTTAACCATGACATGATGCAGAATGCATATAAACCAGAAAGGCAGCACTTACTTAAAAAAAAAAAAAATTTGAGATATTCTATTGGTCTATTTTAGTTAGTATAATGCGACTTACATATTGCAAATATATTGTTTTGTAAATGTTACACTTGTTTAAGGAGTTTTAAAGTTGATAAAGAAATGATGGGGCAAAAGTATCTTCATAATGACAAAGGTAGGTATCCAGCAAGAGTCACATAGAAAGAAGATGCCCTGGATTGGAATTTTGTACATGCTTCTTTAGGGTACAATGTGACAGAGAAGGGAGACAGAGATCATGGCACTGTGGGAGAACGTCTGTAACATTTGTTAATGATGCTAGGGGGCAGGAAGTCCAACATACAGTACATTAAACAAACAATGAGCAGGAAGACCTGAATTTTGACTTTAAAATCTGGAATGACAAAAGGGCCTCTGAGTTGCAACAAGTCTAATATCAGTTTTAGGGGGAGAGAGAGAGAGAAAGATATGTTATATTGTGGTAAAGCCACCTCACTTGATAGACAGACAGCAGACATGTTTGAATCTGACCCAGTGGAAGGAGCATTCTTCTTTTTTATGTTAATTTTAGAGTTTGCATTATTTGTATGTTTTGGTGAATAGACTATGACGCATTGAAATTCATACACTGTTTAGGCACCTTGTCCCTAAATGTAGCATGCCAAATGGATTTCATATTGGTAACTGCTAAACAAAAATTTGGTTACAAAAAAAGCAAAACATACTAGACTATGGCAATGTTAATCTAAAATGTACTGCTTAATATAGTTAAAATGCAATTTTCTATTGATATTCACCACTTTATCTTATGATTATCAATTAAATATTTAATATGATGCCTTCAAGTCATACTACATTAAAGATAGATAGATAGATATATAGATCTTTATTTGTCCAAAGAATAACATTTGAAATTAATAAATATATACATCAATATATACCCACAGAGTATGGGTTTAACACACACCAGAATGACTAAAAAGAAGGAAGACATCTGACCAAATGTATCCGGCCTGTCATGGAGGCTAAGTGATTAGTGTCCAACATCTCCAGAGATTAAATTCTTAAGCCATGCACAGACTGAATTCTTTTGCCATTGGTGTCCACACACATCCCTGATGCGTGCTAGTATATACTCTAAATGTTTAAAATCCTAAACATTCAGAAAATTATACATACATTGAGAAAATTTAAGGCTCAGACTGTGAATCCTTCACTGTTTACATAGTTGTTCATACAATAGGTGTGCAGTATGAGTTACACTAGAAAATGTGGCCTGAATACTACAAAAAGAACATTTATTTGAAATAAAATGTGCAAATAAATATTCCTTATCTAAACGTTCAGTCTACTTTTTCCATTAAAAATAAAGTGGGCCATCTTTATTGCAGGGCAGGTACATTTTTATGCAACATACTAATTTTCAGAATCACAATTCTTATGTGATTGCCTTTCCATAAAACAATGACTATTTTCCATTAATGTGCTAAACTGACATGTTGCCTTTCAGGCTAGAATCACCTTGGGTCTTCTAAAATAAAAACATTCAGCTGAATCCCAATATTAAAATACAAACTATTCAGTAAAAAGAAAACACTATGGAAATTATCAACATCTTATAATGACTGACGCCTCATAGTGCATTGCAATGCTCAAGTTACAAATATTACAGGAGATCCAAAACTATTACCATTAAGCTTGAACCTTTTACTGTAGGACAGAGGCTGTAGTCATGTATCCAGCTTTCTTTTCTGTCAGTCTCATTTCCAAGTGTTGGCTTATGTCAGAATTGTAGGACACAGATTGCATTAGTAATTCTATGCATATGAACTTTCCACTTCCTTCAGATGAATGACATTGTCAGTGTACGTAAAGAAATTACGAAATGGTTACACAATAGTGCAAATAATTTATAGGTAGTTAAACAGAGTGACATTTTATTTGTAATTGTTGCCCTTAACAGGAATACAATGGCAAAACAGTTTTATTTAAAGAAAGAAAAACATAAATGGTAGAGGTAAGCAGTAGGAGAATATACAGTATATATATATATATAGTGGACGTTAGATGGTGCTGTTGACCCATGGAACCCAACAGACCGGTACTCTTCACTCAAAGTAAAAGCACTAAGAAAATTTTTAATTCTTTTCTCTTCCAAAATAGTGCCTTCTAAGCACCACATCCACAATAAACACCAAATCAATACAACAATTCTCTCCTTCTCTCCTCTCAGCAAGCTGTGTCTCACTCCCTCCCAACTCTGGCTCGCCTGCTGGGTTCCTTTCAGTCCTTTAAATAGTCTTTGGCCTGGAAGTGTTTCTGTCCTTCTGACCCCATGATTGGCTGGCACTTCTGGGTCTAATAAAGAACAGGGATTTTCTTCAGCCCGGAACTACTTTGGGGCTTCCATCCTCATGAATACCTCATACTTCTGGGCTACAATGAAAGGGGGTTGTGTTCCAGAACCCCCCGCGAAAGGTGAAAATCCGTGAAGTAAAAACCATATGTTAATATGGTTATTTTTATATATTTTAAGCCCTTATAAACTCTCCCACACTCTTATAAACATTTCCCGGACAGTTATACAGCATAAACCCTTTGTATTCTCTTAGATATTAGGGAAGATTCGTTGAAATTATATATGTAAACACACTGTTTATATACAGTAAAACCTAAATATTATTTTAAAGATATCGAGCATCTCCGATATCACATATGTTACAGCCATTACGATAGACAAGCCACCAGCAATAAATACGTGCAATGCAAGAAAAATTGTATACAGTAAAATGTGTGTACAGTGACAAAAAACGTAAATACATGTACTAAGTACTGTACGTAGAAAATGAATTATGGTTACTCAACAACAATGACACGACGACTTGTTCGATAACTTTGAGTTTCATTTTACTGCACAACAAAGGACAGCGTTACAGCTTCTTCTAAAAGAGCCTCTTTAGGCAACTGTGTAGCACTGCCGTTGTTCTTCTTCCAGTAGTCTTCAATCCAAATCCCTAAAACAGATTCCATCCGGACTACCACCTTATTACGTCCACTTACAACTCATTTTGTGCTCTGGTTAAAGGACACTGCGGCTGTAGATCTTATATTATTTTCCTCCTTTTTAAATAAAAAGACTCGTGGACTCATTGATGCCATAATGGCATCCTACAGCAGTGTAGCTGTTCCCTTCCTTCAACATATCCAAAACTTTTACCTTTTCGGCAATTGTTAGCAGTAGCAGGAGCAGATAGTTTTGGAGCCATAACTAAGGGCTTGACTATGCACAAAGATAAACACAAAAGAGCACAAAAGTTAACTCTTTACACAGTGAAACACGTTGATGCTGAATGAGTGAGGCAAAACAAGACTTCCTGGTTAACGCAGTGGAATTGAATTCGGCGCTCTGTCACTGAGCCAATCAGCACACAGGAACTTAACTGCATGCTCTGATTGGGTAGTTTCTCAGCCATCTGCCAATAGCATCCCTTGTATGAAATCAACTGGGCAAACCAACTGAGGAAGTATGTACCAGAAGTAAAAAAACCCATTGTCAGCAGGAACCCACGAAGCAGTGAAAAATCTGCGTTATATATTTAGACTAGCAAAATACCCGCGCTTTGCAGCGAAGTAGTGTGTTAAAGAAGTAATGAAAAAGAAAAGGAAACATCTTGAAAATAACGTAACATGATCGTCAATGTAATTGTTTTATCACTGTTATAAGTGTTGCTGTCATATATATATATATATATATATATATATATATATATACACATACACACACACATTATATATACAGTATATATATATCTATATCTAGATATATATATCAATATCTCTCTCTATATATATATATACACATACACACATTATATATATATATCTATATCTATCTAACTGTATATCTATATATCTATCTATATATATATCAAAATACCCGCACTTCGCAGCGGCGAAGTACTGCATTAAAATTTTTATTAAGAAGAAAATTAAACCTTTTTAAACTGTGGGAAAATATGCCAATAATTATTTGTTAAGGATCTCTTTGTATACCATGTTGTCAGTTCGGCCCTCCGGTTGTAATATGACCAAGCTGTGCGCTGAGCTTACTCTTGAGCATGTAACTTACAGTTGGCCATGTGAACAGTAATCTTGTCTCAAACCTCACAGCTTGGATTGCTGCTGTCATAATCAGTTTGAGTTTCATGGTTTGTTGCAATTACGACAGTATTTGCAGGACATGTGCTGAAGAGATATTCGGCATCTGTCAAGCGTTGTAAGCATACAACCGGTTTCATTGATAACTTCACATCCAGCTTTTGAGAGTTTAAACATTTATAAACATCAAAGTGTCCACTACTGAAATCGTCACCTGTCAATCTAAGATGTTTAAGAGGCATTGGTGGTTGTCAAAAGGGGTAAAATATTTGGCCATTTCGGTACACTTGAAAGCGACAACCGAACAATTCAGCGGCAGCCATCAACTTACATGCAGAACCATAGGTGAAGGGCTTAAGCATTTCACTCTTCTAGTGCTCCTGTGTAGTATAATTATCTCCTGTACCGTCATCAGTCCACACCTTGAACCTGTCCCAGTCATTCAATACATAAGACACAATGTTCCTCTGGATATCAAGAGTGAGCCTGATATGGCCGTGCAATATGTAACAAAGAGAATGGAAAAGGTAGGTGGTATCTCCGGGCATGGAAACCACTCGGTAAGTGACAGTTCTTTGATCGATGGTGATCACCTTGATAGACATGTTAATGGGGGTACGGTTGGAATGATAAAGGAAATGGGTACCTGAACAATGTAAAGTAAGTCTAAAATACCTACACAATAACTATAATCGTAATAAATGAACAATAAAACAGCGGAGAAGCCGTGGATTAAATAAAAAGGCTGTAGTTATCAGCAGGGAGACGTGAATCCTGTGGCAAAGCAAGTAAGGGAATGTAGAAACCGGAGCGACGGACGGCCTTATATAGGCAGGCAGCCAGCCAACAACGTGGGAGGCGTTGGGATGGGGGACCCAACGCCGCCTCACACGGTGACCGAGCTGCAGGCTATGGAAGTATATATGTACGTAAGTAGGATTCAGTTAGTATTGGGAACCCGTGTACCAAATTTCTTGAAGATGGGCCCATAAGTAACAAAGACTGTTGAAAAGTTCAATATGGCGGCCGACAGTGGCATCATACCACCGAAATAAGTACGTACATCGGTTTCGGGTTAGCGCAGGGAAGCCGCCTACCAAATTTCGAGAAGATGGGGCCATAAATAAGAAAGCTCAACATGGCGGACTTTGTTGACCGTTATGACCATTACGCGTAGAATTTCGAAATAAAACCTGCTTAACTTTTGTAAGTAAGCTGTAAGGAATGAGCCTGCCAAATTTCAGCCTTCTACCTACACGGGAAGTTGGAGAATTAGTGATGTTTGGAAAATTCAATATGGCAGCCGACAATGGCGTCATACCACCGAAATAAGTACGTACATCGATTTTGGTTAGTGCAGGGAAGCCGCCTACCAAATTTCGTGAAGATGGGGCCATAAATAAGAAAGTTCAACATGGCAGACGTTATCGACCGTTATGACCGTTACGTGTAGAAATGCTTAACTTTTGTAAGTAAGCTGTAAGGAATAAGCCTGCCAAATTTCAGCTTTCTACCTACATGGGAAGTTGGAGAATTAGTGATGAGTGAGTGAGTGAGTCAGTCAGTGAGTCAGTCAGTGAGGGCTTTGCCTTTTATTAGTATAGATATGCTTACATATAAAATCTGCGACAGAGTGAAGCCGCGGAAGTTGATATAGCATGGGATTACTGTATATATATTGTGAAGGATGGCCGGCCATTTATCCCGGCCAATACGCCCAAGCCGCCAGATGGAGCCCTCCTTGCAGCATGGAGGTCCCTAGAAGACCAGCAGGGCATCATGGACAATGGAGTTTTTATGCAAAGCCCTGCTGGATGCTGTGGGGGCCACAGGAGGGAGCTGCAGGGAGGACCGAGGGCTTCTTCGTGCCCTGTGACCCGGAGGTTCGTCATAGGAAGAGCGACGGACTTCCGGGTTGAAGAAAAGGACTATTTACCCTGACCCGGAAGGAATAAGGACTTGTGGACTGTTGGGCAGAAACACCTCCAGGTCAGGGAGCATAAAAGGACTATGGGAACTCCCAGACAATGAGCTGAGCTGGGTGGAAGGGTGGCAACGCGTCTGGGAGCTGAAGGATTGGTTATTTGTTATTATTGTGATTTATATGAGGATTGTGGTGGAGAGTGTGCTTTGTGTACTGTGGAAGAAAAATAAAAGTCAACATTTGGACTTTTACCTGGTGTCTGGAGTCGTGGACAGGGGTTCAAGGGAGCGAGAGCACCCCCTATCGTTCACAATATATATATATATATATATATATATATATATAGTGGCAAACCAGCCCAGACACAGACAGGCATGATGACACACAAGTCCCAAGCACACACAATTTATTTGCTTTCTTTTCTTTACACAGCACACAGTGCCACAATTAATGCTCAGTCCCTTTTTTTCTCTTCTCTTTCTCTCACCCTTTCTTCTGCTGCCTCCACTCCTCTGCCATCAGCTCTGTCCTCCACCTCCAGAGTGAGGTGCAGAGTGAGGCAGCCTCTTTCATATGTGATGGATGTCCGGCAAGAGTTGCCCGCCCTCACCCCCAGGCCGCCAGGAGGGGCTCTCCCGACAGCATGGACGTGCCTCGAGTTCCAGCAGGGTCTCATGGACTTTGTAGTTTTTATACACAGCCCTGCTGGATACCTTGGGGACCACAAGGAGTCGCTGTAGCGAGGCTTGTAGACTCATATGTGCCCTATAACCTGGAAGTGCGTCCTGGTCATGTGAACGGGAGGAATGACGTACTTCCAGGTTGAAGAAAAGAGAAGTTTTTACCTGACTTGGAAGTGATAAAAAGTCACATGGACTGAGGGACAAGCACTTCCGAGTCAAGGACTGTGGGAAATCCCAGACGGACAAGCTGAGTTGGGAGGCAGGGTGGCTAAGCGTCTGGGAGAGGAGGATTGTCTGATGTGTGGTCTGAGGGTACAAGGGTGCGAGCAAACCCTTATCTGTCACACATAGTACACCCGGAAGTCCTCCAGGTGTGCTCCCATTAGATTCCGGAAGCATTCCTGGCTGTGGCAGAAGTGCTGCCGTCCAAGGCTCAGTAATTGTTCAGGTGCCCCGTAGCGGTGGCCACGATCCCCAGCAGGGTTGAGCTTCTAAGCTGTAATATTGTGGCCCTGATGCAAACCGGGGGTACTGCCCTTGTGTCCCGAGGGAGGTATTGTCTTTCTCCTGGTCCTTCTATCCTCAAGATTTCCCAACTGGGCATAAGCCCAAGCCGTCCGCCACTGTATATATATATATATATATATATATATATATATATATATATATATATATATATATATATATATAGTAATAAACTCAATGCCAAACAGAAAAACGGTTTGGGGTTTTCCGGCCCCGTATATTGTCTGCAATCCAGATCCTGAGCAAAAGAAACGGGTCAAAACAGCAAAACAAAACATTCAACTGTGCGACGCCATACTAGGCGTCGGCGGCCATTTTATATGGGAGGAGCCGGAAGTGAAGGAATGGTGGGAAGGAGGTGTGAGGGATGATGGGACTGCTGACGTCAGGGAAGATGGCGGAGGAAGGCGGAAGTAGACGTACTGCGGTACAGTGCCTCATGGCGGAGCGTCTTTACTTCTGGAAAACAAAGAAAAAAGGTTAGTACCTCGCCATTCCCCGCCAGCGAACGTCTCTCGATGTGTTTTCAGGTCCATCCGCGGCGTCCTACTCGCGCATGCGTGACAATATATATGTATATATATATATAGTCGCAGTAGGGGGCACTATCGCTCCCTTGAACCCTCAGGTACCACGCCAAACACATGGTAAAAGTGTTACAATTATTCTTTTTATTATAATAATGTGCACTAAGCACCCTCTCCTCCACTACACTCATACAAACACAATCAATAAACCAATAAATCAATCCTCCACTCCCAGACGCGTTGCCCTCCTACCACCCAGCTCAGCTCGCTGTCTGGGAGCTCCCACAATCCTTTTATAGTTCCTGACCCGGAAGTGTTTCTCACTTCCCTGCAGCTTCCTCTTGTGGCCCCGGTGGTATCCAGCAGGGCTGAGGATAAAGACTACAAAATCCATGACTCCCTGCTGGTCTTCGGGGCACCTCCATACTGCAGTGAGGGCTTCATCTGGCGTCTTGGGGGACTTGGCCGGGATAAACTGCCAGGCACAATCCACAATATATATATATATATATATCCATCCATCCATTTTCTAACCCGCCAAATCCAAATACAGGGTCACGGGGGTCTGCTGGAGCCAATCCCAGCCAACACAGGGCACAAGGCAGGAACCAATCCCGGGCAGGGTGCCAACCCATCGCAGGACACACACAAACACACCCACACACCAAGCACACACTAGGGCCAATTTAGAATCACCAATCCACATGTCTTTGGATTGTGGGAGGAAACCGGAGTGCCCGGAGGAAACCCACGCAGACACGGGGAGAACATGCAAACTCCACGCAGGGAGGACCCGGGAAGTGAACCCGGGTCTCCTAACTGCGAGGCAGCAGCGCTACCACTGCGCCACCGTGTCGCCCTATGTATATATATATATATATATATATATATATAGCGCCCGACCCGGCATAGAATAGGCAGAGGCACGTGTTCACACTCACAAATATTTATTTTCTTCAGCTGTGTGACACGTCTTCCCCGTGCCACACAGCCCAAACACAGTCCAAAGCACAAACACAAAGAAGTCAAACACAAACCCACACTTTCCTGCTCCACCACTCCTCCCAGGCAACCTCGTCCTCTTCCTCCCGATTCTGGCCTCGATTGCTGGGAGGCAGGCCCTTTTATGCCCCACCCGGAAGTGATCCAGGTGCCTGACCAGCTGGTCTTAATTGCACCTCCGGGTGGGGCTGATAAATCGTCCAGTGTGGTGGCTGGATCTCTGCAGCACCCCTAGCGCCACCCCATCTCCCAACCGGCTGCTGTGGTGGACTCCATGTCCCATGGAGCCACGGGGGAGATTGAGGAGGAATCCAGTGCCAGGGAGACTGCCCCCAAGCGCCCGGGGGAGGTATTGCAAAGTCCATGATGGCTCCCCGGGACGTATGCATCAGAGGCGCCCCGCCGGGCATGGGACCCGCTGTCCGTCACATGGCCCCTCCCTCAGATGAGGCTTGTGGGGCTCAGCGGCCTGCCCCGCGAGGGCCGGTCTTCTCCAGGATGGGGAGTCGGCATTCCTGGTTCCGGCTGCGCCTGTAAAACAGAATAAACAGGTCTGGGGGCGTTGCCCCGATGTCCCTCGGGACAAGCCCGCCAGACATGGCCACCGCGGCCACAGTCATAACACCGCCGACTCCCTCCAGTACGGCCCCTCTGCATGCGGAAGCAGGCAGGGAACATCTGCCCCTTCGCCCCCTCCGAGGAGGGCTTGTGACGGTTCCGCCCCTCTGCAGTGCAGCCCTCCTTCGGCTCCAAGCCGCCAGGCATACACTGCTCTATGTACGGGTTTCCGGTTTCCTCTTCCGGTTCCCCTTTTCCTTTGGGTCGCACTGGCGGTCTGAGTCCCCTATGAGAAAAGGAGGGACCCCGCACCGCCTGCGCCCTTTGGACTGCCGCAAGACTGGCGCTAGCGGTCGGGCGGGTTGTTTGGCAGCCGGTTTCCACCTGCTGCCTCCCCGACGCCGTCCGCCTTGCTGTCAGTCATCACAGCAGCCTCTCGTGTGGTGGGCGGGTCCGCCTGACAGGCAGTACTAAGCAACACTGCTGCCGTCGCGCCCCGCCCCCTTTTCTCTGCGGTGCCGGCTTCACTTACCTGCACCGCTCTGTCCTGCCGGTGGGAGGCTGGCCACCCGCCACGAAGCCATTCAGCTAGGGCCCCGCACGGGATACCGAGCTTCTTCTCCAGCCCCTCCTTCGCCTCCGACAGGACCTGAAAAACTTGTAAAGGGACTGTAGAGCGAGGACAACGGACTTCACCTCCCCTACAGCCCAAGAAACATTAATAGTGGCGGCCGGCGGTGGATTTGGGCTCTCCGTGTCGCCCTCCGCCGACCGCGTGCCAAGAAGACCCTGTGGATCCCCCACAGGCCCCTTCGGGTAGTCTGGAGGAGAGGGAAGGGCGTCCGTCACCCCGCCTGCCGATCCTCCTCGGCGGGTGATTGACACACGTCCCCCCCCCGTTTACCTGTTTCGCTGGAGCCGCTCCTGCCCCACTTGCAGGGCGCCGCTGGGAAGCTCGTCCGGCTCTCTCCGCCAGCCGCTGGCTCAAACCGAGGGAAGACACAGCGCCCGCCACCCCGAGCTGGCTCCGTCGCCATGCCATGGACACTGCCCCTGCCCGCACCGGTGCTTCGCCCCTCGGCGTCCAGGAGGTAGGATGACCCGCAGGCGGAAAAACATACCCGCAACTCGCCACCTACCTCCGGTTGCAACCCGCGGCGGACTAGCGTGGCGGCGTCTGCCAGTTGGCCTCTGTGTCCGCCCGGCTTTCTTCTTCCCCATGACAAAAGGCGCCTGCAGCAGCTCCTCGGCGGCTTCGTTGGGTAGTCCCCGCTGGCTTGCGTGCTGCTTGCGGCCCCTGCCGCGTGCGCGCTTCAGTGCGCTGTGCTGTGCAGTCCTGCCCGACTGCTTGCCTGTAGCTGCGTGGGAGCGCGCTCCAACGCCGCTGAGCCGAGAACCGTGCCCGCGCTGTTGCGCTTCGCTATGCCGGGTCAGCAAGAGTAAAAAACGCAGGTTCCGACCCAAATGGACGGGCCGGGATCCGCACGACTACGCCAGTGTAAACAAGGCGCTTTATAGCGCCCGACCCGGCATAGAATAGGCAGAGGCACGTGTTCACACTCACAAATATTTATTTTTTCAGCTGTGTGACACGCCTTCCCGTGCCACACAGCCCAAACACAGTCCAAAGCACAAACACAAAGAAGCCAAACACAAACCCACACTTTCCTGCTCCACCACTCCTCCCAGGCAACCTCGTCCTCTTCCTCCCGATTCTGGCCTCGATTGCTGGGAGGCAGGCCCTTTATGCCCCACCCGAAGTGATCCAGGTGCCTGACCAGCTGGTCTTAATTGCACCTCCGGGTGGGGCTGATAAACCGTCCAGTGTGGTGGCTGGATCTCTGCAGCACCCCCTAGCGGCCACCCCATCTCCCAACCGGGCTGCTGTGGTGGACTCCATGTCCCATGGAGCCACGGGGGAGATTGAGGAGGAATCCAGTGCCAGGGAGACTGCCCCCAAGCGCCCTGGGGAGGTATTGCAAAGTCCATGATGGCTCCCCGGACGTATGCATCAGAGGCGCCCCGCCGGGCATGGGACCCGGCTGTCCGTCATATATATATATATATATATATATATATATATATATATATATATATATATATATATATATATATATATATATATATATATCAGTGGCGACTGCTCTAAGACTACAAGGGAAGCTCCGCCTCTACTATGTCAGAAAATAAATGCTCATATATGCACTGTCGTATTTATATTGGTTTTAATAAAAGTGCGCTAGAAAGCGTTCAACTTCATGACTAGCTCATTCAGAATCAGGTATTTATTGTAGATTGTTTGACGCAATTTTCTTGTCATACATTTCCGTGCAGCACAGCGTTAAACCCTCCTGAAGCCCAGCTTCACCGGAGCTCTATGGGCAAGCACAGAGGAGCTTTTTTCACTGCAGAAAAGCTGGATGGTTATTGGATAAATGCACCAAAATCGTCACTTCCAGGGAAGCTCAGCTTCTCTGGGAGTGAATGGAGCAGTGGGTGGGCCAGGACGCTGGGCTGTTGCATGATGATTGGAGGAGCTGTTTAAAGGGCGGAACCCCTTTTTTGATTGACAGCATGTCTTAAGTATACATCAGAACTACAGAGATTCGAGTTCAGTCCCATGTGGATTTGCAGGTGAAGTCGTACAACAAACTGCTGCACTCTGTATTGTTTGCTGGTGATATAAACCATTCTTGTTTGTACAAATCATTCTTTAAATAATAAAAAAAAAACATATTATAGCGTTCTTCACCTTGCTCCTTGTTTCAGCATTGTAAAGTTAGTTCGTTCATATAATTAAAGAAGGGGAAACTAGCCAGCTAGCAAGCTGTGTATAATGGCAGACGGTGCTAATATTGTTGACCTGCTTTTAGCAAAACCATTTAGTAGTCTTCCTTACGAGGAGAGACTCAGAATTAAGCGGCAGGGCAGACCAACGCCCAAGATTGATCTGGAGCAAAAATCAGGACAAAATAACAGGTCTTTTCATCTCTCCTGGTATGACAAGGTGAACTGGCTGACTGGAAGTGCTGTGACAAAGAAAATGTACTGTTGGCCATGCCTCTTGACAAAACCTTCTCTGGGAATGGGATGTGTTTGGTCAAACGTGGGTTTTGGGGATCTGGGTAACTTTGACAGGGCATATAAAAGGTATGAAAAGTGCAAAGAACATGTGAGTTCATGTGCAAGGTTAAGTTGTCTGGGCAGGGTCAGGGTTGAACATGTAATCAATGAAAGTCTTCGCATTCAGGTGGCAAAACATAATGAAACAGTAAAAAAAAAAACAGGGCCTTCCTAAACCGTCTAATTGATGTGACTTCCTTGCTTGGCAGTTAGGAGCTGGCATTCAGGGGGCATGATGAGAGTAGTGAATCAGCAAATAAGGGGAATTACAGGGAATTTACAGAAACATTAGCTAAATATGACTCTGTCTTGACCACAAAATTTCAGTCATCAGCTGTGTTTTCTGGTATGTCCCACTCAATGACTTGATCTCTGCTCTAGCAGCCACTGTTTCTGATCATATAAAAGGTGAAATTCAGACTGCTCCTTTTTTGCATGGCAGGTGGATGAAGCAGCTGACATATCTTGCCATGCCCAACTGTCTGTTATTGTTAGATACGTGGATAGTGCAGGTAAAATTCAAGAGTGCTTCATTGGATTTTTGGATGTGTCAGGGGGTCGAGATGCTCAGTCTGTGTTTGATGTTTTAAATGAGAACATGCAGGGCTACAGTTTTAGAGAAAAACTTGTGACACAAACCTACGATGGGGCTGCTGTCTTTGCTTCATCCCTTAATTACCTACAGGCCAAAGTTAAAGTAATAGCCCCTAGTGCAGTGTTTGTGCATTGCTGTGCACACAGAGTGAACCTGGTGTTGTCCCAGGGTGCTTAATGCTTGCCTGAGTCAAGAATATTTTTTGCATCTCTCTCTGGGTTCACCACATTTTTTTCAAAGTCCACAAAAAGGATGTCTTTTCTTGAGTCTGCAGGGTCTTCAAGATTGACCAGAAATGCTCCTACTCGATGGAATTTCACGGATAGTGAGCACTGTGGAAAACAATTATGATTGCCTCCTGCAGACTTTTGACAAGATTACCTAGGATGAGAGCATGGATGATGACACATTAGATGCTGCCAAAGGCTTCATAAGGAAACTGGAGGATTCTGAGTTTGTGTTCATGTTGTACACATATGAACAAAGATTCTCTGAGACAGATGTTGCCTTTGATATTGTCCAGCAAAGGGCTATGGATGTTCTGTACTGCAAAAAAAGAATTGGGCCTCTCCTTGCTTTTGTCAAGGAGAAGAGGTCAGAGGAGGCTTATCAAGCAGTTTATGCAAAAGCAGCAAATCTCACATTAGACCCTCGAGATGAACCTATTAGAAAGCGCCGTCTATCACAATTACAGGATCCCCAGGACCGCTACAGAAATTTGTGCATGGCCATCCTAGACAATCTCATGGAGCAGATTTCTCACCGTTTTTCAAATTTGGAAAGCATGAGCTTCTTAGAATTATTCAATCCAGGGAAATTTGATGAAATGAGACAAGTGTTTCCAGAGGAGGAATTTGAAAGTGTGCTGAAAAGTTATGGCCATTTCTTTGACTCAGGGAGACTGAGATCTGAACTTCAAGTACTATATTCAGATCATGACTTACAAGGGAGCAGGGGTAAGCTGTGTGATTTCTTGGTGTTTTTTAAAGACATGGAGTTGGATAGTGCAATGCCTAAGCTATACAAGCTGTTGTCGTTAGTGGCAACAATTGGCACTACATCAGCAGGTGTAGAGAGGAGCTTCTCCTGTTTAAA
Source organism: Polypterus senegalus (assembly GCF_016835505.1). Lineage (NCBI taxonomy): Eukaryota > Metazoa > Chordata > Cladistia > Polypteriformes > Polypteridae > Polypterus > Polypterus senegalus. Next base: position 101,356,949 of record NC_053159.1, on the reverse strand, counting down.
ACGATTCAAGTCATACACCCGCAACATGATGGGCCAAGATCGTTTGAGCAACTTTGCTCTCCTGACCATTGAGAGGAAACTGGTTAAGTCCCTGGAAAAGATGGCCAATTGGTACGACATGGTCACAGACCATTTTCTGCAAAAGGAATGGAGGACAGAATTTACGTACAAACAACATAATGAATTTTATGATGAAGGCCTAATATGAGCTTCCCCTGTTTCAAAAGCTAGCAGCCGCCACTGATATATATATATACATAAACCCATACAAAGCAGACAAGTAATTGCTGCTGTGTCTACCAAACACAGACAGATAGAAAAAAAGAATGAATGGCCCGTCATAGAAGGACTCATCCATAAGCAGCAAAAATTTGAGCACATATTCTCAAGACATCCTGGAAATACAACAAAGAACCATTAGCAAGTAAATACCAGAAGGCCATGCTGAAAAAGTCAGAGTAAAGTGAAAGCAATGGAGAAACAACGATACAGACAGTTACAGCAGTAGACTTCTTGAACTCTTCTTTAAGGTTTTAACTAATATATCTGGAATGATGAAACTGAAAAATTTGGCAGCATGTAGTTTAAAGAACTCTTTAATAGGAGACCATGGCTGAATAGTCTTTGCAAGGGTGTGATATTGCTTGAAATAAATCAAAGACAAATTTGAGTTAATCGGTTTCCACAGCTAAATACTGAAGCTAATAAAACCTTATCAAATGTACATTTTTTACAGAAATGTTCTTACAGTCAACATATAAATATCAGAAAAATCTAACAAAAAAAAAAATCCATGGCAGCTGCCATAATTTGAGCTGAAACCTGCATATATGATAGAACATGTGGAAAACTTAATTCATCTGTTATCATACCAGTTTAATTCAGTTCTGGCCCACAGAGACCAGAGACTATCCTTGTGACATTATGCTCAAAGTAGGAAACAATCTTCTAAGGGTACTTATAAATAAACAAGCACACACGCACTTCATTGAAGGTCTAGTGAGATACAAAGCAGTATGCCATGGAATTATAATAAACCACAACAATATGTCTTATGTCTTACTCCTGTAACATTCCTATTTAATATCCTATTAGATAAAGACTTTCAGAATAAGAACATACTATAAGATTCTGCCTTAGTTAGGTCCCATTCTTAGGTTTCATTGCTGATAGATTTCCCTGAATAAAGAAGCTATATTATTAGGAACATTATAAGTCAACAACTAAATGTGAACATTGAAAACCTTGGTTAGGGGAAGGAGAAGAAAGTCCATTTTGAAATTCTTTAAAGTTCTACTCCAAATGTGAGAAGGACAACTGGAGGATGTGGAGTCTATAAAGAAGCCAAAAGTGTATAAAACAAATCAGACAAAATGGAAGCAAAGAAGCAGGTCAAAACATGACCTAGTGCAAACAAAAATATCAAAATGTAGGTTGAACAAGAACTGGCAAAAAGAGATTAACAAAATTATTGTTAGAAAAAAGTAAAGCAAGATGTTACACAAAGAAAAAAAACCACGAAACAGAAAAGACAGAAAAAAAAATTAAAAATGACTCACAGTTAAAAAGGGCATAATCTGGTACGGAAATACTGCTCAAAAGAATTAAAGGAACACTTTTTAATCAGAGTATAGCATAAAGTCAATGAAACTTATGGGATATTAATCTGGTCAGTTAAGTAGCAGAGGGTTGTTAATCAGTTTCAGCTGCTGTGGTGTTAATGAAATTAACAACAGATGCACTAGAGGGCAACAATGAGATGACCCCAAAACAGGAATGGTTTAACAGGTGGAGGCCACTGACATTTTCCCTCCTCATCTTTTCTGACTGTTTCTTCACTAGTTTTGCATTTGGCTACAGTCAGTGTCACTACTGGTAGCATGAGGTGATACCTGGACCCTACAGAGGTTGCACAGGTAGTCCAACTTCTCCAGGATGGCACATCAATACGTGTCATTGCCAGAAGGTTTGCTGTGTCTCCTGCACAGTCTCAAGGGCATGGAGGAGATTCTAGGAGACAAGCAGTTACTCTAGGAGAGCTGGAGAGGGCCATAGAAGGTCCATAACCCATCAGCAGGACCAGTATCTGCTCCTTTGGGCAGGAGGAACAGGATGAGCACTGCCAGAGCCCTACAAAATGACCTCCAGCAGGCCACTGGTGTGAATGTCTCTGACCAAACAACCAGAAAGACTTCATGAGGGTGACCCAAGGGCCCCATGTCCTCTAATGGGCCCTGAGCTCACTGCCCAGCAGCATGCAGCTCGATTGGCATTCGCCATAGAATACCAGAATTGGCAGATGCACCACTGGTGCCCTGTGCTTTACAGATGAGAGCAGGTTCACCCTGAGCACGTGACAGAAGTGAAAGGGTCTGGAGAAGCCATGGAGAACATTATGCTGCCTGTAACATCATTCAGCATGAGCAGTTTGGTGGTGGGTTAATGATTGTCTGGGGAGGCATATCCATGGAGGGTCACACAGACCGCTACAGGCTTGACAAAGGCACCTTGGCTGCCATTAGGTATCAGGATGAAATCCTTGGACCCATTGTCAGACCCTATGCTGGTACAGTGGCTCCTGGTGCACAACAATTCCTGGCCTCATGTGGTGAGAGTATGCAGGCAGTTCCTGGAGGATGAAGGAATTGATACCATTGACTGGCCACCACACTTTCCTGACCTAAATCCAATAGAACACCTCTGGGACATTATGTTTTGGTCCATCCAATGCCACCAGGTTGCACCTCAGACTGTCCAGGAGCTCAGTGACGCCCTGGTCCAGATCTGGGAGGAGATCCCCCACAACACCATCTATCATCTCATTAGAAGCATGCACCGATGTTGTCAGGCATGTATACAAGAACACAGGGGCCATACAAAGTGCTGCATACAATTTTGAGTTGCTGCAATTAAATTTTGGCAAAATGGACTAGCCTGCCACATAATTTTTTCACTCTGATTTTTGGGGCGTCTTTGAATTCAGGGCTCTGTAGGTTGATCATTTTCATTTCCATCAAGCGATGTGGCATCCTTTCGTTCCTAACACATTACCCAGTCTATATCAGTATAGATATCCAGGAGGATTTCTTTTTCCCATTAAGATTTGATGTGTTTTCAAAGTGTTCCTTTAATTTTTTTGAGCAGTTTAGTTTATGCATGTCATTTTCGAACAAAAACACTGATATTATGAAATTTTGCCATTTTAACAAATATACCATACCATACCATATTTATTTGTTGAGCACTTAAAAACACAGCATTACAACTGACCGAAGCGCTGTACAGTTACAACAAGCAGGACTAAAAGCAAAATATTAAAAACAAACATTAAGAGAGAATTAAAACAGAGATACTAAAACAGGTCAGGGACCAAATAAAATAGAGAAAATAGCAAAAGGCAAGTGGAAAATGAAACAGGTTAAGAATTAAAAGCCAATGTGAAGAAGTGCGTTTTAGGCGAGATTTGAATGTGGCGACTGAAGCGGCTTGCCTAACCACTAAGGGCAGGGAGTTCCAGAGCCTGGGTGCACAGACGGAGAAAGCCCTTTCACCACGAGCTTTAAAACGTGCCTTGGGAACGGTTACGAGCAGCTGATCTGCGGATCTAAGAACACGAGGGGATTGTGACAATGGAGCAAGACACTCAAATAGGCGGGGCTAGACCGTTTAATGCCTTATAGGTTAGGAGGAGAATCTTAAAATCGATTCTGAATCTAACCGGCAGCCAGTGTAGGGTTTTCAAAATTGGTGAAATGTGTTGGATTCTGCTACTTCCAGTTAGAAGCCTTGCAGCCGCATTTTGAGCCAGTTGGAGTCTAGAAAGAGTGGCTTTACTGATACCAAAAGACAGGAATTAGAGTAGTCAAGCCGGGACGTAATGAATGCATGAATTACTGATTCCAGGAGGTGGTTAGACAGAATAGGCTTGAGTTTGGCGATTGCCTTAGATGGAAAAAGCAGGATTTTACTGTGCTGTTGACTTGAGCATCCATTTTCAGGAACGTATCCATTTTGATTCCAAGATTGGAGACAGACGAAGTTACTGGAATGGGAAGAGAAACGAGGCCAAGGGGTGGAGCCTGTTTGCAGTCGGGACTAAAACAATGACCTCGGTTTTGAATCGTTCAGGTGAAGGAAGTTTACAGCCAGCCAGTCCTTAATGTCAGATAGGCAGTCGAGGAGAGGTTTGGTGGAGTCAGTTGGCTTGAGGGAGAAATAAATTTGGCAGTCGTCAGCATATAGGTGATATGAAATTGCATGTTTTCTAAAAATTGCACCTAAAGGCAGGATGTAGATTGAAAAAGTAGTGGCCCTAAAATGGAACCCTGGGGACCCACATGGGAGTGGGACTGATTCAGATGAAAAATCGTCTAGCATGACTCTGAGAGTCCTGTTGCAGAAATATGACCTGAACCAGTCGAGGGCTAAGCCAGATACACCAGCCCAGGATTGAGTCGGGAGATCATGATGTCGTGGTCGATTGTGTCGAAAGCAGCAGATAAGTCGAGAAGAACCATAACCACGTGGAGTCCTGAGTCCAATGCCAAAAGGACGTCATTTAGGACACATAAATGAGCAGTTTATGTGCTGTGTTGGGGCCTAAAGCCTGACTGAAAAGATCCATTACCTGATGGTCCTGTAGGTGATGAGTTAATTGCTCATAAACTACTTTTCTAGTATTTTTGACAAGAAAGGTAGTTTGGAGATTGGACGAAGATTGGAAAGAATGGCAGGGTCAAGATCAGGTTTTTTCACAATTGGATGTACAACTGCGTGTTTGAAAGCATGAGGAACTATAGCCGAGGATAGACTACTAGTTATGATCTTTAGGACATCATATCGAATCACAGGAAACACATCTTTCAGCAGTCTGGACGGCACCACATCGTCCGGAGAGCCCGAAGGCTTCATTGAGGCAACGATTTTTCCAGATGGGGAGGAAATAGGTTCAAAGCTGGTGAGGGAACCGTGCAGGAGCGGCTAAATCAACAGAGCCAGAAGAAGAAATGGAGATCTGGGATCTAATGTTCGTGACCTTATCCAGAAAAACGTGAGGATCTGATTACAAAGAGCAGTGGAGGCAGAGAGAAAACAGTTACGGCTGGAGAGAGGACAGCATTTAGTGTTTTGTATAAGACACGTTGATTGGCAGAGTTTTTTGAGATGATGTCAGCAAAAAAACGGTTCCTTGCACCTCTGACTGCTCTCTGGTATTGGGACCACGCGTCTCTCATGCAGTCGAAGGTAACAGTGAGACCATCTTTCCTCCATTTACGTTCTAGCCGCCTACAGTTTTGCCTGATGGAGCGAGTTTGTTCATTTAGCCATGGGTCATGCTTGACTTTGGATTGTCTCCGTTTGAGTGGGGCTACGACATCCATCACAGAACAGCAGGAAGTGTGGAAAGTTTGCAATAAAACATCAGCATCCGTGGATTCACATGATGTGGAGATTGGTGAAAAAGCAGCTGCAAAATCTTCAGCAGCAGAGGGGGGAATGACACGGGAGGGACGGGTGGTGGTGGATTTACCATGCTCAACAGAGACCAAATCCAGATTAAACAGAACAGGCGAGTGATCAGAAAAGCTGGGAGGCAGAATGTCCAAGTCACTGATTCTGAGACCGAGAAAGAACCAGGTCCAGTGTGTGAACCTGTCCATGTGTTGGTCTGTTCACTAGTTTAGAGAGACCAAAGGAGTCAATAATGTCCAGAAAGTCTTTTGCTAGAGGATTAAGGGACAGCAGACATGGACATTAAAATCACCCAAACAAAGGAAGCGATCATATCTGCAGGTAATATCAGCCAGGAAAGCTGCAAATTCATCTAAAAAGTTCTTATTGTATTTTGGAAGGCGATAAATGAGTGTGCACAGCAGCGGTGGTGAGCAGACTAGTTCAAACATACTGAGCTCAAAAGTTGAAGGGGAAAATGAAAGGGGAAAGGAAGGGCGGTTGCAAATAAAATCAGATTTAAATAAGGTCAATAAGCCACGCCCGGCGCGCGCTCGGCGTGTTGATAAAGGAACATCCCGAGGCAAAACTTCAGTGAGTGGGAGCGTCTCGCCCGGTAAAACCAGGTTTCAGCGGTACATAAAAATCCAGGCCATTAGAAAGAAAAAGTCTTTCAGGATGAAAGTTTTGTTCACGACCGACCTGGCATTTATCAGCACGAAACGAACCGGCTGGGAGGACGTCAACAGAGACTTACCAGCCGTGGCGGCTGATATTGTCATGATACGGCGTAGGTTGTTAAAGTTCACCCCGGCGGCGGTGACGGAGCGAGGCAGGGAGGTACACCGGAGCGTCCGAGGGCAAATGGCATTCCGGCAACATTACCTCATGTTGGGAGCCAGGAGAGTTGTTCCTAGAGAGGATCCGGGAAGCTCGGAGCCGAGCCCTGGTGCCACCGCGTTTCCATCGGCGACCGGCCAAGCCGTAGGCAGTGATGAGGAAAGCTGGGACTTCCTCAAACAGTCGGCCAAAGGCTTGACTGAATTCAGGGGTCAGATGTTGAGAAATCCCCACACTCGTTCGAAGAGCCAGAAGGGTGAGGCGATCATAAGAAATGATCGAGTCAAGAAGAGCATCACAGGAACAGGTAAGCCGAGGAAAAAGCAGAACTAATAAGAAACAAAAAAGCCAGAACGGCTGAAGGCGTGCCTCAACAGTCGGCGCCATCTTCAGATGTGAATATCAGCAGTGTGTGATAGCTTAGCACGTAGTGTTCCTACACAAGAACCTTTCACCTTCCCATGGTGTGGACTCTCGAAAAACCATATCACAGTAAATGTTTCATGCCATGTGGTTGGTTTGTTTTGAATTACTCTCATATTTATGTGCAAATAGAAAATTTATCCTTACCATGAGAAAAAAAGGGCCAGGAATATGCAATTAACACTAGAATTACCTGATCCAACGAAAAAACTCATAGATCCGTCCCACCTTAAATTGGTTCACAAATCTCCAATACCGTCTTTTGTCCTGTAAATGTGTCGATAAGCAGCAAGCAGCCTATTATCACATCCCCCAACTGCCGCGCAGTTTTCTCAGCTCAAGTCTGTTAACCTGCGTGTCAGTTGCTTAGAGTTGTATTGAGTGAGAAGTCAAGCAAAATGACACCTTTTATAAATAGTACTATATTGTTATTTGGAAAATATGGATTTCATGTGTGTTCCGTGTCTACAACGATCTATGTAAACACATCGTTAAAACAGAAATGTTTTTCATGTTTTAGTAATAATTGACATGAAGTGTATAATGTGTGAAGCCTGAATTCCAAATATCAAAAAAACACTTTCACAAAACGTACAAATATAACAGAACAAATGCACTTCTGTTTAAGAATATAACTGCAGAAAAAGAAACCGCTTTAGGGTGCAACATTGACATGCATTTGCTATGACTGCTTTGGTGGCACAATGGTATCAACTGTTGACTGGCAATCGACACTTCACGGGTTCGACCCCAAATGAGTCCATTTTGAGAAGTGAGCTGCTCTTATTCTTACTATTTTAGAATAAAAACGTTCATTTGATTCCAGTCTGTAACAGTTGTTGTAAATTTATGATACTTGTAAAGGTTAGTTTTTTTTTTTATTCAGTTTTATTCTCTCAGTCGCGTTCACGATGTCACTTACCCAAAGCCCCCCCCTCCCCAACATCCCCCCCACGCATAGGACACTGCTGTTTTCACATAAAGACGTGCTAGGGAGTTTTAGCTAAAGAATACGGGCCGATGCCAGTCATCGCTGTACTTTGTATATGTACATGGGAAGCTCTGCAGTGTACTTGTGACTTTATGCTGTAGGAAGTAAGTAAATAAATAAAGGAAAATAAGTGAATAACATTTGATATGGCTCTTATATACAAAGTACAGCGACAGCAGCTACAACCTTCAGCTATAGACTCTTCAGTATGCGAGCGACTCTCCATGCTAGTGTTTAGATCATTGTAGACACAGAACGCACATGAAATGCATGTGTTCCAAATAACGATATAGTACTATTTATAAAAGGTGTCATTTTGCTTGACTTCTCACTCTATACAACTCTAAGCAGCTGACATGCATGTAAACAGAATTGAGCTGAGAAAACTGTGCAGCGGTGGGGGAGATGTGATAGTAGGCTGCTTGCTGCTTATTGGCACATTTATTGGACAAAAGACACTGATGGAGAGGTGCGAAGCGATTTAAGGTGGGACGGATCTACGTGTTTTTTGTAGACTCTGGTAATTCTAGTGTTAAATGTTTATTAGTAGATTCCTTTTGTTGTCACAAAAGTGTCAGAAACACAGAAGTTGAGGATCAGTACTCCACAGCTGTCATGGCTTGAAAAGGATGGATTTGCTAAGTTTTTTAAATTTTCCTCCATGAAATGAAATATACCATCCATTACATAGAAACTGAATTTTTAGATCATCTTCAAGACAAAATCATGTTCGAAGGCAGAGAGCAGGAGCTCAGACAAGATTTCATCAGACAAGGTTACACCCTCAAAACAACAGACACTCAAATAAGAAGTGCTACTGCCATACCCAGAGACAACCTTCTAAAAACAAAGACAACAAGAACCGCATCCCCCTTGTTGTCACCTACAACCCACATCTTGAAACACTTCGAAAAATTATAAAAGAACTTCAGCCAATGCCAAACATCGACCAAACACTGAAAAATTAATTTTCTGAACCTCCCTTCCTGGCATACAGACAACCACCAAACCTTCAGCAACTAATTGTCCGAAGCTCCCTAAATGAACCAACAGAAAATGGCACATCTCCCTGCCTACAGAAAAGATGTAAAATGTGTGTCCACATTTACAATACAGACCATATAGTTTTACCACACTGCCGACTTGAACATCACATAAAGGGATAATTTTTCTGCAGATCATCTAATGTTGTCTACCTAATTCTCTGCATGAAATGCCTTGACACTGCACTCTATGTGGGAGAAACTGGACAAACACTCCGCCAGAGAATGAATTTACACAGATTCCACATTAAACATGGCAACACAGATGTTCCTGTAGCGGCACACTTAAACAGCCATGGACACTATGAGAGCGACTTTAAAGTCATAGTGCTTATGGGCAACTTCAAAGCACAGCAAGAGAGAAAAGAATAGGAAGTTAAACTCATGTTAAAATGTAATACATTACAACATGGCTTGAATAGAGACAAGAGTTTTATGGCCAGGTATGAGGATTGTTTGCATCTCTCAGACTGACACAGATAACCTGTCTACAGACCCATATTGTTTTGAAAAACTCATCACAAACGTCAAAGGACTTTGTTGGACAGTTATCTTATCCAAAGATCTTGACCAGACATTGTTCTTCTCTCTCTTGTTAAATTAATCTTAGCCTGAATGAATCTATTCATTTTTTACATTTAAGATTTTTCACTTAAAGATTTTCCGATGTTGTTACTTGTCCTAGTGTGCATATAAACACAGGGAACTTCAGTTTCTGTATTACATCTTGCCTAAAGAAGGAGCCTGAGTTGCCTTGAAAGCTTGCATATTGTAATCTTTTTAGTTAGCCAATAAAAGGTGCCATTTTGCTTGGCTTTTCTCTACATTCTTAATGGCTATCACGGTACAACACCCTAGTAATAAGGATCTGAAAATGTCTGTATTTAATTGAAAATATTCTTTTCTCACTATAAACTATTAATAGGTATTTGGAGAACATTTATTTATTACTTATTTTACTTAAAAAACACTTATTTTAAAAGTACTTATTTAATACAACTGAATTCTTTGTTAAAATATACATATTTATAATAATTGATAGGGGATATATTCTATATTTTAGAAAGAAGAGTCTAATTTTCCCAACCATTCTGTAGCTGTCGCAAAATGTGTGTATATATATATATATATGTATATGTAGATTTGATGTTTAAATTTGTAAAATATATTTTGTAAATTATGTTGTATATAATAATAATTGTGCAATCGTATTGTTGATAATATTTGCTTTTCTAATTGTAATTTTATTTATGTTGTAATCAGTGTATTTGTATATAAGTTTGCAAGTTGGTCTGAACGGAAGAGCACAGTGGTCACATGATAAGGTCAGAGGTGGAGCGGAAATGCACATAGTGACATGCTTAATGAACGCTGAGCTGTTTAGTTTTAATAAGATAGTAAGAAGAGAAGAAGCAGAGAGACTGTAACAGAGATTCCTGAATTTCTGGTCAGAAGGCGCACACGGTATGTTTAATTTGTTATCCTGACACCTGCGCAATTCATTAATTGTTTAATTTACTAGTTTTATTGTATTTTAGTTTTTCACGGTGTTTGAGAGCAGAGAAAGAGAGAGACCAAATAAATACTCTTTAAACATCAGTCGGAGTGTGGTCTCATCTGTACCAGGATAAAACGTTCAGGAGCAGCTACACATTCTTTACTAAATCCAGAAGTCCACACAGTCATTTTTCATATAAAAGTTTGAAGGGTGAAAATCCCATCAAGGCTTGGGGCACATCTGTGCAAGCAAAAAGCACAAGGGACAGTAACTAGTCTCAATCTTTCCCATCTTATCTGATCACTTAACATAACATTTGTTTTAGCATTTGATAAAATGCTCAACAAGTTCATCAGTTTGAGGGTGGTATACTGAAATCTTAAAGGATAAGTTTGGTATTTTTCAAGTCAGAAGTTATTTCGCCACAAATACAGTATATATACATTTGTTATGCAAAATTGTGTTGTAAGGTTAAGTGTTTTTTTATAAATATTTAAAAATACATAACTTGTCTAGGCATTTTATAATGGAAACTTAGGGACATGGGTTGCCAACGTAAAATAAAAGCCTAATAACGTATTGTCCATTTTTCAAGCAAAGAAAGTTTTCAAGCATCTTCATATTGCACACACATTATAAAATAGCTTATACAGGTCATACTTTGACAAAAACACCAAAATTATGACATTTGCACATTTTAAAAGACGATCAGCGGTGCACTTTATACCTCAGTGCTTGTCTTCCTCTGTCAAAACCTTTCACCCCCCATCTGGTTTCCCCTAGCTCACTTAGTGACTGCTGCACACACTAATAATTTGTCTACTTAACCTGGAGTTCCTACTCAGAAAATTATATTTATGATAGGATACAAATGCACCTTTATGCAAATAGTGAATTTGTTCAATAGCAATATGCCTAAATAATGAAGATGGCAATGCATTCAATATGGCCATTGAACAATGTTGGTTTGAGAGAGAATATACTGATGAGGAGCTCCAACAGATAGAAGACAAAAGAAAAATGAGAGACTCAGAGCTGTAAAGGCCATATGAGGTAAATATGCAGCCGGAGATACGGCGAGATACGGTAGCTGTGTAAAATGTGAAATGATGGCCACTTAAAATGAATGTTTCTGTTGCAAGGAGAGGGACATGCTCCTTCCACCACATGAAAACTTGAACGTGTCAGGGATGAGCCCACATCATTCGGCAAGGCTAACCAAACATAGAGCCTCTGTGGTGCAGTAAAAATCTTTAACTTGTTCCTTGGTTTTGCTCATGTTAAGCTGGAGACAATTCTCTTTGCACCACGAAACAAAGTTCTCCACCTGCCTCCTATACTCTGTTTTACTGTCTCACCCCCCTTATCAATTTAACCAATAAGTGCAGAAATATCTGAGAATTTGTGCAAGTGACCTGACCTGGTGTTACAGGCTTATACAAAGATGAAAAACTGGACCACCAAGATCTGTCGATGGTCAGGGTCACATTTGCTAAGTAATAATATCTTGTACAGATGCAGGTTCTGAACTGAATGGTGACTTCCAGATTGATCCGTTGTTGTATGGCTGCGAAGGAAGAAGATGTGGGGCTTCTAGCATCATAGAGGAAATGATGTCATTGCTCTTCAAGCCTATGAATAGAAAAGGAGAAGGAGTCAGCAACTTTGCATCCTATCATCAATCTGAGTATGCATAACAGTTTCAGCAGAGCTCTCAATACACTCAGTCACACGTGTCTAACAGCATAAGATGTTGGGCCAAACTGCTGAAAAAACACTAAAGGAAGAAACTATAATGCAACCATGAGAATAAAACACCACAATGGAAAATTAAACATAACGTAATAAGTAAATATTTTGTTGGGGGCAACACATCTACTTGAAGATTTTAGTTATTAGGATGAAACAGCCTTCAGATGTCAAGCAACAGTAAAAGGAAGGCATCAGTGACTACTGAAATGGGAAGTGGAGACAACAGTGCATTGGAGAATTCATTTTATGCTCCCAGTTGCAGGTCGGTTTATTTTAAATTACATGTGAATGCCGAATGATCTATGGGGTTCACCAGCTTTCCTCTAGATTTTTGTTACCTGTTAATTTTAATTACAGTGCGAATACACACTAATGTTTCATGAGAATTTCTTTAATCATGAAGCTGTGGAATATAGTTATTTTAATTGTTACAAATGTATCTTCTTTTCTCATCAGTTTAGGTCAGCTAGTAGGTTGAGGAAAGTAGGTTTGGATGACTCCCTGTGGTGTTCAGGCTAGAAGTGAATAGTCAAAATAAAACATAAACAATTATGTGTAAGTCTTTATATTTAATGAGTATTTGCATTTTGGAAAAATAAAAATCGGAAACTCCTGAGCAAAAACTTGATTCTAGTGTAATATAATCAAAGCCTCTGTGCTCCCTAACCCTCTTTTCATGTGTGATGGATAGATGGACAAAAACACCTACTTGCTAATTATAATTTTCTTCACAAGTGTTTTCCTAATTAATATAACTCTCAGGGATCTGCTGCCTCTAGGTCAGTAGGCCTGGGAATCATAAACTTAAAAATGAGATAATTAAAGGCAGCACTGACTGACTTTTTATGCACATTGCCCCATTGCAACCTACATTTTAAGAAGAATCTTTGCTGTTTTGTTTTTCCTTCTTTATCAATTATAAATTTGCAGAAAGCATAATGTTTTTGGAAAATAAAAATATGGTTTTCATGTTTTTCATAAATCATTCTAATATAACCTAACTAACAATCTCCAAACCACTTATCCAATTCCAGCTGTACTGAAGCCTATCCCATCAACACTGGGCGTAAGGTAAGACCCAACACTTGACAGGGTGTCAATCCATCATTTACATGAATTTAGCTTTTAGTTTTTAAAGTATTTTAGAATAATATATTATACGCTACATAACTTACAACCGAAATTCTTAAATGAATAAGCATTGTTGGTTAGTTTCTTAGGGCAATGTCACAGTTTTAAACTACAAAGCTTTCATCAAGGGGGAAATTTACCTAAATTTACTACTAATACAAAATGAATGCGAGTGGTACAAACAATTTATATAAAATAAACAATGCAAACAGAGTGAATGAACAACTGGCAGAAGGATCTGTAATCTGTAGAGCATAAACTAAGACAGTAAGAATATAAGTAACAGATCTTTGGTTAAAGTAATTGGAAGGAAAACAAACATATCCGCAAGGCAACTTGAGTAGCAAGGATGAAGCTGTGCTAATCTAATGTGGGAAATGGAAGTATACTTGAACACAGTAAAAAAGAAATGTGCAGTGGCATAAGAAATCATAAGTTGATTTCAGTGGCATGATTTTTCAGTTCTCTTGGACAGTTCTGGGACATGTTCCCTTTGATAAAAAAAACTTTCTGACCAGAGAGAAGACAACAGAAAACTTTTGTTTTGATAGATAATTATGGTTTAACTTTCAGGTGTCATTTCTCAGATACTCCCATACATTCTTTGAGACTTGAAATGCCTGAAGAGTGCTTTAGCATAGGAGATTAAGCAATATATCACCCTCATCATTTTGGAGACGTAATGCACATATTATAATTTTTGTTAGCCATCATGAAGGTTCACGTCAAGAAAATCCCTGTTCTAACAGCACTTCATTTCAGAGTGAAAAAAACATGAACATTTTAGAAATAAATTTAAAATAATTTTCAATACTCCACTGTTAAATAGTTGCAGAATAACCAAACTCATCCAAATGCATATCATGCTCTGGAACTGGAATTACTGGTTCTTGCAGCTTCAGCATGTTCTGCTAATCGTGTCTTGTTTCTTTGCACAGTGTCATTTCCTTGATTACAGTTTATTATTTCTTAGTAGATGAAATCAACCCTTTCTACTGATATGCTCTATATTTCTTACTAATTCAAGTGACAGCAGTTAAAATACACACACTCCCAACTTGGGATATCTGCACAAACACAAGGAAACAAATTTTAGGAGTCATGAAGCCCACTAGCTCACATAAGTCCAAAACAAAAGCACAAGGATATACTAAATACTCTCATTTGTAATATTACTGCTGCAACAGCGGCAGCCAAGCGAACTGGTCCACTGAGCCCTAGAGTTGCTTTTCCAATCAGCAGTGTTGACCACTCAAAACCCGGTTACGATTGACTTTCACCCAGTGCTGCCTGCTAATTTTGATTGCAGATGCCCCATTGCTGCAATAGGGTTAAATTCAGAGAAGATGCTTTGAAAGGTGAAAAAGGTAAATAGTCTGTGGATTTCCAACAGGTTATTAAAATATACTTAGCAGCAAAAGAGCCAAGGGTGAATAACCTCTGTTCTAGCAGAAATAGTAATGTTTTAAAAATAATAGACCATTAGAGAGGAGGGGCCAAGGACAGATCAGTTTGCCAAAAAGACTGAATAGGCAACACATGGTGTGAGGCATCTCAAAAAAGTGTATAAAGGCCAGTTACCATGTTGCCTTCAATACACAGAGCTGGATTATGAAAAAGGGGAGTTTGATTAAGCAAGGATGGGCACAACTCTATCTGTCTTTCCATCTTATGCAAAATACTGAATATATGAGAAATTATTGGGTCAAGGTGAAGTTTCTAGGATTTAAATTTTACTAATGTGACAGAGCAGCAGTGCTATATTCAATTAAAAGCCACAAAGAAAAAATAACAGTAGGCAAAAACCTGTTCAAAACAGAAAGCAATACAATGGCCCAGTTATATAATTCCAAGTCTGGTAAAGACATTCCTCACTTTGCCACATGTCTAATTAGAGTAAGATGTTTCAGTGTTGGCCATTTCTCTTGTTCCATAAAAATACAGAAAATATTAACTCAATATTAGACCAATAATTAGACTAATATCTATTAGACCAATAATTAGCTGGAGCAGGTAAGATTAACAGGGCAATAACATAATTTAGTCATGAAACTGTATTAATTATAAGGCTAGCTAGACTGGAATGAAAGAATGGTGGGAGAGTGGTTCAGGCAGTGAAAGATTCTTTAATGCTCAGTAAAACACATTGATAGTTTTAATGTAAAGATTGGGAAATATCCAGCCCTAGATATCTAATAGACTTTGATATTGTCATATTGGATGGCAAAGTATGCTGCTCACAAAGAGTATTAAGTGGTTAAAGAGTGGATTGTGCCAGTTCATTTTGCAACCTGAGTGGTGTTCAAAGGACTTAAATAAATTTAAAACAAGAGGTAGGTCCTGAGGTGCGTTGCCCAAAAATAGTAATGTGTCATCTGCATAATTTGCAGTTTTTTGGGGATCCCGTATGTACTAACTGGGGTAGTTAAATCATTGATATGAACAGCTATGGCAAGGGACTCTAATGTAAGACTAAAAATTAGTGGAGACAATGGGCAGCCCTGTCTGACAATTTTAAAAGATAGGAAAGGACAGGACATGTTAGTATTGGTGATAATAAATGCTTACATGAGGAATGCAATGTTTTAACCATATTTATGAAGCTGCCACCAAAACCCATGCAATTCAACTGTTGCCACAAGAAATCTCAGTTAATGTGTTGGAATGCTTTTTCATTTATATAGAGTGAGAAACAACTGGACAATGCAGAGACAGAAATTTATCTAAGACATGAAGTAGTTGCCTAACATTACTTGGACAAACACTGGCTTATCTGGATTCATCAATCTCTAAATAACTTGCTGCAATCATCTTGCATGTAGCTATGCCAGAAACCAACTTTATCAAAGAACTAGTGCAACACTTAGAGCAGTCTTTACCTTGTTTTAATAATAGAGTGATTAAGGTAGAATTAATTGCAAGGTGTAGTTTAGTACTTGAGACTGAATAATTTATGATCTGCTGATAAGGAATCAATTGCAGATCCCAGAATCTTAAAAGTACTTCTGGTCGAGTGCCCCACATTCATGGATTTCAATGCAGCCCTCATCTTCTTGACACAAGTGAATTGAGGAAGGCAGTGTTGAGTTTAAACTGATAACGTATCCAAAAGAAGTGTCATAACAACACCTGCATCTATACTCACAACACAGTCAGAATCTTTTGGTCAGAAAAGTTGATTAGTGATGTATATAAAATGTGATGCTTGAGATGGTATAGAACAGTATAGCAAACAGAAGGTTATTTTATATTGAGCTAATTCTAGTGTGGTAAAACAGCACTTCCTAACCACTGAACTTTACTTCCTTCTTGAGCTTTGTCAAAGTTTATCTTTCCATTTCACAATGTGATCACGTGTTTTTTCTTGTCCAGGATGCCCCCTGTCTTAAGTCATTTGTCCACCCTATTGGATAATGGTCCTGTTTGTGTGGCCAATCAATCATTTCTTTTCCATCCTTCATTTAAGTAAAGCACACCCTCAGCACAGCACAGAGTATATAAGTTAGTATAATATTAAGAAATATTGACAGATAAAAAAAAAAGTGTTGACTATTTTTTTTTCTATAGTGTCACTAAATTTCAATCAAATCTGTTAAAACATTTTCAAGATTTTGCGGTATTTAGTTTTTCTACTGTGGGGTGGTTCCCCCAAAACATGAATATATTGAAATGTCCTTTCTTAGTATACACCTACTGCCCTAGGTACCATCCTACCAAATTTCAGCTTTTTAACTAAACAGGAAATAGTGATTTTGTTGATGAGTTAGTGAGTGAGTGAAAGAGTTGCATTATATATATATATTTATATTAACTGTCAGAACATCTCACAATGAAGTGGTATAAAAAACCTGCTCTCTTTTCATGTTACCAGATGGCTTACGACTTGCAACATGAAAGGTACAAACTTACCTCTTAGGTTATGTTCTTAATGGTGGATAGGAACAAATATCAAGTCCAGCTATGCAATTGTTATCTGTAACCTTTTACCTGTCACATTCTCCATATTGTATCCTGTGTAATCAACCCTAGGGACATTTAATGGATGGACTGCCTTTTATTTTCATTCACAGTTCACCACCAATACAGGGATCCACAAAGCATCCTTTGTGTAGTTAAGGGACTCCAGTTAGACAAGGGATGAACAATCGTAGCATTCAGCAACATTAATAATCAATAATTAGAAAGAGACAATGTGTTTAAGCATTTACTTAAAAATATGTTTGCTTAAATATACATATACCAGTAACGGCATACTACACGATAACATGCAGTGAATACACTTTATTTGCACATTCATAATTTTTATACTCTTTCTCTGTATGTTTAGCATTTGTTTGCTCAGAGGTTGATGCGCTTGCTACTTCCTGAGCAGCTCTTCATTTCTCCACCCTAGCAGCCCGCTTATTCTCTTCTTTCTTCAGCATCTTTTCACATTAAAACTGATTAAGTCAGTGTTTGTATTGCAACTACTTAGTGCTTTTTCCTTAATTTTTCACTTTAGCTGGCACTTAAGTCTTCAATGTGCCTCAAGAATGATTTAAGATATGAAGAGATAGGGGAAGTGATGGTGAAGGTGTTAGGGATGAGAATGGCGTGCGTAAACATGTGCTGCACGGCCGCCCTGCTGGAGTTGATTTTACAATAAAATAAAATAAAAATTAAAAGAGGAATAACCTTGGTGTTCATTCATCACCCTGAAAGCGGATAGTAGACATCACGTAGTATATGTGTACCAAATTTTAGGTCAACAGGTCAGTTTGTGAGCTACAGGTGATTTAAAATTCTGGACAGACAAATGTATAGCCATGGTAGCATATTATGTAAGATAATATGCATAGTAACAAATTGCAGCAAATATAAGCAATACAAAGAATTATGCAACCTGGTTGGGTCAAGGCAATCTTCATTCAGTCACAAATGATATTTACCAGATGGTCCAGTTCCTTAGATAATAGATTTCCTTAATCGAGAAGTGAAAAGAAAGATTTCTTCCCAGTGACAGAGCTCCTGGTAAAGTGTGTAACAGTTAAGCTGTCAGAAAGGCACACACTAAGCACTCCATTCTTGCAACAAAGCACCAGCTAAAATACAAATTAAATTAAAAAATAAACTTAAAACTGAACTCTTTTGGAAAAAACTTCTAATAAATGACAGACACTCTCTTTCCCTCAACGTCTTGCCCTAAGTAAGTGCACATACCTGGCGTACAGTCCCCTAGTAAAGCAGCTAACATTTTTACAGTTTCTCAAAATATAGGAATGTTATCACTTAAGCTCATGGTTGATTCCCATGAGAATTAAAAGCTGCACTAAGCTTCAACCAGACTGGCTATACAAAAATTCCTAAGGTCCTGCTTTGCCTTTCAGCTTTCCCAGAATACACTTCATTCTTGTACAGTTTGACAGTTCTTTCAGGCTTCAGCTGTTTACTTGAAATCTGTCAGCTGTAAAGCTTAAAGCATCCCCATATACACCTACACATAATAGTAATATCAAGTGAAAAGACGTGAAATGTTTCATTAGAAAAAAATTATTTCTGCCTTATATCTTAAGTAATTTATTGTCGGCTTGGAAATATCAAGTGAAAAGACGTGAAAATGTTTCATTAGAAAAAAATTATTTCTGCCTTATATCTTAAGTAAGTAATTTATTGTCGGCTGAAACGAATATCACAATATATCCTTTTATTTATAATTGTTTGTTTTCAATATGATAAGCAATTAACCTGCATCATTTACTCAATTTAACTGAAATGAAGTATAATGTTACCTGTAAATGCTTTATCAAAATGCAGATTGCAATGAGTTTACATACAAAAAGCAGCATTCTGTTGATATAATAATGAAAGAACAACTTATCTTTTTGATGAATCATTCAACACTACACTTCACACTCCAAATGTCCTGAAAAAATATCTGCAAGTTCAACATGCTGCAGGTAAAACTTAGAAGGAGTATACATTTTAAATAGTGAATCAATAATTCTGTTTCTTAAACAAAACTGGTAAACAAATGAGATGATTATATAGCCTGTCTGAACACTTCATTAATAGAAATTAAGTTGGAGGCAACATTTTAGGTAGCAATTTATAAAGTAATATCAATAAAAAAATATAGTACAGCTCCTTAGAATTTTAAAAAGAAATGTATGTAATATTTTAATATCCCCCACTGGGCAGTGTAGCAGTGGAAGATAATACAATTCCGAGTTGGAGAAAAAAGGTTTTTACACTTTGTGACCTGTTGATACTCTTACAAATTAAAGGGAAAGATAATTGTTCCCTGAAGTCAAACTTAGAATTGTTTTTATATAGTTCATTTTTCAAGATGTGTATATTGTGTTGGAAATGTTATGCATTAAACCCATGTGGAGGTGCCTAAACATTTAACTGAAGGACATTTGATTTTCTGTCCATTCAACAATTCAGTTATTTATCCAGGCTCTTTATTGCATTGAGGCCCCTGTCATTGGTAGAGTTTGCAGTCTATCTTGGCTAAAAAGAGCAGGAAGTCTCCTTGAATATGATAACAGTTCAGCTTTACTCACCTCTATATGGGAAACTATTGTCCCATCCATCTTCTGTCTATCTATTGATAAAATCTCCGAGTCTATTTTCAGCTTCTCAGGAGCCCAAATTCAAATGTGGCAGTGACAGCCAGAAGTTAGAAAGAAGCCTTCCATCCAGGGTCCATCACAGGGTGCATAAAAACACACCCAGGGAAATTTAGAAACAACATTTAATGTGATATCACGCTTTCAGACCATGAAAGGAAAATCTCTTGCACAGATGAGCAGAACATGCAAAAGTATAAGAACTGGCAATTTAGTAAGTAGAAGTGATATGAGGAATCGGTCTTGCCAGCTCCACAAGCATGTTGCTTATGACCTGATGACAATAGTAATTAAGAAAATGCACAGGTTAGTATTTTAGAAATAATTGTACCATACATAAAGGCATGGAATCATATGCTTAAAATGAAAAATGTACTATTTAACTATGGTTTTATTTTCATTAAATTTTTGTAGTTGAACATTGATTTAAAACTACATAAAATTCAACATTCATTGCATCTTTTTACTTTGCGTGTGTTACAAAGATAAACCGCAGTACATCTGCTCATCTAGCTTTGTGATGAATCAGTGTAGGCTATATGACAGAAAAGTTTGCAAAGATTTATATGTACAGATGTATGGATTATTTAGCATGACTCGCTTTAAAATGTGAAGTCGTGTGTGGATTCAATCCTTAAACTGAGCCCAGCATTGACATGTTCACCCTTAGGTTTTGAAAACTGTTCAATTTCACAGGCGTCTAGTGATGATTTCATTTCTGACTCCAATTATGTGCTGTCTTCAGGGAAAATTCCTTCTCTTGTCCATAACAAAGCCAGTATCACTTTTCATTCCCATATCTCACTTTCCAATTGTGTTCTCAGGTCATTGCTTCTGACAGACATATTCTTCAATGCTAGTTATTGTCTTAAATGCCTCAATTATCTCTTCCCAGTGCTTGACAGCAGGAATGGGTAACACCAGAATTCAAGTGACCTAGGGAGTTGAACAGAAGATCGCGCTTCCAAAGGACTGTGATGATTTTTTATTTTTGTGCATCTTTTAATGTAATAAAATACTTATTTTCTTTTTATTTGGATCCTGTCCATTTTGAAATTTTAACTGGCACTGCCATCTTGACGTCACACATAATTACAGTCATTGAGGTGGTTGCCAGTCATGTGACAGCTACCTATAAATGGTAGTGTGCTTCAGTTTGTGTTGAAGTATTGAGATAGTATAGCAGGCTTCACCTTGCATATCTTTAGTTACTTGTCTTACTTTTGCCTCAGTGATTTTTAAACTTTTACTATCTGCCTTTTGTGATCTCCAGGGGTATCATTTATAAAGCTTGCATATGCACAAAAAGAGGCTGAAAATGCATGACTACTCTGACATAATGCTGCAGAAAAAGGCATCTTCAATTACATTTGCAGATCAAAATCAGGCAGTGTAAGTATGTTGTTTCCTCTTCCTGTTATACTGTTCTCCTGTTAGTAACTAGCGATCTGTTTCATCACCAGAGATTGGACTTTTTTTTAAATTTAATTTCAGTTATTGTGTGGCTGGCGCTCAAGGCATTTACAACAGCAGTAAGATGTTGCCATTCAATATATTTGTAATTGTTGCTGACACCTGCTTTTAGGCCACCAAATAAAGGTTACCTGTCTCTGATTTGGAAAGCAAATCGCACTATTTGATGGCTCATGCGGTAGGCTCTTCTACCATCCAATGAAGGTCTGCAGCACTGTGGTTGCCTATGTATAAGGCTGCTTTTAGCATGGTCCAACCAGACAGGGGTTCTGGCGTATTCACAAACATACATTTACAAGATGATTGGGATTAATAAAGATAGTGTGTTTTTTTCGGCTTATGCATATTATGCAATGGTTAATAAATGAGGCCCCTGGTTTTTTTCAACTATGCTTTTTAAGACAAGAAGCCTTTCTTTGACATGTTGTTTGTTTCCAAACATCTGGAACTAGTGATTGTCTTTTTCAACAGAATCACAAAAAGGATAAGCAAAGTACCATTGCATGTAACACTATATATATGTTACATTACAAACATGGAGCTTGGGCAGGTTTTTATCACAAACACACATTTAGTAGAAACTGAGGTAGTATATAAGACAGGGCAACCTGGTAACATGATGGTTATTGTAGCTGCGTTTTCCCAAAATTACCAAAGTTCAGCAGCTTCAACTCAAAAAATGGGATTCAACAAAACCCTGACGAGCAGAAATGATTCCACAGACAAAATATCCTCATTTTTGAAAGTTTAGTTAAGTTTTGAAGTAAAACAGTTCACACAAAAAAAGGAAAATTAAAATAGCAAAAAAGGAAAAATTAATGTTAAGAAAAGTTCAGTTCTAAGCTTAATCTTGTTACTTCTCAAATCGTTACTATTTATTTAACATTTCTCAACCATTTCAAAACAGTCAGAAAACTGTATGCTTATCCCATTTCTAAACTTAAAATGGGTCTTTTAAGCCCCTATGTACTGGGACCTGTTCTAAACAACAACTGAGCTTATTATCACACTGTTTCTCAGTTACAGTAAGAAGGTTCTATCTGTTGCTAACTTATAGGGGGAAAAGACTATACCATAAGTTATGACTATGAAATAAATGTATATTCTATTCAAATTAAGCAAACATTAATATGAGTTTAACTCAAAACTTTAACTTTCTAAGATTGGCTCTTACAGTTATGCCATGTTCAGAGTTCATCATTAAAATTCCTGTCCAAGCTCCATGTTTGTTATGTTTATTTATTTTCCTATTGTCCTTTCTTTTTGAATACTTTGGTTTCTTCTCAGCATTGAATGTTGTTTGTAAATTGTTTCTGTTTGAGTGAGTGGGTGTTGATGTACAAGAGAGTTTCTCCTATTAACATGTTGTGCCCAATTCAGGTTTCAGCCATTTTGAACTTTTTAAAGACATAAGTGAATTTGAAAAGGAATGAATGTTTGATCGTAGAAAATGCAAAAAGAACAGAAAGTAGAATACTTTCAACATTGCTACCCATCTTCTTCTTATCAAGTCTAAAACTAAAACTTGTTTTTCTTAGCTTTGTACTCACCATTCCCTTACTGATCCTGGCTCTTCATTTTAGTTATAATAATTTACTGAATAAATTCAACAGACATTTTGGCATTCAACGTGATGTTTAATTATAATGGCAGTAGTGGTGGTGGTGGTCAAGAAAATGATGTGAACTGGTACTATTGTTGCATTTTATCAGCTCCAGGAAAGCAAAAGCAGATCAATGAATGTAAATATCCTTTGACAACTGCAGCAAAGTGATTTATGAAATTGTCTGAGAGAAGTGAGGTGTTTCATTATAATTAAAAGGGCTTATCAATGGAATATGGAAGGAAAGTGAGCTCAGAATGACTCCTGTATAATTAACATAGTAGGAAAGTTCCAATCTGATATATGTACAGTACATTTCAGAGCTTTGTATTTTCCTCCTCTATGACATTTAGTACTAGTGAACTGCTGTTCTGAACAAATGTTTGAGCACCTTAATGAAGATAATATGCAGACATAGTCAAATAAATATAAAACACAAAATCTGTAATCTTTAATAAACAATTGCATTACTCTGATTTATTTATACTTTTACTTGGCCATTGAAATACATTCAGTACCCAGGATCAGTTCTACAAATAGGCTTGGAAAAACTGACTTTATGAAATGGAAGCATGGATAGATCGATAAAAATCGCTTTTTGTTACTTCAAGGATCACTGGTCAGTTTTCCAGTTGTTCCAGTAATCTTGTGAAAGTGTGCTTTTATAGTTTAATTTGTTCATTTAATAAAGGAATAGTTTTTAAGCCCTTACTAACATGATGCTGACAAAATCGGGATAGAAGTATACAATCACAGTGCGCTGACAGGGAAGGATATTTATTGATTATAATACTGTTACAGTATTGTATTGGAAACATACCAATACTCTGAGATTTTTGGGAATATGTGCAAGGTAGAAATAGCAACATGAACCAAGATATTGAATTAACATTATGTTCAATGAATACTTCTGTATCACTCCTCTATGACTAACCTAGAGAACATACTTTAAATGTACATTAATAGAGTAATAAAAATATGTAAATATTTTCTGCTGACTAATTCCAAGGAACAACATTCTCTTATTTGATGGAAAAAATAGGAATATTAAAGAAAGCAAGCTAAACGAAAATACACGCAGGTAGAATCAGATGAAAGACAGACAAACACTCCAATTAACAATGCTGCTAGGGGGAAATAAATCTACAGGGGTGCCTTTTGAAATAATCAAAGTCATAGATTGTTTTACCTAAACCATCTGGCCACCCATCACCTGACATGTACCCAATAAAATAATACATCAGTAGCCATATGATGGCCTAGTGCTGTGCTCATCAGAGTTGAGACTAAGTGTTCTCATTTAAACTCATGTCTTGTTTAATGGCCAAGAGGAATAACTTGATTCAGGCTGCAGGATCCAATAAGTAGCTTGGGCCAAGTACCAGAGCATCATTCTAAGAGAAATAGAGAATAGGAAACTTTTAGTAATAGCCAGTCATGTTAATTGCTAAAATATTATTTTACCCAAGTAACTAAGCCATTTTCCACTATATAAACCTCAACCATAAGCTCAAAAAAGTAAAAGGAAATATCAAAGTGTTAGGTTTAAAATATTGAGGATGATAAGAACTTGTTTACACTAGCAGGAGAGCCCCTTTTTCAGAAGTGTGTGTCCTTGTGGTGTTATGGGTCCACAGCTCGTTGAGTAAAGGCCATTTTTAAATAAATAATCATTGTGCTCGCGGCTTAGCGAGGGGACGTTGGGCCATAGTGGGCCGCGGGACTATCTGTAGGGTGTGGGCATTTCTCACCTAGTGCACAGGTGAGGAACTGCCCACATTCATGATTGTCCCGCGGCTAATGCTGCAGCTGCTGTGGCCCTCGTCATTTTAAAAAGAAGCGCGAGTCGGTTTTAGGAAGAAACGATCGGAGAGAGAAAGGAAAGGAGAGGACGGAGGTTACCGGGAGCAGGAGAAGAAGCGGGCGGTGCGTGAGTGTGGTGAGCGCGCGATCGAGCGCTCGTGGACAGCTGCGTGGAAGCTGGGTGTTAGGCCGACACCCAGACGTTTGTGTTGATGTCGCTCCCGCTGAGCGATCAGGTAGCGGGAGTGAACAGGGAAGGCGACTGGCCGCAGAGAGGCCATTGAAAGGCAGCGGAAGTCGGGAGACTTGGTGGTGGGAATCCCCAACGTGAGTGACCTGGCCGTTGTGGGAAACCAAGTTCTCCGGGACTGGGATGAGTGCCATACCGGAGCCAGGGATCAGGAGGTCTCCAGTCTCGAGCGTGTGATGTAGGAGGGCAGCTGCAGAGAGCGTCTTGCCTGCTGCTAAGCCCATACGGGATAAGCAGGTGAGACGCTAACAAATGATGCACCGGATTTGTTTGTTGTTGTTTTAAAGACTGCTTCCACAAGAAGATTTTAACCTCTCGTTTTTAAGGATGTGTTTGTTTTTCTATTTATTGGTTTTACTCCTCGTTTTCATTTAATGGATTATTTATTTATTTATTGAAGAACTTGGAGAGTACTGCACTATTTATGAACACTGTTTTTGTTTTGTTGGTTTTTAATAAAAGCACTGTTTTGCACTTTTTACCTTCCCCTTGCTGGAATTATTTGCCTCCATTGACTAGCTCACTCGGTAACATTATCGACGGTGTTGGGTTCAAGGGTTCCCAAACAGCCAAAGGAGCGTGGAGCCAGAACCCACATCGTCACAGTCCTTTTCTGTCTTAACCAATTATTCAAATCCCCCATTTTGACCCTTTTGACAGATGGCTTTAAGTTCCGTTCTTCCAATGGTGATTTCTCCCTAAAAGTAAGTAGTGATTGTGAACTGGGCTGGACCAAACTTCATCCACAATGTTGTCGCAACTCTAACTTTACCAGACATATATCAGACAGTTTTAGAAAATGTGTGCAGATATTATTAAGAATTGATTTCAATAATATGCTCTTAAAAAATCATTTAACACTGTAGAAATGTCTTTCATCTTATCATTCTTAGGTTCAGCTGTGAGCAGGTTAGAGACCCTAATGAAAAGCTAAACCAGTTAACTGTTATTATTTGTTTACATCCGAAGCTTCAAACTGGTTGCTTTACTTGATTAGTGGGTTTTTAACATTTGCACGATTGGTACAAGACAGATGGCTGTTTCAGTAGTGTTGTCAGCATTGATTGGCTTCATTTAATAGGCTACAGCATGATTAAGTTGTTACCTTAAAGTAAAGCACAATGCATATGTGTTTGGTACGTGATGTTGTTTATGATAAATTATAGAATTAGTTGCATTAAATTGTAAAGATTATAACATAAGTCAAAATGTACAGATGGCAGTTCATAGTGCCTAAAAAGAATGATCATTCTTATACTGATGGTAGAACAAGAATTACAGAGGAAGAATCTAGCTCATGCATACCTTCAACTGCTTATATATAGTACATTGTTCAAAGAGGAAAGATAAAGTTAAGGATCAACTAACACCAGCTTTATCATAGTTCAGTTTATTATTATTATGACTTTTATTATGAAACATTGCATCTGCACACTTGTGGTAGCTGGTCTTCTTAAAATTTCTGGATTTGAGGCAATTTGTGCATAATTATTGTTGTACAAATAATTGCACTACAGGATTCTTTTTTCCTCAGAGGACTTACCTTTTCCTTGTGTGTATCTGTTTCTTCAACTCACTTCTTAGTCACTGAAGCTTGTAAAAAGTATAGTTTAGCAATTTTTAGAATCTAACATCACAAGCCAATGGGGACAAGGTCATACAAAGAATATTTTGGGTGTACCTATTGACACATTGTTACCTGACATATTTCTTAATTTACTACTCAAAAATAATGGTTTTATATTAATTAATAACAGCAATTCTTACTTCAAAATGAAGACTCAGGTGTATTTTGATCAGACCATAGTGAAATTGTTTATGTTCATTTTACTGGCTGGACCACTTTAGCTTGCCCCAAAATAGGCCCCACCCCAAGGAGCCAAATCCCAAACTCCACCATCAGGCTTTCAAGCCTGCACAGGCCTCAAAATAGGGTACCGGCTTTAAAAATACAAAAATACGTGTAAATACTTCTCAAATACACCAAAATGCCATTCAAGGGACTAGATGATTTTAAACTGTAAAGGCCAGCAAAGTATTTTTACTTTACATTTTACACAATGGCAAAAGAAAAAATAACAAAAATCTAGGCAAAATGGGTATGTCAAAAATGCAACCCAAGACAAGCACCTTAACCTTAATTTCTGTAATCCAGGAACCAGAAACCAAAAACTGAGCAAATATCAGAACAGTACTCACAATGATGACATATACTTCACACTTTTTAATGACACTTTGCTGGAACCATCTCCTCAACCTCAATTTAAAGGCTGAGGGCAGCTCCACAGAGTGATGTCATGGTAGCATCAACTTCTTGTGGTTCCACCCACATCTCAAGGAATATATTTAAACAACTTAAATACCCAGTACATAATCCAGTCATATACAAAAATAAATACAAAATGATTTAATATACCCCTCTTTCGTTTTCTTAGTTTCTCTTACTATTTAAGGTGTTGCAGTCATTAGACAGCCTTCGGGTCCTATTCATGACTCCATCCAAGTTCACAAGCCAGCACCTGGGTTTGAGTGCATTCCCATTTGTCTGTAATTTTAAGTTCAATTTTAAATTTCTAGTTGCTAGTATAAGAGACATGCCAGAGACCAGGGACCTCATGTATAACGCCGTGCGTAGAACTCGCACTATAACATGGCGTAAGCACAAAAGCCGAAATGTGCTTACGCACAGAAAAATCCAGATGCAGGAATCTGTGCGTACTCCAACTTCCACGTTCTTTCGTTACATAAATCCCGATCAGCGTGAAAACTAACGCTCGTGCACACGCATTTTGTAACGCCCCAAATCCTCCCAGAATTATGCCTATTTGAATATGCAAATCAATATAAATCGCCCTTAAGCGCAGCCTTCTGAGAAAAGACAATGGGAAAAGCACGGGGAAAATATAAGAATTTCAGCGAATACCAAGTGGAGGCAAAGGAAAAACATACTATTCGTTCAAATAAACCATGGTATAATCAACAAAATGAAGTTGATCGAGTGACATAGCGTGTTGGAGAAACTTGAAAGCTCACATTCACAAAATCGCACAGTGCCGGAAATAAAAAAGAAGTGACATATCAAAGTTGCCGTGAAAAGAAGAGTTGTAAGCCCACTGTCTGAGTGTCATATGAAAGCTTATTAGGGTACAGAGAAAAAAGGCACACGGTGGGGAAAAAGCACAAAATGTCAACTTTAATCTCGAATTTTCCACTTTAATCACGTAGTTTATTTTGTCATTTAGTAGAACATTATAAACTTCATCTTAAAATCGTTTAATTAACCAGTTTCTCAAAATTACATCGTAATTAAAGTAGCACATTAAATGTTTTGTATTTGATCTTCTACTCGTATGTGATCTATGTGTGTGAATCACTACTTGCTTCTTAAACTGGCTCTCTTCCTCCAACTGGACACAGAATCCATTACATTTGTGATATTACAGCTCTCTGAATAACTAAAATACTGAGATGTATACGTGATGTCATTTTCATGATGACAGGAGCTAAAGTACATTATTAAACATGTGTTTCATGAGCCTCGTGCTCATGACAAGCATTTATCTTTTGTCGAAATTTGTCGCTGCGTTTTTAGCTGTGTTGTTATTTTCTCTTTCTGTTTTATATTCAATATATATTGGCGTGGCCGCCCAAGAGTCCTTGCTTTTCTTTCCCCAAGTAACCGATCGCCACACAATCAGCTCTGTAATAGAAGTTAAGCCATCTGTAAGCTTAGCGTCGATTCTTCAAAACGTTTAAAGAACATTGAAATATCTTCGTAGTACATGTTTAATTATTCTATGCTTCACGACACTCCCAGTGAAGAATATAGATTATTTAAATGAAGTTAAAGTTTTATGTGTATAATTTAACAAACATATTTTGCTGCATTTCACCTTAAAATGATATCGTCATCATATGTAAATACACGCTTTATAAAGTGGCCCAGGTTGTGAGATATTATAACTGTAGTGCAAGTTTACAGTGGGGTGATTGTACTTATAAGTACAAACCGTTCTACAAGGAGCAATTGATTGAGTGCATTTAAAGTTCTTGGGATTAAACTGTTTCTGAACCGCGAGGTCCGTACAGGAAAGGCTTTAAAACGTTTTGCAGTGGCTGAGGTAGCGTGTCCTTAAAGCTGTATACCGATAATTCATTTTCCGATCAGCTTCTGTTGTGATTCACACTCAGATACAGTGATATAAATACTCCGAGTCGTGCAGTGAGAGTAATATGGAAAAAGATGATCCGCTGTGGCAACTCCTAACGGGAGGAGCTGAAAGAAGAAGAAGAAGAAGAAGAAGAAGAAGAAGAAGTGAGAGTAACAACGCTAAATTATGGTATTTGGAATACTATGGCTGTTCCCTGGATCATTATATTGTTACGAGTTAATTACAATCAGATGCATTACACTAATAAACAATATGCGGTTAGTTTCTGTGTATTTATAAAGCCGCGTCATGAAAATAATGAGTAATCACACAAGAACAATATCATTGCTTTGACGCTGGGTGCCGCCAGTTTGCAAAACCGAGCGGAGAACTTGCGTACGACAAGGCATGAGGTACCGTGGAAAAGTGCATGGCTTTACGCCAAGTGTAGGTTTTATACATCGCGATTTGAACGTGGAAAAGTTCTTACGCAACATTTCTGTGCGTACGCACCGTTTATACATGAGGCCCCAGATGAAGTCTAATTTTAAATAAGACTAGCAATTAGTAAATAGGTTCAGAAACAAAAAGAAAAATAGTGAGAGTGCACAGCACCCAGAAAAAAAATTACTAGGAAAGATTAACATTTTGAGGTCACAATAATAATCACATGATTAATGGCTGTAATTCTGCTGTCAGAAATGCTGATCTCAGCTGCACTATTTACAATCAACATAGAAGCCCAGCCCCTTTGCCAAATTCTGGAGAGAAAATGCAATTAAACCACAATAAGATATTCTGGCAGGCCCAGAGAAGTTTGTGCATAAATGTTACCATTTTGTCTCTGAGGCTTTAATATGTTTGAGCAGCCTTCCAAAACATTGCACGTTTATTGTCACATATCATGACTGTTAGCTGACATCAATGCAAATCGTGGATATTTCCTTATTTTTTTGCTTGGCATAGGGCACTTAGAAATTCCACACATATCAGCAAACTGATTGAAAAAGTATGTCTAACCTTATAAAGCAGTGTGTGCTCACACGCATGCAAACACACAGACAGGCTGCCTACCCAAAACAAATAAATAACCACCATCAAAAAAGAATTCCACATAGTCGCAGGTAAAGCAATCAAATTTTTACAACTGCGACATTTTATAATAAATAGAGTGACTTGTAGAACAAGCTGCCCACCATCAATCCTTCTGTGAAGTCCCTTGCCTTTTAAAGAAATTCCTCTGAAGACTCCACTCTTTAGTGAATACCTCTACCTAATATTTATGTTAATGCAGTTTTAATTTGAGGTTCTGTAATGGAATAAAGCAACAATATGACTTCTGCATTGTTCATTTGGCTCTTGGCTTTTACTAGTGAAACACAATTATGTACATTTATATCAAATACTCAGTACAAATATCAATATGTTCTCTTATCCATTCTTAAAATAATACAGGATGCCATGTACATAATTACTGTATAAATGTTGAGGCCAAAGTTTTGGGGTCTCATATTTGAACAGGGGCAGCACGGTGGTGCAGTGGGTAGTGCTGCTGCCTCGCTGTTAGGAGACCCGGGTTCACTTCCCGGGTCCTTTCTGCATGGAGTTTGCATGTTCTCCCCATGTCTGTATGTGTTTCTTCCGGGTACTCCGGTTTCCTCCCACAGTCCAAAGACATGCAGGTTAGGTGCATTGGCAATTCTAAATTGTGCTTGGTGTGTGTGTGTGTGCACGCGCACCCTGCGGTGGGCTTGTACCCTGCCCAGGGTTTGTTTCCAGCCTTGCGCCCTGTGTTGGCTGGGATTGGCTCCAGCAGACCCCCGTGACCCTGTAGTTAGGATATAGTAATTAACCTTTTCTTTCTTTTGGTGTGTAATCACTGGACAATACAGGGTTAAGTGTAGTCAGGGTAACAGTAAAACCTAGAATTATTTTATTTTTGCAAACCACTTAATGTCATAGATCTTAGACCTTTTTGCTATCATTGATTTTGCAAAAATGGAGTACAATGCTTACATGACAGAATAAAACTTTTCAAGTAGAGCAATTTTGTGAGGGGTACATTTTGCAAAATGCAACAATTACCACACAAAGTTTACATGGACGTCATCTTTTATGCATTCACTCCATCAGTAGTATTCCTCCACATCATTCCTCTTTCCTTGCAGCCGCTACTGCTGTATTACTCCTCCTTTTTCAGATATGCCAATAATATTCTTACACTGCCACCAGTACGTGATGCTCTGCTGGCATAACAGCTGCTTCCTCTGTTACTTAGACTTGTAGTCCATAGTTGATTGGCTGTTCAGTGCTCATCTAGTAAGGGCTTGTAAATTTTGATTTGATGTGCATTAATCTGGATTGACCTAATCAGGATTGTGCGAGTCAATTAAAATCTGATGTTTTAAGAACAGCTAATCCACTGATGTGAAAAGATGCTGGAATTCAATCTGAGATCCAAGATTTTATAATCTCTGTTTTTTGGAATAGATCCCAGGTCTGATTGTGAGTATGCAGGCTTTAAGCAAACAAAAGAAGATGGGGGCACATGTTACATGCAAGCAATGGGTCTGTAGCGAACTGGAAAAATATTAGATGGCAAAAAGTGCAGGCAAGAATCACAAGCTACATTGTAAGGCAATGAGCAATGAAAAGACGTAGCAAGGAGCCAGAAAATACTAAAATACTGAAAAAAGAGAGACAATGATACCACAACGTATGAGTGACTTGAGTGAGACAGGTCACTAAGTAATACTTGGGATTGTAGTT
This sequence comes from Polypterus senegalus, assembly GCF_016835505.1. Lineage (NCBI taxonomy): Eukaryota > Metazoa > Chordata > Cladistia > Polypteriformes > Polypteridae > Polypterus > Polypterus senegalus. The sequence continues at coordinate 101,325,160 of NC_053159.1, read as the reverse complement.
ACATAATAAGGTTGATAGCATAAATGAGCCTTGGGTAACTGCAAGATAGCAAGAGCTAAACTCCAAGGGGGATTCATCACCAAGAACAACAGTGCCTCAAAAACAGAAACATTCTTAAAATTAAATTAAAATCAAATGCATTCACTGTAGATTAGCAACACATTTAATAAAACACAATAGACATTTTTCATGTAGCCTGAAACAAGTGATGAACTCAGTATCACTTGTTATAACTTTGTATTGATAATGATTGGTTTACTTTTTTACTTTTTTTTATGCAATCAAGTGAAAGACCCATGAGCCACGCTAACTCCTCCCTGTCTGGTCAGCCTAACTGCATCCTGAGTACAATATTAATTCTCTCCTTGGCACGAAATGTGTAGACTGAGCTTTGTTATATCTCCTTGATTGCCTTCTAAACTGCAGTTACATTCACAGGGCCTGTTGGCTCAGACATTAGAAACACAATTAAGTATAAAGTGATTTATGAACTAAAGTGCTCTCGCTTTGCTCCTTAATAACATCTCTTGCCTTTCCAGGGTCAGTTATTCCAGTAATAAGGTCTTTGAAGATCAATACCAGTAAATAGAACTGGGAGTCTCATTCCCAGAGCAGTTGTTAAGAGAAACAGAGTCAAACCCCATCATCCTACTTTGGGAAACATAAACTCAAAAGCCCACGGAAGTCAATGGACCGAGCTAACATTGTCTTAAGAGGGGTGGGTAAGTCCCATGAGTCTGGTGAGCTCATTTCAAAAGCTTTTCAGTCGTAGTCAGTTATAAGAGTTCTCTAACACTTCACAAGAGGGATTACATGTTATGTTCTCTCAACTCCCACACTAGAAATTAAATTTATTCTAACAGTCTGCAATAGAATGTGGACAATGAAATTATAAAGCAATTAACTCTTTAGATGGCAAAAATCATTTTCACACTGCATACTGCTGTTTTTATTTTTATTTTTTGCATTCCTTACTTTGTGTTGCTTTTCTCAACTCTATGTACTACCTTTCATTTATTTAACTTTTGATTAAACTGGTGCTCAAAAATATTTCAGTAAAAAATACAAAAAAATAAAGCTGGAAAACGTAAGGGAAGGGCTGTTTAATTTCAATAGCTGTGTAAATTAGATAGGATGAGTTTATTTAAGCAATTTCAAAGTTGTTTCCCGGTTTTATATTTACACTAATTATTATCAAGGAAAAATATAACAATCAAATGCATCTCATAATTATTGTTTTATAACACATTTCACATATAAAAGAATTCCAATAGGAATTCGCCAGGCAAATACAGTAGAGCACATTAAAAAACTGCTGAAAACACATTACTTTAACATGGCCTTTTTATAACTTCACTTTAACTTAATACTGATACTCTGTATGTTCAATTCATCATAATAACTATTCACAGTGGCTCCAAAATCTGTACTGACCCCTACTCTCTCTTCTGTTTCTTTTTCCGGTTTCTTTGTAGTGGCGACCTGCGCCACTACCACCTACTCAAAGCATCATGATGCACCAACATTGATGGACTGAAAGCCAGAAGTCTACGTGACCATCATCATCAGGTCCTTCCATGAAAACCCTAAATACAAAGAGGACTGTTTGACTTATGTTAGGTAGATTGCCCAGAGGGGACTGGGCGGTCTCTTGGTCTGGAACCCCTACAGATTTTATTTTTTCTCCAGCATTTGGAGTTTTTTTTGTTTTTTCTGTCCACCCCGGCCATCGGACCTTACTTATTCTATGTTAATTAATGTTGACTTATGTTTATTTTTTGTTGTGTCTTCTGTTTTTCTATTCATTTTGTAAAGCACTTTGAGCTACATTTTTTTGTATGAAAATGTCCTATATAAATAAATGTTAATTGATTGAGTGAGCTCTGGGATCAATATACTGACTATATTTATTTATTATTACTAATTTGTAACACACTGAATCTGTGACAATTTTGAAATGAATGGAAAAAATGGCGTACTGTTTAATGAGTTAGTTGAATGATGAAGTCAATTAATGTTAATTTTACTAATATACAGTACATCACTCACTTAGGCAGTGTATATCTTTCGTATACACTTGTATTTTTATCTTTTACCAGTAAAGGTAAATCGAGAAGACAGAAGCAGACACAAATAACAATGATAACGGTTTGCTACAGTTTCCTTCACCTCCTCTTATGTAATGTCCTGTTAGCATCTGAAGAACCATTAAATAGGTGGCTGAGAAATCAGGGCACTTCAGAAGCTGCTCTTCCCCCTAAAGACCATATATTCAGGGGGAACCCAACCAACACAGATATTTTGTAAAGTAGGTGAGATAACCATCTCTTATATTTACAGGATATAAAGGAAAATGAATGCAAATCAGAGGTATGGTAGTTATCTTTGTTAAGACCATTGAAGTGGAAGCCTAATCAACCTTCTAGGCAAAGTATTAAACATCTAATCATGGTACACTCTAGAAAAAGAAACTTGTCTTGCAGTTAAGTAACCTGGATGCATTGGTTTTCACAAATGACACCAGAATCTTAAGCCTTGCTAATTACTATCACAGCAGAAAACCTATGTAAGCCATTAAGATTGACTGTAATGGTGTTGGACTTTGAGGTAATAAAGGTTACAGAACAGGAAGCATAGACAAATTTAGGCCTAGACTGACACAGTAAGCTCATTGACTCATCTATATTTTACAGTAAGCTTGGCTGAAGTGTTGCAAAACTGTGTCATGCAGAAAATAACAAAGCTGTATGGGAATCCAAGTAGCCAATATTGCTGCCATCCCTTGTATTTTGCATGCACCACTGCTTAATTTGCTGGCACTCTTACATTGAGATTACTGTAAGAACGTCAAACAATTCAGTATATTAGAATTCATAAAATAACAGACTGTGCTAACTTAAAATCCTGTAACTGAGGGAAAGCTGACAGTCCTTAATCGTTTAAATATTGTGCTGGTTGCAGTGCTAAAGCAATCTGTAGATGTCATTGCTTGTATATGTGAATGGATCAAGGAGGCACTTTTGCATTACTGGGATTCAGAAACAAATGTACTCTGACTGTCAATAGGAAACATGATGGATACACAGGCACTGTAAGAGAAATACTCTTTTCCATGCTATACTAAAATAACAAGACACAGGGTACAATACGATAATTACCAGCATGTTTTATGGTATTAAAATCTGAACTGTTAATAAAATTATAGCTCCTTAAAAGTACTATATAAGTGTTGCTTCTGTTATTATTGATAATCTTCACCTTATTTCTGCCAGTGCATTATGTCAGTAAGTAAAGTAGTCAGAGTATTATCTGTTTCAATTACAAGTATGAAGCCTTAGGGCTCGTTTATACTTCATGCTCAGAACGTGCACCCCAACCTTTTTCTGTTTTTTGTCTCCTTATTACACTCCTTAGGACAAATTTATACTTCACGTGAAGTATAAATTTGTCCTAAGGAGTGTAATAAGGAGACAAAAAACAGAAAAAGGTTGGGGTGCATCACCTTGGTAACCCCATATATTTGAAGTCTGTATGAAAATAAATATGTCTTTAAGGACAAGAGACTGATACAGAGCTGAGGGAAAAAACTGGAGTGTTGGTTTATAAGAAACTAGCAAAATACCCGTGCTTCGCAGCGGCGAAGTACTGCATTAAAATTTTAATTAAGAAGAAAATTTTACCTTTTTGAACTGAGGAAAAATATGCCAAGAATTATTTGTTAAGGATCTCTTTGTATACCATGTTGTCAGTTCGGCCCTCCGGTTGTAACATGACCAAGCTGTGCGCTGAGCTTACTCTTGAACATGCAACTTACAGTTGGCCATGTGAACAGTGATCTTGTCTCAAATCTGACAGCTTGGATTGCTGCTGTCATAATTGGTTTGAGTTTCATGGTTTGTTTCAATTACGACAGTATTTGCAGGATTTGTTGTGTTCAAGTAACATTCGGCATCTGTCAAGCATTGTAAGCACACAACCGGTTTCATCGATAAAATCACATCCAGCTTTTGAGAGTTTAAACATTCATAAACATCAAAGTGTCCACTACTGAAATCGTCACCTGTCAATCTAAGATGTTTAAGAGGCATTGGCGGTTGTCGAAAGGTGTAAAATATTTGGCCATTTCGGTACACTTGAAATCAACAACCGAACAATTCAGCGGCAGCCATCAACTCACATGCAGAACCATAGGTGAAGGGCTTAAGCATTTCACTCTTATAGTGCTCCTGTGTAGTATAATCATCTCCTGTACCGTCATCAGTTCACACCTTGAACCTGTCCCAGTCATTCAATACATAAGACACAATGTTCCTCCGGATATCAAGAGTGAGCCTGATATGGCCGTGCAATATGTAACAAAGAGAATGGAAAAGGTAGGTGCCATCTCCGGGCATGGAAACCTCTTGGTAAGTGACAGTTCTTTGATCGATGGTGATCACCTCGATAGACATGGTAATAGGGGTTGGAATGATAAAGTAAAATGGGTACCTGAGCAATGTAAAGTAAGTCTGAAATACCTATACAATAACTATAATTGTAATAAACAAACAATAAAACAGCGGAGAAGCCGTGGATTAAACAAAAAGGCTGTAGTTATCAGCAGGGAGACGTGAATCCTGTGGCGAAGCAAGGAAGGGAATGTAGAGACCGGAGCGACGGACGGTCTTATATAGGCAGGCAGCCAGCCAACAACGTGGGAGGCGTTGGGATGGGGGACCCAATGCCACCTCACACGGTGACCGAGCTGCAGGCTATGAACATATATATGTACGTAAGTAGGATTCAGTTAGCGTTGGGAACCCCTGTACCAAATTTCTTGAAGATGGACCCATAAGTAACAAAGACTGTTGAAAAGTTCAATATGGCGGCTGACAGTGGCATCATACCACCGAAATAAGTATGTACATTGGTTTCGGTTAGCTCAGGGAAGCCACCTACCAAATTTCATGAAGATGGGGCCATAAATAAGAAAGTTCAACATGGCGGACGTTGTTGACCTTTATGACCGTTACGCGTAGAATTTCGAAATGAAACCTGCTAAACTTTTGTAAGTAAGCTGTAAGGAATGAGCCTGCCACATTTCAGCCTTCTACCTACATGGGAAGTTGGAGAATTAGTGACGTTGGAAAGTTCAATATGGCGGCCGACAGTGGTGTCATACCAACGTAATAAGTACGTACATCGGTTTCTGTTAAAATTGTAATATGGCGGCCGACAGTGGCATCATACCACCGAAATAAGTACCAAATTTCAGCCTTCTACCTACATGGGAAGTTGGAAAATTAGTGACGTTGGAAAGTTCAATATGGCGGCTGACAGTGGCGTCATACCACCGAAATAAGTATGTACATTGGTTTCGGTTAGCGCAGGGAAGCCGCCTACCAAATTTCGTGAAGATGGGGCCATGAATAAGAAAGTTCAATATGGCGGACGTTGATGACCGTTATGCGTAGAATTTCAAAATGAAACCTGCTTAACTTTTGTAAGTAAGCTGTAAGGAATGGGCCTGCCAAATTTCAGCCTTCTACCTACACGGGAAGTTGGAAAATTAGCGACGTTGGAAAGTTCAATATGGTGGACGACAGTGGCGTCATACCATCGAAATAAGTAAGTACATCGGTTTCTGTTAGCGCAGGGAATCCGCCTACCAAATTTCATGAAGATGGGACCATAAATAAGAAAGTTCAACATGGTGGACGTTGTCGACCGTTATGACCGTTACATGTAGAATTTCGAAATGAAACTTGCTTAACTTTTGTAAGTAAGCTGTAAGGAATAAGCCTGCCAACTTTCAGCTTTCTACCTACATGGGAAGTTGGAGAATTAGTGATGAGTCAGTGAGTGAGTCAGTGAGTCAGTCAGTGAGGGCTTTGCCTTTTATTAGTATAGATAATGACAGGAAGGGGCGAGACCAGGAGGGTGGACACCAGAAATAATGTCAGTGGTGGTAGTGTCATCAGTCAGCCAGTCTGCATAAGGAAAAAGAGGAAAAGGATCAGAGAACAACACCATCCCTTGGTTCAGCATGCAATCACATTTACTCAAGCCCATAAGCTGTCCCCCATGTGCACATGCGTGACATGAGGTATTACTTTTTCATTTATTACATTAAAAATAGGCATGATGGATATATGTGTGTTTACTTACATAGCTGAAGAAATTACTTTCATGCTAGTATTCTTATTTTTTATTTTTTTTTTACAGTGTATTCTTTATTTCTTGTCAAATATGGAAATGTAGAAACATGATGACACTCTTACAGGAACCGATAAAGGGTGCAGAAGTGACAAATGGGTGGAGTATAATGATGATTCATTCAAATTTCATTTTTGTCTAGAATGGAGGAACAAGTTCTAGGATTACAGACTAGCATCTTTGCCCCTTCCATTCAGGAAAAATAAAACCGTTCTGCTCCAGGACATCATTGGCAGTTGTCCACCAGGCGCTATGGAGTAGAGACAACTGTCAGTGTCAATTTTAACTTTTCCATTTTATTTTGGAAGGGTTTTGGGGTGACCCTATCCTAAAACATATTTTATTTTATTTCTACACCCAAATACTTTGTTACATAGACCCACACATATATCTCCACTCTACCTCTTGTTCTTTTATCCTTGTACTCATCTCAGCTGGGAGGAGACACACATGTACCTGAGACTACGGTCTGACTTTACCTAGAATTCTGCTACTGTGCCTCACTTTCTCTATCAGAGGATGTCTCCTCCTATTCTGTTTACTGCAGACAGGAAGAACGAGCAACCAGGTAAGAAAAGGACAGGATTAGATACTTTATTTAGTCAATATAGTCTGCTCAGTGCATTTGATGTGCCAAAGTCAGAAGCAAAAAACAAGTGAATGTGACAAATCACCTTACAACCTGGATATTTCGACAGCTGTCAAAAATTACGCTGGCTGCCACACCCACAATCTGTTTCAGATTTCAGTCTCTTAAGGTTACATTGCTGCAGCTCAAATGTCTCGTGACATAGGTCTTCATGGTGGCTGTGTTCTTCCCTCTTTCTGCTTGAAGCCTCTGACTTATTAAAGCTTTTTAGGGTGAAGATGAACACTCTAGCACCTCTGTCCACTGTCATCTGACAGAATATGTTAGCAAATGTAAAGGTCAAGCATCTCACTTTTAAGGACATGGAAAGTCTAGCAAAAATGACCACTTAGTTTAAAGTTTTGACCTTTCTCTAAATCCTACGTGTCTGCAAAAGATTCTTTCTGCTTGTCTGCAAAAGGTCTCCTTTTCTACAGTCTGCAGAAATCCCCTTTTTTATCTAAATAAATGCCTTCTGTCTCTAGTTACACTTTTTTCAGTTTAGCATGCAGTTTAACATCTCAAAATATTGTCTGTAATAACACCTTAGTTTAACATTCATCTAGTAATAATAGATGCCTATAGTGATATTAATCTATAAACATCTTTGATGATTAGGGGTTGAGAAAATTTAAAAGACTACTTGTGTTGGTATGAAGTCTTTTTACAAAATAAATAAGTCGATAGGTCTTATACTAACAACATTATATAACATACCTACTATGTATCTTGGCTGTTACTATCTCCAGAACACTAAGATCTTCCTCTTTCAGTGTTGCAGAATTTACTTTAATGAATCACCGTTAAGGGTCACCAAACCTCCCATTTAAAATTCCTTTATTAACAGCAGATCTGTAGGAGAACTGTAGCAATCCTCAGCTTTCAGCTAGCTATTTCTAACTAGTGTCACAAACTCGACTCAGAGTCATAGAAAGCTTTGGGTCAGCCACCCGTGTAATTGATTTCCTGGCTGCAAAGTCGTTCAAGTATATACAGAACTGATATGCACAAAACCGAGTCCAAAACAGAACCGAGGGATTAGGGAAAAGGTGGAGGCTTTTAAAGGGGAAGACAGGAAATGAGATCAAAGGGGTCGGGCTCATGAAGGTCTTCAGCCATTGGTTCGAGCCTGGACGTGACATCACAGGGGCCAGAGCCGGCAAGGTCTCCTTCCATAGGCTTGGTCCCGGAAGTGACGTCCACAAAACCAAGTGGAATCTTCTGTGAAAGGGAGAAAAAGAGACACTGCACTCTGCCACATTCCAGTTTGACTCAGAACTGCCCTTACTCAAGCCCTTTAGCTGCCTCCCATGCGCACGTGTGTGACACTAGACAAAGAAATTCTTGAGCTTATAAAGACGTAGATAGGAAACAACAGCCTGAAATCAGATAATTATCTTACAGATTCTGGAAAGTTAGAGGGAGAGTTAGAAACTTAACCAAATTATCATCATTTTTAGGGTTTATCTGGCAGCAATCCCTTGCTATACAAGGCTATAATTGAATATATTCAAATACAGAAAAAATTCCATAAAATAGATGTAGACATTAAAAATATAATGGAGTTCAATTTACTTCACAATGAGTCACCTACAAGCAAAGATGCTATATCATATGATATGGTTTGATTTAAAAAAGCGTGTGTATAATGTGGATAAGGTAAGGACAGAAAAAAGGTTTAAGCAAGTACAACAGAAATGTATAGCATACAGTTTCTGTTCAGGAAAACTGATAGTTGTTGAAATCTATCAGAATTATTGTCTAAGAAGAAGAGAACAAAAATAAGAGTCTGTTGTGGCACATCAGCAGTACGCAGAGAAATGACAGGATCGGTATTCAAAAAGGCAGAGGTGAAATAACAGTATACACAGAAATAACTGCCTCCATAGAGGTTAAACTTTATCTTGGAGTCAAATGTGATTTAATTTACTAAGATCTTACATGAGCGGCCCCAGATACCACATTTCACTATGGCTGTCAATTCCAAGCGACAGAGCAGCAAATATCAAAATTCTTCACTTCATTTCATGTTGCAGTGCTGAAGTCAGCTGTAATAAAAAGCAACTAGCTTTATGTCTGTGGTTCATCATATTTTAGCTAGTAGCCACAAACCTAAGGCTGACAAGATAAAAGTCTGTAAAATACAATTTTAACACCATTGTAAATGATATTCTAAATGCTATTACTGGTGAGAAATTGCATTGGAGGCACAGGTTATAAATATATTTCAACATCTGTGCCCTGAGGATGTTGAAATATTCACCCATTTGTCGCACTGATAGGATTTTAAAGGAGCTTCAGATTACAGTTCTGTTTGTTGTTTGTGTCACTGACGAAGGAGATATCTTTATCAGGTGTCTGCACCTGAAACTGATAAAGCTAAGAGCCATTTTTTTTCCTGAGGGAAAAGATGTATCCTCACCAAACTGTGTAATTGTGAGACCTCTGTAGGTGCTGTTATTGGTCATTTGGCTTCTCGGCACGTGAGGTTCACTCTCACTCAATGTAAACTAAACTAAACTAATCTCCCTATAAACTGTTGTTATAGATATGGAAATAGTATAACCCCAGTGTGCTCACACTCTATTAAGCAAGACTAATACAAGATAGCTGTCTGAACGCTCTTGACTGTGAAAAAATGTTTCAGCATGATGTTTCTAACAACCATTTTTACGTGTTTTGTGAAACTTTCCCTTTAGTTGATAGTATGGTTCCAATAGGAGGATTTCAGGGTCAAAAGAATATAAGCAATCTCTGTCTCAGTTAAGCAATCTGTACCGTATCTTTAGATAGGTTAGGTTCAAGAGGAAGGTTAAACTGACATGAGTTCACTTTGCTCCTTTCAGTTATAACTATAATTCAGACTTTCTGGTTTCTATTTTAAGGGTACATTTTTGGTACATGTTCTTTTTTTCTTTACTAGGGATGTTATTTATCTCAAAAATGAAATTGTGATGATGACCTTCCTTGGAAGATACATTTCTGAAAGGTAATCTGTAAAAGTCAAGTAGGGAAACAGAAGGAAATTGCGATATTCAAAAAGAAAGAGATATTGTTAAACTTCATTGCTGTTGTTACACTGAATTGTGTAGGCTTTTTAAGCACATTGTAATGGAAATTGCTTTGTAAAGTGTTATACGATATAACGATTCATTCAGAATTGTTACATATAATGTAGTCAGTCAAGACAAATTATAACCATTACAAAATTTACTACAATGGCTTTGGGAAAAAAACTGTGGAAAATACTGAGGTGAAAAAACTTTTTGTTTTTTGTGGGTAACCTATATTCATAATGTTTTTATATATTATGTAAACAATTACATTTTTAAAGTTTAATGCATTCATTTAAAGTTAATGTTTGAGCAGTTATTTGAAAGACCACTTAAAAAGGGCTTGTTTGTGCTGTTCATTGGATGAAGTCTAATTATTAGAATATAGAGGACATAGTCATAAGCCTGTGGGTTTTTCTTAGAGATCATGTTTGGCCAAACATACATTATAACATCTGATGTAGTCAAGGTAAGCTGTGGATTCCTGTTACACTGAAAGTGATAAACATAATTCAGATAAATAAGGATGGAAAGGATAACTAGAAAAGGGAAAGGTGCTATATAAATAAAATGTATTATTATTTTTATTATTATTATTATTATTATTATTATTAGAAAGATTTGCAATAGATTATTGTACATAGAACCACATACATTTTCTGTGTAGTGATATCCGTGTCATGCTTTATGAAAAGACTGTGGGAGATCAAACTTCATTCCAAGTTAAGTCAATAAAAGCATCTCATTGTAATTGATGCTAGTCTCTCACTTGGTCCTTATTTGTTGATAGCTGTACCTAATGTACATACATTTTTTTAAATTGTTTTAATGAGTCAAATGAACATGCTAAACTTTTAATAACTAATTAGTGGTGCAGTGGATTATAAGTAATATCATTCTAGGCAGGCTGTCCTTTTGTTATATGAGAAATAACACACAGCAATTGCTTTTCATGTACTTTCAATTATAAAAGTTTAAAGTCCAGTTTAAACCATACATTAGTCAGTGGAGCTAATCTAATTTAGTAGTTGTAAGTCTATAGGAGAGATACGGTGCTGGTCTGGTACCTTGGGATGGTTTTAAATGAAAAATGCTCAAGGGCTATAGGAATCTTCATGGGAAATGACCATGATGGATTATTTATTTTGGAAACTATTTTATTTAGTATCATTGTAAGACAAGTAGGAAATAAAGAGAATAGAAATAATTCATCATTATTGAAGCTTCTGATAATAACTGATATGGAGTGGATAATATGTTCAAAACCTGATGATCAGGATGATCTCGGTAGCCTGAAAATATTCAGATCTTCTCTGTAACAAAAATGAGCCAGGAACAACTGTCTATTCTACTGATAAGGTATGATTAATGATTTTGGTTATTGGAATTAGTTAATATACTTAAGTTATTCATAGAAAATCCAACTTTATATATTTTGTCACAGCAGTCAAGAGTAATTTTTTTCTCTGTGCTTCAGTATAAGGTGTGCCAAAGAAGAGAGACTAGCATTTTTTGCAGCCTTAGGTGAAGCTGTAAATGTCACCCCACTTTTGCCAATTGTATGGCCCTTTTTACAAAATAAGTGTTTGATAAATGTAGGATTATTGCTATTTTACCCTTTGATACAATATTACCTATATAACATTTAGTCTGTAACATAGATTATGAACTGAATTATGTGTAATGTAGGCTATATATTAGGTATACATTTGTTTTAATGAATTTTAAAGTTTTTGATACTTTCTGCCAAAGAAAACTAGCAGTTTACTACAGATAGTAGATAAATGAATGTATATTTATTTGAGCATTTTAGAAATTAACATATTTTATTTACTAAATGTGTGAAAGTAAATATATGTCCAAAATTTGCATCAACCCATAGTTGAGATAATGATGGAATATAAGATAAAGAAAAAGGTGGATGAAAAGGAAACAGGACTAAAACAAATGCAAAACTCTACACCTGAATCTGAAGAAAATAAGAAACAAGCACGTTCAACATTTAGAGAGTCTCTGAGACACTGTGTGCATCCTGAGATTTGGAAGCCCACCTGTTCAGGGCTTGTGTAAATCATCAGCCAATAAGATGAACCATCACCAGCTAATGTGTTGGAAAGTGCAGATAGTTGAGTCCATGTATTCATTAAGTCAATGTCTGTAATGTTTTTAAAAAGTACTGCCAACCAACCCAAAATGTTGCTGCCCTACGCGATCTCCTACTTCGCCTAAATGTTAGAGTCGAGTCAGCCTTGGCAGCTGCCAACTTGTGTGTGCTTCGCCTATTTCCATTAAGTACTTAAAGCTAACATAAAACTTTAATTTCTGCATTTTTAGTTTGCTTGCTTCTATAAACCACTACATCAGTTTAAGCTACATTCTCCGCAGTGAGAGACATCCGGTCCATAGTTGGCTATTTCCAGGCATCTGATGAAGCAAGGTAAGATGTGGATTCCCATTGCTCTGCTTCATATAATGGAATTGTGAATGGGAAGGATAAATAGTTCATTTTGTTATGAGAGATACAAATTCACATATAAACTTATTCATAGAGTGGAAATATTTTTTTTGGTTTCTGTCGCATCTTTTCAGTTTATAGAATAACGACTTTTCAAAAATAACCTACATTCACCAATTCAAATCCCAAATGCATTCAGACCTTAAACAATACTCATTTTATGATTTTATCTTTAAGTTTAGGACACTTTTGTTGAATATTGAACCATCTCTGAATAAGACATACTTAACAACAGTTAGATGAAAAACACCCTGCAGCTTTGATCAGGCTATAGTCCGACAAACTCTTTACAGCATTAATTGCCCTCCACAGTAAGTACAATGAAATGATATAAACTGAAACCCCATCCAAAGAAAAAAATATATATTATTTTTACATTGCATCCATCAAAATCCTTTTTTTTCATACATTTCTTCAATCTACACTACATTGTTATCTCAGCCATTAGGTATATAGCGTATTAACAAACTATCCTCCAAATAATTCAAATTACAAAGTAAAATTTTAATAAATAAGAGATAATACAATACTACAATACTAATACAAAACAAGGCTTTTAGAATAAAGATAATGTGTGCTGTAATATCAGTCAGCAAAACAAGAATATCATGACTTGAATATCTCACTTTATTTTCCTGCAGGGATTTTCCTCAACTTGTTTTTATTTCACACTAATTATTATTTGTCTCTATTACATGTATTTCTGTTTAGAAGTCTTAATAAAACTAATTATTATGTTGACAGTTTTTGGCAGAATTAATTAAATTGTCAGTCAAAGCAGGAAGTGCTATATTCAAGTCAATAACCATGCACAGAACGACAATGAAGAAAAACGTAGGAAAATTGTGTAATACAAATGACTAAAGTATGTTTACAAAACCAAAGGAAAATATGAAGTAAAACTAATGAAAAGAAATCAAAGAAAAACCTATTCAAATATCAATTATCAAGTCAGCTTTATTAAGATGAAAAACACAGTAGCTACAGTAAACATAAAATATTTTATCATTAGACATCCACAAGTAAAGACAATGAAATGATAGCTTGATAAACTTTTAATTTTTAAAATCTTGCTCTGTTAAAACATTCTTTGAACTGCATTTATCTCTCTATATACCAAACATAAAAACTAGGTAATACTTGCTGCGATAGTGAAAAAATAAAAGGTGTTATATTTTGGCTGTACGCTGCAGTCTTTTATCTGGTGATGACCAAAAAAAGATTCAACATGTTAGATATAAAGGAGAGGCAGGAATGGGCGCAAAGTCAGGAGAGTTGAAAAGAATAAAATACCAAAATTCGTGTGAAAAACCAAGCAGAGGGTTTATAGTCATTTGATTATTTAGAACTGAGGGAATGTGTAAGCAAAGTTTAAGAATGAACTTTACTTTTTTAGGTTTTTTTTATTTTGAGAGGTTTGTTTGAAACCCTATGAAAGAACACACACCAAAGAATCAGTCAGACTACGATCAAAAAATATGAAATGTTCTAGAAGACGCTTGGTAAAGATCCCAGATCTTAGCAGCTCAAACTGCAAGCTGTCTCCCTGCTTCAACAACTATAGATTGCTGAAGACATGTTTTATAAGCAATTGAGCAAATAAAGTTTATGGACCTTTGGGAGGTACATTGTGTAATATTACATTTAGTAGAAGTAACAGAAATGTGGCTATTTTTGGTGACATATATTGAGAAGTGTTTAAAACAGAATGTACCCAGATGTGTTATATAACTCAGGTAGCTGACAGAAGGAGGTCATGGAAGGATTAGAAAAAATGGAGCATTCATCTATAGAGTGAATTTAGTAATTTGTTTAGTAATCTGAGGTAGTGAGAGAGAAGGGGAAAGGGGGGATCATTGATTGTGGTATTGATTTAATTCCATTTTATGGGACCTTCTCCTTGTAAGAGTGATATGCCCACAATGTGAGAAGATTATCCTCAATCGAAGAGGGCATTATTATGGAAGTCAACTTGATCACTGCAGAGGTAAACTCCCAAAGCTTTCTTTGTAGGGATCAACACAATCCTTACTATATGTTTTGTACAGTTCATGTACAAAGCTTAAGTTGAAGAGCCAAAAAATAAAAAACAACAACACTCTTCCTCCCAGCTTAAAACGATGTTGGCATACTTGTAGCTAATGTAGTCCTCATTCTTGTGTATATGGTAACTCTGCTGACCTACTGATAAAAAAAAACTCTAAAGGAGAAAACATTAAGTTTAAGAATCAGTTCTTCACGCCTGATGATGTTGTGTGTGGGATGATCGTAAACTTATTATCTGTTCAGTGCATCTCTAAAGGACATAATGTCTTCATCATGGGAACCGAAATGATACTCATTGGGAAATATACTTGCATTATATTTAATGATGAAATGTAATGTATTTTCTTTAGTGAAATTAAGCAGAGTGTTTGTAGTGGTAGAATTTAATAAATTTTTGTTATAATTTACATTATATTTTTAAGAGCGTATACTATCCTTTATTGGGATTTTGCACTGTATCTGTGCTCTGAGAAAGTGGATTCACCTGCAGGAATTCCTTTCACAGTTCAACATTTATATTAAGAATTAAATAATTCCTAGGAGAACAACTGTTAAATATTATGATAAGGATTGTTTTACGATGAAGGAATGAGTCTGGTGTGTTCTTAAAGTCTGTGTTTTTTCAAAATTGTGTACTGTAAATTTAGTTTAATGTGTGTAAAAAGGATCAACTACATCTGAAATTTCTGAATGTATTCAGCAAGAGACTAGCTTTCTAACCTAAAAGCACCAAAATAAAATAAGTTACATTATAATCACCATTCTAATTAAATTAAGAATTATTCTCAGACGTTCCTTTTTATTTGATTATGTACATTTATCTCTCTAATAAAGACAGTCCACTTAACTATAAGATAATACTTTGAAGTAATTTGTGTAGAAGCTTTATTTTAACAATTTTATATTAAATACACTAAATTAAGAAGCACACGGTAGAGAAATTGTATGTGATAGATTTTTTCTTAGCAGCTCTTAATTTAGAGTAAAATGATTGGGGCTTTAGAAAAGCCCTTGACCTCCGTTTCCTCCAAGATCATTTTTCATAACAGAGCATGCATGACCAATTCTTTTCCCTTTTGAATTTATTGCTTTCTAAGAAGTAATTAGAAAATGTTATGTGGCTATTTTCAGGAAAGATAATTTAACCATTTCATCTCCACTGCCAATTTGTTTATGTTAGGTTTCAGTTCCTCATTGGCAGAACAGATAAACTACACATGTGAAGATGTGGTATCTGGCAGACCAGATGTATGTAATTAGATCTACAGAGTTTTATGTAATTATAATTTATTTTCTCAAAATTAATACACAAATGAAAATACTGCATCCAAGACTTTTATTTACCAACTTTTATTTTATTTACCAACTCATCAAAAATTTTTTACAACCAACCCCAAAGACGTTTAAACAGCTTCTCTTTTGAAATTGGCAACCCACTCAAAAATAATGTCTGCAAATGACAAATATGATCAAACTGTATAGATGAAGATAAGCCGTGGTTGCAAGTTGAAGCTCACCAAAAACAATAGTTTCTAAATTCCCCAAAACCTACCTCAACAGTGATCACAGCATTGAATGCATCTCTGTGACAAAGTCTAAACAAAAAGTCATAAATCATAAGTAATGGAATAAAATCAATTTGTCTGATGAGTGATCTTTTAGTATATTTGCTACAATTATGATTGCTGTGTAGCAGGGCTACATAGGTAGTGTTGTCAAATGTCAGTACTGAGTGCGTCTCGTTTCCATTGTCCCATTTGCTGTTTATGTGTGTGTATCAGTAAATGCCGCCCCCGTAAAGAGGGGCAGATAATGGCAGAAGACCACAGCCTCAAACCTGGAAAAAAACCTGTTCACTATTAATCAATTACAACCGTCACAGGACTACTTAAGCCATTAGGGTGGAGAGAGAAGGGAGAAGAGAAGGAGACTTTTTTATTTCACGACCACGAGCCATCTATACCTGCCATATTCCACCTCGCTCATTTCATCCAGTTTGTTTTTCAATTCGCTGGACTGACTTCAATATCCTCATCACGAGAGACCCCGGGGTCGGACTTCATCATCCAACACGCACCGAGGATCCACGGTGAGGCTGTTCTATTTTGTTCCG
This sequence comes from Polypterus senegalus, assembly GCF_016835505.1. Lineage (NCBI taxonomy): Eukaryota > Metazoa > Chordata > Cladistia > Polypteriformes > Polypteridae > Polypterus > Polypterus senegalus. Next base: position 101,308,610 of record NC_053159.1, on the reverse strand, counting down.
GGAAAATCAAACGACTCATTTACCATTAGTTCAGTCAACCGTATTCAGGACAGTTTTTATAACCAGACTCAAGTTCATGATCAGTTCCGTATCTCATTCATTTTTGTTATTTGTGTTGTTTGTTATATGTTACAGGGGCAAGGAAGGGTTTTGTTGTATTTATATATGGTGGTGTCTCATTGTTGATGTGGTGGAGGGATATTTATATTTAAGTTTCTTTCTATTTTGCATTTGTCTTGTTGTTTCATTTAATACATTTAATCAGTATAATTTTACATATCTGCTTTTGTGAGTTTATATATACACCGTCGATTGTGGGGAAAAGTGTACTTTGTTAGAAGTACGGCTTGATAGTTAGATTCATCTCAGTAAATTATCCAGGCCACAGGTCTTGGAGGTGTAGCTGCCGGCTGGGTAAGGGGTCGGCCGTTACAGCTGGCTTAACTAGAACTCAAAACAAGCTTTAGTTCAGCGTGTGGATTCATGGTTCCTCATGAAGGGTTGCCACCAAAAGGCGAAAAAGCCTTTGTGTTGAAGTTATTCATAAATTAAGAGAGAAATCTTAAAAACTTCTGGTCCATAATAACATAACATCTGACTTACTCCCACCTACAAGCCTGTTATTAGATGGCAATCTTTTGCCACCAGGAAAGTGAGGAAGTGAATGCTGGATGCTGAAATGGCTGTGAATGATTGTATCCAAAGGACAGATTGGAAAAATGATGGGCTAGTCACATTGATGGGGGTCAATCACTGTATCCCAATGTATATTACCTTCAGTGTCGACATTCTTATACCCTCGGAAAAAGTGCATAACTTTCCAAACAATAAACACTGGCTTGCTAAGGAGCTAAAGTGTCTCCTGAATAATAAGATAACTTTCAAATCTGGTGACAAAGATACTCCGAAGGACATACAGAGAGTGCTAAAGAAAAACTTGTGAATTGAAGGAAGCTTAGAGAGCTAAAATAGGAAAAACACACAGTCAGAATAACATGAAAGATTTTCCCTCCTCCCAACACTACCATCATCTTCTTACAATGGCCATTCCCCCCCAATTCATCTCTACTGCATTTTAGCTGGTATGACCATTGATGATTTTATCTCTAACAATCAGGATGGGCTGACTATAACTGATGACCAAATGAGGAGTCAACTGAGGAGGTTATACGGTGGAAAAGACTGGAGTTAGTCCCTGAATACTAAAACATATTCTTTGTTACTTGTGTAGTCTGTCACTAAGGCTACAGAAGTGCTGCTGTGGGAAAAATCTGTATTGTTCCATTTCCAAAGAAGGCAGGTTCCTCTTCACTTAATGACTACAGACTAGTCGTCCTTACATCCCACATCATGAAAATCTTCAAGAGGCTGTTACTGAACTATATAAGTCATCTTGTGAAAGACCACTTGAGTAGTATAGGGGCGTCACTATTATACATCATCAGATTTTGACAGGTGTATGTCCCGCCCCCTTGGCATTTCCGGTACCCACCTGCTGCCACCTGTTTAATGGGCATTTCCCCCCACGGTCTGATCTCTGCCTGTTGTCGGGTGCGCTGTTTAACCGGCATCGGTCCTTTTGTCAGTCGTGCGCAAGGAAAATGGTCGGCCGATCTTAGCCTTGATGCTAAAACTGGGGGCTGATCATCTATGTGATCCGAGACGGGGCCTTTGGGAGCCTGAAAGGTGTCATAAAAGGTAAGTCATCAATGGGGCGGAGCAGACATCCTGCTCCTATCTCTATGCAGCGCCCGGGGTGTGTACAGAGAGTACAGAGAGCGTGATTGACAGACCCCGGCGAGAGGATGTACAAGAAAACTTTAGAGAGAATCTATTACACACCCAAGGAACCTGGCAGTACAGCCCAAAACACCCCTTGAGCATCCCGTTACCTCGCCCACCTTGTAAAACCATGCCCTTTATAAAGCAAGGCATATTTCAGATACCAAAAGTGTTTAAAACAATAACTTTCAGAGTGGATGTACAAGGAAAGGTTTAAGAGAGAATCTAGGACACATCCAGGGAACCTGGCAGTACAGCCCAAAACACCCCTTGAGCATCCCGTTACCATCGCCCACCTTGTAAAACCATGCCCTTTATAAAGCAAGGCATATTTCAGATACCAAAAGTGATTTAAAACAACAAGTTTTATTCAATGATTCAAAAAGATGCCAAAGTGTCTTAAAAAATCAAATTTTATTGAAGCAAAATTCCAAACATAGCAAAATAAGATCTGGTCTTCAGTTTGAGTTACAAATTGTTTGCTATACATTAAAATTGTTTAAAGTATGAATAAAAGCAGGAGAAACAGCCGTAAAATAATCACACAAGCTTAATTGTATACAGATTTGCAATTCACTTGAAAAGAAACAAAAACACAAGAAAATGTATACATATAGGGGTACGCAAATGAAAATTCAAAACCAGGTCCAAACCCATCAGTGAGTCGGTAATACACCTAAAAATGTTTAAACCAGCACATACTTTATATATTTATACTTCACTAAATTATGTAAGCCTATTTTCTCTGTTTGGAACAGAGCCGACCACATAAAGCTGGTCTTCACAGGCTGAATCAGTTTTATGTATGCATCAATGGGTCTCTCTCCTGCTCAAATTCAGCTATAATATCATCCATATCAATCTTGATAGCTTTACGAAAACAAGGGAGATTGTACATTTTTAACAAAGCACGCACACAGGACACAAGTCTATCTCTTCTAGCCCTTTTGAGCATAAATAAGCTATGTTTATATGCAATAATTGGTTTAGAGAACCAAATACTACAAATGTGTCCATCTGGTATGTATTTGTTCTCTTGACATTCCGCACATTTTTCCCTAAATGTTCAACAGAGCTAAACACATAAGCCCAGATGACTGAGCGACCAACTGTGGTCATAATGAATCTTTTTCTAGCAGATATAATATAAGGAGAAAACCTTCTATAGGTTGCATTACGTGTCACGCTGGGCAGGGACCTGGTTTTCCTTGTTCTAGCTTCCGAGTCTTGGTTCCTCTGACAACAGAAACAAAACACAAACAGTTAGCCGACAGAAAATACAACACAAACAGGTCTTGTTTAGCATGGATAATGCAATTTGCTTAAGTTTCTGTAAATCGATTTTGGCTTTAAAAATAACTGTAATGGTGATTAGAGACAAGTTCAAAAGCTGCTGTTCGAATCTTGGGTTTTGTTGCACGTTGCATCTTTTGTATAAGCTGAAAAGTGTTTACTTCAGCAACAAACAGCTTCAGACAGTTGAGAATATGATTTTTTGTCGGTTTCACAATTCTTAACCCGCACAATGGTTTAAACATAGAAAACACCGTTTGAATTAATCTTTTAATACTGATCTGTCGACAGATGCTGGAAACACAAGGGTGCATCTCCTCAGAATCAGATTCTAGTAAAAGACAACTGTGCCCATCCTGAGATTCGTCACCCAAACGGCATGCTAAACAAGACTCCGTTAATACATCTCTTACACAACTACTGACCACGTAAGCTACAACAGACTTTACACAATGCTTCATTAAAATCAATCCGGCTCTGTGACTGCGATGGCTGGCAGGTGTTTGGGAATATATACACAGGTCTTGAGACTTCAGATTTGAAGTTGAACAAGCTTTTACACCATGTTTAAAGACCTCACCGGCCATCTTAAAGTCAGTCTAATATGGGGAAAAAAGAACAAAGTTATATTCCTACACGAAACATACATATTCCTGACGGGATATCAGCACAACATAGAATTCTGGACATTATTTCAGAAGCCAACTGGACAGCTTTCTCAACAGAATCATCATCACTGTTGGAGCAGATATAAGCCACACGTCTTAAAAGACACAAAACGTACCACGTGTCATTACAGGAATAGTATTCCCTATTGATCTATAGATACATCTAGTTACACGTGAAATAGCGGTTAGGGTTTTTAAATCGGCCCTTCTGTCCGAAAAAAGGAAACACATCACTAAGGCAGGCATTTTTTCCATAAGGCTTTCAATGTCGCAAATTAAATCTTTAACATTTGGTTTTAAATCATCTTTCTTTTTATTGATAAGACCTTTCAAAGTTGCTGAAAGCTGTTCTTTTGTATAATACTTGGGCTCTCCGCATGTAATCTGTCAAGTTAAAATAAAATAAAATCAGAACCTATTTTGTACCGCCATTCAAATAGACTTAACAGAAATGTTCTTAAAGTCCAGACTCACCATGTCCAAGGTCGTGCTGTCTAGGTCAGGTGTGTCCGTCTTTGCCTTGTCAAAAGTCGTGCTGCATCCAGCAGCTGCTTCAGTCTTTTCGCGGGGTGGCGAGTTTCTGTTTTTGGCACCTCCTTTAAAGAAAAAAGTAAAATAGGTGTGAAAAGTCAAGGAAAAAAAAAAAAAAAAAAAAGGCAATACACCTGTGAAAGCCAACAACATTTATAAAAGGCATACATTCAAAATTACCTGATTAGGCTTATCTGCTTCACCTCCACATTCTACAGACTGGTATTCTCCTATAATGATGACATCGTCATCTGCATTATGGGCTGGTTTCATTGTTGCAGAATCCATGTCTTGCTTCTTAAAACAAAACAGATGATGGTGTGTCGCCGAGATGGATAGATAGACAGATAGATACCTTATTAATGACAGATAAATAATTTATTAATTCCCAGACAGAGATAGATACTTTATTAACCAACTATCCCCCAGACGGATAAATAATTTATTAAGCCCCAAACAGACAGATAGATACTTTATTAACCCCCCCAGACGGATAAATAATTTATTAATCCCAGACAGACAGATAGATACTTTATTAACCCAATGACAGATACATAATTTATTAATCCCCAGACAGACAGATAGATACTTTATTAATCCCCAGCAAGAACTCTTGACGGGCCAAGCAACACAGGTAAGATGGGAACGTTAAGCTCCAAAGCTGCGATGGACCAGCAAGAACGCTTGACTGGCCAAGCGACACAGGGACACGGGTAAGCCGGGAACGTTAAGCTCCGATGCCCGATGGACCAGAGAGAACGCCGACTGGCCAAGCGACACAGGGACACGGCTAAGCTGGAGTCAGCAAGCTCCGGGTGGACCAGCAAGAATGCTTGACTGGCCAAGCAACACAGAGACCAGCAAGAACGCTTGACTGGCCAGGCAACACTGGGACCAGCAAGAACGCTTGACTGGCCAGGCAACACTGAGACCAGCAAGAACGCTTGACTGGCCAGGCAACACAGGGAGAAGGGTAAGCGTAGCCGATTAAAAACCTTGCAAAAGTGGTGGCCAGCCTACTTCAGCTCGGTCAAAAGAAATGTTAGCTGTAAAACAAGCGCCGGGGTCTCCTTCTGACCTTAATAGCGGCGGACAATGCCAGCCTGCTAGGTATCAGTCATAGGGAGATGACCAACAGCGCATACCACAACATACCCGATTCTTGTTATGGAGGAGGCCTGAGGCTTTGAGTCCAATTACCCGTCTTTAAATATGCATTTGGGAAGCTTTTACAACGTTAGGGCCAATCAAAACGTTTAAAGATAAGATTTTATTTAGATAACCCGCCAACATATTTTAACCAATCAACAAACACCGGCCTCATGTTGAACTATCCAATGGAATTACACCATGCTGATTCGGACGCGCTGAGTGCACTGAGCGCGTCACATGTTCATAACAGCCAATCAGGAAGCAGAAAGGTCGGCGGGCTGTGAAGCGTCTAGGCGTGAAAAAACAACATGGCGCTACTGTCAAAATGTATGAACTATGTTAATGGAAAAAAAAAAAATGTATCAGCATATGAATTAAACAGTAACAGATAAAAATATCGTAACACATACAATGATGGCACGGGTATTCGGGCGGTCGTTTTTCTAAGCCAAGGAAATCGGGGTTCGCGTCCCGGCAGACAACAAAAGTAAGCCATGTACTTTTAAATTCTGTATATTAGCATAATTATGCATTACGGTGTTTTATTACATCATAGACCCATAAATGAAAAGGTAAAATGGAATGATCTTGTTGTTATTCTTAATACGCGCCATTTAATGTATGATACGCCTAGAAGTTGGACACGCCGGGCAGATGGTCTTGTAAATAACTAAAAATCCAGTAAAAGCGTTAATATTTATGTATATATAGTCATGAATGTGTGTACACGTTTATTTAGCCTTTTTATTCCTGGCATGATTAGCTTGTACCTTAAAAAGAAGAAAAAAACATTATTTTGGTGCATATCAACCATTTTATTAATTAACTAGGATATATTAAGAAGTAAAATGTGTATATTTATCATGATTGTGCATTACGATGTCATTCAATTATAACCCCAATAAAAAAAAAAAAAAAATAAAATAAAAAAAAAAAAAATGAAAAAAGGTAAATGGACTTCTAGGTTTCTTTACAAATTTTACAACAGTTGCCACTCGTTGCGATAAGACGCTTGTACTAACACCCGGGGCCTAGTTGGAACATTCTAGATGTACCCTATTACATAAAATGAAATAATAAAATTCATTGGAAAATACGTTTCACCGTCTGTCTATAACTGATAACGGTTGAACATTCCAGAAGTATTACATAAAATAAATGATGCAATTTAATTGTAGCATCTGTTTTACAGTTATATTTTACCGTGTGTCCATAAACGATAATGTTTTAATTATGTCATGTTAGATGGTTATCTGTCTATTATATATATAATCGACTTGGACGGAATTACACATTAAAATATTTTAATGTATTCTGCATTTCCTGGAGCGTTATGGCTCGCTTCTTGGATTCGGATGAATTTGATGCACACTTTTCAGATCGACATAGAATTACTACCGAAACGCCCGGTAAGATTTATATATATAAATATATATATATATATATATATATATATATATATATATATATATATATATATAATTAGTGAAAAAATAAAAATAAAAAATAAATAAATAATAATTCCATTGATTTACTCCCTAATGGCTATAAGGATGTTTGTATGTACCATGTTAAAATTTTAAAATACAACCACTACCTTATTATTATTATTATTATTATTATTATTATTATTAACATTATTATTTAACAATGATTTTCATTCAGCACGTGTGAAATTGCTTGAATCTCGATTAACGACGGCCTCACCGAGAAAGAGCACCAAAAAGTCAACAAGACGCATTTCAACTACCCTAATAGGAACTGTGACGACGCCTCGGCAGACTACAGGTATGAAAATAAAAAGAAAAAAGTTTGATGTTTAACGAATTATTTAGTTATTAGTACCAATATGGCTGCTCTATTTTGTATGCTTGCATTCACATAACAAGTAAAAGCGGGCTGTAATCTGTAAACCCAGTTGTCCATGCATAGCGCTTACAAAACCCTAGTGTTAGCCATGTGCATTGCATTGGCGAGTGCCCCAAGGCTTGCCAATGTGTGCAAACCGGTGATAAGATTTTGGCGGACAACACCCTAACGTGCCCGCGTTGACCCCTTGCTTGTCTCTCACAAAGCCTACCGATAAGAGCTTTCCACCCCAAAGGCCTCAGAAATAGCGACACACGCCCAACCTTTTTTCTAACCCATTTGACCATTTCTGAGGCCTTTGGGGATCGGTGTGTTTAATTAATGGATTATGTAATATTATTTATATGATATAGATATTAAGATTGTAGTTAATTTAATTTTTTTTCAGATATTGGGCAATCAGTTGGTAGCATTTCCAAAGGAAAGAAAACAGAGAAAGCAACAGTGAAGTCTGGGAAGCAAACCATTCATTCACATGATAAAGTTGATAACCCTGTGTATCATTTAATCGAGAAATGGTTGATGTGTGCTATAAGAATTATTAATTCATTTAGCAACAGACATAAAGGTGTACAGTTTTTATCAAACTTTATCGAGGATATATTATGTCCTCATAGTGATATTTTAAAAAAATATCTTCTGACGTCTATTTGGGCCATTTATGACTCTGACCACATTCCAGCACAGGAACTTGAAACAGCTTTCCAAAGATTGTATAGGCTGGAAAGCTTGATCTTAAAAGATTGTACAAGTCTGGGTGTCGGTTCAGGTACAAAATCTATATGACTAAGGCATTATAAAATGAAACCTCATAACACGCTTTTAAATACGATCAGAAAGATTAAAAAGAAATACAAACTTTTGGCCAATAAGCGGAAAAGGCGACTGCAGTGTTGCCGTAGACCCAGAATTCATCGGGCAAAAGATCAAAGTGATTGTTCCGGTCTTAATGCACATGTAGAAATTGTAAGGGAATCTGAAAGACGGATGAAAAGATTTAGGGCTACAGAGCATAACTATGAATTCCGTTTTATCAATTTGGATAGAATTAAGTCATATACGCATGCCATAAACATTGTACATCAAGGTATTCAGGATATTTTAGACACATTATCCCCAAATATTGCGCCATGTGATTTTGTTCAATTGCGACTCATTTCTCCGAGTTTGCAAAACAATCTTTATTCTCAAAAAAAGAATCTAGACAGCTTTGACGCCAGAAGCTTTTTAAATTATGTGTCTCAGATGCTGCAAAGTAATACTGAGATAATTACAGATTCCTCTCTGCGGTTTGTAGTAACCATTGTGAAAAACATGCAGGGTGGAGCAAGACTTAGAATCAACACATTGCTCTTCAGTAAAATTATTAATACTAAACGACGTCTATTAGTGGATTTCTCACATCGGGGTAATTTATGTTTTGCAGGCGCTGTCATCCGCTTACTCAGCCAGAAAGACAGACCGGATAGTGACATTCTGCAAAAAGCTAGACAAATGCATATGCAATTGGGGTTTTCGGAAGATAAGAAAATATCATTATCAGATGTAGAAAAATTTGAGCGTCTATTAAATGTTTCTATAAAGGTGCTATACATGCATGAGAGTGCATGGAAATACTTCACAACGGGTCCTACGCCGACCGATAATAAAGTGATTTTTCTTCTGTTACACAGCGATCACTTTTTTGGGATTTTAGATGTGAAGAAATTTATCGGGGCTAATTATTTTTGTGAAATTTGTCATGCCGCATATTCTCACAAAGATCGCCATGTTTGTGCCAATACTTGCAGGGCCTGCCTAGATGCTTCTTGCATTGAAGTAACAGGCTGCTTAATTAGATGTCCGATATGCAAAATCATCTGTCAATCAAACGATTGCCTCGGTAAACACCAAAATAAACAAACCTGCGAGCGGAAAGAATACTGTGTTAGTTGTCAGTGCTACACGGCCCTTACCCACGTTTGCAAACCGAGGTTATGTCCAAATTGTAAAGAAGCTATCACCAGCTGCGACAGTCACTTATGTTATATGCAACCGTTATTAAAGACTCCGGTATCAAAAAAATATATATTTTATGATTTTGAATGCAAGCAAGAAAAGGAATCCATGAACCGAATTACATATATGCATTACACATGGATGGTAACAGAAGCTGGGAGTTTGCCGGAAACGATTGTGTTGAAAGATTTATCTCTACGTTTATAGATAAAAAGTTTAAGAATTACACTTTTATTGCACACAATGCAAAATCCTATGACAGTTATTTTGTAATTAGTCAATTAATAAAAGAAAAAATGAAAATGGATTTGTTAACGATCGGTGGAAAAATCATGTCGATATCAGTGAAAGTTTTAAACATCAGATTCATAGACTCTTTGAACTTTCTAGCATCAAAATTGTGTAAATTACCACAGGCTTTGGGTTTTAAAGGGTCGAAAGGTTATTTTCCTCATTTTTTTAACACTGCAGAAAACCAAAATTATGTTGGGCCTAGACCGGCTGTAGAATTTTATGGTGTAGAAAGTATGATGCCAGACGAGAAGAAAGATTTTCTTTTATGGTATTCTAAACACAAGAATGACGTATTTGATTTTCAAAAGGAATTAAAAATGTACTGCCGTTTAGATGTTGAAATTCTAAGGTCGGCGTGTATCTTGTTCAGGCAAGAGGTTATGGAGATCACCAAAACGACACGTATTGATTTAAACGAGCAGTTTCAGGCCAAATACAACATATTATCTATTGATCCTTTTCAATATGTTACTCTAGCGAGCGTCTGTATGGCAATGTTTAGACTTAAATTTTTGCGTGAGCAAACCATAGCTTTGCCTTTACAAGACAGTTATCACCGAAAACAAAAGAGGTACTCTACTCCATCCATTCAATGGCTCATGTATATAGAGGCCGAAGATAAAATAGATATTCGGCATGCGTTAAAACCTGGAGGTGAAATGCGTATTGGAAAATATTATCTAGACGGGTATGCAGAAAATAATGGTATAAAGATGGCTTTTGAATTTAACGGATGCTTTTACCATGGTTGTAATATCTGTTACAGTGAAAAATCATGGAATAGTGTTACAAACACGACATTCGGTTGGCTTTATTCTAAAACTATGGAAAAAGTTAACTACTTAAAAATGCAGGGGTTTCAGGTGCATCAAATCTGGGAACATAATTGGCGGCGTCTGGTTCGTGAAAACATCCGTGTGCAGAATTTTCTGAAAACAGCACGTCTGCCTCAGATTTTGAATCCCAGGAATCTCTCTTCGGCGGTAGAACAAATGCATCACGCTTATACTACAAGGTGGGCGTTGGTGAAAAATCCATTACTATGATTTTACGAGTTTATATCCTTATGTGAATAAAACCAAAAGATATCCAATCGGTCATCCAAAAATTATTTATAAGGATTTTGAACCATTAGAAACGTATTTCGGATTAGCCTGGGTTAGGGTGTACCCACCCAGAAATCTTCTATTCCCTGTTTTGCCATGCAAAATAAACAAAAAGCTGTACTTTACACTTTGTCAAACTTGTGCTGTAACACAACAGCAGACACCCTGCACACACACTCACGAGGAGAGAGCGCTTACCGGTTGCTGGACAACACCGGAATTGCTTGCAGCCATTCAGCAGGGATACAAAATTGAAAGCATATATGAGATATGGCATTTTGAGCAAAGTTCTACTGAACTTTTCTCAGAGTATATTAATGCCCATTTAAAAGCTAAGCAAGAATCTTCAGGTTATCCTGAGAGCTGTCTAAACACAGAACAGTGTAAACAGTATGTATCCATGTTTTATGAAAAGGAAGGTGTACAATTAAGCGAGCACCTTATTAAAAAAAATCCGGCCAGAAGACAAATTGCAAAACTTTTTTTAAATTCCTTATGGGGTAAGTTTGCACAAAGACCTAATTTGCCACATACATCTTTAGTTACGGATCCAGAACAACTGTTTGAATTATTGTTTGCCCCAAATTATGAGGTATCTACTTGTGATTTTATTGATGATGAATGTGCCTGTGTGACTTGGACATACGATAAAGATCGTTACAGCACACCGGCCAATGTAAACATTTTATTGCTAGTTTTACTACAGCTTATGCAAGATTAGAATTGTATAATCTTTTAAACAAACTGAACGAAAGAATACTATACTATGACACGGATTCAATTCTTTATATTTCCAGAGCAAACGAATGGGACCCAGAAATTGGATGCTATTTAGGAGAATTGACGAGCGAGGTACCAGCGAATGAATACATCACTGAATTTATAAGCACGGGTCCAAAAGTTATGGTTATAAGCTATCCAACGGTGAAACCTGTCTAAAAGTTAAAGGTATAACATTAAATGTTAAGAACTGTGAAAAGGTTAATTTTCAAAGCTTAAAAGAACTGCTATTTGACTATGCAGAAAATAAAAAACTGTCTTCAGAACATAAAAATATCAAAGTTGAAGATTTTGGTATTGTCAGGGTAAAACGCAGCTGGCATATAGAAACCAGAAAAATAAAAAACACAAAAAGTTGTATATGACAAGCGCGTATTAACAAAAAATTTCACCTCATTACCTTTTGGCTATTGATTCTGAGATAAATACATAATTAGTAATGGACGTTCGTTTACAACACCCATTTTCCTGTATCTTAAGTGGGCCGAGTAACTGCGGAAAATCTTATTTTGTGAAAACATTACTAGAATCGGGGACTAAAATGATGTCTCACCAACCACAAAATATCCTGTATTGTTATTCCGTTTGGCAACCTCTCTATACAGAATTGATGAAAAAATTCAGACACATAAATTTTATAGAAGGTCTCCCTGACTCCCTAAATGATGATGTGTTGTTGCCCGTGATAAAATAAACTTAGTTGTCGTGGATGATCTCATGCAATCGGCCTGTAAAAGTAATGAGTTGGAATTGGCATTCACAAAGTATGTTCATCATAGAAATCTGAGCGTAATCTATATTGTTCAGAATCTTTTTTGCCAGGGAAAACAGAACCGAACAATTACTTTAAATGCTAAATACATTGTTTTGTTTAAGAATCCGAGAGACAGACAACAAATATCAATATTGGCCCGTCAAATGTACCCCACAAGGTGGCGCTACTTTCTCGAAGCTTATGAGGATGCCACTAAGTCAGCCTTTGGGTTCCTACTGGTCGATTTAAATACTAATACTCCAGATGACTTTCGTCTCAGAGCATCCACATACCCATCGCAGCGCCCAGTGGCTTACGTGTTTAAAAAGCCCAAGGGTAAAAAAATGTGATTTTAGTGGCCCCGACGTCATTTGGTAAAAGACGTCATCCTGATCAACATGTCGTCCAGGATTAAACGAAATTTACAGCTCATGCGATTGCTTATAAAGGCAAAACCAAAACAGAGAAAGTCCATTTTGTGTGCAGCTTCTGACGATTTAATTCTGGCTATTTGTGAAATTGCACTCAATGCAATTAAGGGTAGCTTACCTTTAAATTCCAGACAGATTGGCATTCTTAAAAGAAACGCATTGTTATAAAAATCTGAGCAATAAAAAGTTACTATTAAACGAAAGAAACGTATTATAAATCAGTCTGGTGGATTTATCGGTCAACTACTCGGCATAGCAATCCCTTTACTCACCGGTCTAATTTCGAATCGGTAAATGGAGTACACTGAGAAAATGTATCTTGTACCAGAACAGCAACTGGGGCAAGTCCAAACACCTGTCGGTGGAGAAACAGATATGACAAAAAATACTATGCAAACTCTTGACCATGAAATGAGGAGTATTTTACAAAATAGCGCCCTATCACCACATGAAAAAGTGGAACTGTATTTTCATACTTTGCAGCGTTATCTGAGTCTATTGAGACAACGGGAATCACAGAAGTCTACATTGACTCTATTTCTACCAGAAACTGAAGCGCCATCCCAGACCACAGCGTTGCACCCGACCAATGACACGGGTGATATTGTCATAAGAGACGTTTTGGAATCCGTCTCTCAGAGACACCGGAAAAATACGGAAATGCTAATTCGAAAATGACCCAAAACCCGTCCACAACGGCCTGGAATGAAAGAGGGGAATTTTTATATAAAGGCACACCTGTTATTGGCACAAATATGGTTGATCTGATCAAGTTCGCTACGCAAACACGTACATTAAACAAGAGTGGAAAACCAAAAGGTTGGGATTTATTCTTTAACGCTATGGCGAAATTAACGTGCCCGGGTCCATTTTTCCGAACATGGGCGTTCGGGCTTTATTTCAAGAGATTAAAAGTGATACAAAGCCGATTCAAACAACCAGTAAACAGCTTGGCCTGCCTGCATCACGTGATTTTCCATCAACGCTCGACCAGGCCTCCAGCTATACCCCTGAAACACCCAGATTATCTAGACAGATAAGAAAACGGACAGTCTTTAGAAAAGGTCAACTATTTAAAAAACACAGCTGGCTAACCGTATGAATAAAAGTATTTTAAAAATAAATGTAGAAAATAGTGTTTTAATATGGCTGTTTATTATTGTGTATTATGACCATTATTAGTATTTTAATTTTAGATCATTTTGTTTAATTGTGTCAAAACTCTGAAAATACTTTTATATCACTGTATTAATGATTAGAAAATTAAGGAAGCAACTTCTTTAATGTACAGTGTTTTATTATTGTGTATTATGACTATTATTAGTATTTTCATTTAGATCATTTCTTTTGTTTGATTGTATCATTTCTTTTGTTTGATTGTATCATGACTCTGTTAATTCTGTGAAAATACTTTACATCATGTGTTATTACTGTGTGAACATTTAAAAAAAATAATAAAATAAAATATAAACATACAAACCCTTTTAATTTTTATCTGTCTGATTATTGGATTATTCACTATAATAACCACAGACACTTTTATGTTGGTTAATAGTTCATTTATTTTATTTTATTTTTAAACAAAGGGAATACACATAATTGTAACATTTTTTTTTTTTTTTTCTGCATACAATATTCTGCATATATAATTCAGCAAAAGCAAACACATGACTGACTTATTTCTGATTTCTGGGTAAACATGTCCAGTTTCATATTTTCAGTTTGTCCCCTTTTTATTTGATGAAAATATCTAACAACCATCTGGTCATTTAGATGAACATCTCCTGGATACAAGGCCGATATCTGGTTTATGGTAAGTCCTTTGCTTTTTTGATTCAAATAGAAAATACAATGGTGACCACAGGTGGTGGAGAAAAACTCCTGTAACTGAATACGGTTATAAGTAATGCAGTTAGCATTAATCTTCAAAAATTTCATAATAACTTGGGGAAATATTTCAGAATCTGGGGGAAATCCATACGAGTCAAAAAATTCAGCTTTTCCATGATCCGCAAGGTAAATGGCAATCCAATGCTTTCGGGTTTATCATGGGGATCTGTGTTTACGACCATAAACAGAGGTCTAGCAGCCAACTTCTCCTTGGGCAGTTGATCTGAAGGGAATACATCCAGAAAATGGCTGCGTGTCAGTGCCCCAGATACAAGGGTGGTCCTGAGCTGCTCGGTGTCCAGAGGCTGCATGTCTGAACATGTCTATGGCTTAACTGTAGTCATAAATGACTTGCCGACGCATGTTAATTTCAATGATGTTATCAAAAACCGCATACACAATCATATTCACTGTATCTTGCAGCGGTTCGGCAAATCTTATTTCAGTCCTGAGGTTGCCTGTTTTGATGAGTGAATAGTGTCCTGTTGATTCCATATCAGGGCTTAGGTTGAATGCAAAAGTGAATAGCCTTTAGCAAACTCTTCACGATCGACTAACAGGGCCTTATCTTTCATCCTCTTGTCTGCAGTTTCCACCAGTTGAAAATATTCTCTGACACAGTGACCATTAGCAAAATCAGGCTGCAGAGGCTTGCTAGGTATCTGCTCTCCATCCAGGTAAAGAGCCATGAAGTTAATGTTGTTATGTTTAAAATTAAAGGGGTTGTGTGTAAAGTTGCCACTGAAAGCTGCATTGTCCACAAATCCCAAAACAACCAATTTTGGCAGCTGTCCCAGAAACAGATTTTCCTGGTTGCAGACACGACTACCAGTAGGTATGCTGAACACCTTCATTTGAACCCGGTCGATTGGGTATTTTGCGTTGCTGGTCATCAAGGCCTCTGCATGACCCAGTCTGACTCCAGGGTTGACTTGAACTCTTTTCACAAACAATGATGCTGATAATATGGTGACCTTAAATTGATCACCATTGCTCATCAGACAAAAGTCATCCTTATTCCGTACCAACTTTATTTTCACATCAACCCCATTAATTAATAATTTCTCTTGAAAGAACAGATCTGCATGGATGTGCCCTAATAAATCAATCCTGCGGCTTCTGGTCGAGTAAGCAGCCCTTTTATTGAACCCCAAATTTGGGCCATCCAGAGCAGTGACTTCGTGGTGACCAGGTGTGTCTTTATAGAACAGTCCAGCTGAAAATTGTGTTTTCAGGGTCTCGTCTCCGTAATTTAGTACGGTTTCGATAAAAGCTCGATATGGGTAACAGTTATTGCTCTGGCTAATCAGTCTGTCCCCAACGGTGATGTCCACCTGACTGAACAAAGAAGCAATCGGGTAGTTTACAAGGGCAACACGTGAATCGGCAGCCAGAGGTGTTCCATCATTTTTATGTATTTTACAGCTTAAGAAGAGGAGTGTGTTGTTGAGGTCCAGGTATTGATCATTTCCGCAATCGAAAACTCAAGTGGAGCACTTTCTGACAATGCTGTGAGAGGCGGCACTTCGGCATAGTAGCTTTTTTCAATGCTGGTTTGTGTTGGCGACAGTTGAAATACGTCCAGTTCCGATTTTGCACATTCATCTGACGCACAGTGTACAAAAGCCATGTTTAGAATATATCGCCAGAATTTTGCTTAGTTCTGGATCTTCTCTTGGTTGACTTTCTTTTTCTTTTGGCAGAGTGTCTAGCTTTTTCCTATTTGCTCTCTTCCTGGGTCGTGCAGGTGGCCCGAGCAGTGCTAGATGGGGTGTGTGTCTTTTTCTCTTGACACCTCTCTTTATAACAATCATACCAGAACCTTCTTGTTGGGGTGTTGCAACTTTATTCATTACAGCACCAGCCACGTGACTCATGACATCATTAGCAATGCTTTTCGCTGCAGACTTGACATGAGGTTTAGCAATTTCTAGCCCACGCCTAAACAGAGGCACTGCTTTTCTGAAGAGAGCTTTAAAAATACCACCAATACCACCACCGTACTGGACCGGAAGACCGTGAAACCCTGGTAGACCATTGCCAGCTTGTGTCTTGTAATAAGATGCGTAGGTTCGTGGATCTCCATAGTTTTTTGTTACAAGCATGTTTAAAAATTGATAGATCTTGCTGGACGAAAATGCAACTTGATTATTACTTTACCATACTGGAACGGAACTGGTTTATTCTGGTCCGTCTTAATTTCAATCCTTATAGTATTGAAGCTTTGCACGGCGAGAGGTATGTAGTGTGGCTTTTCAAAAAATATGGTGACATTTGCAC
Organism: Polypterus senegalus; assembly: GCF_016835505.1. Lineage (NCBI taxonomy): Eukaryota > Metazoa > Chordata > Cladistia > Polypteriformes > Polypteridae > Polypterus > Polypterus senegalus. The sequence goes on along the minus strand of NC_053159.1, from coordinate 101,291,782 downwards.
CGTCTTCACCTTTTATGTTTACACATCTCAGTAATGGCGCATGCGTATCTCCAACAAGTTGTGGTTCGATAATATCTGTATACACAAACATGGTGGAAAAACCACCTGTGATATCAGCCGAGTTAGGTGACTTGTAAGACGGCTTATCATGATCAAACCCGAGAATGTAAGACAGCTCCCCAGACACTTGAAGCAAAATGCCTTTATCACCCATCAGGCGAACGGTTCTACTGGCTGGATTGTATTTAAGTATTGTCTTAGGTGATGACGGGTTGGTATTAATAACATGATTCATTTCCGACAACAATGCTTCTATATTCCTGAAATAACCTTTGTTTAAAGTGTATGTCCATTTTGTTGATCTTGTTTCCTCATTCATTAGTGTAAATTGTGTTGGCTGAGTGATGGAATTGAACGTTTTTGGGTAAGTCAGTTCCACCAATGCCACTTCCCAGTCTCTGGACAGTTCTATTGTCTTGGCTAGCTGCACGGTGAATGATGCTATCGTGTTCTTGGGAAAAGTCCTGGCCGATGAATTACTAGGCAGTGTCACATAAAATCCATTTCTGACTTTAGACATTTTTTTTTTTTTCTTGCTTTCTCAACTCCTTATGTCTTTCACTTCTGAAGCCTTGACCCAACTGTTAAATTTCTTGTCCCAGCCAAGCCATTTTACCAATACATGCTTATTTCTACCACGCCCACGAGTGGCTAGAATTTTCTGGATGCGGTACACCTGATTAGCATCGGGGTTTATTTTTTGTAACTCTTCTGCATAAAACGTTCCTTGAATTTCATCACCTGCGTAATCTTTTAGTTTATAGACAGGTTTGATCCGTTTAAAACAGTCCAAGATAATAAATATCTCATCTGTAAACGACTGCTCATAGCCTTTTTCGAATACACCTTTTAATTTTGAAACGCGGACATGATCACCTATTTTGAAAGTGCACGGAGTAGTTTTTCTTTGCCGGTCCTACCATAGACTGTTTTCCAAACACTCAGAGCATTTTCGAGTCACATCTACAGGTCTTGTTTTAATCGTGGTGTGAAAACTGTGGTTATAACTCTGGAGAAAATCTGACAGGACATCTATATACCGAAAAGTATTGGCATATGTAAAATATTTCCACATTTTGGACTTTAAGGTTCTATTGAACCGTTCTACTATGCTGGCCTTTACATCGCTGTTTGTGACAAAATGTACAATATTGTTCTGTCTTAGAAGTTTTTGCACCAATGTGTTATGAAATTCTTTGCCTTGGTCTGTCTGTAGCTTCTTAGGAACTCGGCCCTCTCTAAAGATCAAACTAAAACCCCGAGAAACTTCTTTCCCTGTCTTGGCCTTTAATGGTACAGCCCAAGCATATTTTGAGAGCACATCGATACAGGTAAGGATAAATTTATGATTATCATTGAATTTTGAGTAATAACACATCTCTACCAAATCTGCTTGCCATTGGTCATCAATCGTTGAAACAATTGTTCTGTTTCTCTTGAACCTGAGCCGTGCTGGTTTGTGCACACTGTAGGTATATTGGCTATTCATCCACTCCAATACGTTTTTCGCAACATTTTTCCGACGACTTGATGCATTTCTCAACAAGCTGTTAACACCACCAAAACTGCCAGGTTCCTTGGGTGTGTAATAGATTCTCTCTAAAGTTTTCTTGTACATCCTCTCGCCGGGGTCTGTCAATCACGCTCTCTGTACTCTCTGTACACACCCGGGCGCTGCATAGAGATAGGAGCAGGATGTCTGCTCCGCCCCATTGATGACTTACCTTTATGACACCTTACAGGCTCCCAAAGGTCCGTCTCGGATCACAAAGATGACTGCATCAAGGCTAAGAGGACTCCGATGCCGGTTAAACAGAGCACCCGACAACAGGCAGAGATCAGACCGTGGGGGGAAATGCCCATTAAACAGGTGGCAGCAGGTGGGTACCGGAAATGCCAAGGGGGCGGGACATACACCTGTCAAAATCTGATGATGTATAATAGTGACGCCCCTATACTACTCACTTGCACTCAGTGCAGTCTGCTTATCAGTCAAAGAGTGAAGTGGAAGATGCAGATTATCTATCTGATGCAATATTATTGTGTACCGTTATCTTTAGCAAAATCTCAAGTTTTTTCTTCTTCTTTTTATATGTGTTTGGGGAGTGTTGTTGTTACTGTTGTTTTTTACAATATTTAATGAGCTCATGTAAAAATTTTAATTTTTTGCATGAGGCAAATAGAGTACTAATCTATCTAACAGAAAGAGTTCCTTTATATTTACAGATACATTGAACAAACAAAAATAGACCAAAAATAACAAACATGTCCCAAGCAACTACAAACAAAAAATAATACAAAATTTCCAAAAATAGTAAGACTAAAAAGCAAACGTCTCCAATGATGCCTCCTATAATAGGTCAGGTCAGGTTGGGGAGCATACACTGGTATAGCATGTTGCCGCACCCACCACACAATGAAACACCTCGGGATCACAGCTGCTAACCCCACAGGCAGACACATGGTCCAGTCATACCCTCTGGAAATGACCATCTATCTGCTACAGCAAGGATTTATGTGGGTGTCCCCTTGGCCTGGTCCAGCCACTCGGGTCCTTAACTCTTTCAGGGCGGGTGTTGACTTTTGTTAAAAGGAGGGGTTTATGGTGGTGATCAACTGTAAACGGTTTAGTTGGACTCTCTTTGCTAGAAGGAAAGTTAGCGTCATTGGTGAGTAGCAAGGGGCATACTACAGCAAAAATGGCATTGACATCTGGCGAGAGATCAGAGCAAATGTGTGAAGCAAAATACTCCATTTTGCATGTTATTGCTGAATTGGACCTGTTGGATTCCAATTTTGATACAAGTGATCAAAAATGAATGTGAGGTACCAGCATTAGTTGATTGGGTCGATCCCCAACTGATTGTAGTGCTGAACAGGTTTGTGTTGCTGATGTGCCTAAGGTCCCCCACTTACAATGATAAGAGGTACAAACCAGATTGTGATGCAATGTGACCGTGACTGCCGTGGCTGCCCCCTCCGCATTTCTGGGAAACTGGTGGCCACAGCAAGCAGCAACACACATTTAATGTTGATTTCTGTGTGAAACCATTGCTTTATGTGATTTTTAGTAAACAGTAAAAATGATTCAGTCCTCAAGGAATTAACAATGATGATCCTGTGAACAGGATCACCTTTGGGGAATCGCGCAACATGGCCATAGTGCTGTAACTGACGCTCCCTCGCAGTGCAATTAACGTGCCTCATTTGGGACTCCAAGAGCAACCACTCATTTGACACAAAGTCAGACCGGCTCTATCCAAGGATTCTCTGAAGAGACACAGTACTGAAGGAGTCCAGTGTTTGTCTCAGGTCAAAAGGCAATCCAAAAATAACTGAACAGTATTAACTAAAACAAAAGAGTGAACAAAAAATAAATCAAGAAGCCTGGAAACGATCAAATAAAGCATTACTAAGTAAACATGAATAAGAGGGGAAACATAAAAGTGAGACAAACAAATGCAAGGTGTAACTAGTTAATGCTATAGTAAAGAACTAAGGCAATCAGGCAGATGCCTAATCATGTCAATATAAGGAAAGAGACTGGAGAAAAACTGCAAGTAACAAATAAGTGTACAAAGATCAAACAGTTCTGCTCAACCTTCTATACAGATCTGAAACATGAACAAGTCTAAGCAGAACAAACTTGAAGTCTTTAATATGTGTTGCCTACATCAGATCATGGGCGTCAAACTCTTCGAGATCAACTTCGAAACAAGATCATATTGAAGAGGTGCGATAGCCAAATGACAGAGGACATGGAGATCCACCGGAGGCGACTGTGCTGGTTTGGATACATCTGCCGGATGGGCCAGAACTAAACACCATACAAATTGCTAGGGTGGAAATTACCACAAAATTGGAAGGTGCAAAAAGCTGCACCAAAAAAAGACTTGTATAAAACAAATGAAGAAGGTTTTGAAGAACCATTAACTTAGCCTCCAGGACGCCATTTCCTTGGACTGCTCAGCATGGAGAAACATCATTAGTGAAATTCACCCTTGCAGCATAGTAGTGTACGGTCTATCAGTTAGGGAAAAAAAGGCATGATGCACTGCAAACATTAACACTGAGATCTACATTGATTACTTAGATTTCAACCCATCTTAGATAGGTAGCATAGTTTCTTTATCATTTTATAGTATTAATATAACATTATTAGTTAACATTAACATAAATAATTTTATTTTATTTAATTCAGTATTGTTTTTTGTATCAGTATACTGCTGCTGGATTATGTGAATTTCCCCTTGGGGATTAATAAAGTATCTATCTATCTATCTATCTATCTATCTATCTATCTATCTATCTATCTATCTATCTATCTATCTATCTATCTATCTACCTTTTAATAATTCTTATCCCATTCTTCTGCCATAATTTTAGTTGTTCTTAGTTTGAGTTTCTCTTAGACTGTTTCTTCTTGAAATATGGATACCAAAGCTGCACATGGAATTCCATCTGAGAGCAAATGAACTTCTCTGTACAGTATTTTCTAAACAGTATACTCAACATTTTGAGAGACAACCTCCTTGCCCTGTTTGTCTATTTGTATATTCTTAGTACATAGCCTTTCTGTATATAGCACTGTCTCCTGTGACTCTGACATGTTTAACATTTTGTGTATTTTCCAACACTAAATCCTGAATAGTTTAATCAAATTATCATTTTGAACAACAAATTATTATTTTGTTTTGTATTCACAGAGGGCTGGCTAGAAGCTCTCTCCAATTTTTAATTTAGGCATGCTTGTTTAACCATTGTTTAACTTCAGGTACTGCAGGAAGTAACACTTTTGGATTTTAGATGCAGGATATAAATTCAGTGTAGGAGAAATGCAGCACAACAAGAAATTAGGTCCAGCAAGAAATTGATGTCGCTGAGAGCTCAACTATATATATAAGTCATGGATCGATACACATCTGAGTCACCTTGCTTCACTCTCCATCCAGCTGTCCTAATGTGTGTTTCATGGTGGCAACTTGCTTATTTATACAGGCTGAGCTTCTCTATCCCTCCTATAAAACAAAGACAGTTCAGTCAAGATGTACTAAATAAAAATGGTGGTGCTAAAGATCCTAGCAGTTCCCTGTTTACACCTGTACAAAACGGGAACCTAGTCTGAACATGTAGATGAGCCTGCAAAGCAGACATTCGCTAAATGTATGCAGCCAGGAATTAGCAGTCTGTTTATGATATCTGTCATAAACACTAAAATTAAGGCACAAGAGGAAGAACTAGCCAGAGTAACAGACTAAAAAAATAGAAAATTGGAACTGTTTTAATAACAAAAGGTCATTCAACCCAATGAAGCCTTTAAAATCCTACTCACCTAATTTCTCTAGAATAACATCAAACTAAATTTTGAAGGCACCAAAAGGACTAATGTTAACCACACTACATAGTAACTTAATTCTATCTGTCAATGATTCTCTGTGTGAGGAAAAACTGTGTAACATTTTTGCAAGAATCTTTATGTGTATGTCAGTTTTCTATGAATGCTGGTTGCTTTGACATTGCTTCATGTGGAGTCGTTGAGAAATGTATGAATCAGTTTATTACCTCATGTGTTGTGAGGGCATTTAATGTTTGGTGCAAAATTTGAGAAATGGTTGATTATAGTATAATTGAATCATGTCTGTTGCAAATCTGCATTTCATAGGTAACATTGCCAACACTTTTGTTTCAGCAAATGGTACATGGCAAAATTATATTACGATTAAATAGTGTAAAAGATTTACTATAAAGATTATTCCATCTCTGTTAAGTCAATACATTTTTATGACTTCATTGTCAAACATTTCTAAATCATTCCACCTTTCCAAGGATTTCATGCCAATCTCTGCCTGAACATCATCTTCTACGAGTGCCTAGTCGGTTTGGGCAGCTCTCAAGCTCCTGGTAAATCCGTGTGAAATCAGGAGTAGTTTCCTAAATTTTGAAAATTATTCTACTCCAAAAAGTAGGGCCAGACTTGCGTCACTGTGAGATCTCTGAGCCAGAACCTATTAAGAAGGCAAACAGAATGTTAGGTCATATAGCACGATGTGTGGAGTACAAGTTCAAGCTGAAGCTTTATAATGCACTAGTGAGGCCTCATCTGGAATACTGTGTGCCGTTTTGGTCTCCAGGCTACAAAAAGGACATAGCAGCACTAGAAAAGGCCCAGAGAAGAGTGACTAGGCTGATTCCAGGGCTACAGGGGTTGAATTATGAGGAAAGGTTAGAAGAGCTGAGCCTATACAGTTTAAGCAAAAGAAGATTAATATCTGACATGATTGAAGTGTTTAAAATTATGAAGGGAATTAGTACAGTGGATAGAGACTGTTACCTTAAAATGGGTTCATCAAGAACATGGGAACACAGTTGGAAACTTTTTAAGGATAAATTTTGCACACACATTAGGAAGTTTTTCTTTACACAAAGAACGATAGGCAAGTAGTGTGGTAGACAGTAAGAATCTAGGGACTTTCAAAACTCGACTTGATGTTTTTTTGGAAGAAATAAGTGGATAGGACTGGCAAGCTTTGTTGTGCTGAATGGCCTGTTCTCGTCTAGATTATTCTAATGTTTTAACGTTCTAATGTTAGGACCATTTTCCTACTCTGAGACACTTGGTAAATATAGGTACTGTTGCAGTTAGGGGGTTATTGGGATATGGCTTGTATTGCCATGTTTGTGTTGTGACGTATACTACTATTGTTTCAGATTCTTTACTATACCAAGGTATAGTTTCTCTTTAGTGATAGGGGGAATTTAACATCTCTGAAAGTTGTGTGCAGATTTAAATTAAAATAAACAGGTCTCCAAGCAGTCATGAATTCCCTGAGTCAATTTCTATTGAATGATCAGGTACTGAGCTAGCATAATGAAGATGTCCATCTATCCATTATCCAGCCTACTATATTCTAACTACAGGGTCACAAGGTTCTGCTGGAACCAATCCCAGCCAACACAGGGCGCAAGGCAAGGAACAAACCCCGGGCACGCGCACACACACACACACTAGGGACAATTTAGAATCACCAATGCACCTAACCTGCATGTCTTTGGACTGTGGGAGGAAACCCATGCAGACACAGGGAGAACATGCAAACTCCACGCAGGGAGGACCCAGGAAGCAAACCCAGATCTCCTAACTGCGAGGCAGCAGCGCTACCCACTGTGCCACCGTGCCGCCCCATAATGAAGATGTGTGATGCTTAAAAACAAAGGCGTTAACAGAGACTTATCTCCACATTCGTCTATAAAGAACTGCTTCTCACGTCTTAATTTCTGTCATTAATAAGGTGGTAGTACTTTTCTGCAATATAATTCGCTAAGCTCAGCCATCACAAGGTATGCATAATTTAAGTTTTCACTCTGTTATCTTTGGAAGAAATGTGCTATGATCAATTGGCCTTAGTACATTATGCCCACACCATAATAAGTATACCATGAATTTACTTAGAAGCCTCTTTAATAATACTGCATTCTGTGAGGGATCAACAGAATTAGGAATGTTCACTACTCTAGCACGGTAACTATAAAAAAGCAGGATTTGTTTAACTAAAAGAGTTTAAGAAACCTTGAACTGGATTAAGTTTGTGGTTATCAGTATTCTGAGGAAGGTCAACTGGAAAGTGTTTACACGAGCGCTCCTGACGCCTACAAGGCCCTACCCCACCCCCACCTCGGCTACTCAGACCATATCAGTGTGTTCATGGTTCCTGCACACAAGTCCCTGCTGAAGCGCACTAAACCAGCCCGTAAGAACATCAGAGTGTGGCAGGTTGGTGCTGTTTCAGCTCTCCAAGACTGCTTCGAATTGACAGACTGGGACATTTTCAGGGAGGCTTTTACGGATGGTGACTCCATCAATCTGGAGAAGTACACAGACTCTGTGACTGACTACATAGAGGATGCATAGAGGATGTTACTTTTACCAAGGATGTTACCACAAGAGCCAACCAAAAGCCTGGGATGATGAGAGAAGTGCACAAGCTGCTCAAGATCAGAAATGCAGCCTTCAGGTGTTCTATAGAGGCACCACTGAGAGTGTTCTGACCAGCTTCATCACTGTCTGGTATGGCAAATGCAACATTACCCGACCGCAAGCACCTGCAAAGGATAGTGAAAATGGCAGAAAACATTATTGTGGTGCCTCGCCCTTCGCTACAGGACATATTTTACAAAAGCAGTGTCCGCAAGGCCTGCAGCATTGTGCAGGACCCCTTACACCCCTCACATGGACTTTTCACACTTCTGCCATCCAAGAGAAGATACTGCAGCATCAAAGCCAGATCTGCCAGGCTGCAGGATAATTTTTACCCCCAAGCTGTCAGACTCCTTAACACCATGCTGCCCCCTGGGATCTTCCACACTGCCTCAACCACCTCTAAAAACACTTTTCTGCAAAGACTAGTGTGCATGTAGAAAAGAACTAAAAATCTTATACAGACTTTTAAGTATATTGACACTCTTGATATCCTTCTGCTGTCAAACATTCTGACCTGTCATTGTTTACACATGTCTTAAACAACTATTATCATATACTGATAATTTCTGTATTATCCATATCTATTATTTATTATTTACTTATTATATTACATATCTATTGACTATATTTATGTATCTAGATTGCAAATACCATACATTGCATTTAATTTTAATTCTATTTTTAATTTATTATTTACACTTAATGTTGTTACACTGTGGACCCTGAACTTTGCAATTTCGTCTATTTGTATACTTGTATATGGTTGAGATCACAATAAAGTTCGCCTTGACTTATTTTTTATTATTTGTCTTTCCTCAAAATAAGGCAGTGATATTGAGATGGAAAGAGGTGTACATTTTACAGTTCACTTAGTAAATGGTTAAGAAAAAGTGAAACTGAACAGCATATGTTTGAAAATTAATAGACTATTTTTACTGAGAATTAAATATGACTAGTAACTTTTAACAGGAGCCTTTTATTTTAGTGCAGAGAGTTCAATGTTTCTGATCTGGTTATCAAAAGTATTTATAACAGGGAAACAGGAGGATTCAACATTTCTATGTATAAGTCCTCTATTCTATACTCATTTTTAAATTTATTCAGTTTGCTGTTGCTTTCGGTGCTAATTTGTTTGTGTAACTGAATGTTTTAATATGGTGTGACACTATCTATTAGTTATCTTCTATAAATGATGAGAACCACTTGACAGTTCTTAGTTACCAATTTCAGCAGCACTTAGATCAAATTGATTTTAATTCAGGCCACTAGCTGCTAGGATACCAACAATGGCGTTAAGTGAGCCTTGTCTTAAAGATCATACAGGACAGGAAACGAGAACATCTATCAAGAGACAATCAATATATTATATGTTTTTTTATAAAGAAAATGAAAAGTCCAATGATTTCTTTCTATGAAAAGAAAAAGGGATAAAATTAAAAAGTTGTGCAGCAGAATATGTACATACTGTATACTAGTATACAAGTAAGACTCACTGCAAAATTAATCCTTTGTTCAGCTTTGTGGTTTTGAACATTGATTCCAGTGCTTAGATAGTGGATAACATAAGAAAAATTAACGTAAGAGAATGTTTTAAGTTAAATATTTTAAGGACCTTTGCCAGGGTCATTGGATTTTTGTAATTATAATAACAGCATATATTCAGGTTTAACTTGTGAAGTTTAAAGATTATATCAAAACAGTAAACACATAAACTAGAGTAAGAATAATTTACAAAATATATGGTAATATAATTTAACATACAGTTAATGTTTTGTGAGGGGGCATCTGGCTGGAAAGTGGGTGTCAGTTGCAAAGGTCCCTGTGACGGTTTGGGTTGGCTTCTGGGAGCCTCTTCAACAAGTAACTGTCAGTAATCATTTATTCAGATGAGCCGGGTAAATGACAACACACACATTAAGCAAGGAGTTGGGGCAAAATGTGTCAGTCCTTTTATTAAAATCAATCCAAAAACAAAGTGCAATTAGTGCAGTGCATCAAAACGTCCCAATAAATAATCCATAAAAACAGTGAATTTCCAGTGGAGGGTTAAAAGTCCAAATAAATATTTCCATAAAACAAGGTTAAAACACAAGGCCGTACATTTCCTTTAAAAACCACAAGCCTCTGTGCTGCTTTCTAAAATCTGATATCTATCTATCTGATTCCATAGCATGAGGAGATGTCAATAAGCAGGTGTAGACAACCCTTTGATCCCACTCAGATCCCTGTTCCCAGTCCGTCCAACTCCCAGTGCCATTCCCCTGCCTTATGGGGGAGTTCTGGAGTAATTTGGTCACTCCTGCTCCCAGTCTGCTCAGCCTCTAGTTGAGCATTGACCACACACTTCTTCTCTGGGGCTCACTTTCCTGTCTACCTGCTTCACCTCTGTGTCACACCGGCTCTATTCAGTTCCTGTTCTTCTCTCTGTCCTTTCTTCCTGTAACCTCTAATCCTTCCACTTCTGTCTGTTCTGATTCTTTTTTCTGTCTGTTCTCCTCTCTGCAGTGTAGGCTCTGAGGTGTGAACAAATCACCTGACTGATCCACTCACATTTGAACATGTATGTGCAGTCAGCCAAGCATCCCAATCAAATCCCAGAGTGAAGTGCACTCACACAGATCTGCACCCAGTTGAAGCCTGCACTTCACGGGATATAATTATTTATTTAAAAACTGCATTGCGCCACAGGCCTCTCGTCACTGTCCCTAAGATAGTTAACCTAAATTAATCATGTTAGTTGAGTTTATGTATCTTTTCCAAAATACATTGATAAAATTATTTTAGATCTCACATTAACACAAGTAAATCACAAACACAAATAAATCATCTTCGTCTTTGTCTTCATTTTCTGGATATCTGGATAATGGCAGACTGGGGTCATAAATAATAATCCATTACTCCCAAGTTCTGGATGGAGTTTTCACCTTCATTTACCTATTTTCTCACAATTATTTGATCTTCTTGCAGGTGATATACATTTCTGTATCATTTAGAAAAATAATAAAGGCTTTAAATAGGCTACTGTTCTTACAGTAGGTATGTTATATATTATTTCATTTAAATACTAAATGTGAGTCTTTGTTTGTTCCCATTTATCAATTATCTTTTGTCTTACCCTACCATATTTTAAACACAACACCATGTAGTGTTCTAATGTTTACCGCATTGCTCCCTTTTACTGTGTTATTCTTGCCAATATAATAATAGTATTCATACAGTCCAACATGTCCAATCCTTATTTTATTAAAAATAATGTCTTCCTGTATCACTCAAGAACGCTATTTATTCTTATACCTTAGTGAAGGTTTTAACTGAAACGAATGTCTTCTGAAAGAAAACCATTAAATTATTTTAACAGGAAAGCAACAGCCTCAGGGATTGTTGTCTTTACTAACCTAATTTAAGTTACTCACAGTTAACATCTTTTTAATACTTAAAACATTGTATGCCCAGTTTGTTGAATTAGGTTGATTTAACTTAAAATATATAAGTTTTATATATTTGACTATAGTATATTTGCTCAAAGATCTTCCCCTTGTGTTGCACTGATCCTCAGGGGATCCACACACCTTTATAAATGAAACAAAGTTAAAAACTTTTAGTAAATTGATTTTATTTTAAATGTTGTGGGTGTTGTGTGGTCATGGAAGCTGATGTATTATTTATATCTATAGGGTAGAACAAATGAATCATCTTCTTTTTTCCTGCTGTACAATAAAATGAGTAAAGTCAAGATTACGCAGAAAATACAGTCTTCCAAATTAAATGGAAAATTGAATGCCTTTCTGTTTTAAAAGTTGGTGTTGATTTAGTATAAATAACTGAATATTAATTACACTCAATATCTTGGAACATCTTAAAAATAATCGCAATGATTTGTATAGAGAATAACAATAAAACTAAGGCAGATGTGATCAATGAAAACCACAAAAATGAGTTGAGATGTTTTAATTTTGTTCTGTCAACAATTGTAGTTTATGTTGATGCAGAGCCCTCTGTATATGTTAAATCAACACTATTGGATTGAAAGAGAATGTGTGGCATAATTGATATAAGTTCATGCAATTACTTTTTGAATTTTTGAGTTTATGAAGCAGGCAGAATCCAGAAAATTCACAGATTACACATGGGTGTCGATAAGCAGGCGTCCCAGCTGGGAACTGGGCAAGATTCCTTACCTGGACAGGAGGCCAGCCCTTCAGCAGGAAGGAAATAGAAGGCAAGGATCATCCTGTCTCGACCAGTAGATAAGCTCGAGTTGCCTGAATGGAAGCAGGTATGCAGGTGTCCAGGCCAGAACAGATTCAGGGGTTCCTTTCCTGGGCAAGAGGCCAATATAATGGTAGAATCAGACGATTTTCACCCACTCGGACCATGTGCTTCTTTGATATGCTAGATTGCAGAATCCATGGGCTAGGATTCCCACATGAACAGGGCAAACTGGGACTTGTAGTTCCATGGGTCATCTGTGACGATGCGGGTTTGCTACATGCTCCCATCTGCTGTCCAGGAGCCCTTGAACCCGTCACCATCGGTAATGTAACCGATGAGCTTAGTAGTGAGGCAACAACATACAGTAGCAAGGGGATGGTGAAAAAGTGCAAAGTGCTTTTATTAAAACAACAGCAAAAACAATGTTCAAATTAAATAAAGCGTAGTCATTCAAAAATAGTCAACAAGTGCTGAACGTGGAGGTTAAAAACAATAGAATAAATCTTCTAAAAAACAACGAGGTTAAAATAGCACAGGAAGCATTCTTTTAAAAACAACAACAAGCCCGGTGCCTTTTTACCAACGACTCCCCTGCTTCCCCTGTCTGGGCTTCTTAATAGAGGAGTCGCTGTACCTGCAGCTGTCTCCGGTAGGCACCACTGAACAGCAACTTGGGATTCTCCAACGACCAAGGCTCTCACGCTGGGGACACCACGTCCCAAGTTCTGACTCCCGCAGCCTTCCGTGGCCTTACACGGAGAGTCACCCACCTTTCGGTCACTCCCGCCCTTCAAAACAAACTCTGCGGGAGTGACCACTACAACTACTCCCCGGGTGTCAGCCAGCTGCATGCGAGCCTTCACTCGCTCGCTCTCACGCACCAACTTTCTCTCTCTCCCCACTGCTTCCTGCTTTCATCCTGCAACCTCCCGTTCGCTCTCTTTTTCCTTCTTTTTTCTTCTTTTTCTTTTTCCTTCTAACCGACTCGCGCTTCTTTTTATCAAGAGGGCATGGCAGCTGTGGCAAATCAGCGGCCCCAGGAACAATCACGGATGTGGACAGTCTCTCACCTGTGCACTTAGGTGAGAAACTCCCACACCGAGAATCACCCCGAGAACCGCTTCAGCCACACTACCACGCCCCCTCGCTAAGCCGCGAGCGTGGTGATTATTTATTTAAAAGTGGCTCTTTTGTCGTGAGCTGTGGACCCGCTACACCACAGCATCCCTTTTGGGTTCAGTGGGGGCTGCCAGAGGGAGCTGCTAGGATTAATAATCCTTGCTGTGTAAGGCTTCTGTTTGACATGGATGTGCTTCCAATGGGCTATGCCCTAGCACTGAAAGTACTCCCAGGTCCAGGATAAAAGAAGCCGCTTGAACCTCATCCAGGAATCAGGAGAGGAGCTGGAGAATACTTGCTTAGAGGAGTGAAAGGAAACGAAAGGAATAGAGAATAGGAGGAATTGTGACTGTTCTGTGTTTGAGAACAACCTGTGAAGGTATTAGCTAAAATAAATTATGATTTGAACCCGGGACTTGTGTTGGTGTTGATTTGTTGGAGGGTTTGGGTGCTCAGTGGATCGTTTACAGGTCACAGTGCATAAGTAGTGATATGTGAAAAAAAATTATAGATCATTTAAAAATCAAAAAACTATATATCATGTCTTATTTCACAAAACAATTTCCTACAGTTTCCTACAGTACAACATCATACAAGCATGTAATGCAGTCATCTAGTAACAGCTAAAAAAGGACTGCATACAGCATTAATCAATTTGAAAAAATGTAATATATGTTGTATTTATATATATTTAATCCTGCATGTGTTGAGGGGGTAAATTTAATCTGCCCAGTTTAAGGTCACAGGGAGGCAATTGTTATAGTAGCAGCACTGGTTTAAGTCAAGAAGCAAATGTGGTGGACAGTACACCAATCCTTTTCAAGTTCATACAGCCAATCGGTTTCCTAATTATACAGCCAATCACAGAGTGTGCTATGTGTAATGCGGCAACAGAAACATTAAAGCATCTGTTCTGTTTTAATGCAGTTATTAGCTAAAGATATTTTGAAACACTGTGATATGGTGGCCAATGTTCACCTGGGGTCTCAGATTGGGAATGGAAAAAGGGGATGGATATTATGAAGGACTGAACATATTTTCTTAATTGGAAAGTAATACAGACACATTTCCAATATTCTGTGTTAATTAATACTCACTTAAACACTCTTAGTAATATCGATCCATCCAGAAATGCACAGAGCATGAAAACCCCATACCTTGGTGCTGTAAGGAATGAATGCCAATTGTATGCTACCACTCTACCTTAATGTTAAAACAACTGTACTTAACTTTAAGCTAAATAAAACAAAATGTATACCTATAACTATTGTTGAATACTTGCCACTTGCAAACTTTGTGCACACTTGGCCTTTTCCTCAATTATTGTCACTAGACAAAAGACAAAACCGGCATTTTTAATTATGTTTTTTTGTTTTAATGATCTGTTTCTTGCAGGGAGTAGCCAAGACGCTCTTGGTATCCTTTTACCAGCATTTTATGAGCATTACCATTGATTTCAATAGAACTAGTGTTTGGCTGAAAATGCTTGAAAACTGCTGCCGCAAAAGTTTTCTAAACCGCTTGCTGCTAAAACACATAGAAGTGAACAGCATCATTCACAAAAGTGGCAAATAAACTCTTCAGGCATTTTAGGAGCATTCCAGTCTAATGCTAAAATGCAAAAAATAACACTTGGCACCTTTCTCTTAGATAAGAGTATACGAGTAAATAAACATGCTGTTTCTCATATGCTGCATGTAGCCACCATGGAGACCTAACTCTTGAAGGCCAACTGAACACTTATAGGTGAAGTAACATCAGAAGCAATTAAAAGAGGTGAATCAGTACCCTGGGTAATCCCAAAATTGGGAATTAAACTTCATTTCACTGACAGAGTAAGCCAAGTACAAATTCAGGACAAACACTGCCCATGACCTAGAGAAAGTAAAAGAGAGATGGGAGGCAAGACCGAGAATAATTAACTACGGTACTGTAGGGCAAGTTGGTAAGCGACCCCATCTGACGTAATGGTAGGCCCAGAGTAGCAGGTTTTTTTGGCATCATTTATTTGCACTTTAAATTCTTCTTTTTTGTGTATTGCTCCTTGCTGATTTTTTTTTTTCAATAAAGGCAAACAATTTTCATTTACTTGGCCTTGTTTGCATATTTCTGAATTTGGAGTCAAGCAACAAGAATGCTCTTCTATTACAAAATGCAAAGTACTGCTCATAAGCAGCAAGAACAATCAGCATACATGTTAGAATGGTGATAGATAGATAGATATTGACCTATTAAAGGAAAAAATTGGAAGAAGATTTAAAAGATCATGTGAAAGAAACATATTTACAAAAGCAATCAAAAAGGCTTCTTCTGGCCATGCCACAATTAAATGGCATAGTAAAAGTACAGTATATATTCAGAGTCATCTTAACACATGGGCACAATTGGCACTGGCTGTGGGCCTCAGGAGCACAGTAGTCCACGATGTTTCTGATGCGTTTCTGTTTTGAAATCAAAACAGTGGCACTAGCAAACTACTTTGCCCAGGGGCCTATGATGCTAGTAAGATGGCCCTCTGTATATCCCTGGACTCAAGATCATATTCTATTGTGACATCCTAAGGTAAGCCTTAAACAGACATTGCAAAGTGGAGGCCTTATCCATATCTTCAGAGAAAATGATACAATAAAGTTAAATTGGCAAATAGTCATTTAAGTACATGTTTGTTGAAAAACGAAGGTTAGCTACTCAGTTATGCAGGTGAAGCTGACAGTTTGTATAATTTAAATTTAATATATAGTACGTTTGTTATTAGTGCAGGGAAACTTAATGGGTTTGACAGTCTCCTCCCATTTATGTTTTGTTGTTCCCTGTGTAAACATGATCTGTCTAAACAGATACTGAATTCTCTGGACAACAGAAAATGAAAGAGTTTTAGTAGGTTTACAACAGGGAAACTCTATTATGTGGCTTTCCTCATAAATTGGTGATCACAAATTTATTCTCAAGTCCTATTTTAGTATTGTCCAGTTTAATCCAATCTGAGCAATTCATTGGTCAGCAAGCTACCTCACTATTTCAGTCAACTGATTTCATTGGCCGGTCCAATTGCTGTTTTTTTTTTTGAAATTTTATTAATTTTATTGCAATCATTCCATACAAATCAATCAATTTTTTGATTGACCCCTGAGAGAGAGAGCATGACCAACGGAGTAAAATTTAAGGCTTGTAAGCATACCTAAATTGATGAGTTTGATAAGCCAATAGAGAAGAATGGAGAAGAAAAAGAAATGATGTGCTTTAAGAGCTTATTCTAAAATATTACTGATTAGATCCTGTCATGTTTTGAAAAAAATCTATACAGATCCTCTAAGTGAGTATTTGATTTTTTCCAATTTCAAATAGTATAAAACAACGGTTTCCCATTGACTTAAAAGAGGAGAGTTAGGATTCTTCCAGTTTAGCAAAATAAGTCTGTATGCCAAAAGTATAGTGAATTTAGTCACAGTTTGTCCTTCTCCACTTTAAACCCATCTGGAAGAACCCCAAACACAGCTGTTAATGGGTTAGGAAGGATTGTGAGACCAAGGCTGTTTGAAAGGTAATTAAAAATTTTGGTCCAGAATGATGTTAATTTGGTGCAGAACCAAAACATGTGACTCAGTGAGGTTGGGACTTGATTGCAGTGCTCGCAAGTTGGATCTTGCCCTGGAAACATTTTGGAGAGCTTTAGACGAGACAAATGTACTCAATATATAATTTTGAGTTGAATAATTGTATGCCTTGCGCATATGGAGCGCGAGTGAATTCTCTGCATTGCTATTTTCCACGCCTTTTCTGATATATTGATTGAGAGATCTTTTTCCCAGTGTCCTCTTGGATCTTTGAAAGGGAGGGACTGTAAAATAATTTTATATATTGCAGAGATGGTGTCTGAGTCCTTGAAATTGAGCAATATTTTTTCCAGCATGGACGAGGGTGCAAGATGAGGGAAATCGGGCAGGTTCTGTTTAACAAAGTTCCTAATTTGAAGATAGTGAAAGAAATGTGTAGCTGGAATGTTAAATTTGGAATGTAATTGTTCATAGGATGCAAAGACGTTGTCTATATAAAGATCCCTAAGCAAGTTAATCCCTAATTTTTTCCAGATATTAAAAACTGCATATTTTTGTGAAAGTTGAAAGAGGTGGTTCTCTTGAAAAGGTACCACAGATAAAAACTTCTCCATCTTAAAATGCTTTCTACATTGGTTCCATATTCTGAGTGAGTGAAGCACAATTGGGTTATTAGTATATTGCCGTTAACTTGCATTTATTGGAGCACAGAGCACGGAATATAAAGAAGTACTGCAGGATTTTAGTTCTATTGTGGACCAGGGGCCTCATGTATAACGCTGTGCGTAGAACTCGCACTATAACATGGCGTAAGCACAAAAGCCGAAATGTGCTTATGCACAGAAAAATCCAGATGCAGGAATCTGTGCGTACTCCAACTTCCACGTTCTTCCGCTACATAAATCCCGATCAGCGTGAAAACTAACGCGTGCACGCGCATTATGTAACGCCCCAAATCCTCCCAGAATTACGCCTATTTGAATATGCAAATCAATATAAATGGCCCTTAAGCGCAGCCTTCTGTGAAAAGACAATGGGAAAAGCACGGGGGGAAACATAAGAATTTCAGAGAATACCAAGTGGAGGCAAAGGAAAAACATACTATTTGTTCAAATAAGCCGTGGTATAATCAACAAAAGGAAGTTGATCGAGTGGCATAGCGTGTTGGAGAAACATGAAAGCTCACATCCACAAAATCGCACCGTGCCGGAAATAAAAAAGAAGTCACATATCAAAGTCGCCGTGGAAAGCCGAGTTGTAAGCCCACTGTCTGAGTGTCATATGAAAGCTTATTAGGGTACAGAGAAAAAAGCCACACGGTGGGGAAAAAGCACGAAATGTCCACTTCAATCTCGACATTTCCACTTTAATCACGTAGTTTACTTTGTCATTAAAGTAGAACATCATAAAATTCATCTTAAAATTGTTTAATTAATCAGTTTCTAAAATCACATCGTAATTAAAGTAGCAAGTTAAATGCTTTTTTTTGTATTTGATCTTCTATGTGCTGTATGTGTGTGAATTATTACTTGCTTCTTAAACCGGCTCTCTTCCTCCAACTGGACACAGAGTCCATTACATTCGTGATATTACAGCTCTCTGAATAACTAAAATACTGAGATGTATACGTGATGTCATTTTCATGATGATAGGAGTTAAAGAACGTTTGTGCTCATGACACAAGCATTTAACTTTTGCCGAAATTTGTTGCTGCGTTTTTAGCTGTGTTGTTATTTTATCTTTCTGTTTTATATTCAATATATATTGGCGTAGCCGTCACTGCAGTCAGTGCTTTTCTTTCCCCAAGTAACCGATCGCCATACAATCAGCTCTGTAATAGACGTTAAGCCATCTGTAAGCTTAGCCGATTCTTCAAAACGCTTAAAGAACATTGAAATATCTTCGTAGTACATGTTTAATTAGTCTATCCTTAACGACACTCCCCGTGAAGAATATAGATTATTTAAATGAAGTTAAAGTTTTATCTGTATAATTTAACAAACATATTTTGCTGCATTTCACCTTAAAAATTATATCGTCATCATATGTAAATACGCGCTTTACAAAGTGGCTCAGGTTGTGAGATATTATTACTATAGTGCAAGTTTACAGTGGGGTGATTGTACTTATAAGTACAAACAGTTCTACAAGGAGCACTTGATTGGCTGCATTTAAAGTTCTTGGGATTAAACTGTTTTGAACCGCGAGGTCCGTACAGGAAAGGCTTTGAAACGTTTTGCCGTGGCAGAGACAGCGTGTGCTTAATGCCGTATACCGATAATTCTCTTTCTGATCAGCTGCTGCTGTAAATTCACACTCAGATACAGTGATATAAAAACTCAGAGTGGTGCAGTGAGAGAAATATGGAAAAAGATGATCCGCTGTGGCAACTCCTAACGGGAGGAGCTGAAATAAGAAGAAGAAGAAGAAGAAGAAGTGAGAGTAACAACGCTAAAACAGTTATGGCATTTGGAATACTATGGCTGTTCCCTGGACCATTATATTGTTACGAGTTAATTACAATCAGATGCATTACACTATTAATACAATATGTGGTTAGTTTCTGTGTATTTATAAAGCCGTAATGAGTAATCACACAAGAACAGTACCATTGCTTTGACGCTGGGTGCCGCCAGTTTGCAAAACCGAGCGGAGAACTGCGTCTGACAAGGCATGAGGTACCGTGGAAAAGTGCGTGGCTTTACGCCAAGTGTAGGTTTTATACATCGCGATTTGAACGTGGAAAAGTTCTTACGCAACATTTCTGTGCGTACGCACCGTTTATACATGAGGCCCCAGGCCTGTATATGTTCATCTATTTGTGTCCAGGCTTCTATAGCTTGTATGTTTGCTGCCCAGTAATAAAATTGGATGTTAGGTACAGCCATGCCATCTTCTACCTTTTGTCTTTGTAGGGTCGCTCTTTGGATACGTGAATGTTTTCAGTTCCAAATAAATGAGGTTATTGTTGAATCAAATTGCTTAAAAAATGATTTTTTGATGTATATTGGAATGTTTTGAAATAAAAAAGGAGCTTAGAAAGAATAGTCATCTTAACAGTGTTAATTCTTCCAGCTAGAGTGAGATGAAGGGTTGTCCATCTATGCAAGTCTTGCTTAATTTTTTCCATGCAGACAGTGAAATTTTGTTGATAAAGAGCTTTTTGTTTACTTGTGATGTTTACCCCAAGGTATTTAAACTGATCTACAATGATAAAAGGTAGGGTGTCTAATCTAATATTATATGCTTGAGGGTTTACTGGAAAGAGTACACTTTTATTCAGATTAATTCTGAGACCAGAGATTTTTTGAAATTCTGTGAGTGCTGTTAAGACTGCAGGCACAGAATTTTGTGGGTCTGATATCATCTGCATATAAAGAAATTTTCTGTTCCAGTCCTTCTCTGATAATTCCCTTTATCTGATCAGCATTGCAACAGTGAACTGCCAGTGGTTCAATTGCGATTGCATACAGCAGCGTTGACAAGGCGGCATCCTTGTCTGGTACCACGTTCTAGTTTAATGTAGTCTGAACAAATGTTGTTGATACAAATTGAAGCTTCTGGATTGGTATACAGTAGTTTGATCCATGCACAAATATTCGGGCCAAACCCAAATTTCTCCAATGTAGTAAAAAGGTATTTCCATTCAATCATGTCAAATGCTTTTTCTGCATCCAATGATAATAATATTTCTGGGGTGTTTGACTTAGTTGGTGAGTATATTACATTAAACAGGCGTCGAAGATTTGAAGATAAGTGTCAACCCTTGATAAATCCAGTTTGATCTTGTGATATTACCGAAGGGAGCACTTTCTCCGTCCTTCTAGCTATGATTTTTGACAGTATTTTAACGTCATTATTCAAAAGTGAAATTGGTCTGTATGATGCACATTGTAATAAGTCCTTATTTTGTTTAGGAAAAACGGTGATTAATGCTTGGCGAAAAGTTTAAGGAAGAGTTTGATTGTCTCTGGCTTCTGTAAATGTTGCTAATAGGAGGGGAGATGGCTGAGCAGAGAATTTCTTATAAAATTCTGCAGGGTAGCCATCAAAGCCTGCTGCTTTCCCACCTTGAAGTGACTTTATAGCATCTAGTAATTCTGATAGCGCCAGAGGTTTATCTAGTTCCTCCGCACTAAGGGTATCTATTTTTGGTATCTGTAATGTATCCAGAAATGCATTAGATTGTGTGTTGTCTTCTTTAAACTTTAGAATATAAGGATTTATAGTAGTCTCTAAATGTGTGGATTATATTTTTGTGGTCGATGATTTTGTCTCCGTTCGTGTTGGCGATTACTGGGATTACATTGCAGACTTCTTGCTTGTGAATTTGTTGAGCTAAAAGCTTATTAGCTTTCTCTCCGTGTTCATAGTAATGATGTCTGGATTTATAAATTAGTTGTTCAGTTTCTTTAGTTGTCAAGAGGTTTAGTTCTGAATACAGAGCCTGCCTTTTCCTATGTAGAGCCTCGCTTGGAAGTCTGGCATGTTCTTCATCTATTCTAGTAATTTCGCTTTTTAGCTCTGCTACTTTCTTGGTTTCTAATTTATTTCTGTGGGTACGATATGAGATAATCTGTCCTCTTAAGAAGGCCTTAAGAGTTTCCCAGAGTATTCCTGCAGAAATCTCTGAGGATGTATTTGTCTCTAGGAAGAAACTGATTTGTTTGGACATAAATTCTGTACAATTCTTGTCTGCTAATAGAAGCGGGTTGAGACGCCATCTGTGAGGTGAGTGTGTGGGGCATAGTGACTTTAGCTCCAAGATCAAAGGGGCATGATCAGAAATAAAAATAGCATCGTATTTGCAAGATTTAATCGTAGGCAAGAAATTATTATCTATAAAGAAATAATCAATTCTTGAGTAGCAATGATGTACTGGTGAGTAGAAAGAATATGTTCTTCAATTTGGGTTTAAAAACCACCAGGGGTCTGATAAGTTGTGATCAGTTATAAACTTTGTAATTATCTTTGCAGTGTTAGATGTTGTCCACCCTGCGATAGAAGTCCTATCTAAGAGTGGATTTAAATCACAATTAAAGTCCCTAGCCATTATAATTTTATGAGTGTTCACATTGGGAATGGATGCAAATAAATTTTGTATAAATTTATCATCGACATTAGGTGCATAAGCATTTATCAGAATCATTTTACAGTTAGATAAGTTGCCCATGACCATCACATATCTCCCATCAGGATCCAATACTACATCTGATGCTACAAATGAGACTGTTCTATGTATGAGAATTCCCACACCTCTGGTTTTCTTTGTAAAGCTAGAATGGAACATTTGGCCAGTCCAGTCCTTTTTGCAGCCGGAACTGATCTTTGCTTAGTAAGATTTAAAGGATAGATTAGATATAGATATAGCCTGCTCTCTTTCTCTCTTCCCCTTAAATTTTGCCTCTCCACCTGAGGCTGGACCCCACTTCACACAGTCCCGGTCCTCTTGCATACACAGAGACAGAGCACGTTCAAAGCAAAACAAGCCCCCATGCAGTGGTGTTTTAGGATTAAAAAATAGAGATAACTATTGCCAATATAGTCTAAATACTATATGCCGAAAATATAATCATTAACAAACTATGAACTTGAAATATATGTAATCTTCAGCAGTCTTATATATTATATTAAGATAATAAACCCAGGGAATGGTGTTAGAAAGTGGTCCAGAATAAGCATAGTAAGTCTTAATGCAATAATAACAATAACAATAAACCAAGGGTATGATGTTAAACAGTCTCCTTTAGTGTAGAGAAAAAATAAATAAATAAGATAAAATATATATATATATATATATATATATATATATATATATATATATATATATATATATATATATATATATATAAAGCACAAACGTCTACAACTGTAATTAAAACATAAACAGATAGCGTCCGAGTAATAAAGTGGATATACGAGGTTTGGCAGAAAAGTAATGAGACTGATTTTTTATTTGCCAAAGTTTTTATTTTTTTCAAACATCAATGTTATCCCCTTCAAAGTAGTTCCCTTGGGCAGCTACACACCGATGGAGACGTTGTTCCCACTGTTGGTAGCAGCGCTGGAAGTCTTCAACCGGTATGGTCTTCAGCATGTCCGTTACACTCTTTTGGATGTTTTCTAAAGTCCCAAAATGATGTCCTTTGAGGACATTTTTCAGTTTATGAAAAAGGAAAAAGTCACACGGACTGAGGTCAGGTAAATAAGGGGGCTGGGGAACCACAGGAATACCTTTTGAGGTCAAAAATTCTGTTATGGAGAGGGCAGTTTTTCGGCACCATTTTGGCACAGACCTTTCGCATGTGCAAATGTTCAGTCAAAATTTGAAGAACGGTAAATCTGTTCAAATTTAATTGTTCACTCAACATTCTTAATGTTAAACGACGGTCTGATCTCACAAGAGTGTTCACGCGTTTGATGTTTTCATTGGTTTTCGAAGTTGAAGTCCTCCCTGAACAGTGTTCATCTTCAACGTGTTTTCTGCCTTCCAAAAATGATTTGTGCCAGCGAAAAACTTGAGCTCAGGATAAAGAATGTTCCCCATAGGCCTGTTTTAACTTTTCAAACGTCACACTTGCCGTTTAATGGCACAACGTTGCTCCAAATTCTGCTGTTCCATTTTGTGTGACGCACAACCAAAAACACAACTTCGCTAATAGTAGTCACAAAAATCATGTAGTTAACGGAAGGAGTTGAAACTCGCACTGAGCTATGGGAGGGTACTGATACACGTGCTCTATCAAGGACAACAGCGCAGCGTTGCCAGATCGCTTGCAGTGTTGCCAGTCTCATTACTTTTCTGCCACACCTCGTATAATTATAAAAACCCATATCTTAACAAATAGATCAGACAGTAGGTTATTTATCCTTGCCATGTCATGACAGGCTACGACTCACTATTGTGTTTCAGAATAGTGTCGGGATCAGCTTTCTTAATTCCTTTTCTGCTTCTTCCTTGCTGGAAAAGACATAGAATTGACCTTGCAATTCCACTTTCAGTTTGGCAGGATAAAAGAGGCAGTATTTGATATTGGCTTGCCGTAACCACTGTTTAATGTTGTAGAAGGCTGCATGTTTAGTAGCTGTTGCTGGAGAGAAATCAGGGAAGATGCGAATCTGGTTATTTTCATATACAATCTTTTGCTTGTGTCTGAGGAGTGCCATCACCTCTATCTTAAATAATAATCTCTCGAAGCGAATAATAAAAGATCTAGGTCTAATGGTATTTGATCCGCGTACGAGATAAGCCGCTGCTATCTCAGAATCTGCTCTAAAGTCCTCTCCAATTATTTTAGAAAAAAGTTCAGCTGCGAATTTCACTGGGTTTGGACTTTCTCGATTCTCAGGTAGACCTTCGATTCTAATATTATTTCTTCTGCTTCCATCTTCCAAAGCAGCAAGTCTGTCTCTGAGTTTTTTGCATTTGGAGTTGGCAGTTGTTGCTTTTTCTTCAGCACTGGCAGCTAGATTTTCGGCTGTTCAGTCCAAGTCGTGAATGTCTCCTCGTGAATGTCTCTCCAGTCAGTTGATCAGCAAGTATGCTCAGTTTAGATGAGGTTTCCAGAATGTGCTCTTCAGTTTTACCCAGCATATCTTTAAAGACTGCCTCAAAGCAAATACATATGCATTTCTCCAAGTCTTTATTATCCTACTGCTCCTGTCGCAGCTTCTCATTTGTCTTCTCCCTTGACTCCCATTTGCCTTCTTGCTTTTCGTTATATCTTTCTTTATCTCTTGCTTGAGCTCAGCGATCATCACCTTCAGTTCAGACAGATCATTTCTGCTTTTGTGCACCGTAGGTGAGGTGGTGGGCTCTATTGCAGCCGTTGTTCCCGGCTTGCGTGGAGTAATTGAATGCGAGCACTGCAAAGCCTTTTCCAGTTTCAGATGATCTTCTCCAATCGGTGAGCTATCGTGACCTGCGTCACTCGCACTCGTACATTTGCTCCCCATTTCGCTCTCAGCCCGAGGCGAGTAGCGGACTGTGGTTTAGAGGAGTCTGGGCTTTCGCCCATCTGATCCAGGTCAGTCTCGGAAAGGCCGTACCCTGAGCTTGATCTTGGACTTGCCGATCTGAGCTTTGATGTAGCTTTAGTTTTCGTTTCTTTCGTTTCTTTCTAAATCCCTTTCTTGTTGGCCATGTTTATATATGCTTGCATATACTGTAGCAGTACCCTCAGGTTGGATAAATACAGGATATCTCAGGATAATACGAAGATAATATGAAAAATAACACCGCTGCTAGAGGAGCTCTGCTTCAGACGTCCATCTCTCGCAACGGACGAGACCTTTCGCTGTTTTAATGTTGCCTTTTTTTTTCTTCCTGTCTTCCAGTGAGCTTTCTTTGCATTTAATGGTTTCTTTCCATAATCCCAAAGCTGTGCAGGCTGAGTGGTTTGGGTCCTCTAAATATGCCCTGTGTAAGTGATTGTGCCAGATCCTGATGAGTTTCACCACAGACACAAAATGGACTTTCTCAGGAGAAGATAGAAAATCAGAACAGAATACCTAGTTACCAGTGGCCACTGTTTATCTCAAAGACTTGATTGTCTCATTTTCAGTGATAAGGTTGACTTTTTGGCTGGGGGTATGGTGAGCTTTCTCTCCTTTAGCCACTTCTGAAGAGTATATTTGTGCACAAATCTTTCATCCATTTTCCAAATCTACAAACTCTTCATCAACAACATACTGTATTCTTCTGAAGATAGTCATTGTTCCAATTAATCATCAAAAAATGTCATTTTTTTTTATTTTAGCAGTGGGACTAAAAGGAACGCATGCTGTATTACTAAACTGTGTGCTTATAAGTGCAAAACAAAATTTAGATTAAAAAAAAAATTCGTAGTAGCTCTTAACTTCATAAGAAGCATAGACACAGGGTGGATTTTGCCTGAACATGTCCTTTACATATTGGGCTGTAAATATACAGTGTATGGATCACCGCATAGTCGACTTTTGTGGCTGATAGAAGTGTTTATGTTCTGCTACTGAGCTTCTAAAAAAAACTGCAAAAAGACCTGAAGATTGTTTATAACATTAAAGTCTAGAAAGCACCCATCTTCAGTATGAGAAATGTTTGTGAATGACAAGCCAAGTAGGTCTGTGACCTCCATTACTGTAGATGATAAACACAGTTGTAAAGTTTCATTTTCTGGTGACAGTGAGCTATCTGTCCCCTAATGTGCACTGCGACATGAAATAAAAGCCATCTTAACAAGGTTATGAATGGAGCTGTGAGTTGGCAGCTGTTTAGCTTGTCATCTTGGAAAACAGTGAGTCAATTACGTATAAAAGAAGATTCTGGAGATGTTAGGCAAGGGACAACGTGATATTGGGAGTTTAATTGTGGTGGTGTGTTATTGTTAGAGACCTCTGCCAGCTCACATTAATTAAAAATTTGCCCCGTTCAGCATAGAATGTGAACATACAAGGATGCAGACATATTTATTAAAATTGGAGCATTAATTTCAAAAAGGCGGCACGGTGGTGCAGTGATAGCTAAGGAGACCTGGGTTCGCTTCCTGGGCCCTCCCTGCGTGGAGTTTGCATGTTCTCCCCGTGTCTGCGTGGGTTTCCTCTGGGTGCTCTGGTTTCCTCCCACAGTCCAAAGATATACAGTTTAGGTGCATTGGCGATCCTAAATTGTCTCTAGTGTGTGCTTGGTGTGTGTGTTCTGCGGTGGGTTGGCGTCCTGCCTGTGATTTGTTCCTGCCTTGTGCCCTATGCT
This sequence comes from Polypterus senegalus, assembly GCF_016835505.1. Taxonomy (NCBI): domain Eukaryota; kingdom Metazoa; phylum Chordata; class Cladistia; order Polypteriformes; family Polypteridae; genus Polypterus; species Polypterus senegalus. The sequence goes on along the minus strand of NC_053159.1, from coordinate 101,265,129 downwards.
GGCTGGGATTGGCTCCAGCAGACCCCCGTGACCCTGTGTTAGGATATAGTGACTAATTTAAAAAAAAAAAGAAATGTATATTTTTATCTTCTGATTTTTGATTTAAGCCAGCAGACAGAATTCAACTTGTTGTAGCTTGAAATAGAAAGCACATTAAAGTTAAATTTTCAGAGAGGTTACAGGTTAGAAGCATGGGCTGATACAGTACTTTGGTGCACCCCAAACACATGACAAACCACCTCAGGATCTCAGATTAGGACCGAAGTGCAGCCATGCAATGGGTGACACCTCAGCACCACAATAGCTCAGATGGAGTGGAACCAGTGTGAGGTTTTCTTATGATGGCTGGAGTGCCAATTCTGCCACCAATCCCCAAGTTTTCCCTGCAGGATGGAGGACCTGTTTACAGGGCTGGATGCAGGATAACGTCACACCCAGGATGGAGCAATTGCAGTTTAATCAAGGACCCAAAAAGTAGAGTCAATTCTGGTGTTTATGGGATGTACAGAATACACAGAAAAATAAAATAACTTGTCTTTGCCATATAATCATGTACTGTACATGCTGAGCAGACATGCCCACAGAACCATAATGCAGACCCTCAGAACCTTCCTTCCCATAGGAAAAGTGGAGGTGCTCAAGAGCAGTGTGGCTTACCACCCAGTAAATCACAGCAGGGAACACACACCTTTTTTGATATCTAGATCAGGAAAAACCAATACAAAGAATGACATAATGTGATTAGTTATTAGTTATTAAATCGGTGATGCAAAAGAGTTTTCAAAAGCAGGTAAGCAGATGGTGAAACACCAAAGAGCAGACCAAGCTCAAGTTTTCAAAACGAAAGGTAAATACAAAATACAAAAATATGCAAGAGGTCTAAAAGAAAAAGAATCAAAAAACAAGAACATTAGTAGAGCTTGACAGACTCGGAAAAGGGGATTGCACAATACTAGAGTAAAGAGCCTCTAGCAAGCTCCCTCTTTTAGTTTTAATTTCCCCTTCCAGTCGCTGAATTCACATCATTAGGAATGGACGATGACAAAATGCAGTCAAAAGGAGTGGCTAGGAGGGAAGCTTCAGCCAAATTCAAACACATATAGAACTGATTTCTAGACAGGTGCCATGTCTGTATAAAGCTCCACACTATCACAGGGCACAATCTTGTGTACCTACATCCAGCTTCATTCAGTCAAGCCAATTAAGAGTCATCATTAATGTAACATACATGTGTTTGGGATATTAAAGAAAGAATTAGTTTGAGAAAAACAGATATGGACAAAGCAAACCAGGAAAACTCCATTTTAAAGCTGTATTCTAACTATTGCACTCTTGTGTCGCCTTGAAGCGATTTTAGCATAGGTAAATATGACAGAAACTCTTGTAAATGAAAATATTTGATTTCTTTAGATGAACTCCTGCCATTGTACTCTGAGTTTTTTTTATATCATAACACCTTAGTCTTTGTAATGAGTGTGACTATATTCAGATTCCTGCTCAGACAGTAATTCAAATAGCAATAGGATGTACATTGTTGGCTGATATTTAATTCAATTTGCTGCATTTTGTCTTTGAACATTTTCCTTTTTGGAATTTCAACAGCCAGTAGTTCTTGTGTTTTGAACTGTATGGCTAGTCAATGGGGATGAGCGCTAATAGGTACTGAGCTGTCTCATTTGTTTTCAGAAATTACTGTCCTTTACTCTGTCAAAGTTATAGACCTGATTACTCAAGTAAACAAACAAAGAAGATAATTAAATATTGATTTTTTTAACATTTAGTATTTCCATTTATTCTATTGTTTTATTTCAGGATTTTTATTCGTTGAAGTTTGAAATTCATCTTTGGATTTTGTTCTGCTTTTCTTTTCCTGTTTTTTGTACTTTAATTTTGAAGTTTTGGTTTTATGATGTTGTCGTCGTGATCAATTAATATATCATAGCAACCTCCCTGTAATGGGTTCAGGAGGAGGACACAGCAGGACAAAGAAGTGATTGTGGTAGAATTCACTCTTAACAGTGTAAGAAGAATACACAAACGTAAAACAACAATGAAGGAAACTGAACCAGAACTATTTACAATCTATACTAATAAAAGGCAAAGCCCTCACTGACTGACTGACTCACTGTCTGACAGACTGACTGACTCATCACTAATTCTCCAACTTCCTGTGTAGGTAGAAGGCTGAAATTTGGCAGGCTCATTCATTACAGCTTACTTACAAAAGTTGGGCAGGTTTCATTTCAAAATTCTACACGTAACAGTCATAAAGGTCGACAACATCCGCCCATATTGAACTTTCTTATTTATGGCCCCATCTTCACGAAATTTGGTAGGCGGCTTCCCTGCGCTAACCGAAACCAATGTATGTACTTATTTCGATGGTATGACACCACTGTCGGCCGCCATATTGAATTTTCCAAACGTCAATAATTCTCCAACTTCCTGTGTAGGTAGAAGGCTGAAATTTTGCAGGCTCATTCCTTACAGCTTACTTACAAAAGTTAAGCAGGTTTCATTTCGAAATTCTACGCGTAACGGTCATAATGGTCAACAACGTCTGCCATGTTGAACTTTCTTATTCATGGCCCCATCTTCACGAAATTTGGTAGGCGGCTTCCCTGCGCTAACCGAAACCAATGTACGTACTTATTTCGGTGGTATGACACCACTGTCAGCCGCCATATTGAATTTTCCGAAGTCACTGATTTTCCAACTTCCCGTGTAGGTAGAAGGCTGAAATTTGGTACTTATTTTGGTAGTATGATGCCACTGTCGGCCGCCATATTGAAGTTTTCAACGGTCTTTGTTACTTATGGGCCCATCTTCAAGAAATTTGGTACGCGGATTCCCAACACTAACTGAATCCTACTTACGTACATATATATGTCCATAGCCTGCAGCTCGGTCACCATGTGAGGCGGCGTTGGGTCCCCCATCCTAACGCCTCCCACGTTGTTGGCTGCCTGCCTATATAAGGCCGTCCGTTGCTCCAGTCTCTACATTCCTTTCCTTGCTTCGCCACGGGATTCACGTCTCCCTGCTGATAACTACAGCCTTTTTATTTAATCCACGGCTTCTCTGCTGTTTTATTGTTCATTTATTACGATTATAGTTATTGTGTAGGTATTTTAGACTTACTTTACATTGTTCAGGTACCCATTTCCTTTATCATTCCAACCGTACCCGCATTAACATGTCTATCGAGGTGATCACCATCGATCAAAGAACTGTCATTTACCGAGCGGTTTCCATTCCCAGAGATGGCACCTACCTTTTCCATTCTCTTTGTTACATATTGCACGGCCATATCAGGCTCACTCTTGATATCTGGAGGAACATTGTGTCTTATGTATTGAATGACTGGGACAGGTTCAAGGTGTGGACTGATGACGGTACAGGAGATAATTATACTACACAGGAGCACTATAAGAGTGAAATGCTTAAGCCCTTCACCTATGCATCTGCATGTGAGTTGATGGCTGCCGCTGAATTATTCGGTTGTTGCTTTCAAGTGTGCCAAAATGGCCAAATATTTTACACCTTTTAACAACTACCAATGCCTCTTAAACATCTTAGATTGACAGGTGACGATTTCAGTAGTGGACACTTTGATGTTTATAAATGTTTAAACTCTCAAAAACTGGATGTGAAGTTATCGACGAAACTGGTTGTATGCTTACAACGCTTGACAGATGCCGAATGTCACTTCAACACAAGTCCTGCAAATACTGTCGTAATTGGAACAAACCATGAAACTCAAACCGATTATGACAGCAGCAATCCAAGCTGTGAGATTTGAGACAAGATTGCTTTTCACATGGCCAACTGTACGTTGCATGCTCAAGAGTAAGCTCAGCGCACAGCTTGGTCATATTACAACTGGAGGGCCGAACTGACAATGTGGTTTAGAAGGAGATCCTTAACAAATAATTATTGGTATATTTTCCCTCAGTTTAAAAAGGTTTAATTTTCTTCTTAATAAATATTTTAAGGCAGTACTTCGCCGCTGCGAAGCGCGGGTATTTTGCTAGTTAACTATAAACCTCTCATTGTTGTGGCTCTGAGAGATGTTCTAAAAGAAAACTCTGATTCCCTACACAGAATCCTCCTTCTCCCGCACTCATACCTCACAATTATATACCACACCAATGTCCCATGAACCATCCAGAAACTCCCACTTCCATTTCTAGCTTCTAGATTCAGAGTAACACCCCTTCCTTCTAGCATCAATCATTTTCCCGACAGCAGTCCTCCATGCCACTCCCCGTCCTCCCTACTAGACTCAATAGTCCCTCAGCCGCCAGGCATCACCCTGACCGTAATGCTACAATCGTTACTTTACTTACAATCAAGTGTCACATTGCGGCCAAGGTTATTTGATAGTTTTACTTTTTATCATGGGTTTTCTGGTTGATTCACTACTGCAATTAACAACATTCCAGGTATCTTCACAGAAACATGTAAGTGAAAACTCTTAACTTTGGTTTCTGGTGCTAAACATTACAGATTTGTTTTAACCATTTATGTGATTCTTTTTATTTACATGTTAATCAATACTCAAAGGTCTTATTGATTCATTTCAAGAGTTGCCAATTTTGAAACTGTGACATTTTATTGATTAAATCAGTGTGGCTTCCAACTAAGATTACAATTAAGGGTGGAAACTCCACAGAACAAAAGTGAATTATTAAAAAATGACAAAACTTAAGAACTTAAAATTATGGAATAAAATGTATTATGAAAAATTAAATCTTATACTACTGGTCTTTCCCTAATGCAGTAAAAGAAAAGAGAATGATTGACTCATTACGTATTGTGATTAATTAGGTATAAAATGATTTACTGATTTTTAAACTGATTAAAGCAAAAAAATGTATCCCAAAGGGGGTGGAAACCACTGGATTAACTGATGCCATCTTGTATACCTTGATCTCTTAAAATGTCATGTGTTAAGGGAAGATTTATTTTAAAAAAGCAATCAGATTTCTTTGTAAACTACATTGTCAGCTGGATTAATGTAAAAGGTGCACTAAGAATAAAGTAATGATTAGCAGGCACTTAAAAATAAAACAATAGTAATAATACAACAACAACAACATTATTTATATAGCACATTTTCATACAAACAGTAGCTCAAAGTGCTTTACATAATAAAGAATAGAAAAATAAAAGACACAATAAGAAAACAAAATAAATCAACATTAATTAATATCGAATAAGAGTAAGGTTCAATGGCCAGGGGGGACAGAAAAAAAAACTCCAGACGACTGGAGAAAAAATACACTAAACATTTTTTCTAAAGAGTAAATAAAAAATGTTAACAGGAACAGGGAGATGAATAAAGAAAACAGCACAGAGTGAAAAAAATGCTTGACAAGTCCTATTGTTAATCTGTATAATTTAAATGGCTCTGAGTAGAGCTGCTTCATACTACTGACTCCACACAGTTGTTGCTAGCACATAATTTCCAGAAGTGACGTCATTACACAGGATCCATAGAATATGGCAATTTGCAGCAAAGATTATTCAAGTTCTTTTGAATTTCAATATTTCGGATTCTGTGCTTATTATTTCGACTTTGATTTTTTTCTGTTTACTTGTTTAGATGTGTTCATTCATTTAGTATCAACTAAACTTGTTTTGACTATAATTTGCCCCCACGTATCTTCTCCTCCATTCATCATGCTTTTGCATTTTCCAGTTTCCAACAGACCGTTTGCAGTTCACTGCCTGCACTACTTAGTTCCTAATGGGTATAAACACCACAGTAATGAAAGAAAGAAAAATAAATAAATATGTTAAAAAATTTCAAAATAAAATCTGGTCTACATGTGAACGCCACCCTGTTTTGTTTTATGTTTTCTTTCTGGTCTCTTAAGCTCAGTTTTGTTCTGAATATGTAAAGGCCTAATTCTGAATGGTGCTGCAGTTTTTAGAGCTGCAGTTACCTAACATGACTATATAACATTCTTGCCTGTTATAGCACTTTGTGACATTAATTTTGCTTCTGCCTTTCCATAATTTCCCTGCATTTTAAAAGGATCACCCACTGTAATTTTCAGTTCAGATTTTTTTTTTCCAAGTTTTGTTGAGGCTGTTCCTTGAGCTTATGTTAAAGTTGATCAATTGGCCTGTTGGAGCTTTTGTTGTTATAAAGAGGTTTGAAAAAGTCCGAATAAACCAGTATTTCTAGTTTTGTATTTTTATTTAAGGCACCAAATTTGTTTTACTTTTATACTCTTCTACATCACCTGATTAGTCCAGGGTTGATTAAATTTTCTTTTTTGGCTCACTGCTTTCTTTTTTGATAATTTTCATTCTTTTTGGAAAGCAGTGCTGGGTGGACCCATGAAGCTTATGATGCTTCTTTCTTATTGTGTCAAAAAAGTTCAGAAGCTCCTAAAACAATAACATCTGGGGCCTCATGTATAACGCCGTGCGTAGAATTCGCACTATAACATGACGTAAGCACAAAAGCTGAAATGTGCTTACGCACAGAAAAATCCAGATGCAGGAATCTGTGCGTACTCCAACTTCCACGTTCTTCCACTACATAAATCTCGGTCAGCGTGAAAAGTAACGCACGTGCACGCGCCTGCTGTGCCTCCCCAATTCCTCCCAGAATTACGCCTCTTTGAATATGCAAATCAATAAAAATAGCCCTTAAGCTCAGCGTTCTGTGAAAAGACAATACTAGGAAAAACATACTATTTGTTGATTTAAACAGTGGTATAATCAACAAAAGGAAGTTGATCGAGTGATATAGCGTATCAGAGAAACTCGAAAGCTCAAGTCACACAGTGCCAAAATAAAAAAAAAAGTCACAAATCGCCGCGAAAAGGCGAGTTGTAGCTCACCATCTGAGTGTCATATGAAATCTTATTAGGGTACAGACGAAAAAAAAAATAGGCATACAATGGGGGAAAAGCACGAAATGTCAACTTTAATCTCGAAATTTCCACTTTAATCACGTAGTTTATTTTGTCATTAAAGTAGAACATCATAAACTTCATTGTAAAATAGTTTAATTTATTAGTTTCTCAAATCCCATCTTAACTAAAGTAGCATGTTAAATGCTTTGTTTTGTATTTGATCTTCTATGTGCTCTATGCGTATGAATCACTACGTGCTTCCTTTCTTTCTCTTTCTCCGACAGGACACAAAATCCATTATATTCATGATATTACAGCTCTCTGAATAATTAAAATACTAAGATGTATAAGTGATATCATTTTCATAATGATTGGAATGGAAGCATGTTATTAAACATGGGAACACGATGGCGCAGTGATTGTTCATGTCTCACACAAGATGCTGCTGCACCATGTGCGACCTTCGATGAAATAATTTATTGTAGCACTACTGTCTCTTTCAAACGTACTAACCTCCAATTCCTGTCCTTACTTTACTTTCCCCAAATACCTAATCGCCACACAATAAGCTCTGTAATAGACGTTAAGCCATCTGTAAGCTTACAACGACGATTCTTCAAAACTTTTAAGGAACATTGAAATATCTTCATAGTACGTGTTTAATTATTCTATCCGTCTATCCTTCCAGTGTCGCGCCAGCCTCCGCAAATATACAGCGCACAAGGCAGGAACAATATGTGAACTTGCTAGCGCTGCGGCACCGTGTCCTCACATGTTTAATTATCAACAATACAGATTATTTAAATGAAGTTAAACTTTTATCTGTATAATATAATCAACATATTTTGCTGCATTTTATCTTAAAAATGATATCGTCTTCATATGTAAATACGCGCTTTATAAAGTGGCGCAGGTTGTGCAATAATATAGCTGTATTGCAAATTTACAGTGGGGTAATTGTATTTATAAGTACAAACAGTTCTACAAGGAGCACTTGATTGAGTGCATTTATAGTTCTTGGGATGAAACTGTTTCTGAACCGCAAGGTCCGTACAGGAAAGGCTTTGAAACGTTTTGCCGTGGCTGAGGCAGCGTGTGCTTGATGCTGCATACCGATAATTCTCTTTCTGATCAGCTGCTCCTGTGATTCCCCACTCAGATACAGTGATATAAATACTCCAAGTGGTGCAGTGAGAGTAGTATGGAAAAAGATGATCCGCTGTGGCAACCCTTAAAGGGAGCAGCTGAAAGAAGAAAAAGAAGAAGATGGTGCAGTGAGAGTAACAATGCTAAAGCAGTTATGGTATTTGGAATACTATGGCTATTCCCTGGACCATTATATTGTTACAGGTTAATTACAAACAGATGCATTACACTAATAAACAATATGCGGTTAATTTCAGTGTATTTATAAAGCCGCGTCAGGAATGTGGATCTAAGAAATAAAGGGTAACCACACAGGAACAGTAGCACAGCTTGATGCTGGGTGCCACCAGTCTGCAAAACCGAGCACAGAAGTTGCGTATGACAGGGTATGAGGTACTGTGGAAATGTGCGTAAGTTTATACCAAGTTTAGGTTTTATACATCACGATTTGAACCTAGAAACGTTCTTATGCAACATTTCTGTGCGTACGCACCGTTTATACATGAGGCCCCTGGTGATTTACAGATATTATAGCAGCCATGAGCTTGATACAGCCAACAGAGGAAGCATACATGCAAGCCATTGCACATTCATAGTTACAATCAGACAGGTGTATTAATAGCCAAAGTACACTGTGTGTGTTCATTTAAATTTCTTATTATCATTGAAATGCTGCACTATATCTCCAGGTTAGTATAAGTGACAATTTTTTCACAATAAAATAATGTTTAAATGTGTTGTCCTAAAACTAGAATTTGTAGCTATTATGAATATTGTAGCACTGCACCATGCTTTTCTGTGCTGAATGCCAATAGATTCTTTCCTCTTTCTAGTTCATTTAGGTAGCTAACTTGGCTTACAAGGACCGCTTGCTTTTGCCGGACTAGTTGGACTTTATTTACAACTTTGGCAGGCTTGCCATTTTAATAATTTTTCCTGACATTGGCACTCAGGTTACTCTTTTCTATGTTGGAATGGCAAATAATACTGTTGGAGACTCACCCCAGGCTGATGCAACCTGTCAGCGCCATTTTGATAGCAATGTAAATAGCAAGAATCCATTGACACTCAGAGCCCGCAAGACATTACAGTACATTATAAGCTGCCTGTGATTCATAATTACGTGACAACTCTTTTTTAAGTGAGTGAATTTTTGCTCTGAAAGATTAATATGTTCCGTTCAGTGTCTGGGGAATAATTGCCCTGAGGGACAAAGGGATTCATAGCAGGGTTTAAGGAATGTGCTTGTGGAACTGGGCACAGATAAGGGGTGGTTTAAAGAATGTGCCTTGAGTATTGAGTATTAATGATACATTTTAAGCTCCAGTACAGGAGAATAGTATAGCATGGTATTTACCTTAATGTCACACATCCAGACTCCATGTTTACTTCAGTATCTTCGTTGTGTTACATACTAGCAGCAGTTTCACATTCCCGTTTATAGCACTTGGTGCAGTGCAAAGCTTCAGAACAGTCAGACTGCTCCTGGCTCTTCAGGGATGTTTGAAGCTTCGGATGTCATAAGTCATGTGATTATAATTCTTCAATACAAGTTTCAATACACTGCTTCAAAACGGTGTGCTTCATTAAAGTAATACAAGGTTAGATGCTGTAAGTAGGTGAACACTAGGTGGCACTGTTTCCCACCTTTTTCCCAACAGACAGACGCAAGACACAGGTTAAAAACACTAAGAAGACTTTTCATTTTCTTCTTTCTTCTACAGTGCCCAAAGCATCTCTACCGTAATAAACAGGCAACAAATGCACACAATATTCTCAATAATAATAATATAATTAATAATACAATCAGTCACAGTTCTCTTCTCTACACCTCCCAGCAAGTTCTGTCCTTCTCCTCCCGACTCCGGCTCACTTGCTGGGTCTCCAACAGTCCTTTATATAGTCCTTGACCCAGAAGTGCTTCTGTCCTTCCGCCCACGTGACTTGCTTGCACTTCAGGGTCAGAAGGCGAATTGGCTTTTTCTTCAGCCTGGAAGTACTTCAGGGCTCCCGTCCTCATGACTTAGGAGTACTTCCAGGCTATGGATGAGGCATGGCTCCTCTGGTCCTCTCCCCCACGGTACCCAACAGAGCTGAGAGACCACAGTCCGAGGATGCCCTGTGGGAATCTGGGGCACTGTTACACTCCAGGGGAGCTGCCATCTAGCGTTTTGGGGGAGGCAGTGTACTGGAAAAGCTGACTTCCCCCATCCTTCCATCTCAGGGGCATCCTAGCCAGGATGAGCTGCTGGCTGCCCGCCACAGTGCCTAATTGTAAAAAATCACAACCCTATTGAATAGTTCTTTTGATTAAAACAAATTAACATTTTATTTTATGTTAATTCATCTTTAATTTATCATTTATATATTTTTGTTTAACGTTTAATTGTTGAGAAATTTAATTTAACTATTGTGATTTGATAATGTCTGGATTATTTTTATGTAATCAATTATACATTTAAATTATACATTTATTAAAGGAAATTACTGATGTTTTTGACCTTCCTATTAACAGAAAAAGTTCTTCAAGAAATGTAGCATGAAACTGAGTTTGGCAATTCTAAAAGAAATCATGTGAAAATGGCCAACATAATGCCAAATGCTGACTCACACAGACACATCCAACCCACTAGGTGCAAACCATTCCCTTGATGTCACAACACAGGGACAGTTTGAATCCCTAAAACAATACAAAATAAAAAAAAGAATGCAAAATAATGTGAAAATTATAAAAGGCTTAAAACTTCATAAAATGCTCTCAGCCAATGCAAGCACCTGGTATACACACCAACAGAAACAAATGATTGAATTGCAGGTTATGTAAGTGCTGAAAATTCACCAATGGAAAGAAAAGAAATATGATTAACAGTTAATTAAGACTATAGTACATATGTAAAAATGTATTATCCTTGCCATTGGTTAACTGGATTTTCTGTTATGCTCATTTAGTTACATTTTAGACAAAGTTTATTGAACTGCCAACTAATATTTATTGACTCCTGAATATCTTTATTTTGAACTGCTTTGTGTAGCCTACGTTTGTGTATTTTGTACTTTGTTGGGGTTTTTTTCTCTTTTTAAATTATTATTTTTTATATTTTTTAGTAATTTATGTTATGTTTATTATTTAACATGTATGTACCATCTATGTTAAATGCTCTGATATTCCTAGTATTTTGTGAGAGGAACCCCAAGAGACGGGGCCACCCTGACCTCACTGTTGCTGGGATAGTCAGAGTGAAAATCATTATGTTTATTATAGGAGTTTACTATGAGTACTGTTGTTTCTTAATTTTCTGGTTTTATTGGATTTATTTTGCTTCTGTCTTTAGTTTTGGCTATTGGAGGGTGGTTTGGATCTAGTATATCTTGGATTACCTATTTAAGAAAATCCTTATGGCCTTAATTTCATGTTTTGTTTTAAATGTTTTCAGTAAATATCTTCATTTACAAAGATTTTCAGTTGGAATTGTCTATTCAAGCCAGAATTTTACGGTTTCTCTCTCCCAGGCAACATTTTTTGGGACTTTCTTTGTATTTTGAGGTTTTAGAGCCAGCTCTGCATTTTAGGGGCCTGCTTAGACTGAAGCCTGCAGGTGGTTGTTGAGCTGTTGTCCTGGCCAGCTTTGTGGGACTTTTGGAGACCTCACACCTCTATATGCTATGTTGTTGACCCCATATCACAATACTTTACATGTGTAAATATGTGTAAGTGCCCCAAGCCTGTCTTACTTGAAGAATGTTTCAATTCAAAAAATAGTTCAACAGATTGAACATTTAGTGAGTTACTTATTGTGAGGTCTTTTATTTAGAGAAATGTTGTGCAAAGGTGGGTTAGGTTGATGTCTACAGATCTAGTTAGAAAAGCTAAGTAGCCATAGCTGCCCTGTCCTCTGAGAAATAAGTTATGAGATTAAAAAGATTTTTCTCTTCTTCTGTGGTAAATACACTATACAAAGTAATTTGGTATAAAGAAGACCTTTGGGTTAGAATCAGTGGATATTGAATTTTGTTTGGGCTGAGGTCTGTAGTTTCAATGACATAGAAATCAGATGTATGATCAGTACAGTATAGCACAGAAGACATAAGTAGGCCATTTAACAGAGAGTTTATCCAGTTTAGTACTACATACACAATTTAGAATAACTTGGTATGTTTAAAGTCAAATAAACTTTGTTGACTCAGCTGTTATTTACACATATTCACAAAGAAATCAAGCTAAAAAGCTTAATGAAAAATCATTATTGTTTAGGTATATTTTACTTAATATCGGAAGGTTAGCAAAAATTAACTTCTAAACAGCTTTATTTTTGTTTCACCTTTGTGCAGAGGTATTGTATTGGGCACTAATAAAGCAGGGACAGAAAGACGAAAAGGTGCCAAAAGAGACTCCTACAGAAATCAATACCAGGACTAAATTATTACTCCTCCAGAATGTGAAGTCAATAGAAATTAAGTTTTAGTGACTTATAGGTTTGGATGGAAATAGGAAGTGAGCAATGAGTCCAAAGAGGTCAGAGCTTTTATCAGAATTAAGCCATTTTAGAATGGCACCATAATTTTCTTTGACCAGGACTTGTGACTGGGAAATTATTCAAAGAAAATGCAACTTTCTTACTGTAAACCTGATTGTATGTTATTTGCTAGTTATGAAGCCAGCAGAACTGGTTCTTGTGGAGTTAGCATGTTCTTTTTGCGCATGTGTTGATTATGTTAATGGATTCTTATTTCTGATTACACACCAAAGAGATGTGGTCAGCTGTATTTGTTGATCTAAAGTGATCTGCTGTAAATTTACATTCTATACATTAGAGGCTTGGATGAATCTGCATTCCATTCAAGGCTTAATGCTTATTTTAAGCTGTTGGTGTAAAAACGTACCACTCATCTGGATAAACATATTGCAAAATGGGTACATTTCTTTGTCAAGGGTGCTGAGAAAGACACTGTAGCTGCTTAGATTGCAAATTTAAAGTTGAGCCTGTGTGCCATATTTGTAAAGCTCACAAGATTGGCCCATATTTTTATTTAATACTGCCCAAGATCAAAAATTTACTATGAGGTTGACTTATGTTATGAATTTATTTAAGCTTGTGTTTATGTTTATCCTGCAAAAGACTGGTGTTGGATTTACGGGCGCCTATAGCTTGAACTATCTGAATATTTCAGGCACGTTCTTTTGAAATTAAATGTGCTACACTGATAAACGAGTATTTTGCTACATACGTGCCTCAGAGTAGACTGAGTAAACTATTTCCCAATACCCTCTGTAAAATGATACAAAAGATAAAGAGTTGGGGTACCACCTTCGTAACTCTGTATCATTTGACAGGTTTTGTGGAAATAAACACACAGTTAGTTGGGGAGGTGTCTTTATAGACATGAATCCAAAACAGAACTGAAGTAGGTAGCTGCTTTTCCAGGTTTTAAAGAAAGCAGGTAGGAAGGGGACACCGGAGACGGCTGTGAATCACCCGGTCTGCAGAGGGAGAGAAAGAGAAAGGATCAGAACACAGTTGTAGATTTTACTTGAACTGTGATGCAAGGGTGATTCCCAAAAACACAAATCCTGCCCAAGTACTTAATTTAAGAAGAGGAGGCAGATATGACAGGAGATTATGTAGTGCAGGTAATGTAAGAGTATGGCAATAAAAAAAAAACTGGGAATTCCCAGTCTGATCCATGCAGAGAAATATATTTTCTCTGTGTAAATGTTTTTTGTGCTATTGATAATCTCATTGGCTCCAGCAGGAGGTGCTGTGACAGTCAGCGTATCCAGAAAATCTAGATAATACACTCTTTCAGTAATCAATATGAGCTAGCCATCCACTTACTGACAGCCTGCCCACACTTGGCACTTTTGGCAGAGTGGAATGTTCACACTGGGTGAGGCGTTTGTCTGTTCCATTTTGTTCATCTCTGACCTTTGTCAATGACATGTAGTGATTTAGAGAATTAGCAGAGGTATTAAATCACTGTCAGTGTTTCAGCATTACAAATGGCCTCATTATCCAGACTAGTGAAACATGACCCACACTGAGCAGAGCTCTGCCCCTTGTCTACTTTGCATACAATTGATTTTATTAATTTTGCTGGAGGAATGAAGAGCTTCTCCCACTGGTCTGGGTTAAATGAAGAGAAATTCTTTGCCCAGTCATCTCCTCTCCAGAAGCACTTGATTTTTTTTTATCTCAAGTTGCTCTTACCAATGCAGTGTTTCTGATCCTTGTTTGCAGTGCTGTGCTGCAGCTACAGGCAATATTTTTTGTGTAGCTGTGTGGATGTAAGTCATATAAAACATTTAACATTCAGATGTTGTAAGTTATTTGTATTTACAATACTTGCTTTTTGATGATAAAGTCAGAGGATGCAAATTGTAATACATGCCACCAATAATTACAAAAGGAGAAGCATGTGGCTGGTGTTTATTTCAGAAGCCCAAATAATGCATCCAACAAGTATTTTATGTACCTAGTTTTATTTAACTCCATGAAAGCAAAAAATAAATAAATAAGAGAATTGTTGATGCATCACTGACTAATGACTTCACAAAACTTTCACTCTTACAAGATCTATGGAGTAAGGTGTGGTAAGCATATCAGTGTTTTAAATTCTCTGCCCCCATTAATCAGTATAATCTGAAATAAAGTTGCTAAATTGATTGGAATTCACTTTGAAAATAGATGTGGAGAAGAAGTTTCCTTATTTGTCACTAGGTAACAATATCATTTTGTACAACCAGGAGAGAAAACTGCAAAATCTGATCTTGACCATGCATATACTTCTTACTGGTAGAGTCATGGTGGTAGAATCATGCTTCTTTTGAGAGATACTAGCATTAACTCATAGTGCCTACAGGTCATCTGTTCATCCTCAGATGTCTTTATTTCTGTAATAAACCACATGCTAAGAACCGGTTTTGCATGATAATTTAAAAAAAATTAAGTATATTGATACTCTTTTATAATATGACTCTCTGCACATTTTATTGCCATTGTAATTGGCTTGTTTATGACTTCTGCTCAAGGAAGAAATGCATTCTTCAGTTTGGCCATCATCAATTCAAGTATATGCAGTCCTTATCTGCTAAAGGACACTTTTTAGAATTTCGCTTTTATCTCAAATGCTTAAATTTACTTCAGTTTACTGTTCAACTGTCAGAATGTTGGTGCTTTGCCAAAGTCATTTACCTTCATGATGTGAGCCACATGGTAGCCAAGGCTGCCGGACAATTTTGAACATCCTGATATGAGCTACCATATAGTGTACGCACATTTAGCTTTAGTATGATGGTTTATAAAAATATGAATATTTCTCTGTCTCTCTCTCTTTGTGCAATTAAACATGAAGTGTTTGAATCTGAACAAGTCGTGTTTGGTATATTCCTTTCATGCTTTGTTGTGCTTTCTAAAATATCTAAAAACTCACTTGAAAATGCATAAATATACATATGAGCTGACCTTTAGCCACTTTGACACATTATTTAATAAACATTACCTAAAAATGCTATCAGCCCTATATACTGTAAAAGGGCCAGACAATAGTACAAATATACAAATAATAATGTTTCCTGGTAATGTGCAGCACAATAACAATGGGTTCCTCAGAATGGTTCTTATGATAACATCATAAGATTGTGTAAAAGTAACATATATTGTCTACTGGCTTAAACAAACCAGTGATTTGCTTTCACTTTTTATTTTAGTGCTTTGATTTTCTCATAACATTTTCTGCTTGCTGTCCTTTTCAGACACCAACTGGATTTCTTTGTCAAAAAACCCTTTGTAAGCTTTTCAGACTACCAATTTATTGCATGTTGTTGAAAATGTTAAATCAACAAGTTAAAGGAATGGTGTCACCGCATATGGCTGACTAGGGGGCTCTTTGTATGATAATTTCACATCTGAAATGCCACCTTGTGCAGAGAATGTGGTATATATCAGTAATTATTTCCTGTTAGTGAGAAAATGCAGACAGCAATATTGTTTAGTAAATCTCACGTTATACTTGAATAGCCTTCTCTTTACTTTCTTACATTTATGTCCTGCTCAGCCACAATGAAAAAACAACCCTGGATGAGATTCCAGTATGGCACCTTGACTGACCTGACGTTACATCTTTGGACAATGAGAGGAAGGAGAAGTTCAAGACACATACTTTATGAAAGCAGTCAACCTATCAGCCATGAAGAAAACCTTGGGCACAATTGCAGTGACATGGCAGCACTGCTCAATATAGACACTTTCATTTTTTACACTGCCTCAGGAACATATTTACCTGTTGTTTGTAAATCTGGGTCCTGGGTTTACAGATCCTCTGGGGACAAGGTGCTTAGCAAGGCTCTGTACTTAATAAAATTCCTTCTCCCAGGTCAATATATTTCCCTTTTTTAGCCATATTAAAATCATTTAAAATGTATGCAGTGTAGCCCTGCTATTTAGGGGCATCATATTCCACAAGAAACAGTTGTTTGAATTATCTGTAACAGATATGTAAATATTACAGTAATGGACATTAATGTTTTATCACGCTATTGAAACACCTGTGACAGGTGTCCAAAACAGAAAGTACCTAATAACCTCTTAGGTACTTTTCTTAATGAGGGATTTAAAGAAACGTCAAAACCAGCTACTGTCACCTGTACCCTCTTACTTGTCACCCTGTATGTATTGTCCCCTGCATATTTATCCGTAGGAACCTCTATGGCATTGGGGCTCTCTTTATTTCCAAACCTTAGGTTCAGACCATTTTAAAGTCAATAAAGGACTCCATATGATTAACCTCTCTTAATAGAGAGGTTAATCAAGTATGGACTGTCTAGCACTCTGCAACACTAGTAACATTTCTAATCAAGATATCGAGTTTAATCTTTTACTTAAAAAATATAAAATTGTGATCAAAATCAGTAGCAGAAAGTACTACCAGTACAAAGAATTATACAACCTGGGTGGGTTCATACAGTATTCATTCAGTCCAATATGACAATTCCCAGGTTCCTTGTTTACGTTAGGTGTAAATTATATATCCTTAATGGAAAACTAAAGAGAAAAAGATTTTTTTGATGGAGACAAAGCTCCTTGGAACATTTCAGCAGCTAAACATCAACAGTTAGCAAGTTCAATGAAAGTGTCCCTATTTTTCCCAGAAATAACTGAGCTATTTGCAGAAGTGTCATAGAAACTATAACTGAACTAAAAGCTCCATTTTTACAACAAGCCGTAACTAAATTGAAAGTGTCTGTTTCACAGCAGCAGTTAAAGAAAACTCTATTTGAGAAAAATCCTAGAAAAAGAAGCCACTCTACTCCTCCCCTCTTCACCCAAAAATGAGCACCTGGTTTAATTGTTTCCATCCCTGTTAGCTGAAAGGCTGCAGTTTCTCCTCAAAAGACACAGAATGTTATTAAATCATTATCATAAGCTCAAGGTTATTTTCCCATGGCAATTAAAAAATTCCATTAATTGGGTCATGTCCCAGACTTTTTTATACAGGGGGTTGCAATATGATTCCAGTAGGAAGGTATACAGTATGTACTTTCTGAAGATTGTGAATATTGTGCTAGTGAACAGTGGCACTGGAGACAATAAAAGGTGATACAGGGAAAGGGAAGAGCACAGAAAACATCAACAAAACAGCATGGTGCAGTGGATGGCTGAAAGAGGGTTAAAACACCTCCTGGTCATTAGTGGCACACTGTTCTTTGTTGGATGAATAAGAACAGTTTTCACTGCTAAGGAATCGAACATTGTAAAGGCTTTCCTCGAGAGCATGGCGTAAAATGACTGTGGCTTAGCTGGAAATGAACCTGGAAGGATATTAAAATTCACCATGGACCCAAAGTCTCAAATTAAGGTTGTGAGGCCAAAATACAGAGTGAGAAATCAAGATGGGACATAATTGGTGCTACTTTCTTGGGCAAGTGGATTAGCCACACTAATTAATAGACAAGATTTAACAGCATATACTGTACCACTAGACCTACAAAGTAGAATAAAGGCATTTATGAAGGTGACCTGAGGTTAGAACATAGGAGTCCAGGCTGTTCAGTCCTTACAAAAGTTCAAATGTAGTTTGCAATTGTAAGTAGCATTGAGAGACTTTTAATTGACTCTGTACTTTAAATATAGTTTCACATCTTTGTGCTGAGTTGTTACTTAGTAATGCTAGGTTCAAGACAAGTGATGTTTGTCATTAAAATCAGATCTTGATTCCTAAATCAGATCCTGATTACGGTTTTGTTTTTGTGAGTGAGCCTGTCAGGATAACATCAACATAGTAAGAAGGCTTTGGAAATAACAGTAATCCCATACTACACAGTGCCCATAAAATGTATTCAATTTGGACGTTTTCACATGTTATTATTATGCAACATTAAATCACAGGGGATTTAATTTGGCATTTTTTGAATATGATCAAAAAAAAAAAAAGTCTCTTTAATGGGAAAGTGAAAACAGACATCTGCAAAATGATCTAAATAACTTAAAATATGAAACCCAAAATAATCTATCACATAATTATTCACTTCCTTCAAGTCAGTATTTAGTGGATGCACTTTTGGCAGCAATTACAGCATTGATTCATTCTTCTTTGGAAAACTGCTCAAGCTCTATCGAGTTTTCTTCCAGGATTTTCCTATGTTTTGCTGGATTCACTTGGTGGTGGCTGCCACCACCATGCTTTATTGTGGGGATGGTGTGTTTTTGATAATGTGCAGTGTTTTGCTTATCCCAAACATGGTGTTTACCCTAATAGTAAAAAATAAATGAATAAATAATTTTAGTCTCATTGGACCATAGAATTCTCTTCGAGCTGACTTCAGAGACTCCCATGTAACTTTTGGCAAATTCTAGCTGAGATGTCATGTTAGTTAGTTTTTTTTTTAACAGAGACTTTTTCTTTGCTGCCCTCCTAAAAAGATGTGACTGGTGAAGCACCTGGCCAAGAGTTGCTGTATGCAGTCTCTCCTGTCCCAGAAATGACCACCATCACTTGGTGGCTTCCCTCACTTGTCTGCTAAGGCTTATGTCTCTGTTACTTTTGATTGTTTTCATTGTGTCTCCATATAATGTCTCCTCTCTACTGGTTTATGATCCACAAGAACTTTTTTAGCATTTGAGTTTCTGTGGAGATGTTGTCAAAGTTTAACAAAGGCAATTATTAAACTTCTAGCCATCCTGAATTTTTGGCTACATTTCCACTAAGCCTATACCAGCTCCTCTGTCTTTTTTCCCAGAAAAAAGGCTCACAGAAAAAGGAGCAGGAGGAGCAGAAAGGGGATCAAAGATTTTACCTTTCTTCCTGGTGGATTTTATTGCCACTGTATCCTGAGCTCTGTGAATTTGAGTTGTCGATGGATACAGCCCATTGTTCCAGCTGTATTAGCACAGCTCCCACAACAGTAATGGATTCAGCTTCGGCAGCGTGGATCTCACAAGCCTGCATCCACTTAATCATCCATCTCAGCCACCTAGTGATATGCTGAAAATCGGTATGGTTCTGTTAAATGCTAGATCGCTAGCAAACAACACTTATATTGTGCAGGATTTGTTTTTGTATTCCTGGAGCTATGTATTTCATGTTTCTTTTTGAAACTTGGATATATGCAGGTGAATTTGCCCCCTTTTCTGAGCTCTGTCTGTCTGACTGTAAATTCTTCAGCATTACTCGGACCGACGGCAGGCATGGAAGATTAGCTTCAGTGTTCAGAGTCAGTTTCAGCTGCCCCCGAATTCCATCTGATGCCTACTCCTGCTTTGAGCTACAGTTAATTGAGATAAACCTGTCCTGTCTTTTGTTATATGTGTTAGTTTATCAGCCGCTGAAGTTTAATAAGAACTTTCTAGCAGAATTTTCTGAATTCGTAACTGGAGTTATGCCATATTTTGATAATATTTTAATTGTTGGGGATTTTAATATTCATGTCTGTTACGAAAGTAAACCTCTAGCCAAAGACCAGACTCAGTCAGTCGGTGATTGGCCCAACATATAATTTAAGGCATATGCTGGATCTTGTTCTGTCTTTTGGTGCATCTACATCAAGTAGAGTGATCTGTGTTTTGCCTGCATTTGATCATTACCCTATTTAATTTACTATATCATTACCCAGTCATAATGACATACAACAACACCCTGCTCGTCAGCTTCACATGATTAACCCAATGACTGCAAGTCAGTTCTTTGCTGCATTTATAAACTCCTTACTGTATAACATGGAGACTTTTGTCATCAACCCAGATGTAGAAGAATTTTGTACTTTATTTGATTCCATTTCATCTAGTATTTTGGATTATTTTGCTCTGTTTAGGTCTAGAGTCTCAAAGCCAAAATTGGAGCCCAGGCTTAATGAATTGTCTGGTGCACACAGACAATCCTGTAGGCAACCTGAACACAAATGGTTGTTCAAAGTCAAACTGCATGTATCCCGGGGCATTTTCAGTGACTGTTTATCTGAATTTCCAAATCCCTCAGTACCTTCTTGCTAGTCCCATTTACTGCTAAGCAGTTATCTGCTGACCTGAACTCTAACCTCTCTCTCTCTCTCTCATTTCTCCTAGGGCACGAAGTAGAAAATGGCCGACAGTGGGGTAACTCGCGTTGAAATCGTAATTGAGGAACTCCAAGTACTTGATGAAAAGATTCAGAAACTCCTGTCCCGACGGAAATACCTGAGAAATCTGAAGGCCCGGCTGTTGGATAAACCGTCCTTGCCATCTGGAACCGGCGAAACATCAACCCCGCGTTGTGCCGACCTCACCCAGCGTCTCGTAGGGCGGCGCGCTGCTGACCTCGGTGGATTTCAGCTATGCAGGCGGGGTTCAAGGCCAGAGCACCTCCATCGGCACAGGCGAGCATTTTATCTCAGAACCGGTTTGACCCTCTCCGCGTCCCCATTTCGCCTTCAGCACCTGGTGATGTATTAGTGGTAGGTGATTCTATCGTCAGAAACCTTAATGTCGCATGCCCTAATGCAAAATCGTTTGTTTCTTGTTTTCCCGGTGCTCGTGTCCGAGATGTAATGAAAGCGTCGCCAGCAGTCTACGAAACACAAGGAGAGGGCAGTTGGATCAATCGTCTTGCATGCCGGCGTAAAGCGATATAAGGCACCGACAATCAGAAATCCTGAAGGCTGACTTCGCAGCTTTGATTAAAGACGAAGGAGAGGACCCCATCGGCAAAGATCTTCGTTTCGGGTCCACTACCTCTCGTCAGACGATCCAACGAGTACTACAGTCGTCTGCTAGGGTTGAACAACTGGCTACAGGGTTTCTGCAAGAAGAAGGATGTCGGTTTCATCAACAATTGGAATCTCTTTTGGAAAGGCGCGTCTCTTCAAGCGTGATGGCCTGCATCCGAACAGTTTCGCACCGGGTCCTCTCCGAAAACATATCGAAGGTAATTCGTTTTTCTTGACTATCTATCTCTGCTCTTAACCCCTTCCGAAATAATACTGCTGTGCCAGGACATGATGAATGTTTAATAGAGTCTTCCGTTAAAGTGCACACCATTAATACTGTAATAAGCAATCTCAATGCACGTAGAAAACCTAGGAAATACGGCATAAACTCCAATAATCTAATTAAAATCACTATTTTAGAGGAACAATGTATTAAAACTATAAAACAGATCACAGATTAAACAAAAATACACACAGAGCGGCTAATAATAATAATTTAGTTCCTATTCCAAATAACAATAACGCACATAGTACTCATCTCTGCACCTCCGAAACATTAAATATGGCACTATTAAATGTTAGAGCTTTAACTAACAAAACGTTTTTTATCAACGATCTTATTAGTGATAAAAAAATAGATCTTATTGCACTAAATGAAACATGGCTGAATTCAGATGCGCGCAGTTTTAATCGAATCTGCCTCCGGATTACAGTTTTACTCATGCAAACCGCCAGGGAAAAGGGGCGGATTGGCTAACATTTACTCGAGCGATTAAAATGTAAAGATGTCAGTTTTGGTAAGTTCAAGTCCTTTGAGTATCTCGCCGTTGTTATTCATGGAGATTCTCAAGTTCTAGTACTATCCGTGTATAGACCTCCTAAATATAACGCGTCGTTTTTTGAGGAATTCTCTGACTTAATGTCAATTTTAATTACTAACTATGACACACTCCTAATAGTTGGCGACTTTAATTTTCATATAGATAATCAGTGTGATCTAAAAGTAAAAGAATTTATGAACCTCCTGGATTCTTTTGATTTGAGACAACTCATAAATCAGCCTACACATAAAGCAGGTCATACATTAGACTTAGTGATTACTAAAGGACTGAAAGTTGATATAAAACAGATCATTGATATTGGTCTATCAGACCATTTTCTTCTACTTTTAATATAGAAATAATGATAAAAACACTCATGAGAAGCATATTGTTAAAAACGCTTCTTTGATTCGCAGCAGCTTTAAAACTTACAAACATTTTAAGCAATCAGTCCGTTTATAGTGCCAGCTATAATAGCGAGGACAATGTAAATAGTAAGGTGGAAAGATTTAATTCTAAAGTGAGAGCTGCTGTTGACATAGTTGCACCTGAAAAGACAGTGAAAAAATCTTCTAGCATTGGTATACCATGGAAGACCCAAAGAGTGTCTGATTTAAAGAGAACATGCCGTAGAGCTGAGCGTCAATGGAGGAAGACTAAACTTACTATCCACCACGAAATATTAAAAGTCAAAATAACAGAATACAATAACACTGTCCGTCTTGAGAGCGCTGCTATTTCTCAAGATTATAAATAACAATGCTAGTAATCCTAGAGTCTTATTTTCAACAATTGATCGCCTACTAAACCCAGGTAGCTCAAAGGAATGCCTCCTAAGTGCTTCCAGTGAAACCTGTGAGGCTGTCGCTGTATTTTCAATCAAAAATTAATGATATTAGAAATAACATAGTATATCTCCCCAACACTAAGGATCCCCTAAACCCCAACATCCTGTTATAAACAAATTAAACTCTTTCACTAGGATAGATTTACCTGATTTACAAAAATAATATCTCAATTAAAACCCTCCACCTCGTCCTTGACCCGATACCAACAAGGTTTTTCAAAGAAGTATCAGGCGTGCTAATTGATAATGTTCTTGACATAGTAAATTCGTCACTAGATACTGGGGTCTTCCCAGACTGTCTTAAGACTGCTGTAGTTAAACCCCTACTTAAGAAACATAATCTTGACCCCTCGCTCTTGAAAATTTTAGACCCATCTCTAACCTGCCTTCTTAAGTAAAGTTCTAGAGAAGGCAGTCATTATGCAGTTAAATGACCACCTAAATAAACATGCTATTCTTGATAAATTTCAGTCAGGTTTTAGAACAAATCACAGCACAGAAACTGCACTCGTTAAAGTAGTAAATGACTTGCGGGTAAATGCAGACAGAGGCCATTTATCTGTTCTCATCCTCTTAGATCTGAGTGCTGCATTTGACACCATTGATCACAACATTCTTAGAAATCGCCTTAGTCAATGGGTGGGCCTCTCTGGCAGTGTCTTAAATTGGTTTGAATCCTACCTGACAGGGAGAAAATATTTTGTTAGTTGTGGGAATTACAACTCAAGACACATGATATCCAATATGGTGTTCCACAAGGCTCTATCCTGGGTCCGCTGTTATTCTCAATCTACATGCTTCCGTTAGGTCAGATTATCTCAGGGCACAACGTGAGCTACCACAGCTATGCTGATGACACACAGCTGTACTTATCAATAGCACCTGATGACCCTGATTCTATTGATTCACTAACACAATGTCTGACTAGTATCTCAGAATGGATGAATAGTAATTTTCTCAAGTTAAATAAAGAAAACTGAAATTTTAGTGATCAGCAATAATGGATACAATGAGGCTATTAGAAATAAACTGGATACATTAGGATTAAAAGTCAAGACGGAGGTAAAAAGCTTAGGGGTGATTGTTGACTGTAATCTGAATTTTAAATCACATATTAATCAGATCATTAGGACAGCATTTTTCACTTAAGAAACATAAGTAAAGTTAGACCTCTTATATCACTGAAAGATGCTGAGAAATTAGTTCAGCGTTTGTTTTCAGTCGACTAGATTACTGTAATGCACTCCTCTCAGGACTACCCAAAAAGATATAAATCGTTTGCAACTAGTGCAGAATGCAGCTGCTAGAATCCTAACTAGGAAAAGAAAATCAGAACACATCACTCCAGTTTTGATGTCACTACACTGGTTACCTGTGTCATTCAGAATTGACTTTAAAATTCTGCTTATGGTTTATAAAGCCTTAAATAATCTCGCCCCATCTTATATATCGGAATGTCTGACACCTTATATTCCAAATCGTAACCTCAGATCCTCAAATGAGTGTCTCCTTAGAATTCCAAGAACAAAACTTAAAAGAAGTGGTGAGGCGGCCTTCTGCTGTTATGCACCTAAAATCTGGAATAGCCTGCCAATAGGAATTCGCCAGGCTGATACAGTAGAGCACTTTAAAACACTGCTGAAAACACATTACTTTAACATGGCCTTTTTATAACTTCATTTTAATCGTAATTTAACTTAATCCTGATACTCTGTATGTTCAATTCATCATAACAACTATTCATGGTGGCTCTAAAATCGGTACTGACCCCTACTCTCTTTTCTGTTTCTT
Source organism: Polypterus senegalus (assembly GCF_016835505.1). Taxonomy (NCBI): domain Eukaryota; kingdom Metazoa; phylum Chordata; class Cladistia; order Polypteriformes; family Polypteridae; genus Polypterus; species Polypterus senegalus. The sequence continues at coordinate 101,240,475 of NC_053159.1, read as the reverse complement.
TTTCCGGTTTCTTTGTGGTGGTGGCCTGCGCCACCTCCACCTACTCAAAGCTTCATGATGCTCCAACAATGATGGACGGATTAAAAGGAAGAAGTCTACGTGACCATCATCATCATCAAGCCCTTCCGTGAGAACCCTAAATCCAAAGAGGACTGTTTCATTTATGTTAGGTAGAATGCCCAGAGGGGACTGGGCGGTATCATGGTCTGGAATCCCTACAGATTTTATTTTTTCTCCAGCCGTCTGGAGTTTTCTTGTTTTTTCTGTCCCCCCTGGCCATTGAACCTTACTCTTATTCGATGTTAATGTTGATTTATTTTGTTTTATAATTATGTCTTTCATTTTTCTATTCTTTAATATGTAAAGCACTTTGAGCTACTGTTTGTATGAAAATGTGCTATATAAATAAATGTTGTTGTTGTTGTTGTTGTTGAATGTCCGACGCAGTTAAGTCTGTAAAAACTGAATATCTGTCTAAAATTGTCTCTAACAGCTGTCACAGCCCACATATTTTTATTAAATATTATTAACTCTGTTATCAATCCCTGTGATACAGCTTTCCCCTGTAACATTGCTTGCCGTTTGTGAAAAATTTTTTACAATTCTTTGTAAAGAAGATTAACATTATTAGATCATTGCTCCTACTGCGTGTTCAGGATCCATCTATTCCTGTCTTTGGCTACTTTGAGCCTGTATCAGTGTCTCTGTTATTAGTTTTGGTGCAACACCTGCAACTTATGAACTGCCCCCTGGACAATGTCCTTTTACGATTACTTAAGGAGGTTTTTGATTCTGTCGAGCCAAGTATTGTTACCTTAATACAGTAGAGACTCGGTTATCCGACATAAACGGGCTGGCAGAACGTCGGATAAGCGAAAATGTTGGATAATGGCAGGTGCTAAGAAAAACCCTATTAAACGTCAAACTATATTATCATTTTACACATTACTAACCTAACAATCATGTTTTACAACAAAACAGCAGAATAAATTAACTGAAAAAATGAACTTACAATTACAGAATTGTCTGAAGTTAAATACAATATGTACTGTACTTAAAAAGTTCAGTCCTGTGATGATTTAAAGACATTTTTGATCGTAGTCTGCTTTCCTGACGAGTGCTGTTTCTTCTCTGTCAAGTCTCGCCATCTTTGCAGAATCATTATGTTGATTCCTGTAGCTTCTTCTTGTTGCTCAATGTAATTAATTGCAGTTTCTAGAGCCTTAACTCCATCACTCATATAGTCAACATCCATGCTAGTGTATACTGTTTACTACAGCATTGTGGCTGCGTGTGTGTTTGTGCTGTGACGTGCAAGTCTTGCACCCGAAAACATGAAGTTGAGTGTCAGTACTTTAGCAACACCAGCTTTATTAAGCTTGAAACAGCAAGAGCGCGGTTATTTATTGTAGCGGGATCTGCCATTCTCCTATACACAGACACAGTAGTCAGGCAGGGTCGGGGGAAAGTAATACTGTGCCCTGAGCATTTATAATGTTCCTTGTTCCTTGTATCACCCAGCGAAGGCAGGTGCTTATAGCATGTCTGCAATCTTTTCGGATTCACTTTTATGGCGAACTGCTACAGTACTGGGAGACTGCGATTGCTTTGGGACACTCTTCCGCATGTCTTCCCGTTGGGTGGAATCCCACAAGAGTTTAGAAACTCACTCACACCAGCCATGATTCTTTTCAAAGGTAAAGTGCAGGTTAATTTGCTTTATATATTTCTACTTTATATTTTGTATTAATCATTTTTATATGAATAGTTTTGTGTTGTGGAACGAATCAGCTGAGTTTCCTTTATTTCTTATGGGGAAATTCGCATTGATATACTGTACAAGTGCTTTGGACTGCGAGCACATTTCCAGAATGAATTAAGCTCGCAAACCGAGGTCCCACTGTAATTAGCTGCAGTAGAGTCGGGAGCAACAAAAACTAGACTACGCTCACGCTCGCAACCTGCAGTTCTTGTTGCCGATTGATGTCTTTTTTTTTTGCGGTGGGACGTCAGATAATACTGAATGTTGGATAAGCGAAGATAGGATAAGCAAGACTCTACTGTAAAAGCTGTATGCAGGTATCCAAGGTAATGCCTTTTAAATGGATTAAATCTTATCTAAGCAATAGGAGTTTTTCTGTTCACCTGGGTGAGTTCCCATTCTCTTTAGCCCCTCTTACATAGATAGATAGATAGATAGATAGATAGATAGATAGATAGATAGACAGACGCACATACTGAGGACTGTATTTAAAATAATTAAATATATGGCACATGTAAAAAGAAAGTATTATTAATTTATTAAGGAGCCCATATCAGATCTTCATTGAAAGCATTAAGTGTCAAAAATGTGCAATCATAGACGTAATCATGAAGATGGCAAATACTTTTCAAAAATCAGCATAAACACAGTCATTGATTTCAGAGGGAACAACAACTGTCAAGCTAGCACACTCACTATACATGGAGCTTGTTAAAACAGATCCACAAATTTGCAGCTACACTGTTACTCACTTATTTTTCCTTCTCTGCTAGAACAATTAGTAATGATTATGCAAAAAAAGCTATTAAAAAGTGCTCAGGCAAAGTGTATTTGGGGTTGAATCCTCCCTTTTTACATCATGATTTCAAACTGGGTATCAAAAGTAGACATGAACAATTTATGTTAAAGTTAATTTCTTATATGAACAATTTCAAAATGTTCTTAGGTGCAACATATAATACTGAATATTTCCTCAAAGTGTAGGTGCTTTGCACCCAGGTGAATGTAAAATTTATCTGCTTATCAGAAATAATTGACAGATGACTATCCACCCTGAAAGTCTCCAATTTGAAACAAAAAATGCAGCAACTCGTATTTTATTCTTAAAAATAAATACCGTTTATCATTCCTTTGTTTTTCTACTACAGAATATTGAGTGACCTTTGTAGTCTGCTTCGCCACACAGGTAGTAAAACTAAAAAGATATATAGAGATGATTTGTTAAAATTTGACACTTCACTGCTCCAGTACATCTCTAAAAATGACATTATTGACTTTTTCAAGTCAAGTAATTGTAGTAAAAATATGGTTTGATGTTCTCTTTTGCACTTATTTGGCAAATCAGACATAAAAATGCAAAGGTTTGTGAATTAAAAAAAACAATTCATATAAAAACCATGCATTTTCTTGCAGATAAAAACGTGCTTGTCACAATAATAATTATAGCTTCAATAACTAGTTACTGTATGTTGACTTTTGAATCCATTGCAATTCTAATGAAGTGATTCCGTTACAGAACTCATAAATAGGGTCAAGCAATCAATACTTTTAATTTATTATATTTTTCAAAGTGACCAGCATGTCAATATGTCATATAAATGAATATGAGGAAAAAAGATTCATTAATTATAAGGGGCTGAACGATTTTTGGATCTTAACATTATATATTACCTCTTTCATTTACCTCCTACTAGTATTAGTTCTGCCTCTGCCATACACACTTCCCACTAATGAAAAATCCGGCCTAAGGTAAATATTATGTGTAAACATTGTATAAAAAAAAATCAGAAAAATTAGGATAGCGTGAGTATCTTCTTTCTCTCAAGGTTCATTACTCAGCTGTTGGCCGGTAGATTTTCCTATTTAAAAATGGATTATTATGTTAGTTCACAAATTGTACATGGAGATGGATAGATCTGTATGTAGATAATTTAGCCTGAAGAAGAGTAAATGCCTGCTCTGTGAAAAAAAAATGCTTGACACTCTGACTTACAGCTGTGGCAGCATTTTCTTTACTGTTCAATGTTTAAGTAAAAATTAGCTTTCTGTTGTAAGTGGCAATGATCTAAGGCTCTCTGTGATCCCAGGCTGGATAAGAAAGTAAGATAATGAATAAATGGATCTTTATGGTACCCTTGATTATTGGTCCCTGATCCTTATTTATAGTCCTAATCAGACTTAAAGTTGTATATATTATGGACAAAAGAGAAGACAACAATAATACCACCCAGGCTAATATATATTTTTCACCAGAAATGTGATTTGCCTCTGTCTCACTGATTGTTTAGCATGCTTTCCACATTACATCAAAGTTTGTTGAGTAAAGCACTCCTGACAGGTCTGCACGATGAATCTCCACAGCAGCACATAGTGCAGTGAATCTGCTGCCTTTCAGATAGCCTTGTGGGATTTGCCTCTGTTAACAAGTAATAACAGAGGTCTATATGGCTAGAAAATGTCACAATGTACAGTGGTGTAACCAAAATGATCTCTAGCGTCAAAGATCCAGGCTGTCAGCAGAGAGATCAACTTGTCCTTGGAGAAAAGAAAAAAACTGGAAAAGGAAGAGACTAAGAAAATAAATGTTTGTTTGAGCGTTTGTAACTTTTATCAAATGAAATATACATCTAAAGCTCTTTTACTTATTTTTGATCAATGATAATTTTTTTCAAACATGGCCATATAGGGCAAAAATATTTTATAGAAGGCTTCTAAACAGACTTTATACCCAGGAGCACTGAGCAGCAGCATCAGTAGAAGAATAAACGTTTTTATGCAAAAGAGCTACTTCAGTGCCCAAAGGCAGAAATCCAGGACTCAAGATCAAGACACATGAGTCCATCCCCAAATCTCTAAATAAGATAGGCTAACAGAGTTTAAAATGAAAAATGCAGGTAACCATGACTTGCATAAAAAGGTAAATACTGAAGATCAAATTCTCAGTGTATATGCGTGTCACCAAAGTGCAGCAATTAGTCAGTGGTGGGAAAGCATAAATGTTAACACTTTGTGCAATTTCTCCAAAGCTTATCAAATTTTGAAAATCCACATTTTTTTGCAACTATCACCAACTATTGCATTCTATCAGTGCAGACCTTCCAGAGATATTTATGGTTACTGGGATAGGAGGGAAATTTCTTTGCTGTTATTCTGGAATGGGTGTGGAGCAATGGTGTAGTGACATTTGGTGCTTAAGCTTCAAATCAGGCCATCAGTGGTTTCTTTATTCTGAATAGACGAGTACAACAATACTTACTAGGTAACTGTTAGCTGCACCTCCCACAACAATTACAAGCTGTGGTTCTCACAAAAATACTTGAAGAGCAATCGTACAAACTGCATTTTTGAATTTCGTCTTTGAGTAGCGGGAGGAAGTAATACTGAAATTCCCCAGAGAGTCTGAATGGTAGAGGATAGTAACAATAAGCCCAGCAACCACAGCCAAATGGCAAAAACAGATATCCAAGTGTAAAGCAGGAACAAGATTCTCAACTAAGAAACAAAATCTGAAAAATGCAATAAATTACATGAGATGTTTTTCATCTGATTACTCCATTCTTTGAAAAAACAGTGTAGAAATTTAAGTTAATGCAGGTGTGTGTATGATCAATGAAATGAACAGCATCATGGCAACAGAACTCTGAGCCCTGAAATGAAGGCAAAGGTGAAAGCTGTCAAGACAGAAAAAAAAATTAATGAAAACAAACAAAACAAAAGTACAAAATTAACTAAATCCTAGCACTTGAAAAGTGAACACACTCAGCCTGGTACTGTTCATTACTTCTGGTCACAAGTAGCTAGTTGAACAAGGAACTGAAATGGATTCATGACTTGGATGTTATTAACCCAGAAGAGGACATGTAAAGTATTGTTCTGAGGCAATTTCAGTGTTGCTTTGGGTAAATACTTGGGGATTTTGTACTTTTGGACTCACAAATCACAAATGATACCTACTGAATATACAAAAAATTTCCGCAGGTTATCTACCAATTAGATAGATAGATAGATAGATAGATAGATAGATAGATAGATAGATAGATAGATAGATAGATAGATAGATAGATAGATAGATAGATAGATAGATAGATAATGAAAAAGCAAGAACATTTAAGGAGAAAGAAATCTTCTGCCTTGGCAGTCACAGTCACAGTAGGAATTACAGAGGCGTATTACTGTTGGTATAAAGGAGCCCCAGTAGTCTTTCTTGAGACACTTCTGAATAATTCATTGGCTGAAAGTCCTCAGTGTTAGTGCGTCAGAGACAGAATGTGCAGCATTGTTCATAATGGCACTTGGTTTTCTTTTAATTCTAGCCTTTGCTATGACTTCCAGCGGGATCCAAAGTGCATCCTATAACTGAGCTTGCCTTTTAAATCAGCGTGTTAATTTTGTGGACCTCTCTTGAAGTGATGTTACCAACCCAGCAAACTACAGTGTAGAATAATGCTCTGGCCATCACAGAGTTATAGAAGATGTGAGTTATAGAAGATGTGAAGGATGTCACTTTGCATGTTAAAGGAATGTAGTCTCCTAAGGGAAAAAGCCTGTTCTGCACTTTCTTATGCAGTTCCTTTGTGTTCGAAATCCAGTCCAACCTGTCATTGATGTGGAAATCGAAGTACTTGTAGGAGTGGATCAGCTCTACATTCTCTCCCAGAAAAGTGACTGAACATAGAGGATCTTTGGTTCAATGAAAGTCAGTAACCTGTTCCTTGGTTTTGCTGATGTTAAGTTGCATACAATTCTCTTTGTACCAAGAAACAGTTCTCTATCTGACTCCTATATTCTGTCTCATCCCCCTTATCAATGTACCTCATAAGTGCAGAATCATCAGAGAATTCCTGCAAGTGAAATGACCTTGCATTATATTTATAGTCTGAGGTGTACGGAGTGAAGAGGAAAGGAGACCAGACTTGCACACATCCGTATCAGAGACACAGTCCTTGAGTGTCACTCACTGTGGTCTGCTGGACAGACAGTCCATTATCCAGGATACAAGAGGCTCACCCACCTGCATTTATCTGAGCTTACTACTTAACAAGGATGGCTGGATGATATTAAAGGCGTTGGAGAAATCAAAAAACATAACCCTCACAATGCTGCAAGATTTGTCCAGGTGAGAATAAGCCTTGTGGATCAGATAGATACTTGCATCCTATACTCCAATTTTTGTCTGATAAGAAAACTGCAGTGGGTCCAGGTGGTCTACAACAAGAGGACTCATATAGTCTCTCAAAGGTCTTAATGATGTGAGACAAAGCTGCCACAGGTCTGTATTCATTAGGTGAAGAGGTGTCTGCCTTCTTTGGAACAGGAACAATTTAGGATGTTTTCCACAACAACAGTACTTCAGCCTTAGGGACTGGCTGAACAAGTGACAGAAAAGTGATAATATCAAGAACTTTGACTCACTGAGGGGACACATTGAAATGAATGTTGCTTTATAAATAGTAGCATCAGAAATTATTTTATAGGAAATTATTACACACAGACCTTAAGAAGAAGTATAACACATTCTCATATTGATAATCCTTGCATTGTCATGAATTTGTTATTGGTAAAAATAGCTACTTGCATATGAGTAGAACATGAGGTCATGGAACTTTATGTGCTGTCAAACTATCTCAACTATTCCTTGTTTGCATTATTACGGCGTTCAGATGATTAATAGGAACTGACTCTACGCTACTAGAGATCTAGGTTTCAGCTTTAGGATTAGCAAGACTTGCCTTGTTTAATGCACAGTCTCTAAGAAATAAATCTTTACTTTTAATTGACTTATTTATTGATTAAGACAATGTCTATGAAAAAGCTGAAATTGTGATGGTGACTCTCTTGTTATGAATGAGGTTGTATCACTGTGCCTTAAGTATTATTTAACTTTTACAAACTTGTGGTCAAGAGGGTAAGCTTACTGTATTTTACAGGCAAAGTTTTAGTATAATTTTTTAATCTCCAGTCATTTAAACATTTGAATGCTTAGCTTAAAATGGAGTAGTCTTCATACTTATCTATCATCAACATAAAATTAATTTGTAATTTGTAAAGGTGATTTTAATTTCTTAAGCCTTTTTATCTCAGAATTTTACCAATTTGTTAATTGTAGTTGGTCTTAATATACATACCAATGTCCCTTACTGTTCACTTGCTACTGAATTTATGGAACTTGCTGAATGCCTTCCTTCAACTGAACATATGACTGATCCTACTCATAAGCTTGGCCTCACTTTAGACCAGGGGTCTCCAACCTATTTTCCCCCTGAGAGCTACTTTTACAAAATGAAAATGGCCGAGAGCTATATCATGTTTTCTAACTTTGATTCTCATAGCTTATTTCAACCCAAACAAACTGAATAAGCGTGATTTGCATGAACATTTACAAAATGTTGGTGTCCACAACTCATATTTTGCATTAAAACATCACAACAAATACACCTACAAGTGCATTTTGTATGTCTGTATGCATTTTCTAATGTATCTCACACTATTGAATTAAAACATGAATGCTGTCGAAACAAAACAATGCAATTACAAATACACAGATATTACTTATTCGTTTGTTATTTTGTTACCTCACTGTTTCACTTCACAAGAGTATTCACATGTCCAGTTGCATGTGTGATGTGTTTTTAGTTAGTCAGATGACTGGCACAGCATGGAGTCAACAAGAGAGGTGTATGGCGGAGTGCAGCCACTTAGGTTCACTCTTATGGAGTCATTTAAATGTTCATCTGTCAGTCTTGTTCTGAACTTTGATTTCATGACATTCATGTCAGACAAGGCAGACTCACAGTGGTATGCAGACCCAAACAAAGCAGACATTTTCAGAGCTGCTTGGTGAAGATTATTATAGTTATCTGGCTCTACTAAACTCCAGAAATGCTGAGAATGCTGTTGAGACTTTAACTACACATTATTTTGAAGGTTTACTAATATATAATATCCATAAATAAAATCCAATGTCTCTCTGTTTGTATGTCTGTCTGCTTTAAACATCAGGTTTTTTTCTATAATTTGCTTGAACATTCCGGTTGATTTTGCCACTTCTCTCATTTCGCTATGTATTACAGTTCATTTGCGGTACCAATTTATTTGCGCGAATCTGAGAAACACACAGTGGGCCGAGGAGAGGGGGCTCACTCACTCACCAGCTTCGGGGCGTGTTCCTTAACTCCGCTTAGCTAGCGAATGAGAGAACAATTGAATTCAACTTTGTTTGATATTTAAAATAAAGTGTTACTTAGGTCTTGATGAAACAGAATCCGGATATTCTCTTAAGTGTATGCCACATTAAAAAGATAGATTGTAATTCAGATTGTGGATCATGATTTTGTGTTAAAAGGATCGTGATATGATTTTTTGGAAAGATCAACTGAATTGACTAGTCAAGTTTTTGAATTTATGTAGGATTCATTAACCCTTTGGCAAGCTACTTGGAAAGTGGTTGCGAGTTACTGTTAGCTTGCGAGCGACATGTTGGAGACCCCTGTTTTAGACTGTGTCATATCTAGCTCCAACATATGTTGTATCTATAGCTCTTCCATCTTCTTAGCTCTCGAACTACGACCTCCATTGGTCATGATGATTATGGATTATCAGCGTCATCTGGCCCAGTTTAGGATTGACAGAGGCAGTGGTGGCTCCCAATTTCTTCTTCTGTTGTGGACTAAGGGAATCCCCAAAATTAAGCTGTTCCATATCTGTAAAGAGCATTGGAGTAGCCACAGAGTCACCTCCATTTCTATCATGCCACGTTTTGAGAAGGTTTATTTGATAAACACTTTCTCTGGCACGTCAATTGCATTTTTCAATTAAATAATCAACCAACCCATTTTGTTCATGGACCTTATACGGCCCTTGCCAGTGTGCCAGGAGTTTGGAATTGGATCTGGAGACAAGAACATAACCCATCCCCTGGACAGAACTTTCAAAGGTGGTTGCCCCTGTTATAGAGCCAGGCTTGTGACTGTTGTACATTCTGTAGGGTCACAGCCTTGCGAAGCAGTAAGGCCATGATATACTGATTATATTATGGGAAGAGGGAGTTGCATCCTCCTGCCTTGCTCAAGATTAGAGTGGGCCAACAATGTTTAAGCTGATTGGATCGGAATGTCAATGATCTGCATCCAATAAATGTGAATGAGTGAGATATAATGCCAGTATGGTCACTGGATAAGGAGCTGGTTCTGGGGCTTGCCCTGCAACTCCCACCTGGTACAACACATCATTATTCAATATAAAGTGAGATACAAGTGGCATGGACCCGCAGGTAGGTAATCCATTAGCTGTAGTGATTTCACATTCTTTCCAAACTTCAAGGAGCAATCATTCTACTGCTCACAGGCAGGTAGCAAAATCAAAGTTTCATGGATGCAGGGCGATCTCGCGTGGCTTTAGGGTAAGACACCAGTTCAGGGTTCGTGGGCAACATTGATTGGTATCATGTTTGGTAGCCTTACCTGCTCACTTGCATGGCTGGGATTCACCTTCGGGTCCATGGCAGGCTTATCTTGCCCTTCATGCATGACTAGTACTTGTTGTCCTTCCTTTGCGGTCAATATTGTCCAAGTATCATGGTGCAGGGAGGTTGCGGCAGGACTGCCTCTCGCAGTCTCCGAAGCCACTTGTGTACAAGGTTCCGCCAGACTGTGGTGGGGTACTACTGGGCCTTTCTGTGGTGTCCAGTTTAGGCTGTCCTCTTTATCACTGTATTATTACAAAGGGATGTCATGGCAAGCAACAATAGTGATATTACTGCCAAATTGTACAGGCCATGGAAAAGGAGCCAGTTCACCAGAGACAAGCCTGAAAAGGGAACAGTTAGAGGGTTAGATAAGGATGTGTTGCAGTACTTGTCTCCATGAACTCATTCGTACTCCATCCCCTCAGGAACAGCTGGTCACTGTGTATTCAAGCTTATCTCAGCAGTAACAGCGAAATGGTGTTGGAGAATGCTATCTTCTCCTGGGAGGTGGCTCCATCTCCCTAGGGTCTATCTCAGGGCTCTGTGCTCACACTATTCGGATCCGCCATTTCTCCTCCAGCCTGTTGGTCTGGATGGCTGTATAGTGAAGGCCTGCTTTTGCTGATACACATGACACCACTTCCTAGTTCTTCTTATCTCACTCCTACTTTTTGATTGAAAAATTGTTTTGTAGCATTTAAAATTGTTAATATATGTTTGCCATTTGGTGTAGTTCCTACTTCTCTAAAACTTGCTTCTATTAAACTGACTAAAAAAGGTTAAATCTTGATCCTGTGTAATTGCCTAATTAGTGTCCTATTTCTAACCATTCTGTTGGAAAAGACTGTTACTATGCAAGTTTTATTTAGATTCTAATGAGATACATAAAGTATTTCTGTCTGGATTTTCCAGACGTACTGAGACTACAGTTTAGGGTCACTAATGATCTTTGTATGACAACAGATGCAAGATTATATTGTCTCCTTGTTTTACTTAATCTAACTCTGGCCTTTGACATGGTTTATAATAATATTTTATTGCCCTGAATCTTTGATACAATAATAAATTGGCTCACCAACTATCATATTGGAGGAAAGAATATGTTACTGTTAGGATGCATAGGTCATTAAGATGTCATTAAATTTAATTTAATGACCTCTTCAGCACAGCCATCAGCAGTGTGTCTGTCCAGGGCCATCTTATCAGCAAAACAGTGCACGGGGGCCCCTACCTGTACAACTACTCAGCAAGTCACAACATACATAGATTAGCATTGGGCTGCTATGCTCGTGGGGCACCCAGGCATGTCCATGCATTAAGACGGCTCTGTGTCTGTCTGCAGAGGGAGTGTTGACATCATCGAGAGGTTTACTTACCTTGGCAGTGACATTCATGTCTCTGGTGACCCTTCCCATGAAGTCAGTAGATGGATTGGTGTGGTGGCACTCCTGATATCCTTGCAAAAGGACGAAGATCCAAGTCTTTCGAGTCCTGGTGCTCCCTGTTTTGCTATATGGTATGAGACATGGATGCTGGTCTGACTTTGTGTTAAACAAGCTGTTGCTCCTGGAGTCCCGAATGATGTGCATTACCTGCATTGTGAAGGAACATCAGTTACAGCACTACGGCCATGTGGTGCGTTTCCCAGAGTGTGATCCAGCTCGCAGGATCCTCATTGCTGAGAACCCAAGTGGCTGGACCAGGCCAAAGGTATGCCCATGTAACACCTTAGTGTGGCAAATAGATAGTCATTTCTGAAGGGTGGGACTAGACCACGTGTCTGCCTGGGGTGCTGCAAACTGGGATCCTGAGATTTTTTATCATGTGGTGGGTGAGGCAATGCGCTGTACCAGTGCATGCTCCTCAACCTGACCTGACCTAGAATGCACTATTATGAACAGTGTTGTTTTACTTGTAGTGTACTGTAGCCATGAGAACCTGGTCCAGTCTTATTTCTGAGTTATTTGCTGACTTTGGGTTAACTGCAGCTGCAACGTGGCATGTCTTTTCATTACTATACAGATGACATGCAGATTTATCTCTGGACTTCTCCTAATGATTGTACTGCACTCATTCAAATCATACAATGTTTATGTGACATTCAAGACTGGATGTGTAATAGCTGCAGTTAAATGGCAGGAAATAAGAAACTATTCTAGTGGGTACTTCTAGTCAGTTAAAGTCTAACATTGCTCAAGTTACAATTAATGGTCAATTAATCTCCTTGTCTTTGGTGATTAGAATTCTAAGGGTCCAAATTGATTCTACACTCGCATTTCTGAATCACATTACTTCTATTTGTAAGATGTCATTTTCTTGTCTGAAGTACTTAGCAAAACTTAGACTGATGGAGAGAAACTGGTGGATGGTTTTATTTCATCACATCTTGACTACTGCCAATTCTGTTTGCTGAGCTTTCCAAAATGCCTTTCCAGGGAGTGCATAGTATGCAGTATGTGTACTAAAAAATTAAAATAAATATTCCCATATTTCCCCAGTTTTCAATGTTGTTTGCATTGGCTACCAGTTAACGAGATGATTCAATTTAAAATTAGGGTTCTTGTATGTAAATGTATTGCAACTCTTTCCCTGGTTTGACATTTTCAGAGGCCCATTGATTCCCTCAGGTCAGAGTATTCTAACCTTCTGTCTGTGAAATTTACATCTTCTTAAATCTGCTTATGTTGTTGTGTGATGGCTTGTTCTTATTTTTGTATAATACTGTATTATTTTGTTTTCTACTTTAGGATAGATACTATGTTATTGTTCTTATTTGCTATTCTTAATTTTTGTTGTAAATATTGTCCTTAATTTGTGAATCACCTTGATATAAAATTGTTATTTTTAGAAGTTATATAAATAAAATCTATTATTTTTATTATTAGTGCCAATTTTAAATTACATTACTATGGATTACTTTTGAAATTAATGATCATCAGTGAAAATGCTTTTAATGTTTCAGTCCTTACTTATTTACATGCACAAGACTGGATTATATTTCTTATTATAAACCAAATAATAAAGAAAAGATTTATTGTTAAAATTGTCTGAGACAGATTAACACAAATTCTGTGAGAGATAAAAAATAGATCTTCTGGGTGGAATCAAGTTCTTTTCAAAGGTTTGACTATATTTGAATCAGTTCATGTCCCTTTAAATGAGCACTTTAGCTGTGACCTAAATAGTTGCGAGCAAATAACCTGGAAATAATCAATGTGTGGGCTGTTGTCAGGAGAGATACTCAAATGACCAAACCAAAAAGGAATAACCCAAACTGTAGGCCAAAAAAGCAAAAGAAGATTGAAGAAAAATTAGATGAAACCTGAACTAATTTGGGTTTTTTCCCTAACTATTCTAGAAATGCATTATTTGGATATTTCTTCAATCCACCAAGAGACCTGACATTTACACTTATTTAATTAGCAGATGCTTTTATCTGAAGCAACATACAAAAATGGTCAACATAATCAAGTGAACATCAGTCTGGGAACTGTTTTGAAATATGTGTTACAAGAAAAGGTTGCAAAATTAACCATCCCAAGTGAGAAACCAAAATAGAACAACACTAGACTAGTAACTACTTCATAGCTATGAAGAACCATCAAAACCATTATGAATTAGAAAGATTTTCCCAGAATAAGGGAGTCTTCAGATACTTCTTAAAGACATTGGGGGAGCCTGTGGTTGGAATGGAGGAGGATGGTTGTTCCACCAACCAGGAGCCATAACAGAAAAAAGTTTAGATTGAGATTTTATATAATTAAAGGTGGTATTACCAGACACCCTTCATTAGCAAACTTGAGTGGGAAAGAAGGAGAATAGGACCTCATGAGTGCTTCCATATGCATAAGGGCTGACCCATTGAATAATCAGTAGGCAATCATCATGGATTGGAACTTAATGTGTGCTGCAAACCAAGGAAACCAATGTAGTGACCTGAAAAGTGGAATGATGCATGCCTGTTTTGGCTGGTGGAACACTGGACATGTTAATGTATTTTGAACTAAATCTAAAGTGGCATGGCAATACATGCAGATACTTCTGCTAAGGCATAAGAAAACCAATGCATGGGCCAGAAGTTCTGCTGCATACTCCATGGAAACTGGGTGATGTCACTCACAATGTCAAAATCAGTCACACAGTAGCAACAGGTTCTGGTAACCAAAACAATATGGTGGTATCAAGGAACCAGGATGTCTCAAAATGGCAGCCAAAACACTATGGTAAAAAATATAAACAATTAAAAGCAGACACAAAGACTAAAATCTATGACAGTTTCATTGATTCTAACAATTGCTCCAGTCTATGCAGATGACTAGCAACTTCATAATGCAGTATTACTACCAACATACTTCATGACAAAGATAATATTATATACCCACTTTGTATTAAGGTCAACCTGTTTATTTTTATTTCTTCTGAACAGAAAATCTTTTGCTTAGTGTTTTCAGGATTGTCCATTTGTGTTTTATAAAGTCTAAATCCATTGTAATTTGTTCTCTAGTATGTTCTCCTATCTAGTCACTTTATGATGGGAGTTATATTTATGAAATACAGCACTGATTTCTCCTAGAGGTTTTTTTCTTCTCTGTTTAAGCTACTTAGGTTTCTACATCCTTTCCATTTCCTAACGATGACCTTGACCATTTTAGAGTGCTCCATTGATACTATTTCTGCTGATGATCTGGGTACACATCATTATGTACCACTACTTGTTATCCACGGTAAAAGTTCTGCTTCAGCATAAACACTATACTGTGTAACTAATTTTTTAGTAGTCAGTTAAATTGGCAGGTGGCATTCAATTTAGTTTAACCGTATAAAAACAGGGGACTCAATTTGGAATAGTTTTGATTTTATTCATTTTATTTGAAAAACGTATACAGTAGTTTCATTCCATAATCAAAAATATTTGTGTTAGGAGGACTAACAATTTTAAATATGCCAGTTATAAATATGAACGTAGGTGTGCATGAACTTGCCAGGTGACTTTTGCTTTTTGTACTCACTGCTGCTGAGTTAGACTCTGAGATCATGAAAATAAAAAAGAAGTAAAGAAAACATGGGGAAGGAGTTGCATAATTGATTTTTTTTCTACATATACTGAAAAATATCATAAATTAACTTTGCATCTGTTTATTTTAAATGCAAGTTTCCTCCTCATTCAATAGGCATCTCGCTTTACTACCAAGGTTATTTAAAAAGTACATACTTGCAAAAATGTTTCTAATTTCAGCCTGAAGGGGGCATGCTGAGTGTATAACAGTGAGCCAAATTGTAAAAGAGTCAAGGTGAAGATGTAAATAAACAAATAACGAAAAGAAACAAAAAAAAAAAAAGACTTCCAGCATGGACCGCGCCGGCAACACAAAATGAGGAGACAGCGATACTAAATCATTGCGTAGAAAAGCCAGTTACGCAGCGTAATTTAAATATCACTTCTCTTCCACGTGTCCAAGTGAAATATGGACTCAATGCAAAAGACAAAACAAACTGAAAGGGCGGACGTGATGCTGGTAGAGGGAAGGGGAACACTGAATGATGAAGAGTGCAGCAAAATGACTTTATATAATAAATTATAGCGACAAGAAGGCTTGAAGGTGTATACATCACACTACACAATTAGATGTACTCTCATCCCTGGCCAAGCTTACCTTTTTGTGTGTGGTTATGCTGAGTGGCTTTTGAGTGCCTAATCTACCTTATACTTACAATATGCAAAAAAATTAATTTGCATCATTAATAGATTCCTTTTGTCTTCTGTTTGTGGTGTTGGTGGGTGTGCCCAATTGTTTTTTATGCCCAGTGCAGCACTGACTTAGGCAGGTAGGAGACGGCGGAGCCTTAATACCCACTCCCACTTTTGGCAGCCAATTCATGATAATGACATAATGGCTGCACTGAAATTTAAAAAAAATGGAAGAAATTAGAAATATTGTAAAACAGATGAATTGGGAAAGAAATAAGAAGAAAACTGTAGGTTGGCTAAAGTACATCCCACAGTAGGTATATTCTCATTATAATATAGCTACCTATTTATAATTCAGATTTTAAGGTTAAAAATGGCACAGCATTCACTTTCTACAATACTTGTTTGTATCCATCATATTTATGTTACCCATTTTTCCTTGAATACTTTGCTTCTCTACCCTCACTGAAATTAACTCAAAAGGATCAGACAGATTATTTTGTGTTGATACAGGTGATCCTTGTTCTTATGACCTAAATTGTGCCTGGATGACAATAATGAAATCACAGGTAAAATGTCATGCAGTGTCTATAAAAATAATATTCCACTGTTGGAAGTTTTTAATATCCTACAAAACTTTTAAAAGCCTTCCACTGGACTGTATCATTGACCTTCTCCATGGCTATGCTCCTGTTTGCCCACTAAGGTCCTCTGATTCTGGTAATCTTGTTGTGCCCCACATTAAGTTGCACTCTGTGGGTGACAGGGCCTTCAGCTGTATAGCACCCAGACTTTGGAATGACCTCCCGAAAATAATTAGATCAGCTGACTCCAAACAACTTAAAACTCATCTGTTCAGGAAGACTTTTACCTTAACCGAACTTTCTGCCCCTCCTTTCTGTTTACCTCTCTATCCAGATGCTTGGGATTTGTGTGTGTGTTATATAATAAATTATGTGATTTTTCTGTTAGTTTTTAATTTAGTATTATACTTTGGTTTATTCTTTCTTTTATTCTATGTAATGCATTGTATATCATGTGTTTATTTGTTTGTTGTTCTATACAGAAACTATGTGTATTATTTTGCATTAAGCGCTTGAGTATGGGAAAGGTGCTATATAAATAGAATATTACTATTTTATTGTTATACAACATTGAGTCAACATTGGTTTCAATTTGGCTTTTTTGACACTGATCAACAGAAGAAAATTCTTTAATGTTAAAATTAAAACAAAAAGTGGTCTAAATTTATTACAATATAAAACAAAACAGAGCAAGATGCAGAGGACACAAAAATACAGAAATAGATGATCTGCTGTGGCAAGCCCTAATGGGCGCAGCCGAAAGTGGAAGAAGATGATAAAATAAAAACTGTTTGATTATGTCCTTTAATATGACACCCCTAAGTCATCCCTGGTACAGTCAATTAGTTTTAAAAGTCCTATAATTAGTTAAATGGAGATCACCTGTGTTTAGTCAAGGAGTTTCAATTGATTGTACCCTAAATACACCTCACCTGGAAGGTTCAAGTTGTGGTAGTTCAGTATTGTGGCCTGATCTACACAATGAAGACAAAAAGAACAGTATGTGAAAAGATGATTGAAAACCACACGTCAGGGGAAGGAGAAAAGAAGATATCAACATCACTGAATATCCCTTGGATTCTAGTTAAATCAATCATTAACAAATGGAACAAATATGGCAAAGTTATACATCTCCCTAGGGCACGCCATCCACAAAAGCTGAATGGTCGCGCAAAATGCAGACTAGTAACGGAGGCCACCAAGAGACCACTGATAACTCTAAAGCAGTTAGAAACTATGTTGGAGGAGATTGGAGAGTCTGTGGACAACATCTGTTGTCCAGGTGTTTCACCAGTTGCAGCATCATGGAAGAGTAGCAAAGAGAAAGCCAATGTTAAAAAAAAATCCACGGAGACATAGCAAGTTTGCCAAAAGGCACATAAGAGACTCTGAAGTAAGATGGCTGTATAGCCTAATGGGACCAAGATCTAATCTTTTACCCATCTGACTGAATGCTATATTTTACATAAGCCAAATGCTGCACATTGTCAAAAATGCACTGTCCTAACTGTGAAGCATGCTAATGGCAGCATTATGCTGTGATGAAGCTTCTCTTCAGCAATATATGAAGATAATCCTGGAGGAAAAACCTGATGTGGTCTGCAAGAAACCTGTGCTTTCGGAGAAGATGTTTTCCAGCATGACAATAACCCTAAGCATATAGGGCTGGCTTAAAAACAACAATTTTACTGTCATGGGGTCTCATTTATAAAACTTGGAATTTGAGAGTGACAAAATGTGCATGCCAAAAAACAGAGAAATTCATACACCTCCTAAAAAATCAGATTTATAAAACCTGAAGTATGCACATTTCTGTGCAATTTACCATTTACGAATAACAATCACCTTGTGAATAAGCACCTCCCTAAAACAGCCATATGCTAATCAATCTCATCCATATGCAGTCATGATACTGCAGAACTTCAGTGATCTGTAGAGCTCCTGATGTGTCGAAATCCTGCTGCCATCATTCAAGAGAACCTGGCTGTGGTTCGCAACTGAGAGTGCAATATCATGCGCAGCATAGTATCGCCTCTCCTCTGCACTCTGGGGGCCCTGGAAAGCTGTAAAGCACCATTGTCTGATTGGTTAGCCACTCTTACCTGGCACATGTAATGACATGACTGCTGTTACAATGAGGTACAGGCCATATGAAACACTGAGGATTCATCCAGTTGCCTTACCAATAAGCCAACCACCACACAGAGCTCCATCACGTGTGTCAAAGCTAATTTGCCTCAAAATGAATGAATTATGGGTTTACCCAGGTGGGGAAAATTGCAGTAAATTGTCCCAATTATGTTAGGAGAACAGAACTCTACTGCAATTTGCCTTTTTATGTTGGGGAAAGAAAGTTTTTGTTTTATTTTATTTTTTTTTAATATGTACACCAACACCGTACAAAAACTGGATGTAGTGCCTTGCCAATTGGTTAATGGCTTCCATGGCAGGCATGATGCAGTGAGGCTTGGCTGAGATATTCCTGACCTGTTGGCCAGTTCCCTAAGAAGTGACAGCAGCCAGCTGGTATAAACTGACTGATAAGTAAATAAAAGTTTTTCAGTGCAAATATGCAGCATTAGCACACCTAAAAGAGAATTAATATACAGTGTGTATATCATATTAATCATTTTAGGTGTAATATGTTTGTCACATCATTTCACATTATAATAACATCTGGGTGGTATGAATTATTATGCGTGTGACGTGTCATTTAGCTGGTTTGATTGCATTTCCCTCCTTAATCAAGGATATCATCATTTACAAGTTTCTCCAAAATGGGTCAGTGTTGCTGTAAATATATGAAAGCTTTAGCGTTAAGTTTTTCCGCGGATAAGTCAGGGCTTGATTTTACCATATCATTTCCGGTATTTTATAATGTCGGTCATATAAGTCAAAAGTGGAAAACTCACGCTATTGGTCCAAGAGATTATGATATGCTAACACCCACCTGAGAGAGTAACCACAGAGCACACTGCCTTTTTTTCTATGTACTGTGCCTACGTGATCACACAGTAATATCCAAACTATTCCGAAGTGACGCTTACACTGTTTTGTGCTTTTCTTATCTCACACCCTCATACACCTTTATCGTTAGAGCATCCCTTATGTACGATTGAGTGTTCGATCAGAAGAAAATACGAAGCTGGTTTTAAATTAAAAGTCATTGAAGTGGCGAAGGAAATTGGTAACTGCGCTGCTTCAACAAAATTCGACGTGTCTGAGAAACTGGGGCGAGACTGCAGGAAGCAAGAAGATGTAAAAAAAAAAAAAATTAAGTGTCGTATTTTTAAATAGGCATATAAGTTGGGATCTGATTTTATGATCGGTTGTTCAGCTTTCAAGACCCAACTTATACGCAAGAATATACGGTAATCCCATCTCTTCAGCCTGTTTTTGTGTGTATGCAAGCTTTATAAATGAGGCCCCTGGAGTCCAGATCTCAATTCAATTGAAGATTTGTGGCTGGACTTTAAAAAAACATGTTTACTCATAATGCCATACAATCTGTCAAAGCTTGGGAAGTTTTGCAAAGAAGAATCTGAAAAAACTGCAGTGTCCAGCTGCGCAATGCAGATACAGACAGTGTGGTCCCCGGCCAGCCTCCCAGGGGGACCGGAAGAGGGCTTGTGCCTCCTCCAGACCACGAGGGGGGGTCCGCCCTGGTTATGTTGGGGGCCTCGGGTAAAGGGCTTGGAAGCCCAGCCCTGTAGGGACCCGTGGCCACCGCTAGGCGGCGCCCCAGTGCCGGAATATCCCGTGTGGTACCCGGCCGGGACGCCCAGGAGGACTGGAGGAGGGCTTGTGCCTCCTCCAGACCGCGAGGGGGCATCCGCCCTGGTTATGTTGGGGGCTTGGAAGCCCAGCCCTGTTGGGACCCAGGGCCACCGCCAGGCGGCGCCCCAGTGCCTGAATATCCTGGGAGCCCAGCACTTCCGCCACACCAGGAAGTGCTGGGGGGAAGATGACAGGGGTCACCCGTATGGCTTCCGGGTGCGCAGCTGGCACTTCCGCCACACTGGGGTGTGTTTTGGACGAATGCCGGGAAGCAGCTGGAGCCCATCCGGGTTCCCATTTAAGGGGCCGCCTCCCTCCAGTCATCGGCAGAAGTCGGGTGGAAGAGGACGGAGCTGGAGGGAGGACTAGAGGCGGCCAGGAGAAAGGCAGTGGAACTGTGTGGCCTGGACATTGGGGGAATCGGTGCTGGAGGCACTGGGGTTGAAAGGTGCACGTGACATTGTAAATATTGTAAATAAATGGGTGTGTTGGGTGAGAAACCGTTGTCCATCTGTCTGTGTCCGGGCCAGCGTTCACAACAGGTGGATACAAACTCATGGCTCTAATTGCTGACTAGGGTGCCTTTACTAAATAGTAACTTATAGTGCTGAATACTTCATGTAGGCACTGTAAATGAGGGCTGTGTTGATAAAAAAACATGGAACGTGACCATGAAAATACATTTAATCCAAAGAAAGCATTGTGTGGCACAAATGTATGCTTACACAGGACAGAAGCAAAAGATCTGAAAGTGTATCTGTTTATGTGAGTGTACATTTGCAATTAAACTTGTAATATGAGGCTACTTTGATTTGATTCAAGTTCACATTTACTTTGAATTAAAGCCAGCTCTAATGCAATGTTTTTTTACTTTTTTCTGCTGTGACAGTGAAATGTGAGAGACTTAATTCTTTTTTCTAGGTGAGTGGTGCCCCACTCGTAGGCAGTCAATCCTAAAACAGTGTTACTTGAATCATCACTACAGGGGTCTTCTAATCACTGAACAAAAGGTGTCCTATTTGGCACATTTTAAAGACAGGCCTTTTATATAATTAGGAAATAAGGATAACATTGTCTAAAGCCATAATGAATTTAATTGAGTCAATTACAGCAAAGTAATGAACTAATTTATAGTACAGTATACTAGTTTATATAAAACTCATGAAGTAAGTAACTGGTGTAATTTTTCTGGAGACATGGATACATTTTGTGCTTTGTTTCTGAATCTACATGAATGTTCCTCCTGTATATATATATAAAAAAAAGAAAATGTCAAGGGTTGTAATTATGTTCAGCTTAAATTTTGTACGAGACTTCCAATTCCCATTTTTCATATTTCTTTATATGCCCAAGGAATGTGGTATGTGTTTAGCACTGTTGCCCCACAGCTCTAGGAAGCTGGGTTTGAATCCTATTCGTGACACTGCTTATGTGTGGTTTGCAAATTCTCTTTATGCTAGTATACTTGATATTTTCATTTCATATTTTATATGAATACATACAGTATTAGGTTGATTGGATCCTTTAAATGTATCCTTTGTGTGACATTTGATGGATTGCTGCACTGTTCAGTGATGATTTCTGCCCAGTGCTTCCAAGATGGATGACTGTTCAAGGGATGTGAATTTATTTTTTATACTTTTCCCTATATTCTTTGCCACCAGTTTTTCTTAATTCTCCTTGTTTTTTCTACAAAAAGCCATTCTGACCTTATGTTGTGTTTTGTATGCCCTATAGTCACAACCCACCTTTCTGATTATTTTTTTTTTCTCTATGAAGCCAACAGCTTTCTCCTATTTTATACTATTTTCTTTTATACTATCTCCTCTAAGTTCTTAAGCTTCCAATGTGAGGAACTTCTGCACTGCATAATAAAACTGAACAGGGGGGCAGCAAGCATTATGTACAAAAAATTACTCTGCATCTGCTTAACTTCTTATTACAGTCAATTTTTCAGAAAAAAAAAGCCTTCTACTTAGACGGTAATATCTGTTATTTAATTAGCTTTATTCTCACAAGATGTGTTAGCAGAGGGAATTCATTTTGAATCCTGTGAAGTATTCTGTTTCTTTCCTTTCGGCTCCCAAAGTGCCTGTGAGTAGAATTGAAAAGCAATTGTGATAATTAGTTCTCCCACACTGATGATGAAGAGGTATCAGTATAGGCTATTAACCTACAATGTATGATGTAAAATGAAGTTAACGGCCTCGCACTTTTTGCTGCGCCCCGGGAATCATAATCAAATGACGATTAACTTCATAAAAGAAAAGAAACAAAGTAAGAGTTTCTCTAAGGTAGACAGACCTGCCTATTAATCACAGGTAATGTCAGCTGCTCCTAGTGCGTATTTGCCTGCAAATGGCATTTGGTAGAGCACCTGGCTGTGTGTTTTATGTAGCCTGTCATTTCCCCTTGCCCAAAATGACAATGCAAGATAGGAGCTTGCTGATACGCAAATGTATCTTGCTAAGTCATCATAAGAAGTAAAACACAAATGCAATTACATTTGTGGTTATTAGTCTCTTTGAAGGCCTATGCACAGAATATGCCATTTAAACAGCACTAGTACTTTTGCCTTTAAGTGGACCTATAGCCTTTAACAAAATTGTTGACTCAAATCATGAAATTTCAAAAACAACACTAATAAAATAATATTATTTCAAGCCAAAATGAATGTCAGAATAACTGAAATCCCAATGCAACATATCGGATATGAGCAAGAGCACCCATTGCATCGGGTTATCAATTTACAGACAGTGGCCAGAAGAGGTCAGCTCTTGGTCCTAAGCAGAACAGCAATTCTCATTTTTCTTTTACTGCTTTTGTGGGAATGAGGCTGCACTAATTCAATGCTTGAAACAATAAATCTCTCGATTGATTACTGAGAAGTTTTCTTTAAGAATTAGGGAACTTCCCCTTGTTCTCTACCATCATGCGTGTGCTTACTTAAGCATTTTAATCGTTTGTGATCTGAAGGACTTAATGAGGTGTATGCTTCCTTGAAAAGACTTGTGTATGAAAGGCATTCTGAAGGACCTTGACGGTATGATTGCAAAGGGGCTTCCTTAATGCAGAGGCTCAATACAACATAAGACTTATCTTAGCCTTGACAGGCATACTTAATAAATATAGCTGGAACTACTCACTTCTTATAGTTCTGATTTAGTTACATAACTCAGCTCTGTCTCCCCATTTCCCAGACATCCACCAAAATGGAGATGTGCAATAATGGGACGAGTGTCTCAATTGTTTGCTTCATGCTGTGCATTGCTTTTTTTTCTATTCATGTCTTTTAAAATTATCTTTGCTCCTGAATTACCTTTAAAGTGCAGCATCCTAGAAAGGCTGCCTTTGTTTTCAGTGCCAGCGGCACCTTGAGGAGGCTGGATCAATTTTACACGAACACAGGATCGATCTGGCTGCTTTATGCAGATTTATGATGCAGCCTGAGTGCTCTGCGTGTGGGGGGTAAACACTAATCTCTTTCAGGCATAATTCTAGGGAAGATGATGGGCTGGCTTGAGGCAAATTATTACACAGCTTCCCTTAGGCCAATATTTTTGTGAATACAACAGCCTGACATGCGGCAGTGATCATAGCCCGATACGAAACAGGGTACAAATAAACTCATGGACTTTACTGCACAGAGGAAGTCCTAAATGGCAAGGGTAACAAAAGCAAGATCAGTATTTAAATGTAAACAAGATTAATGCAATTAAATACATTTTACTTTATTATTCAACTAAAATTTAGTAGATGCTGAAACAACTTCCTCAAGTAACCTGGTTCACATTTTTCAACCCAGACTTCCTATTTTATTTTGCCAAATAAATTCCTAAAGATATATATGGCAGCATTGATAAACATAAAAATGTAAAAATACAAAATCAACCGATTCAGTATACTTTAGTGATACTCTGACATGCTTGAACAAAGATTTCAGATGTTTGATTATATTTAGAAAAACATGACACGTTGGAATATTTATTTCTGTCTCCAGTTAGCAGAATAGAGTTTTTTTTTTGCATTTGTATCCGACTATCTATAGCAGTAGAGTGCTGTACCATGTTAGCCATACATTGATACAGGAGAAAGTAGGCCTGATAAACGGGCCTTAGCTGAATGACGTCTCACTGAAAACAACAAGAAAGAGCAGAGGCACAATTAAATATCTAAAAGGGTTCAGGGGTTATATCTTGAAGTGTTGAGTAAAAATCTTGAGAGGTTCCACTTTACTATTTACTTCAAGACTGAAAACATCAACAGCTCAGCCATTTCTTTGCTGCATAATTTCTGTTTTAAATCAGCCAGTTTCCTAACATCTGATGTTATATATAACCTTCAAAATCTCATAACATACTGTAAGAGAACTGCCTTTAAATTAACAAATATGAGTAGTCTGGTCTGACTTTACCTAGTGTTTTCCAATTCACCTGAAGAGATGTTGCCCTCTGATTCTTTTCAGGCATTCTGTTCACTTCTCTCCCCTTTTCTCAGTCCAACCAGCTCATGTATATTTTAAATACTTCATGATATCACCATGGGACACTTGTCCCCTGCTAAAAAAGGTCAGTCCAGAAAGCTGTCACATTCTATATTTTCTATGGAGCCTGCTTGAAAAATAGGTGTTTTAATTTCATACCCAATTGCAAGCCCACCAACACAAACACCTTACCTTATATTGACAAGGACAAAGCACTGGATTTAGACTTTCAAAACTAGCTTAACTTTATGTTTATAACCGGCAATAAAGAAACATCAGACATCAATAAAGGTGAATTTCTTAGCTTTTGTTGAGTTGTTGGAACTTCAACTGTATCCATGTACAGCAGCTTGATATGAAGAAAAGATATCCAAAGGCTGAATGGAGTTTCTGAACAGCTTTCCAATGTTAAAATATGCTGGTAGCAGAGAATGTGCAGCAGAGTATGACAGCTCTTTTTCTGTCTAATTCTATTTAAATACTATTTGAAAAAATTAGTCCAATACACAATGCAGTTGACCAGAATGCACCTATTTTTTCTGCTTCTTTATGGTTGTATCAAAATGAAACTTGCTCAAAGTACAGTTCTGGTTTTGGAGTTATTAGTTACTTTTATTATTGGTTATTTACACTTGTCACAAAAGCAGACCACAAACATAACAAGGTTTGGGGCAGCCACCCGTATATTGTGCCTTGGCTGCAAATGGGTTTAAATTGATTGAGATGATCACAAGTTCGAGTCCAAAACAGAACTGAATATAACAGGAAAAGATGGCGGCTTTAAAGCCCGAGACCGGAAGTGACATCATTGTGCCTGGAACCAGAAGTGACATCTTCTGGACCGGAAGTGACGTCATTACTGGTGACAGAGCTGGAAATTATGTCTTTTATACCGGATGTGGCGTCATCCATGGAATTGGGACTGGAAGTGACATCATCACTGGTGCTGGAAACGGAAAGTGATGTCATCCATGGCACCGAGACCTGGAGAGATTTCCTGTGGATGGGCTGCAGAAGATTGAGAAAGAGAGTTAGTGCAGCTCGCCACCCCCTGGTCTGGTGTGGCAGTACTATTCTTAAGACCTTTCAGATGTCTCCCAATCACACATGTGTGACACACTTAAAAAGAACCTTATGATCTTTGTATACTTTACATATTCATAGTACTGCACTATTTGTTACAGCATGGTAGATTATTTTGTGCTCTAAATATTTATTTCATCATACATACAGACTTTTTATGAGTAATATTTATTATCCATTTGTGATCTTTATTAATTTTGAGCAATGAAATTTTTTTTATTGTTATAACCTGTTTATATCATGGCATCATTTCTTTTTTAGGGTTTGTTGCAATTTTGTAGTTCCATTATCAGGAATACATTGTTTGATCACTGGAGATGTGTTCCCACAGGTTGAGTGCTGTGATGTCACACACAACTAACGCTTTATAAACCCTACGGTCAGTGAATTTGGTCACATGAAGGTTCAGGGTGGTGCACGTAGCTAAGTGATAAAAAGGCAAAATGATTGTGATCAAGAGGAAGGATAAACAAGGCATTAGCCCCTTAAGCACTGTTTGCAACGTAGCTACAGTCAATGTTTGTGTCAGGGGAACTGTGGAAGTCAATAAGCCTTGAGCTGTGGTAACCTACAATAACACAATGGGCACATCACTCATGTGGATCAGGTTCTAGCATTCCACCTTCTCATGTGAAAGCAACAGAAAAAATATAAGGAACATGTGCAAAGAAGAACATCTCTGCTGTGCTGATTGTGACATCAGGCTGTGCATTGGTAACTGTTTCATGTTGATGTTTGTGTATTTACATGTTTCTGTTCTATAATAACATTTTTTCTTGTTGACTCATTTTTGGCTCATTTTTCCTAGGGTAAACTTAACACTAAGGATGTTAAATTTATTCAAATGATACTTGAATAGATACCGTACAGGGAATGTAACTGTGCCTATTCCCAATAACTAAACAAGTGCTGCTGAGACCTGCTGGTTGAATAAAGGGACAACTTTGAATTGGAAAATACTCTTGAATTTCCTATGCATTAGGAAAAAATATAACTATTATTTATTGTGGCCGATATGCATGTTATCGTGTCAAACAACTATCCATCTGTGCAGTCAACTTCTTTTCCACTGCAGGAAGAAGCCATAAAAGAAATGCAGTTTAGATTCATAAGCTGGAGTTCATCTGTTCCATACTAGTTATGCCCCGAACAGTATTTTTTCCCCAAGAATCCTCTGCCGCACCAGTTTCCAGATGAACCAGGAAGGCTTCAGCCTCAGGTCACTGTCAAACAAGAAGAAAATTAATCCCTGCCTTTGTGTGAGAGTTCTTTGTAGAGAATTAGGTTCCATTTATCGTGTTGAAAAATGTTGATCTTTCACTGACTGCATCATCAGTCATCTCTGCTAGTTGTTTCTGCTGTCTATTGATGGAAAAGGAGCATGGGAAATCTTAGAAAGGCTCTGTCCAAAACAAATTAAGGATTGTGTGCTTCCAGGATACATTATATATTGTGAAAGATATGGGATTCACCTGAGGCATTCCCAAACCAAAAATAACATCAAGCAAGCACAAGTGTTTAAAGAAAGGGCATGTTTGTCAAACAAATTAATCGAAAGAGACGGCTTAAAAACACAAAGTACAAAATAAACACAGAAATGAATAAACCTGATGCTCCTTGGGTCAACCTGTAGAGTGTGAATCCCTATGTGTCACCAGGGTAGGTGCAATTCAATATCTCATATCCTCACTGTACCTGACAATTATGTTAATCAATTTTCTTACCGCTGTTCCCCTCTCACTCTTGCTGCTGCCAATTAGGTACCTGTTAGTAAATTTCCTCCTCACTCCAATGTCTTCTGCTTGTGCGGTAGCTTAATATCTTATATAATAATATAATATAATAATATATTTGTCATTTTTGGCAATGTCCTAAAATTACTTTCTGTACAGAAGTGGACTCCTCGTGCACCAGGAACACTAGACTAGAGTTTTACTTAGCGACCGCTGGTGTTCCTATGGCTACATCACAATCAATCCATAATACTAGCCTGTGACAGAGCAGCTTGCATGTACCTCACCAAGGCCCTGCCCTGAAAGGCCCTGTGACTATCTTCGGACACCTTTTCCTGGAAGTATTTCCCACTTGACCAAAGGTCCCTATTATAGTTCCTCACTTCATCGTTAATCCATACATTTAAAGTGACATCTGTGAGAAAGTGAAACAACATGAGAATTGGAGGTCAGTCTTGGCTGAGCAAACACATTAGTGTGAACCACAGGAGGTTTTTCAGCCTGAGCATGCTTTAAAGTGGAAGCCTTGCACGAGTTTTCAACTGTCATCAATTCATATACTGAACATTTCTTCCTCTCCTGTACCATAATGTCTGTCTTGCATAATATTACATACCCCCAAAAGACACTCCTTCCACTTACAGGAGGTTTCCAGGTCAAGCATACAAACCATTTACTTAAGAAGCTCCTTGAGGCACTTAATTTTGCAGAAAATATAGAGAATCTGACAGTATGTGGCCTTTTTTCCTCAATCACAACCATTCTGGCCTTGGAATTTATTTTGTTTTGTCCTTGCAATTTTGGAAAAAGATCTAACCCCAGTGTATTGACTCTTGTTAACAACTACAAGTCTTTTGTCGTTTGGGAGTGAATATAAGACCTCCTTTAACTTGCTATAGCCACTTGCTAAGATAAAGTGTCGATCTGGTCACTTCTTCTATTCAACACAAAAATTATTTTTATGGACTAACTTTTAAATGCTTTTGCAAGATTTCTGGTCTATTATTAGAACATTAGAACAGCTGTAATAAGAACAGGCTATTTAGCCTAATAATCTTTGCAGTTAAAGCAACTAAAGAGAAAGAAAAAAATTCCTAACCTAATAAAAATTTTATCATGTCTGTAGAAAGAATTTATCAACCTCAAGAAAAAAAAGCAGAGAATAGCAACATTATATTTGTGGGTATTTCTTTCATGTTTGTATTATAAAGATAGACAAGATTGAAACCACAGTTACAACTGGGCAGTTACCCAGAAGGGACACCTATATTATTATTTCCTTGATAGTTTGTTAGTTAATGGAAGACTCTCCAGGAATAACTGTTTTGGAAATGATGTGTACCAGCAGAAAGATCTGTTTGTGAAGCAGGAGGCTGTGCATAATTATTTTCAGGCGGCTGGCACTTTCTGTTTACCTTGGTTAGAAATGTAGGGACACCAGTGGTCACAGGGGGGAGCTTTTCAAGATCTGTCTCATTTGTTCTTTAAACCATCCATACCTCCAGAAAGAGTTTGGGGCTCTGTTTGGGTAGGTCTAGAGCATAGTAATCTTTGTTATTTTATCTTATAGTAGTCTATTGTTATATTGATCCTTTTTTGTTACTTTAACATACTTAGTGTTGCATTTTATTCCAAAAAAACATGCTAGAAGCGTTGCATCTCTTTGGGCACAATTATTAAATCTCAAAAGTATAATAATGATACAAATAATAGTAATGATGAATAAAAATAATATGAAATGAGCAATAACAAAAATAATAACAGCAATAATAATACTAAAAATAATGCTGAAATAGTAAATAATCTCAAAATGAGCCCTTTGTATGGAAAATCTTAAAGCACAGGGAAAGACACAATTCAACATCACAGTTGGGACAATAATAGTGTGTTTCTTTTCTGTTTTTATTCCCAGATTTATCAGTTTCTGAACAGCACACTGCACAGGTATGAGTTGGATTCTGTTTTTTTTCTTTTGGAGGTATATAATCAATGAAATGTCTACCAATAAGACGCTCTGGATTAATTAAATGTGCCGGGTCGACCGCATCTCTTTAGCGGTAGTATGGATGGTGGATGTGTGCCAATGATTTATTCTTCAAAGCTGGCATGTAAAGTTTCCTTCAGATACAGTTTTGCCAGTGTCTTGTTTGTGTAAGATGAATGCATACACTGTTCCACCAGATGACAAAATATCTTTTTATAGTATTTCTTTTGTTGCCTCCACATAATGAGATCAAAGTCAATTCTTGATCCATGCAATCTAAGCCACTATTAATTCACTGGGCTGCTATTGTAGTCAACCACAGCACAAGGCTTCGTAACCTGCTTGTTGCCTTTTGCCTGTATAGTGACCATAGCTGTATTATGTGCAGTGCTAAGAAGACAAACATCTTTCTTGTCTTTCAATTTCAACCAAGCACTTTACTCTTTTGCCAAGCTACTAGCACACATTGCTGTAATTTAGCTCCGCCAAAGTCTTCAGGCATGTCACAACAGTTATGGACGTACTGTTCCATATGCATCAGTCATTCTTTGCAGCAAGATGTCAAATAGCTCTGGTGAAGTATAAAAATGGTCCATGGTTACGCAGTAACCTTGATTCAGCATTACATTTATCAACGTCAGCACCTATGACAGAGCAACGGCGTACTGATTGTATTTATCACCTTTCCTGTGTACAGAACCAAATTCCAGATGTACCCCGTTTTAGATTCACAAAGCTGGTTAAACTTTCTGCCAAATCTTGCTCTTTTTGATGCAATGTACTGTATCCATGACAGTCTTCCCTTATAAGCCACAAAACTTTCATCGATGCTGCCATCACTGTCCAGAATGTAAATGCCTCACAATTTTGCTACAATATCCTGGTCTATTTCTCAAATTTTCATCAGTTTGGGTGCTGGATGGGTATTCTCATCAAATTCTTCATTGTTGGTAAAGTGCAGATATTTCATAATTAGTGAAAACCTACACTCAGACATAATTTCTCCAAAGAACAGTGTTGCCAAAATTTTGTTCTTGGACTAGTACCATCGTTACTCAGGTTTCACTACAAGTCCTTGCAATATCAATAAGCCTAAAAATGCCCGGGTATCATCAATAGTTACTGGTTCCCATCTTTCTGAATGGGAAAATTGCTTAGGTGCACAGTTACTTGCCCAACACTGTTCGGCATAATGATTCATCTCAACAACAATTCTGTCGATCATGTTATCATCCAGGAATAACTTCACGTAACTGAGTGGATCTTGGCTGTCAACATCCACTTTTATTCCTAAGGTGGCTAGTTTAGTCTCTGTTAAAACACATACTTTTCTACTTTACCCAGGCTCCCTTGCTGTTTCTGGCTTTGGGGATAGTGCACCACTAATGTTTACAGTGTATATTTTCTATATTATCTATGAATTGATAGAAATAATGAAGAGAGTAGTCTCAAAGCACTGAGTTCAAGATGGGATTGACTGAAGAAAAGGAGAGTAGGCTGGCTTTAAAGGTACAGGGGAGGAAAAGGTGTGTCCAGCAGGTTGTAAACAGAAGTGAGGTGAGGAATAGGGTGGGGACTGGCACCGAAAGTTGAGTCTGTATGAGTGCTGGTTTTAGGTGGGCTTTCCCTCAGATCTGCAGAGAAGGAAGAAAAGACATTAGTATACCTATTCAACCCCTGATCCATTGACTGCTTCCCATGCCCTCTTGTGTGACTATATATTTATATATATTCACAATATATATATATATATATATATATATATATATATATATATATATATATATATATATATAATATATATATATATATACAGTATACATATACACTCACCTAAAGGATTACTAGGAACACCATACTAATACGGTGTTTGACCCCCTTTCGCCTTCAGAACTGCCTTAATTCTACGTGGCAGTGATTCAACAAGGTGCTGAAAGCATTCTTTAGAAATGTTGGCCCATATTGATAGGATAGCATCTTGCAATTGATGGAGATTTGTGGGATGCAAATCCAGGGCACGAAGCTCCCGTTCCACCACATCCCAAAGATGCTCTGTTGGGCTGAGATCTGGTGACTGTGGGGGCCATTTTAGTACAGTGAACTCATTGTCATGTTCAAGAAACCAATTTGAAATGATTCGAGCTTTGTGACATGGTGCATTATCCTGCTGGAAATAGCCATCAGAGGATGGGTACATGGTGGTCATGAAGGGATGGACATGGTCAGAAACAATGCTCAGGTAGCCCGTGGCATTCAAATGATGCCCAATTGGCACTAAGGGGCCTAAAGTGTGCCAAGAAAACATCCCCCACACCATTACACCACCACCACCAGCCTGCACAGTGGTAACAAGGCATCATGGATCCATGTTTTCATTCTGTTTAGCCCAAATTCTGACTCTACCATTTGAATGTCTAAACAGAAATCGAGACTCATCAGACCAGGCAACATTTTTCCAGTCTTCAACAGTCCAATTTTGTTGAGCTCGTGCAAATTGTAGCCTCTTTTTTCTATTTGTAGTGGAGATGAGTGGTACCCGGTGGGGTCTTCTGCTGTTGTAGCCCATCCGCCTCAAGGTTGTGCGTGTTGTGGCTTCACAAATGCTTTGCTGCATACCTCGGTTGTAACGAGTGGTTATTTCAGTCAAAGTTGCTCTTCTATCAGCATGAATCAGTCAGCCCATTCTCCTCTGACCTCTAGCATAAACAAGGCATTTTCGCCCACAGGACTGCCGCATACTGGATGTTTTTCCCTTTTCACACCATTCTTTGTAAACCCTAGAAATGGTTGTGCGTGAAAATCCCAGTAACTGAGCAGATTGTGAAATACTCAGACCGGCCCGTCTGGCACCAACAACCGTGCCACGCTCCAAATTGCTTAAATCACCTTTCTTTCCCATTCTGACATTCAGTTTGGAGTTCAGGAGATTGTCTTGACCAGGACCACACCTAAATGCATTGAAGCAACTGCCATGTGATTGGTTGATTAGATAATTGCATTAATGAGAAATTGAACAGGTGTTCCTAATAATCCTTTAGGTAAATGTATATTATATATATATTATATTATATTATATACTAGCAAAATACCCGCGCTTTGCAGCGGCGAAGTACTGCCTTAAAATTTTTATTAAGAAGAAAATTAAACCTTTTTAAACTGAGGGAAAATATACCAATAATTATTTGTTAAGGATCTCTTTGTACAGTCAACCCTCGTTTATCGCGGTTAATCCGTTCCAGACTCTGCCGCGATAAATTAATTTCCGCGAAGTAGGATTCTTTATTTATAAATCGAATATTTTCGCAGTTAGAGCACAGAAAACCTGTTTACGACCTTCTAAATACAGTAATCCCTCCTCGATCGCGGGGGTTGCGTTCCAGACCCCAGCGATAGGTGAAAATCCGCGAAGTAGAAACCATATGTTTGTATGGTTATTTTTATATATTTTAAGCCCTTATAAACTATCCCACACTGTTAACATTATTAGAGCCCTCTATACATGAAATAACACCCTTTAGTCAAACGTTTAAACTGTGCTTCATTACAAGACAGAGATGGCAGTTCTTTCTCACAATTAAAAGAATGCAAACATATCTTATCTTCAAAGGAGCACCGTGAAGAGCAGATAATGTCAGAGAGAGCACTCGCTAAGAAAAGCAAACAATCAAAAAATCAATACGTGCTTTTAAGTATACAGAAGCACCGCGATAAAGCGGCATTTTGTAGAGGAGCGTCCTATCTTCTAGGCAAACAGCCACTGTGTAAACAGCCCCCTCTGCTCACACCCCCTCCGTCAGGCAGAGAGAGTGAGAGAGACAGAGAGAAGCAAACAAAACAAGCGCCACGCGGGAAGCATATCTTATAGCATTGAGGAGTTTTAGTTAATATGTAATACATGCTCTGATTGGGTAGCTTCTAAGCCATCTGCCAATAGCGTCCCTTGTATGAAATCAACTGGGCAATCAAACTGAGGAAGCATGTAACCTAAATTAAAAGACCCATTGTCCAGAAAGCGAACCAGCGAAAAATCCGTGATATATATTTAGATGTGCTTACATTTAAAATCCACGATAGAGTGAAGCCGCGAAAGTTGAAGCGCAATATAGCGAGGTATTACTGTATACCACATTGTGAGTTCGGCCCTCCAGTTGTAATATGACCAAGCTGTGCGCTGAGCTTACTCTTGAGCATGCAACATACAGTTGGCCATGTGAACAGTAATGTTGTTTCAAATCTCAAATCTGCTGTCATAATCGGTTTGCGTTTAATGGTTTGTTTCAATTACGACAGTATTTGTAGGACTTGTGTTGAAAAGATATTCGGCATCTGTCAAGCATTGTAAGTATACAACCTGTTTCATCGATAACTTTACATCCAGCTTTTGAGAGTTTAACCATTCATAAACATCAAAGTGTCCACTACTGAAATCGTCCCCTGTCAATCTAAGATGTTTAAGAGGCATTGGCGGTTGTCAAAAGGTGTAAAATATTTGGCCATTTCGGTACACTTGAAAGCGACAACCGAACAATTCAGCGGCAGCCATCAACTCACATGCAGATGCATAGGTGAAAGGCTTAAGCATTTCATTCTTATAGTGCTCCTGTGTAGAATAATTATCTCCTCTATCGTCATCAGTCCACACCTTGACCCTGTCCCAGTCATTCAATACATAAGACACAATGTTCCTCAAGAGTGAGCCTGATATGGCCATGCAATATGTAACAAAGAGAATGGAAAAGGTAGATGCCGTCTCCGGGCATGGAAACCACTCGGTAAGTGACAGTTCTTTGATTGATGGTGATCACCTCGATAGACATGTTAATGGGGGTACGGTTGGAATGATAAAGGAAATGGGTACCTGAACAATGTAAAGTAAGTCTAAAATACCTACACAATAACTATAATCGTAATAAATGAACAATAAAACAGCGGAGAAGCTGTGGATTAAATAAAAAGGCTGTAGTTATCAGCAGGGAGACATGAATCCCGTGGCGAAGCAAGGAAGAGAATGTAGAGACTGGAGCGATGGACGGCCTTATATAGGCAGTCAGCCAACAACGTGGGAGGCGTTGGGATGGGGGACCCAACGCCGCCTCACACGGTGACCGAGCTGCAGGCTATGGACATATATATGTATGTAAGTAGGATTCAGTTAGTGTTGGGAACCCGCTTACCAAATTTCTTGAAGATGGGCCCATAAGTAACAAAGTCCGTTGAAAAGTTCAATATGGCGGCCGACAGTGGCGTCATACCACCGAAATAAGTATGTACATCGGTTTCGGTTAGCGCAGGGAAGCCACCTACTAAATTTCGTGAAGATGGAGCCATAAATATGAAAGTTCAACATGGCGGAAGTTGTCAACCGTTATCAACCGTTATGAACGTTACATTTAGAATTTCTAAATGAAACCTGCTTAACTTTTGTAAGTAAGCTGTAAGGAATAAGCCTGCCAAATTTCAGCCTTCTACCTACACGGGAAGTTGGAGAATTAGTGATGAGTCAGTGAGTGAGTGAGTCAGTGAGTGAGTGAGTCAGTGAGGGCTTTGCCTTTTATTAGTATATATATATATATATATATATATATATATATATATATATATATAGTGAAAGATCAGCCTTTGCACAGACAGACACGGACTCCAAAGATACAAAACACACACCATTTATTTACAGACCAGACACACAACACCTTTTTCTTTTTTCCGGCCACCTCCACTCCTCTCTAATAAGCTCCAGCCTCTTCCACCCGACTCCGGCTGTCAAATGGAGTGAGGTGGCCCCTTTTATCATGCCTCGAATGTGCTCCAGGTTCTCAGTGATGGTCTTCCGGAAGCACTTCCTAGTGTGGCAGAAGTGTTGCCCTTGCACCGGGAAGCACTTCGGGCATACACAGTTCCTAGTTCAGCAGCACTTCCTAGTGTGGCAGAAGTGCTGTCCTACAGGGCTCTAGGACCGTCCAGGTGCTCCCTGGTCCCCACAGGCTTGAGTTTCCCTGCTCCTTTTCCATGGTACTGATGGAATCCAGGGGGGCTGCCTTCTTGCGTCCAGGGAAAGATAGTGCCCCTCTCTCAGTCCATATATGCTTATGGAGGATTTGTTACACTTCATGATACACTTATGGGGTGTATCGATACGAGGGATGAGACAGAATATAGGAGTCAGGAGGAGAACTTTGTTTCTTGGTGCAAAAATAACTGTCTGCAACTTAATATTAGCAAAACCATCCCTTTACTGTGGTTACTGACATTTTTCACATATTCTACAACTCTGATGACCAGTCCATTCTTTTATAGGTTAGCATTAAAACAAAACTGAGTGTCATTATGAACAATACTATACACTCTGACACACTAACACTGAGCACTTTCAGCCAATGAATCATTCAGCAGGAGTGTGTCAACAAATGCTACATGAGCTCCTTTATACCACCAAGAATAGGTCTGCATAATGCTTCATTGTAACTGGGACTGCTAAGTCAGAAGTTTTTCATTCTTTTTAATGTTCTCCTTTTTAGATATCCTCTGTAAGTAATAAAGGTAATATCAAGTGTTTGTATTTGTAGTGTTCCAAATTAACATTATTCTGGACAAAAAATTTAATTACCTTTCAGATATCCTTGGACTCACAATCCCT
Source organism: Polypterus senegalus (assembly GCF_016835505.1). Taxonomy (NCBI): domain Eukaryota; kingdom Metazoa; phylum Chordata; class Cladistia; order Polypteriformes; family Polypteridae; genus Polypterus; species Polypterus senegalus. The sequence goes on along the minus strand of NC_053159.1, from coordinate 101,204,282 downwards.
CCTAACCCATTAACAGCTGTGTTTGGTGTTCTTCCAGATGGGTTTAAAGTGGAGAAAGACAAACAAATTGTGGTTGCATTCACTACACTTTTGGCACGCAGACTTATTCTGATAAGCTGGAAGAACCCAAACTCTCCTCTTTTAAGTCAGTGGGAAACCGATGTGTTATATTATTTGAAGTTGGAAAAAATCAAATACTCAGTTAGAGGATCCATACAGACTTTTTTCAAAACATGGCAGGATCTAATCAGTAATATTTTAAAATAAGTTCATAAAGCAAAGAGAATTTATTAATTTAGGTATGTTTACAAGCCTTAAATTTAACGCTGTTTGGCTTGCTCTCTCTCTCTCAGGGGTGGGGATCGATCTGTTCTTAACTTAATTTTTCTTTTTGTAAAAACTTGATTGCTTTGTATGGATTGTAATAAAGTTAATAAAAAAAAAAAAAAAAAGTATTTGTAGTGTTCCAAGAAGTCAAGGCAATGCCAAAGTTTTATTGTGCCAGAACTCTCACTCTTTCTTCTGTTGCACCTTTCAGCAAAAAAAATACAATTTAGATTTTAAAATAGAAAACACAGTGTGAGCACATGTGAGTGGAAGCAGATAAGAATGGAGTAGGTAGGGTATCAGAATGGAACAGTGTGCTTACATGTTTGCATATAAAGAATAGCAATATCTGCGTGAGTTCATATGAAGCAAACTCCACAACTATCCCTCAGGAATATACAGTGTTCAGAAGAAGTCTATCAGGCAAACTGAGTGAATTAATAGGACATGCTCAAAGTGTTTCAAATTATGAATGTAATTAGTACAGTTGATCTCAGCTGTTATTTTAATTCTGCAATAAGAACAAAATGACATGGTTGAAAACTTGTTAGGGACAGACTCTGCACAAATGTTAGAAAGTTTTTCTTCATGCAACAGTATAATGGATAGCAGGCCTACCGAATTTCACATCTCAACTTGGTTTTATTTTGAACAATCTAGCTGAATAGAATAGAAAAGCTTTTTGGACTGAATGGCCTATTTTTGTCTGTTTTAATGTGGGTTTCAATTTTGAGGTGAAGCATTTTGTACTATTTTGCTAATTTAAGAAAATGAAAGGTTCAAGTATGAATTTAAAACCAGACTCAGGAAAAACATAGAGAAGAAAGTTGTGAACTTAATACCTTAAGGGTACTGAGTATAAAATTACAAAATAAAATAATGTTTGGAGTAGTATACTGTACAGTATATAGAGATGGATGTCTGGGATAATACAAAAGACAACTGGTATAACTATATATGTGTTATATTAATGTAAGAGTGACCGTTGGATTCCTGAGTTTCTAAAAAAAACAACAACATGGAAATTATTTTTAGAGCTCCAAGAACAATGTAGAAAAAATTTAATTGACATTCAAGTCATGGAAAAGGCAAATTAACTTTTACATAATCTGAAATGTGATTGATTAAATCATAACAGTTATAACCCCCATTATAAGGGGTGCAAAAAATGACATACCTTTTTCTGTAATTATTCATTTGTTTTTCACTTAAGTCTTATTAATTATTACAAGATAATTTTTAAAGGTGATAAAAGTTTTGACATTTGTCTTGATTTCAGTCTGTCATGTTTTAGCAAGGACCTCATACCTATCTTAAATGTAATTTCATTTAATGCATTCTTTTTGTCATTATTTAAATGTCATTATTGTGCATAAGTTTTTTTCTTTTTAAAATATTTATGTATTTTCAGTTATGTATAAATGTATTTAGTTATGTGCTCTGTACCCTTAAGACAGTGTGTCAAAAGCCAAAGGTCACCATGACATACAGCTGAAGTACCTGTCTCATTTATATTCCAGGCACAGGATCAGGTCTTCCAGACTCATACTGAGAATTGCTGTTGTTGTAAATACTTTTTTTATTTTCTAACTACTGTACATTCTTGTTTTGTTTTTGAATTCTGAGTTTGTATTATGAAATGGACCTGTTAGGCTTGAGTTGTTGTTTTAAGCAAACCCTTTTGTGTTTTTTTTTGCTTTTTTGTGCTACTTTTGTTATTTGAGTATTCACATAAACTTGTCTTTAATTTTTCAAGCCAGAGGGTTTTTGATTATACTCTCTCTTGAATGGCATTTTGAGTATTTTGAACTTCTAAAACCTTAAGTTTGATTTTAGGGCAGTGCTGGCAAGTCTGTCTTTTGAGTTTGGGGCTAGGCTGCCTGGGGGTAAAGCCTGTTTCTGAGATGGATCAGTGAAGTGCTGGACTTAGTTTAATTTATTTTAGGCCTGTTCACCCTTTTTGCCATTTTTTTGTTGCTGTATCATGGTAGAGCCTTGACTTGAATGACAGCAGAATTTTTTTTTTTAATTATTTAGACTTTAGGACTGGCAAGAGAACTGTACTTCTGTGCCTCCTATTGCACTGGAAGCCTATTTTGATTCACCCTTAAATAGGAACCCAGTCCCAGCTAGTAATGTTTGCCAGAAGGTCTAGCAAAGCACTTGCTTGTCCTCCATCACTTCCATCATTTAAGAGAAAAAAGAAGCACACAGTATGCCAAACATTTTGGGTAAACTTTGTCTGCTTTTGTGACTATCTTATCTGAACTATTCCCCATCTGAGATGCCCAATACATGGACTTACTGCACCCTTACAGTCCCTATATTCTCTCTCTCTCTTTCTATTTGCCTGGGAGGCACCCTGTGGGACTTAAATCAGAACTGTTTCAAGTGAAAATTTCTTGTCAGTGTGGCACACTCATACTTGTGATAGATCAGCCACCCACACTTAACATTGCATTTTCAGCTGATTTGTTTTCTCTGAAATTTTAATATAAGTGAAAAAATAAAACCTCAGGTCTATACAATACTCATTGTGGTGATTGTGCTTACCTCATTTAATAAGGCATATGTGATAAGTAAAAACAGCACAATAAACAGGACCTTGTTTGACTTAGCTTAAGGATAATCTTTATGTGAGGTGACAAGGTGCCTCTATAATTCCTTTGCCTAGCTTCAAATGTTTTTCAAAATGTAAATTAAGGAGTTCATTGACTTGCACATATGTCCACAGCTCCCTAGACTGGGCATTTTGAGGCATGAATAAATTGAAGTGGCAGGTATCATCTGTGCCAGTCCACAGTGCCTCTTACTCACACAATGCATGCCATGTGGCTTTAGTTTCCTGACAGTTCTGTGAGTGTGAATTCTAAAGTCATTGACTCAACATTAGAAGCCCCAATAAACAACAAGGTGTCTCCATGTTGATTTTTTTGACAGGACAAATAGTCAAGCCCATTTTTTACATTTTCTGAATATCACATTAATGACTGGTAGACTGCACGACCAAAGGATATCATACATGATGACCAAAAACACATTCCTTGGGGTTATATCTACTTTGTCTGTATTCACTGCGGTGTGCTGGCTCCCTGCCCAGGGTTTATTCCTGCCTTGCGCCCAGTGCTGGCTGGGATTGGCTCCAGCAGACCCCCGTGACCCTGTAGTTAGGATATAGCGGGTTGGATAATGGATGGATGGATGTCTGTATTCAGTGCCTATTGTTAGGATTAATACTTTACATCAAAGTGGTAGTTTGTCCCTCAGTCCATTTAGTAGTATAGGAATGTCAGTAGAAAGTAGATGGAAGAGTTGGAAACTACATTCAGAATTAACACTAGAATCCCTGAAGCTGTGAAAATATTTGTAATGTTGGGCCACCTTAATTTCACTCGCACCTCCTGTTATACTACCTGTTTCTTTATGTCACTATATCTGGACAATACTGTTATGAGTTTTATTCACATGTGCATGTTAAATTTGGCACACAGGGGCTCAGCAGTTAGCATTGCTAGCCAATCATTGGATTTAGATAGCCAAAGACAACTGGAGGCTTGTATAGTCAGCTTAAACACAGGATAGGGTATTTCTGTCCTCTGTCAGCACAAATCTTCTTTCCTTATTGGGAGAATGAGAATCGGCATGTAAGCACTATGATATTTCTGTATTTTGTGGAAGAGGAATTCAGCCCTTGTTTGGAGACGGAGAAGACCAGCAAGTTGAAGAAGAACAGTATAAAAGGCCTGGATAGTAGCCAGACCATTCGAGGCTGTGTCGACAAAGAGTTTGAAAAACCTCCCAGCGTGGGGACGAAAAAAATGGCTGATTGTGTTGATCCGGATTTCCCACCTGGATAAAGTGTGTCCATATGTCCTCCTGTCTGTAACCGCGTTAAACGTCAGTAAATGTAAGCTAAAAGATATTTTGTCTCATGTGATTCTTGTACCGCCGTAATCACTATGGGAGGGATATCGCCTTTTCTGGTATATTATGATATTGTTTAATTATTTGATATGCCACAATTTCAAAAGAACACATTTCCAAGAGAGCTAATGCCTCTTCAGGAAACACCTCCTCATCACTGTGTTAACTGAGTACAAATAGCGCCTTTGTTTTGCAAATGTGTCAGTCGACCACAGGCAGGTAGCGTGCTATACCATCCCCCACCGAGGCAGTGGTGACATGAAATTCTCACACCTGAAATCTGTTTTCAGGGAGTGAGGTGTCTGGAATTGTATAGGAAAATAATATATCGTTATTTGAAATACATACATTTCATGTGGGTTCCATGTCTACAACAATCTCTGTAAATGTAGGGAGGCAAGAAATGTTGAACACATAACTAAAACAGAAAATGTTTTTGTATGGTATAGTAATAATGACAAAATGTTTATGTGAAGTGTATAATATGTGAAGACTGAAATCTAAATATCAAATAAACACTTTCACAAAAGGTATAACAAAACAAGTGTGCTTTTATTCAAGAGTAAAACTGAAGAAAACTAAATTGTTCATTTTACATGTTTCTGTCAATGTGCGAAAACTGAAACCCAAGTATCAATCGATATGAAACAAAGACGTTTGGATGCACATGTGTATTTGCGTCTTTCACAGTGGAAATATTGCAGTCTCACAGATATCTGCTTTGCTGGTGCAGGGGTAAGAAATGTTGTTTCGTAATTAAGACATTGATGTTTTGATCCCGTGTCCTCCCTCCATTTAGCGCTTTGAGTGGTGGGCTGCTATTATTGCTACTTTTATATAATAAAAACATACATTTGATTTGAGTCTCTAACAAATCAATGAAACAAATCTGCTTTTATACAAGAATAAAGCGTTTTGTCACATTGTGAAATAAAAACGGTCATTAAAAATTAGTCTAAGTCTGTAAAAATTATATAAAAATGACATTGTATTTCATTTTTTGTGGTCAACTATTTATTGAGAGTAATATATGATACATAGCAATACAGTATATAAAATTACAGATAAGTCAAAGTAAACTAAATTACAAACAATGTTTGAAAAATCATAAACTTAAGATTATTAGATGTTGGTGAGGTCATAACCACCAGACCCCCTCCAAAATTTCATGGCTCCCACCCCAAAATGGCCACTCACCCATGACAGAAAACTACTAATCACAGCATGCAGATCATAACAGAAAAATAAAAAACACAGCTGGATTTTGATTTTCTTAGTGATAGCCTCCCACTTTCTAATGGTATTTTCTGATGCCCCATTAATTCTTGAACCTGAGCTTTCTAAAAGCATCAAATTGTAAAATGAAAACTTCCACTGACTAAAGTATATACTATCTGGGTCTTTCCAACAACACAGTAGTAGAAATTTAAAGCAATAGAAGCAATAACCAGTTTGTGTAGCTGAGATATCAACAAAAGATAAATGGAAAAATCTAGTAAGATCAGCCATTGAGATGATACAGGTATTTGAATATCCAGAAAGGAGGTAAGGGCACTTGCAACAAGATTCCAAAATTCCGCAAACCTGGGCATTCACATTAAGGTGCCAGGCAACATAGAAGGGTGGATTGATTGACAGGCAAAAATGGAGTAAATTTTATTTGTGTGATCCAAGAGTGCATATCAAAAAACAGGCAGAGGCAAGAAGGCAGGCACAAAAACCAGGCAAGTGTACAAAACACTAAACAAAGATAGGGTCCAAAAATCAGAAGGTGTAATTGAAAGCTCAATATATTTTGTTACTCGTCGATGAAGTTTTTTTTGACCAATAATGACAAATGAATAACTAAAAGTCAGTCAGTCATTGTCCAACCCGCTATATCCTAATACAGGGTCACGGGGGTCTGCTGGAGCCAATCCCAGCCAACACAGGGCGCAAGGCACGAAACAAACCCTGGGCAGGGTGCCAGCCCACCGCAGATAACTAAAAGTATCAGACTAAATAAAAAGTTCAAGCAAATTAAAAGTGAAGACAAATATATTGGTAAACCATATCAAAAATTGCAGAAATAAACAAAATGATAAAGAAATGTGCTTTGCAAATCTCATTATTTTTAGTTTTATATCAATTTCACATATTTTGAGTTTATAACTGCATTATGCTCTGTTGGAGACATCATGCTGCTGCCATTTTGGTGGCCATCTTTGTTGTGTCATGATCAATCATTTTTGGTCATGTGACCCACTGCAAGCATATATAAAGATGGTGGCAGAGCCTCTGTTTATTCTAATTTTGGGATTTTTTAAGACAATTTTTGGTTGTGCGTGCTCGCTCGCTCATGTTTTCTTTGTTATGTATTTTTTTGGTTTATTAATATGCTGAATTCTGCTCAGATTTTGGACTTTTTATTCTCTCTTTGTCTTAAAACTACTTAATTTGCTAATAGCTTTACTGGTTTTGACCTGTGCCTTTTCTCAACTCTGAGCGTTCTTTATTTAGCCATTTAATCCTTTGTTTAAGTTGTCCACAGTAATATTAGCATATAATCTGTATCTTTTTAAAACTGAAAAAAAAACACAAAAGAATGAAACTCAGACTCCAAAAAATACTGAGGAACCTACGAAAAGAAGAAAACCTAGAAAAAATTAAACAGATAACAGAAACTAAGATGTATTTGAAGCACGTCCGAGATGAACAAAAGAAGAAAATGATAAAAGGATAGTCTATTATACCTAAGGTCATAACAAAGGTCAAAATCAGATGAAATTCTAAAGTATTTTCTAAAAAAGGTCTGCCCTGACATAAGCAAAACACTACAAAAGTAGGTTGAAACAATAAATATAAAGGACTTAACAGGGTCCATGACTCTTAACTTACACTTTGTCAGAAGTTTGTTAAGTTGGAAAGAGACTTTTAATATGCCCAGTAGTACCTCATATATGAAGCATTAACATATGTTAGTAAATGCAGTTTAAAACAATTAATTTTAAAATACTATGTTTTCGTGTTTAGCTGTAAGCATTGTTTAAAAATTCAGTGTATTTTCGGTTATGGGGAAAAAATGAAAGAAAACAAAAAACAGTTCAGTTGGTACCTTCCATATATTTTCTCTTAATGTATGTCTGTTGGATACTTTTTTTTCTTTAACATATTATATACTTTTTGTGTTAATTGTGTATATTTTGTGTTTTATACATATTTTTTGTTTTTCATTTGTTATCTTGTGAAAAACTAACAAATAATTAAAAGAGTACAATGTGAGTTTTGGAATAGTGACATCAAATAAATACAGAGTATAAAAACTACAAAGAGAGTGTCATATTAGTGGAGATGAATATGGAGTAAAATTGAGAGTTCATTTATGCCACTATGGAAAAATTGAAAAATGAGTGCATTTGTCTATTTATATTACATGATTAGCACACATTACCTATCAACATTTTTGTCGCGAAACACAGCAAAGTGTTGACTTCTTCTGACTACTTGAGAACAGGGCTGGCAGCCTAATGACTGAATTTCATAACCTTGTTAATGGGTTCCTCTCACCATGCTATCCATCTCTCACATGTCGGGTGCGCTAATAACATTTTGTCATTTGCACTGTTTAATGATAGGAGGGTCAATGGCAGTCTGCATCAGCTTGGCGAAGTGCTCCGTCACTACTCATCACTGCGAAAGTGAGACATTAAAGTGTCAGAAATCTTCACTTCAACATAACGCTAAGTTTACTGTCATGTTTATTTAAACATTCACTGTTGGCCTTTATCCACAATTTTAGCAACTTACTGAAAGTCAGAAGGGAATAAACTGCATTGCCAAAGATGTCATATTTGTCACAGGAATTTAGTTTGCCACCACATTCAGTATAATGCATCAGTAATTGTTTGCTACTCTAAGAAAACAGCATTGGTTATTCTATAGAGCAGTGAAACCTAATTATCCAGTATTGCCTGCTGTGTATTTCCCTACTAAGTCTTTTCTTAATTTTATACCCTGTTATTTATGTTTAGTGTACTATATATGTGCATATGTCTTCTTCTTATTGGACTATTTCTGCATTGAAGGTAATTCTTGGAAATAGTGCTTCCTTATTATTTCCCAGCTTGGGTTGGTGTTGTCCATTTCCCCTTACCTTTTCTCCAAGTTCAGAAAACTCCATTGAGCATAAGAGGATACGTGACTGTGCATGACATTGTTTTAATAGTTAAAATGGACAGATGGTGAACTCATCATAGGCATCCTAGCTTAGCAAAAATCAGTGCACTAAATAGGCAAGCCAAGGCAAAAATAGAAGTGAAGGTCATAGGAAGATTCTGGTGAAATGAAAATGACTACACATCTATGCAAAGAGTAAAGTGCAGATGCAAACACATGAAGGTCAAACCCTGAAAAACTAGGGAATAACAAAAGGCCTAGGAAATTCTAAGAGCATACTATTTAAACATGTTAGAAGGAAGACAGGTCACTAGTAGGTGATAGTGGCATGATTGTTCTTGTTACTGAGGGACTTGATGGAGTTATGTGTGAGATGTAACATATACATTTTTTAGAGGATTACATATGCTTTAGGAACTTTTTATGAAAAATAAAATGACGAATGTTGATTGACTTGGACTAGATGAGTACCTTAGGAATGCCAGATTAACACTGCCTGTGTTCATTTTTATTCTCTCAAGGAATTTAACAAAGTGATGATCGGTGACAATCTGTAGAGTACCTAAACAGATCTTCTTGTAAAATGTAATTTCTTCAGTCTCACTCTCTCAATATTGTACCTTAGAATTGTATACCACTGAACGAATATAAAGTTAAAATGATTCTCAGGATGTCTGCTTTTCTCCTTTATAAATGCTCTTTTTGGTAGTGCAACCTAAAGGCTACTTAACGAGACAGAAGCATCTATTGAGAGGAATGATGCAAGAATGATGCAGGCAAGACATACATTGTTTGGTGATTGTCTGTTTCTGGATCAGGTCACTGTGTTTTATGTGATTTCTTCCTAAGGCATGTCTCCTGCGTGATGGAATTGCCTGATATTAGGGGATCTGAGGGTCTGACAAAACAGCGTACTTTATCTGAATTGAATGTTCACTGCCTGTGATTGATATCAGTGGACTTGTATAAAAAACACTTTGTAACAGCTTGTGCATTCATCCAAATAGACACACTCAAATAGCTTTAGGTGGTGTGACACTTATTCAGAAATTGTGTGTCCATGCTTCATATTATGAAGCATAAAAGAAACTGTATATGTTGCGTATATGTGTAACATATGTAGTTTTCTCAAGTAGTCTAATATTTCTTTGTTAGATACTGGAAATTTTATCATGAACCCCAAAGGGCATCACTATTACTGTGCACTGGCCTGAGCAGATTAAATTTTTTTGTTGTTTATATTCAAAGGAATCCTACATGCACAATATCCAAACTAATGCTATCTATTAAAAATGTGCAATGATTTTGGTAGACTGCTATTGGGTGGTCGGTCTTAACTGGTGGCAGGGCAGTGTAAGGGCATATGATTGTGATCTCCGGTTTTCAATGGTGACTTTGGAAAAACAGCTTAGAGGACACTTGTACTTATCCCTTTGTCTAAGAGCATTTCTTTTGGTAACTTTTTAATATAATCATTGTAACAATTCTGAACCCACGAATGAAAGAATGGCAACCTATGCTGCAAAGAGTTTATGCATTAAAATAAACTCTTCATAAATGCTCTTCAGTTAACAGCTGTGAGAATGGTAGAAATATGTTAAGAAGCCCATCTCAAGAGAGAGAAACTGACACTAAAAATTTATTTTCAAAAATAACTGTAAACTCTTAAAATTAAAAAAAGAAAAACATTCCCTGAACAGGGAATGTAAATAGTATAGTGCTTAATTGGGCTTGAATGTGCTGGAACTTAATTCTGGTTAATATTCCAGCTACACTGTAAACATGTAAATTGTGCAGAATACACTGCTCTAGATGGCCATTCTGTAAAATCCCATCCATTTCCTAAACCGCTTATCCAGTTCAGGGTCATGGGCAGCTGGTTTCATTAAACACTTTTCTGCAAAACTAATCACTGTAGTCAGAGTACCATGATCTGAGCCTGCTGGAGAGCAACAGCCTTAAAACAACTGGAATGCTTCCTTGTACCTCACAGGAGTCCGGGGTGTCTTGTGACACAGTAGCAAGTGCCAAAAAAGGACTACAATAAGAAGTAATCACTACTATATGAGGCCTGGAGTACAAACACTGTGTTTTGGTAGTTATTATAGGTTGGCGAATTTCTCCCTGAAACAACTTGAAATGGAAGATTAATTTTCATATTTAGTAATTCTTTGCTACATTTTCTATAAAGATAGGATTACAAAGCACTAATATCTTTACTCACAGTAATACTTTCCACACACAATAACTCTACAAATGTAGCAAGATTCCTACATTATTGGTCACATTAAACCTCCACATCAAACTAACTGTAAAAGAAGCCCAGAGCCTCATATAACGCAAACCGTAACCACAAACATTTAATACTTTGTATCCAAATTGATCTGCAATTTCACAGACAGCTGCACTATTGTTTAAAAATGTGAACAAAGGGAGTGTTGGGCTTAATGTAAAATGTCAAAAAATTAGATAAATTAGATTAGATTAGATTTGGTAGTTAGTGTGTTATGTATGTTCTCATATAGAAATTATAATGTACAATATCTCTTCATACTTATACAAAATAAATTTTTTCTAAAATAAAGAACTGCTTTGGTTCATGTGTATTTTGTTCATAGCATTTCCTCTGCGCTAAGAATGACAATTGCTTTTTACAGCTATAATTTACAAAAACGTCTTCTTTCTTACAGTAATTTTAGATGTTTAAGTGGTATTTGTCTGTTTGAAGACTATTTTTTACCTGGCACAATCTCATACTGTTCATTCATAAATAAAGAAAACTGAACATTATAATTACAGAATACCTGATTGGCCAGGTCTTGTAAACAAAACCAATGTGACTGGCCAACATGTCCAAAATATTATTTTTTTAATTAGCTCTTGCATTTATTCATTATGGTGGAAATTTGCCTGAGAAATGTACAGAATATCTCCTTAACCTATATATTTAGGATCTACAATTTAATTCAAGTACAGTAATCCCTCGCTATATCGCGCTTCGACTTTCGCGGCTTCACTCTATCGTGGATTTTAAATGTAAGCACATCTAAATATATATCACGGATTTTTCGCTGGTTTGCCGCTTTCTGCGGACAATGGGTCTTTTAATTTAGGTTACATGCTTCCTCAGTTTGATTGCCCAGTTGATTTCATACAAGGGACGCTATTGGCGGATGGCTTAGAAGCTACCCAATCTGAGCATGTATTACATATTAACTAAAACTCCTCAATGCTATAAGATATGCTTCCCGCGTGGCGCTTGTTTTGTTTGCTTCTCTCTGTCTCTCTCACTCTCTGCCTGACGGAGGGGGTGTGAGCAGAGGGGGCTGTTTACACAGTGGCTGTTTGCCTACAAGATAGGACGCTCCTCTACAAAATGCCGCTTTATTGCGGTGCTTCTGTATACTTAAAAGCACGTATTGATTTTTTGATTGTTTGCTTTTCTTAGCGAGCGCTCTCTCTGACATTATCTGCTGTTCACGGTGCTCCTTTGAAGATAAGATATGTTTGCATTCTTTTAATTGTGAGAAAGAACTGCCATCTCTGTCTTGTAACGACGCACAGTTTAAACGTTTGACTAAAGGGTGTTATTTCATGTCTAGAGGGCTCTAATAATGTTAACAGTGTGGGAGAGTTTATAAGGGCTTAAAATATATAAAAATAACCATACAAACATATGGTTTCTACTTTGCGGATTTTCACCTATCGCGGATTTGTTCTGGAATGCAACCCCTGCGATCGGGGAGGGATTACTGTATATTGTTTTAGTTCAGAGCATCATTCTATGTTATCATCTTGTACATTGAATTTGTTACCCAAATATTGTTTTCAACTGAAGCAATGAACTAGTGTAACACAAAATAAAATACATAGTATATTAAACACATAACTCTTTTCACAAGTAAGTACAACAGCAATAATATTAAACATCAGGCAAGCCCCTTCCTTAAACCACTCACTTGTTCTTGCCTTTCTCTGTTTGTCTTTATTTTTTATTTTTTTTTCAATTTTTCTGCCTTGGCCACAATGCTACCCACGAGAAAGCTGCTTTCCATTATATTTCATCTTCAAGGTCTCTCTGAACTGACAAGGTAAGGCAATTTACTCCAATTCCAGGTGCTCAGGACTTCTCAATAAAGTTCTAGAGCCAATATCTTGGTAAAAACCAGTGTTTGCTGCATTTAAATGAGATAGAGATAATAAATAAGTAAGCTGCATTATTTTTCACCTGGATTTCTAGACAGGGGTTACATAGTAACCTGCCCTTCACTGAGTGTTTCTGTACAGTGACCCTTACACTTGGCACTGCAGCTTACTTATCTGTTATCTCCAAACAGAAACTGCAGTTCTCCCAGGATATTGGTGACTACCCTTTCAAACAAATGACGAAGTTCAATTTCTTCCAAGAAATGCTGCTTTAGGGTCTGAATCTCCATCTTTGGCTCTTCTATTATTAATGGGAATCTCACTTCTTAGTTCTTGGTAGTTTAACATGTGCTCCATAAACATAAGAAAACCAGTTAAAAATCAGTCAGCTGAATTACACAAAATAAATATAGACAGAAGGAATAAGCAGGTTTAGAAAAATGAATGGATGAATAAGAGTTACATTGTAGGCTCCGTATAGAAGAAATTCTTACATTCTTGTTTTGTCACAGGTTCACAGCTGCATTTATTATGCACCTCCATTAACTTCCAGAATCAAAGACATTTTATATAACTAATTTATTATTGTTTTTCCTGTTGCTCTATTTATATAATTAATAGTATGTACTTCCTCTTTTATTTTTTGTTTGCTTTCTTCCAATTGCAACTGGCAACTGCCCTGTGTAAGTCACTATGGTATAAAATTTTAAAAGAAACAAAAAAAAGGAGTTTTTCCAAAGCAGTGTTGGAGAGGTAACTCTGCTCATCTCTTTTCTTTGACTATCAGAGTCTAATCTTTAGGTTCAATAAGTTAAAGCTGTTTAGCTTGATTTTGCAGGTTAATAATGAATATGGGTGGAAAATATGTTAAACACATTTCTCCACAATAACAGAGTTGGAGTAACACATTATCTTATTGGACACATTTTTCATACAGATAAGTTTTCTAAAAGTGTCACCAAAAAGCAGTCAGTGTGATCACACTTCATGCACTTTGCAGATTTTTGCAGATGAAAGAGCAACATGTTGACATAAAATGCACAAACAGCAGTTTTGCTTTCACGTGTAAAGTGAAATGATTTTATTTTTTGTTACTCTCCTGTGCTTTGACATTCTTAATGTATTTTTAGAAAGAGGCACACTAACTTCAGAGAACTATACGAAGTAAAGTATTGGCCTATAAATATCAATGTTGGTTGTTCAGCACCAGCTTTCCAGTATTGAAGCATCCAGCCGTTCACACATTTACTGAATTCATTAAATCACATTCTGGGGTTATAGGAAGGCATTGCCTGGCAGCTCATGGAGCAAGGCAAGAACCTACAATGGATAGATCACAGGGCTTATTTAGGTACACATCTACCATCACTCATTCTGATCCAGGTTTGTAACTGCAATTAAAGAGTATTCAGTGCACCTCCTATAGTTGGGCGTAGGGAGAACATGCAAACTTCCTATAACTGTATGAAGCCATTAATCACTGTGAGAACATACCACCAAATGTTGAAACATTAAAGAAAGATCACTGTAATTAGTGAGTTAGGCTTGTAAGGGTGAAACATTCTCTCCATGGTTGTTTTTCCACATCCCAAAGACCTGCCGTTAAAGTATACCCAGTCTGTAAATGCAGGTGGGACTGTGATTGTGCCCTGTGATGGACTGGTATCCAGTCCAGAATTAGGTCCTGTGTTATGTATGCCAAATTCTGCTTTAGCTCCTGGTGTCGTTCATGGAAAAAAAGCTTGTTTGTCAGCTGATTTAGATAATTCTGTTAGATAAGTAAAAGTTTCCCTGCATTTATATTTACTGGAGAAATTAACAAATTGTAGAAATATTTTTATCTTATTGTTTAAAAGAGGTTGCTCTATTTTTCTATAGCTGTTGCTACTTTATGACTAAGTCACAACAGCTTTTTTAGAGTTGCATTTTACTTTGTAAAAACTATCGGGGAACTGAACTGTACTGCATATTATACCTTTTCTTTAAGTGTTTCTCACTTTCTTATCATGTGGATGAATGCAGATTGTGCCACCTTACTGGCAAAAAAACCCAAAAACGTTTTAGCTGCTTTATCCCAATTCAGACTTGTTTCTGTGTCACACATATTTTAGCACTATAAAACTACAGGTAAAATTCCACTACAATGAAATTTTCATTACAACGAAGTATTTTTATGGTCACATACGACACAAGTCTATAGAAATCGTGTTATTCCGAAATACATTCAGCAGATACTATCATTTCAACAAAGTGCATCTTGAAATGCCTGAATGAATCATCCACAGAGCAGTTAGTTCTGTGGTCGCAGCTCAGTTGTGCAAAATGATCCCTGAACAAAAACATTGTAATTTTTTTTTTCCTCGTACTGTTTTTTGCTGTTTTTGTTTTTGTGGTTTTCAGTGATATATTTTGCTTACTGCTCGTCAACATTTGAAAAACATCCATTGGAATTTAACTCATTGTCACCCTCCTATAGACACAAAAACACGACTACAGTTCATATAAAAAAAAAACAGTACATTTTTTGCGGCTCGATTTCGGCAAAAAGAAAAAAGATGTTGCCAGTGAATTCAGAATTTTGCCATTGACACTGTCAATTTTCTTGAAAGGCCGAGCTAAAAAAAGAAGAAAAATCTCGGGTTGCAAACGTATGTGAACTGCTGCATTTGAAGACATCAAAAATCATTTTTTATGTGGATCAGTGATACTCGTTCAAGAAACATTCCTCTTAATGCGGCACTCATTCAAGAAAAAGTGAGGTTTCTAAGCTCTCTTGGGACCTCCCTCAACTGGACAACATGCTGAAGAGCGTCCTGAAGTGCGATCACTGCTTCTGTTTATCCATTGCCAGGGCAACAGCAGAGTCACAGCTCTGCTGCAGCTCACCACCAAAGCAAACAGAAAAGTTCTCGATGGGCAATGCAAGGAACATTATAAATGCAGGAAACAGTATTATTTGGCCACTAACTTGGCCACGACCCTGCCTTATTGCTGTGTCTGTGTATAGGAGAGTGGTAGATCATACTACAATAAATAACCCTGCTGCTCCTGTTTCAAGTTGAATAAAGCTAGTTTTGCTAAAGTACTGAGACTCAGCCTTGTGTTTTGGGGTGCAAGACAAGGACTTCTAGCACGACCACAATCTTTTAGGATTTGCTTCTGTGGCGCCTCACTGCACCGCAGTCAGCCTGCTGTTGCCCTGCCCTGGCAACGGACAAACAATTGTTCACAGACGTGGCAATCACGCTTCGGGATGCACTTCAGAGTGTTGTTCCCATTGGATGGGGGTGGGTCCCAAAAGGGGTCCGATAACCTCACAATATGAAGTAGAAGAAAAGGATGATTCAGCTTCTGATTGATAACTGTGCTGCTTTTTTCATGGTTCCACATTTAGAAAATGTTTGCGTTGAATTCCTGCCACCCAATTGCACAGAAGTGCTTCAGCCATTGGATTTGGGCATCATTCGCACCCTGAAAGTGTATTATCGCAAGGACATGCTGAGAAACATTCTCGTCAGCATAACTTGTAGACAGGAGGAGATTAAAATGAACACGATAAAAGCTATTGAAATTGCAACCGCCTGGACGCAAGTTAAAGAAAGCACTATAGTGACAAATACAGAATCTCATTACTACGAAATTTTCATTATAACAAAATATTTTTTAGGTCTCTGGCAGTTTGTTGTAATGGAATTTTACCTGTATGTCATTCCTGAATCTACAACAACTATAATTTATTCTTTGTGTGATTTTACACTATAGAAAAAAATGCCTTCAATTTTCTAAGAAGGCAAGAAAAACCTTGTAGGAAAAAAATGGAAGAAATCTTGGGAAGGACAATTCAGAGAGACAGACTCCCTTCCAGGTATGTTGGGCATGCAATGGGTGACAAAAAATGGGGGAAATACAACACCCCTTTTTGCTGCCTTCTAGTATCTCTTGGTGCTTCCTATCATAATATCTATTTTATTAATTTCCTTGTCAGGATATATGCCAAGTTGCTTTACCAGCTGCAAGTCCAGAGAGTGCTTATTATTTGACACCCGTTACAAGTAAGTGGAACTAAGAATGGCCCAAATCTAGACATTGTGGTCCCCGGCCGGGCTCGCCCAGGAAGACTGGAGGAGGGCTTGTGCCTCCTCCAGACCGCGAGGGGGCGTCCGTCCTGGTTATGTTGGGGGCCTCGGGTAAAGGGCTTGGAAGCCCAGGCGGCGCCCCGGTGCAGGAATATCCCGGGAGCCCAGCACTTCCGCCACACCAGGAAGTGCTGGGGGGAAGACGACTGGGGACACCCGGATGGCTTCCGGGTGCGCAGCCGGCACTTCCGCCACACTGGGGTGTGGCTATAAACGAATGCCAGGAAGCAGCTGGAGCCCATCCGGGTTCCCATTTAAGGGGCCGCCTCCCTCCAGTCATCGGCAGAAGTCAGGTGGAAGAGGATGGAGCTGGAGGGAGGACTAGAGGCGGCCAGGAGAAAGGCACTGGAACTGTGTGGCCTGGACATTGGGGGGAATTGGTGCTGGAGGCACTGGGGTTTGTGAGTGCACAAAAACCTGTATATAGTATTGTAAATAAACAGTGTGTTGGGAGTAACAATGATGTCCGTCTGTGTGTGTCTGGGCCAGCGTCCACAACATATAGGTGCTGTTTTGCCATGGACTGGGTGGATACACCACAATCCATTGCAGTCTGGACATTTGCATTATAACCCATACATCTTGGGTTCATAGCTCTCCACCAGAGGTTGCCAAACTACAAGTGGAGGACTGGAGTGGAACCTGGTGTGTCCCACTCATTCCACAACAAAACATTTGACAACCTCAGAGTGCAAATATTTGGGTTTGCATTTCCTTTATGACTGGTACTTCGCTGCATTGTAGTGTGTTTCCTTACACAACTCATTTAACTTTTTTGATTCCCTTCCTCCTTGTTATACTCTTTGGCTGACAGGCCTGTCTGTGATTGTACATTGAGAGACAGCATTAAATGAATGAAAAAAAAAAAACCTCATCAGCTTGCATGGGCCATAAATATGCACCTTGGAGTGTGCTTGACCTCCAACCTGTTGTGTGATCAGTCTTCATACTAAGTAGCTGTTTTCTGAGTAAGCACCATCAAAAAGCACTTTACAAGGAAGTGAAAAACTGCAAAACAAAAGGAACAGAGCCACATAGTGTTTTGTTTTCAGAAGACAGTTTGAATCTGGTGACAGTGATGTCCCACACTGTGGACTGCCGATGAACTGAATTAAGTAGTTAGAATTGATACCATTCTGGAGCTAAAAAAGCTTCATAATTAATTTCCATCTAAAAGAACACAGCTGTACTTTGATGTGCTATATATCTTTCTTTTTTAGATGGTTTTCACACAAACCTTAAACACATTTTCTTTACCTTTGTTAGACAAATGAAAGCAAATTGTCACTTTACAGCTTTTTATTATCTTGAATAAATTAGATATTAAACTCTACTTGCTATCGGAAAACTGAGACAGTCCTTAAGCTAACGGCTATCCTTCTCTTACTTTGGTCAGTGCTCCAGTGATGTCAACTTCAACAAATGTTTTTAGCGCTCTGAAACCATTTCGATTTGAAAAAAGAATCAAGGAGGCCAAAGTATAATTAAGCGCTTGACTTATTACAAATTGTGGGTAATGTGTGCAGGGAACAATATGAACATACTTACAAAGGGCACAAAAATAAACCTGAGTACTTATACCTGTTGAGGACTCATTCTGCCTTGTGAGGTTGCTGATCTAGATTTGCCATTTGTAAATCATACTGGCTTTTCCTCTTATACTAATGCCACCAGTTGAATCCTTGCACTAAACTTAACTAAGTAATGAGAATGGGTAATCTTTATACTATCAGCTTTAGAAAATGTTTGCAGTAAACCAGGCACTATTATTCAGGTCAGAGATAGTTAGTTAGGACTGCTATACCCAGGGACCTCAACACTATCAGAGTACCACCCCCATGTGCATTATACTGTACTTTTGGATCTGGTGCAATGGTGACCCTTTCATTTGCTGGGGACTGTTCTCTTAATACTATGAAGACCTTGGAAAGTTATGTGTCTGTCCATCAGTGTACCTTACTGATTTCCATATAAATCTCTGTGTCTTGCCTTTCAGGACTGTTGCTCTTTTTAAGAGTATATGGATTAAAGAGTTTGCTCAGAAGCAGGAAGGCTGACAGTTGCATGCAATGTCAACAATGTGGACATTAGGAAAAGAACATCCAATACAGATTTAAGACCAAAATAAATAGATAGGAAAAACATGCCAGGAAAAATAATAGTACTGCAAATTCAGCAAAAAACTGTTACTAAAGAAATGCTGTGTCACACATGTGCAATAGGAAGGCAGCTAAAGGGCTCAAATAGTGAAAATTCCATGTCTGACCAGGAGGTGGCGAGGTGCACTGACTTTCTCTCTCAATCCTCTGCAGACCATCCATGGGAAATTCAACATGGTTCCGGCGCCAATGATGATGTCACTTCCTGTCCATATGACATCACTTCTGGTTCCAGTCCTGATGGCATCACTTTCTGTCTCTGCCTTTAAAGCCACCATCTTTACAGCCTTAAATCAGTTCTGTTTGGACTCTGACCTGTGAACAACTCACAACAAAATTACCCATTTGCAGGCAGGGCATAATATACGGGTGGCTGTCCCAAACTTTTTTGATGTCTCTGCTCCGTTCTTATGACAGCTGTCATACTACAATACATAAAGGAACATACTTTTTGAGTAAAGAGCTACTCGGTCTATTCAGGGCACCACATGGAATATAAAATATCCAGGGAAATCATATATGGGTGTCCATCATTTAAGTGTCTTATTTGCCTTTTCCAACTCTGATTGGGAATTTTAATAAATAAAATATTAAATACTATAGCAGTATCCCATTGTTGCTGTTGTTATTTAAACCACTGACTACACTTATGAACATATATTTGCAAGTACAGTGGTTAGAATAAAATCCTAACAGTGACAAAAGGTAATGTTGCCAGATGGATTGCCTGTCACTGTGTTCCTTACAAATGAATCCGTTCATGTGTAGTGCACTTGAAAAGCAGAATGCAGAGCTAAGTGTTACACTTCATTTCACTAGCATGTTACAGGTGTGCCTATTCTCTTACAAGACAAGGTCAATGTGAATCTCTAATGAATGCTTCTGAATTATTACCTGCATCGCATGTTACAGTAATTCTTTTCTACTGACAGGGCTGTTTTCCAGAATTATGAAGACTTCACCAAAAAGTGATGTTAGAGTTTGATGAGCATGACTACAAATTGATTCATATACCCTGTCCTTCACAGTCAACAAATCTGAATTCAGTTAAACATTTTTTTTGTGAAATATTTGAATGTTTTCTGTGAAAGCATTTTCCAAAGCATCAGATGAATGACTATCTTGTGAAGGTTTGGTGCTACCTCCCCTGGAATGATTCTGCATGTAGGTCTTGTCAAATACAAGTAGTTCTAGTGTCAAGCAATCTATTCTGTAAGTTCATACTGATCGGTTCACTTGTTTTTAACCACACTTACCATAGCAATGAAACAAATAAGCAAAATGCATAGCACAATAATCTTTTCACTACTCCATCACTGCTTTATTCAGTAAAAATCCACAACATGGCCCTATTAGTACCTAGCCCAACTATAGCAGGTGACCTGCATGGATAGTAGGGTGGTAGTAACATTCCTTTCAGCTAACTGCCTACTCCAGCTTGGTGGATGTCTTCTCTTTTGAGCCACAGTCTTCTAATACAAAATACAACACATAATAAAAATAACCCATAAACAGAATGCAACATGGAACAATAAACACAAAATTAAAAAGATAAACCTAATAACAGTAGTTTTTTTCATGAAAAAAGTCATGATTGTAGTGCCTATGTGACATTATCCCTCTTTCCTCTGTGTCAAAGCAGCATGTTTTCTGGAATTCTTTACAAACTGAGTAAAACAATCTTTGATGGCCATCAATTCTTCCTGCTATTATATCTTCTCTGTATGCCTAGTCCTATAGGAAACACTCTTACACCATCAGAAAATGCTGTTGTTGGCCAATTGTGGTCTTCTAATCTGTGCAAAACTTCAATAACACAAAGTTGGAAGAATGAGAACTGCAAACTGGCAATGCTACCCAAAGGATTAGAACAGTGATGCCACATTGCTCTAAAGTTACACAAGGATGCAGCTATTAACAAAAAATAATTTCTATTACATATTGTTTATATAATAGACAAAGTGAAGGATAAGTAATCATTAAAAGGACTGTTGATTCTCCTGCAGAGGAAAAAATGTCTCCTTACTTGGTTACTTCTATGCCAATCTTCCAGAGATCCTTTTATGCAGCTGCATATAGTGTTATCTGTCTCATCCACTGGCTGCACATTCACAACGCTGCTCCACCTTGCTCCTAGGGTCAGAAGCAACACCATGTACCACTCTTTCTCCAACTCCACAAACCAATCCAATTCCAGGACACTCCCCGAGAATCGCCAGCAGCTACACATCCAGGCCAATGGACTTCAGCAGCTGATAAGCACTTTGGAAATGCATGCATATAGGAGTGCTCTATCTGCAATGCTCTGCAGGGGCTTTTCTTCTGTCGAGCTTCTCCAGGTGTCTCTGCCTCTTCTGATAGTCTTTTTCACGTCTAGACTGTCAATGTTACACTGTCCTCCTCCTCTTAAGACCATTGTTGATGACAGTAATAAATAGTTCTTCTACCAGGCCATATGAGTGGTGTGAAACAATGTTTATTGATTTTTCTTGTTGGCTCAGCCACAGCAAGCCCTTGTGAGCATGGCTGAGCTATATAGATTCTTTAAATAAGCACTATTGTTAGTGCAGAAGGAGTTCTCCCCCTTAGTCATTATTCAGTTTATGTCCCACTCCTGACACCAGCAAAATGACCACAGGGCAAAGGGTTTGATATGCAGGAATGGATTAAGAATAAAGACAATGCTAGTGGTGCAATGGCCCTTAAAAGGATTGTTGGTTCTTTCGTAGTTTTCTTCCTCTCTTGGGGAATGTAGAAGTTGGTTGCTTTACTGTACCATTTTTAGCATTCATGCAAGTGGGTTTTGAAAACCGTCTTAGAAGAGTGACTAGTACCAAATGTAAGTGAAACAGCTGCCTCACTCTTACACTGCTGCTTCTCTTATAATTCTCTAATATTAATTAGATAAGTAAATATAAAAATCTTTCAATGGAATATCGCAACCATAAGCACTATGACTCAAAGTGCTCTTCAGGGTGCAGTATAAACACATTTATAACTGATTTTAAAATATTATTTGCAAAGCAAAAAAACAACACTGTAGGGTATTAAATGTTTGAATGTCACATGAATAAATTTGATTAAACCTTTTTTTTTTTAAATAACACAGGAAAGTTAAAAAGGTAAACCATCATTAATGGTCTAAAGGCTTTAGGCTAGATAGATCTTCTTTAGTTCTTATTAGTTATCTGGGTTAGCACAAAACATGAAGGAAAAATACTGATGCCTTATAGAAAATGGGAGCCCAAACAAACAGACCGACCTAGTCCAAGACACAAGGCCATTTGTTTTTCCATTTGTCCATTTATTTCACTGTTCAGATTTCAGCTGGGATGTGATGGTGTCTTAAATTGGCAAAACGTCTATAGATTTTAATTCTTGGAAAAAGAGATGATAGTGCCCAGTCACATTTAATGTTATTCTTTAAAATCTACTGTCTAAGCATGCTATATCTTTTAGTATTAATAATTATTATTACTGTTTGTTTGACTGATGCTTTTAGCCAAGGGGACTTACAAAGTTAGGATTCCGTACCAATTTTTAAATACATATGGTGCAGATGCGGGTTTTTACGAGGTCCGCAGGGTAACACAGTGAGAATGAATTGGTCATTACATCATACTGGTTGCCTGTCTATGAACATTTTGTGCATTTTGTCCTTTTCCCTAGAATTGGTTACTGTGCAGCACCTGCATAGAGCCCTACAAGTTATTTTAGTGAATGCTTTCATAGCGTATCAAAATGAACCACCTTTAAGAAAGACATTCATTAAACAAGGCTTTATTTGACATTTGCTAACTGAGTCTTCAGTATGTTGCAGACAGAGGTTAGTTTTATAAGAAAAAAAAAGGGAGTAATCTTTCACTTTGGACTGTGCACCAATGTTCCCTCTAAGCTAAGCGCATGAGCGATCGCTCACACGAATTCAAAGCATCGCTGATACTTCCCGCACGATCGCTCATTCCGACGGCGTCGCTCGTACTTATGGCGAAAATTGGTGCTCATAAATTTTTGTCTTAAACAAAATGTCGCTCATAAACAATGTTTTTTGCTCACTATATGCTACTCCTTAGAGGGAACATTGCTCTGCACCATGTTGATTTGATAAATTTCTAACCCATGCTTCATGTGCTGAATTGCAGCAGAAAAAAGGAAAGCTGCTCTGGGGTGATTATTTCCCTTTCGAAATGTATAAGGAGATTGAACAGGAAAAAAACACATTATGTTCTAAGCAAAAGCACATTTTAAAAAGAATAAAGACCATGTCTGTCTGATTACAGAATTGTAATGAAAATTGAAGATATACAGCTGTATCAGCAAAATACTCACAGACATACTTTTAAAATATGAATAAGTCTGCGTAAAAATGCATTTGAAGTTGAGCAGAATGTTGACTCCACAGTACATTGAATTTTTTCATTTTATGTTGAGCCTCAGTGTTTTTGGATTTGCTGCACAAAATAAGACATATTTTGATAGCAATCCAACAATTTTATCAAAATGTTTTCTGGAATTAGATTATTACAGATCTTAGACATAAAAACTAGGAGCTTTCGGTAGCATTGCCCTATCTACAGATCCTAAATGAAAAGTTTTAATTAACCCCATTCTATAACCAAAAATTTGAGTAAAGATGAATGCCCCTTTAGGAATAGCATTGACAGCTCCTTAAGCTGCAGAGAAGCTTCGTGAAAACCCATCTGTGCAGTTTTACTTAAAGAGCTGTCAAAAGCCATAATTATTAACAGATTCTTCAGCTGTCAAAAAGACATTGTTAGGGACTGCTTCCTGCAGATGTCAGATAAAGTCAATTAGAGGGGAAAAGTGGCAACTGTGTCAGAAGTTATGTCACCTCAGAAACTGTAAGATTTCTTTGCCTCCATCAGAAAGAGAAATTAAAGATGTGATTTCTTCCTACTTGAGGAGGCCAAATGGCTTGAGTAAAAAGTTTTGTGTAATCTTAAATAAACTATAATTTATTAACTTCACTTTTGGTCCTAAAAAAAACTCTGCCCAGAAACCTTATCTGCATTAAAAAGAAATGTTTTGTGAGTATAACTACCTTACCTTAAAACATCTGTTATCCTTACCTAGAAAATCTTACAACACATTTGACTTTGCCAGTGCAAGTCATATCCAAAAAGAAATTAAAACATCTGTGTGTCACATAAATTACTTTATTGGTTCTGATGCTATATTGACACCATTAAAAATTTGCCACCCTTCACCTGTGCTTAACGTATGCAATGTTTAACTAATGAAAGTTTGTGAGTATTTGGGCCTTTGTAGACACTCTCTATTGACTGATTTTGTTTCAAATGCAATTATAGAAGTGTACTTCCTATGCGATAGTAACTCTTTAAACAAAACCCAAACAACTTTGCTAGTCTTCTATCATTATCCCTGGTGGCTGAAACTATAATGTCAATTTGTGATCAAGGGGCAGATGGAATATAAATAACAACTTACCTTAGATCATTAAGGGTGTCTTCCTTGAGAACACTGGACAGTACCATGCTAATAAAATCATAGGCTGTAGATAATGAATAGAAATAAACCATGATGGAGATACCATCAGATTGTACAAAGCATAGTGAAATTCATTAAAACATCGTACATCAAACACCTATCTCTAACAAGAATATCCTAAATGATTGTTATATTATGATTATGTTAGTTTGTCCAAATGCTTTTCAGCCCCTGAAAATTGGGGGACCATTTATAAAAATGTCTGTCTTTTCTAAACAGCATATACAATATTTTTGTTAATCCCCTTGAATTAAAGCTGAAAGCCTACACTTCAATCACATCTTGATGTCTTTGTTTCAAATCCATTGAGGTGGTGTACTGAGCCAAACGTATGACAACTGTGTTACTGTCTAAATACTTATGAAACTGACTGTAAGTCTGGAAACTGGGGGGATGTTGATTTGAATTTATAAGTAACTAGCCCTGGGAAGTAATCAGAGTTTCTTAATGTGTACCCTTCCAGAGACAAAATAAATTAAATTATCTTAATTCATGGCTCAAAATCCAGAAAAATGCACTGTCCTTAAAACTCACTGTTGTAGAAAGGAAACCATGGTGACAACTGTGGATTCCAATGTAATCTAATGTCATTTCCTCATGAAGTTGGATAGGTGTCCAAAAAAATGTTTTTGAAATTAGACCAAGGGTGTGGAATTGAGTAAAGAGCACCCACACACACTCACAGTGAGCTGTTAGATATTAGATCTAAATGTATAGAAAGTAGTATTGATTTGTGTTTTGTCTTTTAGGCAAAAATTATTTTTGCACTTTTTCATCTTTGTCTCTAGATTCTTTTAAATTAACTATTTAAATATTGAAGTAGTTTTGTTTAGTTTTTTGAGCAAGGCTTTTTCACTATTTTGGCCTTTTGTGACTTTTTGGAGGCCTGCACCCAGTTTTGAAAGGCAGGGTCACAATAGCTTGGAAAAAAGTCAGAAATTCAAATACAGGGAGAGAACCATGATATGAAATGAAGAGTATGATTTTGGTACATCAAGAGATTGGAAAGCAGAGAAGTACCTAAATCAGACAGACCAGTACAAAGCCACTTTAACACTAGAATCCCTGAAGCCTATAAAAAAGTTGTATTCCCGGGTCACCTTAAATTCCTTCGCACTTCTCCATTAGCGTCTTTTGTATTGTAAATGTGTCAAGCAGCAAACAGGCTGCTATCCCATCCCCCCTCCACCCCAGCACAAATCACAAAGAAGATTCTCAGAGCTCAAGTTGTGTTTATCTGGGTGTGAGGTGCCTGGAGTTGTATAAAGCAAACAATATATTGTCACCTGGAATACATACATTTCATGTGTGTTCTGTGTCTACACCAATCTGTGTAAATGTAGGATGACAGGAAATAGCAAGAAATGTTGAACACATAGCTAAAACAGAAACATTTTCATGTTTTAGTAATAACTGACAAAATGTAGACATGAAGTGTATAACGTGTGAAGTCCAAATATCAAATAAACACTTTCACAAAAGGTACAAGTATAACAAAACAAGAATATAACCAAATAAAAAAAAGTAAGCTTAGGGTACAACACTGATATGACCACTTGGATGGCGCAGCAGTAAGAACTGCTGACTCATAATCAAGAGGGTGTGGGTTCCTGGGTCCTCTGATTACAATTTTGAGTACTGAACTGCTACTTTTATTACTATTATATAATAAAAACATACATTTGATTTGAATCTGTAACAGCCTTTGTAAATTTATGGCACTTGTAAAAGGCAGGTTTCTTTTCAGTTTTATTTCCTCAGTCACGTTCATGCTCCCCCTGTGACATTGTTAGTTTTCAAATAAAGATGTGGTATAACAAACTTGTTTTATTATACCACCTCTTTATTTAAAAACAGCGTCAGATATTGTGCGTGAACGAGACTGGGACTGGGAATAACTGTGGATGTGAATGGTGTTTTGAGACAATGGAACTGGAAATTCTCTGATCTGAAGGGATAAAAGCTGACACACAAATGCTAGTGAATCTGCCTTCTTGGTACCTTGCTTTCACTTGATTTTTTTTTTTTAGATTTGTTTCTACTCACGCCAAATTATTATGCACCTTCTGGTCCATGATGGCAAAGCCACACTCACAAAAAGAGAGATATAGGTATTCATGATATTTTGGAAAAAATCATTTCATGACCTATATAGTACATTTCAGAAAACATTGTGGCACTGATGCAACATTTATATTATTCATATTCATTTGCATACCTTCATACAGTTGTAGTCAGTGACCGTGCTTGTTTTTTTTTCCGAATCTTGCCCAATCTCTACATTTTGGTGCATGGTGGTGTTTCTTTTGTACTCCAGGACATGTAGAGGAATGATACAGAGAAGCCAGTTCCGTGCTATATACAGTGCATCCGGAAAGTATTCACAGCGCATCACTTTTTCCACATTTTGTTATTTAACAGCCTTATTCCAAAATGGATTAAATTAATTTTTTTCCTCAGAATTCTACAAACAACACCCCATAATAACAATGTGAAAAAAGTTTACTTGAGGTTTTTTCAAATTTATTAAAATAAAAAAACTGAGAAATCACATGTACATAAGTATTCACAGCCTTTGCTCAATACTTTGTCGATGCACCTTTGGCAGCAATTACATCCTCAAGTCTTTTTGAATATGATGCCATAAGCTTGGCACACCTATCTTTGGCCAGTTTTGCCCATTCCTCTTTGCAGCACCTTTCAAGCTCCATCAGGTTGGAAGGAAAGCGTTGGTGCACAGCCATTTTAAGATCTCTCCAGAGACGTTCAATCGGATTCAAATCTGGGCTCTGGCTGGGCCACTCAAGGACATTCACAGAGTTGTCCTGAAGCCACTCCTTTGATATCTTGGCTGTGTGCTTAGGGTCGTTGTCCTGCTGAAAGATGAACCGTCGCCCCATTCTGAGGTCAAGAGCGCTCTGGAGCAGGTTTTCATCCAGGATGTCTCTGTACATTGCTGCAGTCATCTTTCCCTTTATCCTGACTAGTCTCCCTGTTCCTACTGCTGAAAAACATCCCCACAGTATGATGCTGCCACCACCATGCTTCACTGTAGGGATTGTATTGGCCTGGTGATGAGCGGTGCCTGGTTTCCTCCAAACATGATACCTGGCATTCACACCAAAGAGTTCAATCTTTGTCTCATCAGACCAGAGAATTTTGTTTTTCATGGTCTGAGAGTCCTTCAGGTGCCTTTTGGCAAACTCCAGGCGGGCTGCGGGTTCTTGGTCACCTCCCTGACTAAGGCCCTTCTCCCCCAATCGCTCAGTTTAGATGGCCGGGCAGCTCTGGGAACAGTCCTGGTGATTTTGAACTTCTTCCACTTATGGATGATGGAGGCCACTGTGCTCATTGGGACCTTCAAAGCAGCAGAAATTTTTCTGTAACCTTCCCCAGATTTGTGCCTCGAGACAATCCTGTCTCGGAGGTCTACAGACAATTCCTTTGCCTTCATGCTTGGTTTGTGCTCTGACATGAACTGTCAACTGTGGGACCTTATATAGACAGGTGTGTGCCTTTCCAAATCATGTCCAATCAACTGAATTTACCACAGGCGGACTCCAATGAAGCTGCAGAACAATCTCAAGGATGATCAGGGGAAACAGGATGCATCGACAAAGTATTGAGCAAAGGCAGTGAATACTTATGTACATGTGATTTCTCAGTTTTTTTATTTTTAATAAATTTGCAAAAACCTCAAGTAAACTTTTTTCACATTGTTATTATGGGGTGTTGTTTGTAGAATTCTGAGGAAAAAAATTAATCTAATCCATTTTGGAATAAGGCTGTAACATAACAAAATGTGGAAAAAGTGATGCGCTGTGAATACTTTCCAGATGCACTGTACAATCATCAAATTCAAATGTTAACAGTTCCCATACATCCAAGAACCATCCTTCCTACATTTATGATGTGTACCTGATGCAATGTACACACTTCTCTCTATGCTGTTGTTCCTATTACATTGAAGGAGCAACTGACACTGAATTTGTTTCCATGAAGGAAGCGGAGGTCTTGGAACAGAAGCTTGTCGATGTTACATCCTCTTTTCTTTTTCCATCGCCTTTTCTTGTAAGAAGCAACAATAAAGCTCCTCGGCAAGGTAAGCCAAGAACACTCTTTTTTTCTCTCAGTGGACCCTGTGCATGCCTTGTGTTCTTCGCTGCCAGGTCAAGCATGTTGTAGAACACAGCAACCGGCCACCTGCATGTTCCTGTTCACACTGAATAATCATGCACCTACTGGTCCATGATTTCAGCATCACACTGAAGAAAAAAAGAAAGAGACAAATATATGTGACATTTTGAAAAAATCATGTTATGACGTAAATAGTGCCAGTCAGAAAACATCTTCGCACTAATGCAATATTATTTGAAAACTAACAGCATCAGATCGGGTGTAAATTTATGGTAGTGTTTAAGTTAGCGTTTATTTTTTTATTTTTATTCTCTCAGTCATGTTCACACTCCATCCAACTCCCCGGGAACTGGAGGACCTGGGAATCAAACCCGCAAAGTCTTGATTATGAGTCATCATTTCTTACTACTGCACCACCCAAGCGGTCGTGTCAATGTTTTACCCTTTGCCAACTTCTTTTTCTTTGGTTATATACTCTTGAATAAAAGCATACTTGTTTTAATATACTTGTACCTTTTGTGAAAGTGCTTATTTAATATTTGGACTTCAGTCTTCACACATTATACACTTCATGTCTACATTTTATCAATTACTAGCAAAATACCTGTGCTTCGCAGCGAAGAAGTAGTAGAAGTAGTGTGTTAAAGAAGTTATGAGAAAGTATTGAAAAAACGTAACATGATTATCAATGTAATTATTTTGTGACTGTTAAGAGTGTTGCTGTCATCAAGAATTTGATTATCATTATTTCTTTCAATCAGGTTCGTATTTGGAGGATGTGTTGTGTTCAAGTTACATTCCGTATTTGTCAACCGTTGTAAAGATAACATGTTTCATTCATCGAAGTGTTCACTACCCAAATTGGTATCTCGTGAATCTAAGATGTTTAACAAGTATTCCCGGTATTAGGTTGTGATTTGCCTGCGAATATTTAGCAGCAGCGTGTCTATGAACTTAATTTAAACTTAAGCTTTACACTTTGCTTTCATATTGATATGTCTACAAAGGCTTGTTCAGCTTCAGAGGGTTGTTCCTTTCTTACTGCATCAATAAACAGCTCTTCTTCCTCTTTATCTGAGACATCACACACTGCATGCACAGGTTTACCTTTCCCAGTTCTGCAAACTTTAGCGAAGTGGTTCAATTTACCACATTTTTTACACTGTCTTTGTTTAGCTGGACATTGACTTTTTCCACTGTGTGCTTTGTTTCCACAGTAGCTGCACTTATGAATATGCTTGTATGCGTCACTCACTTCATATTCTTTTGCTGCCTTCTCAATTGCTCTTTGGAGCTCTTGCTTGTTGTCTGCATACTGCGTTTACAGTCAGTTCACATGAGCCGCTCGGAGTACATGCATCGAAGGTTCTCAGCAGTGCTTGTGCTATCTCATGCGTTGTCCACGGCTTTATTTAATATTAGCTCAGACGCGGCACTTAAAGTTTCTCTAGCACTTTCGCTGACTTTGTGCCAAACACTAGTCTATCCCTGACCCTCTCATCTTCGTTTGCATAAGCACAGTCCTTCACCAGCAATTTCAACTTCGTTACAAAGTGATCAAAAGTCTCGTTTATACCCTGCGTCTTTTAATTAAACTTGTATCTCACGAATTAACTTTTTGATTTGATTGCGAATATTTAGCGGTAGCGTGCCTATTGGATTGCTTGCTGGCAAACGGCCTTATATGGGCAGCAGGCACTCAATTACGTGGGAGGCAAGGGTTTGGGGGACGCAATATAGGCAGGCAGCCAACTACGTGGGAGGCGTGGTGATGGGGGACGCAACTCCGCCTCACATGGCGACCGAGCTGCAGGCTGTATATATGTATGTAAGTAGGATTCAGTTATGACCGTTATGCGTAGAATTTTAAAATGAAACCTGCTTAACTTTTGTAAGTAAGCTGTAAGAAATGAGCCTGCCAAATTTCAGCCTTCTTCATACACGGGAAGTTGGAGAATTAGTGATGAGTCAGTCAGTCAGTTTGTCAGTCAGTGAGTGAAGGCTTTGCCTTTTATTAGTATAGATTACTAAAACATGAAAAATGTTTCTGTTTCTACTATGTGTTCAACAGTTCCTGCCTCGCACTTCCTGTCATCCTACATTTACACAGATTATTGTAGATACGGAATACACATGAAATGCATGTATTCCAAATGATCATTTATTATTTACCCTATACAACTCCAGGCACCTAACACCACGATAAACACACTTGTGTTCTGAGAATGTTCTTTGAGACTTGAGCTGCGCTGGTGGGGGTGGGTGGGCCAGCAGGCTGCTTTCTGTTTGTGCTGATCGATACATTTGAAGGACAAAAAACACTAATGGAGAGGTGCGAAGGAATTTAAGGTGGCCCTGGATTCCGAGTTTTTTCGTAGGCTTCAGTGATTCTAGTGTTAATGAGGACTACAGGGATCCTAATCTTTTGTTTTACAGTTTATCTTATGTCACCTCATTTTTAATCTTATCTTCATATGGGTTATTTACTAAATTAATGTATTGTGTGATAGCCATTGTAGCATGTATTTTTGTTCTTGTGGAGTTTAGAAGTGCTTTGCTATTACATGTTATATAGCAGAACTTCTTTTTTTTTTTGGCTTGGTCCAAAGAGATGAATGCATCCCTCAATATACACAAATTTCTTCAACATGGCTGATGTTCAATTTCATGTACACCTAGGATATCCCTTTGTACACAAATTACAGCTGTTCTCCATTCACAATGTCTATTGGTGACACATGAGGAAAGGCTGTTCACCTCTCAGAATGGACATAAATTGCAGGTGGTTGACATCAAAGTGGGTGCCTTTAAACATTCACTCGGTACCTTTCAAATTTATTTTCTTTAGTACTGAGTAAATGAAGTAAAACAACTCGCTGATAATTGTGAGTCTCATTTGCAGTATGCATGTTTGAATAGTACTTGCCCATCACACAGGAAACTATAGGCACATGGATTAAGGTGTCAAGTAGAGAAGTAGACTGTAGGGCTTTAGGGACCTTCAAAACTCAACTTGATGTTATTTTGGAAGAGTTAAGTGGATAGGACTGGTGAGCTTTGTTAATCTGAATAGCCTGTTCTTGTCCAGATTGTTTCCAATGTTCTAATCAATAATCTATTGTCAGTGTAAATTTCAAAATGCTGTAAAATGTTATAATATTCCAAATTTATAAATGATTTTACTAGATTCTAACTGTAGCCAAGATACTGCAATATACAATCTCTTTAATGTTCTTCTCTTACACAAATTGCTGTATTATATGATCTTGTACACCAAATCTACTTTTGCTTCAGTTGATTTGTTAAGTATTAAAAAACAGAATCCAGCAACGTTTTTTTATTCTGGCAGATAATAAGTGACCCACTTGCATTGTAATGTGTTGCTCAAGTAATTTTAACATTTAAAGTACTCACTGTTCACCATGTCTCTTTTATGACAGCCACTAATTAAACATCTAAATTATAAGAGACAAACACAGGGAGAACACAAAGTACAGATAAACAGAATAAAGTAACAGGCTGCTGCCCCTCTAGTATAACTAAGTATATCTTGCATTTTGCCCTTTCAGGGAGGGAATTTTGCTAAAATATGTATCTCCCATGTACCACACTAAACCCTCTTTTTACCGCCATAAACTTCGGTCTGCTTTCCTCTCCATGTCCTGTGAGCCAACTTTAAACCCAACTTAAAGTAACATTCATGTTCACCACTGCTGGTTTGCCTTCCCTCTAATTTCCCAGGGTACATGCTCCCACAATGGCCTGCCCTTCTTCCCAGTCAGGCAAGGCCTAACTGATCTTTTGAAGTACACAGTACACATACAGGGAATACCACCCTTTTGGAGCATCTGTACTTCTACATGGGCATTTCAGAGCTTATCCTGCTACCAGCTTGATCATCTGTCTTGGACTGAGTAATCTCAGAATTATAAAGCATAAAGTGTAAAACAAGCTCACGCTTCCTATATATTGCTTTTCACTCCAGATTAAATATGTAACTATCACATTCAAAATAACTGACAATTGCTAACGCATTTTAAACAGCCACTCACAGCTAGGAAACCTAGCATAATGTTTTCAAACCTTAGTCAGCTGGTCAATGGCTAAACTTGCATACACCCAAGACAAGACTCCACAAACAACCTAACAGGTATAAGTTTCATCATCAGCCTCTAAAACTGTCTAAGGAAAACAAATATTTATATGCAGATAATTAACCAGTGTGTCCATATAGTTTGTATTAATGTAAAGTACCTTACAGAAGAAATGCTTGGTTCAGAAACAATGTAGACCGAACTCTAGAAGTTGGATCTGGGAGTTGGCAGCACTAACCACTGTGTCATCCACTTCTAAACATGGGATTTTCAATTCAAAATCATTTTCCAAGGCCTCATAAGAATATAAAATCAACACAATATTATGAAAAATAGTTTAATTCTATTGTATCACAAATAAAACTGAGATTCTACTTCAACTCCTGCATTCCAAACTGCCTTATCTTTGCCAGTGTTCTTCTGACATTATATGTAATGTTGATACAAAATGTTTAAAAAGCACAGAATGATCAAGCTGATCTCAAAATGACATCAAATTGTCATAACATTAAACCTGTAAAACCTACTTTCCCCTCCAAATTATGCTTTTTTAGGCATTTCTACAGTTTATTATTTCCTATTTTACAAAGCAAAATTTTGTAAGTTGTACTGTGAATATAATACATGTGGCTTGTTTTCTCAATCAAGATGTAGTCAAAGCAGCTTGCAATTTCCATAATGAATGTTCAGATACTCCACTTCAAAACAAAGCTTAGTTCTTAAGGAGAAGGTAAAATATTTTCTTTCAACTGGATTTGAACTCAAAATATTTTCACTAAAAATGTATGTTTGCTTTAAAACTACTTTGGCAAGTTGACTGACAATGAGCTATTTAGATTTTTTAAAACCTTTGCCGTGATAAAAGTATGCCAGCAGCAATAAAACAAGGAAGGAATTGCTACTGCATCTGGTCAGCACCTTGTTCTTTTAGAAAACAGAAATAAAGCAAATAAATATTGGATAAGTTAAACTGTCTGGGATTACTGCCAGAACAGATGGGTATACGAGGTGAAAGAAATTACAGAACTAAAACAATGCTTTACAGTTTATTAAGGAAGGCTGAAATGCACTTTGAGTTTTACCTTCGAAAATTCATGGAAATCCCTGTGTGAAAAGGCTATCATTAAAATCATATTCATTTCATTCAGAAGATGTTTTTGAGCTCTGTCTCTCAGAAATGTTATCAGCCTACGTGCTCATTTCACTCAGATGGAAGCGACTACCATCATTAATTTTGTCAGTGAAGATGCAGCCAAGTCTAAAAAAGTCAAATTATGAGTTTCATCCCCAGGCCCTAAAATGGTCTAAGAATTATAAATTAAAGTTGTAACTAACCAGAGATCCACATAGTTGAGACGAATATACCTTACAGATGGAATTTTGCATTATCAACATGAGAGTACTTGCATTATTAGAATTTCAAATGATCAGTGAGATAAGCTTGCTATCAAATCATTTGGGAAACATCAGCAAAATTAAATTGCTTATTAGACACTTAGAAATAATCAGTTAGAATAGAATCGTTTATAATTAGTATAGATTTATTAAAGTAAGAAACTATGCAAAGTGCAGAGAAACATCCTTTGAAGTTAGGTTCAAGAAAAACTGTCAAAAAACCCAGAATACATACAGTATTTAGGATCACATTGTTTTTTAATTGTTATTATTGTTACAGCATATTTCAATCAATCTTCTATTTCCTGTAGAAACTTAGTCATGATGATCAGCATTGCTGCCTTACAACTCCAGAAACAGGAATTTAATTGCCAGCCTATTCACTGTCTATGTACAGTTTTATAGTCTACATTTACCCAGTATTTTGGAATACCTAGAGTAAAACCTATAGACGTATAGACAATATGATGCCAGCTTCACAGGGAGCAGGTGAGCTGGGATGTTAATCAAGGTACCCAGAACCAATGACATCAAAAACTCAGAATCAGTGTCTCCATGATGGGACAGTTAACTTCGTAAGCTGGAATGTTAAAGGCCTGAATCACGAATTAAAAAGAAAGAAAGTACTTTCTCACCTAACAGGTCTAAATGCTAAAATAGTATTTTTACAGGAAACCCACTTACTAAGTAAGGATCAGTTCCGGCTGCAAAAAGACTGGACTGGCCAAATGTTCCATTCTAGTTTTACAAAGAAAACTAGAGGGGTGGGAATTCTCATACATAGAACAGTACCATTTGTAGCATCAGATGTAGTATTGGATCCTGAAGGGAGATATGTGATGGTCATGGGAGACTTATCTAACTGTAAAATGATTTTGATAAATGTTTATGCACCTAATGTTGATGATAAGGAATTTATACAAAATTTATTTGCATCCATTCCCAATCTGAACACTCATAAACTTATAATGGCTGGGGACTTTAATTGTGTTCTAAATCCACTTTTAGATAAGACTTCCTCCACAGGGGGAACGGCAACTAACACCGCAAAGATAATTACAAAGTTTATAACTGATCACAACTTATCAGATCCCTGGAGGTTTTAAACCCAAATTCAAGAACATATTCTTTCTACTCACCAGTACATCATTGCTACTCAAGGATTGATTACTTCTTTATAGATAATAACTTCTTGCCTAAGATTAAATCTTGTAAATACGATGCTATTGTTATTTCAGACCATGCTCCGATGATCTTGGAGCTGAAATTACTAAGCCCCATACACTCACCCCGCAGATGGCGCCTCAATCCGCTTCTATTAGCTGACGAGAATTGTACTGAATTTATATCCAAACAAATCGAATTCTTTCTAGAGACAAATACATTCCCTGAGATCTCTGCAGGAATACTCTGGGAAACTCTTAAGGCCTTCTTAAGAGGACAGATTATCTCATATCTTTCCCACAGAAATAAATCCGAGCGAAGAAAGTAGCAGAGATAAAAGCGAAATTACTAAAATAGATGAAGAACATGCCAGACTACCAAGCGAGACTCTACATAAGAGGAGGCAGGCTCTACATTCAGAATTAAACCTCTTGACAACTAAAGAAACTGAACAACTAATTTACAAATCCAGACATCATTATTATGAACATGGAGAGAAAGCTAATAAGCTTTTAGCGCAACAAATTCACAACACGAACGGAGATAAAATCATCGAACACAAAAATATAATGTACACTTTTAGAGACTACTATAAATCCCTATATACTACTGAGTTTAAAGAAGACAATATACAATCTAATGCATTTCTGGATAAATTACAGATACCACAAATTGACGCTTTTAGTGTGGAGGAACTCGATAAACCTCTGTCATTATCAGAATTACTGGATGCTATAAAGTCACTCCAAGGTGGAAAAGCAGCAGGCCCTGACGGCTACCCTGCAGAGTTTTACAAGAAATTCTCCGCTCAGCTAGCTCCCTCCTATTAGCAACATTTACAGAAGCCAGAGATAACCAATCTCTTCCACAAACCTTTCGCCAAGCACTAATCACTGTCTTTCCAAAACAAAATAAGGACTTATTACAATGTGCATCATACAGACCAATTTCACTTCTGAATAACGACGTTAAAATACTCTCTAAAATCATAGCTAGAAGGATGGAGAAAGTGCTCCCCTCAGTAATATCACAAGACCAAACTGGATTTATTAGGGGCCGACACTTATCTTCAAATCTTGACGCCTGTTTAATGTAATATACTCACCAACTAAATCAAACACCCCAGAAATATTATTATCATTGGATGCAGAAAAAGCATTCGACATGATTGAATGGAAATACCTTTTACTATTTTGGAGAAGTTTGGGTTTGGCCCGAACATTTGTGCATGGATTAAATTACTGTATACTAACCCAGAAGCTTCAGTTTGCATCAATAACATTTGCTCAGACTACTTTAAACTAGAGCGTGGCACAAGACAAGGATGCCCTTTGTCACCACTGCTGTTTGCAATTGCCATTGAACCACTGGCAATACATTGTCGAAATACTGATCAGATAAAGGGGATTAGCAGAGAAGGACTGGAACAGAAAATCTCATTATATGCAGATGACATGGTACTGTATATATCGGACCCAGAAAATTCTGTGCCTGCAGTCTTAGCAGCACTCACAGAATTTCAAAAGCTCTCTGGTCTCAGAATTAATCTGAATAAAAGTGTACTCTTTCCGGTGAATTCTCAAGCATATAATATTAGATTAGACACCCTTCCTTTTATCATTGCAGAACAGTTTAAATACCTCGGGGTAAACATCACAAGTAAACATAAAGCTCTTTATCAACAAAATTTCGTCGTCTGCATGGAAAAAATTAAACAAGACTTGCATAGATGGTCAACCCTTCATCTCACACTAGCTGGAAGAATTAACACTGTTAAGATGAATATTCTTCCTAAGCTCCTTTTTATTTCAAAACATACCAATATACATTAATAAATCGTTCTTTAAGCAATTAGATTCAACAATAACCTCATTTATTTGGAATTCTAAACATCCACGCATCAAAAGAGCGACCCTACAAAGACAAAAGGCAGAAGGCGGCATGGCTCTACCTAACTTCCAGTTTTATTACTGGGGCAAATATACAGTCGATAAGAACCTGGACACAAATAGAAGAACATACACAGGCATGGACCGCAATAGAAGTAAAATCCTGCAGTACTTCTTTGTATTCCTTGCTTGTGCTCCAATAAACACACGTTATCGGCAATACACTAATAACCCAATTGTGCTCCACTCACTTAGAATCTGGAACCAATGTAGAAAGCATTTTAAGACGGAGAAGCTTCTTTCTGTAGCACCCTGCAAAAGAACCACCTCTTTCAACCCTCACAAACATATGCAGTTTTAATATCTGGAAAAATTTGGAATTAACTTGCTTAGAGATCTTTATATAGACAACGTCTTTGCATCCTATGAACAATTACATTCCAAATTTAACATTCCAGCTACAAATTTCTTTCACTATCTTCAAATCAGGAACTTTGTTAAACAGAACCTTCCAGATTTTCCTCATCTTGCACCCTCATCCACGCTGGAAAAATATTGCTCAATTTCAAGGAGTTAGACTCCATCTCTACAATATATAAAATCCTTTTACAATCCCTTCCTTTCAAAGATCCAAGAGGACACTGGGAAAATGACCTCTCAATTAATATATCAGAAAAGGAGTGGAAAGTAGCAATGCAGAGAATTCACTCAAGCTCCATATGCAAAGCATACAATTATACAACTCAAAATTATATATCGAGCACATCTGTCTCGACTAAAACTCTCCAAAATGTTTCCAGGGCATGATCCAACCTGCGAACGTTGCAACCAAGCCCCAGCCTCACTAGGTCACATGTTCTGGGCCTGCTCCAAATTAACATTATTCTGGACAAAAATTTTTAATTACCTCTCAGACAGTCTTGGACTCACAATCCCTCCTAACCCATTAACAGCTGTGTTTGGGGTTCTTCCAGAGGGTCTTAAAGTGGAGAAAGACAAACAAATTGCGATTGCATTCACTACACTGTTGGCACGCAGACTTATTCTGATAAACTGGAAGAACCCAAACTCTCCTCTTTTAAGTCAGTGGGAAACTGATGTGTTATATTATTTAAAATTGGAAAAAATCAAATACTCAGTTAGAGGATCTGTGCAGACTTTTTCAAAACATGGCAGGATCTAATCAGTAATATTTTGAAATGTTTATAAAGCACAGAGAATTTGTTGATTTAGGTATTTTTACAAGCCTTAAATTTTACACCGTTTGGCTTGCTCTCTCTCTCAAGGGTGGGGATCGATCTGTTCTTAGCATAATTCTTTTTTTTTGTAAAAACTTGATTGCTATGTATTGATTGTAATAAAATTAATAAAAAAAAAAAAAAATCAAGGTACCCAGAGCAACATACCAGCTACAGTATCCACTGCACCACATCACCATCCCTTAATGACAGTAACATGTAAGTATAAAGTAATGTATCTATAAATAAAGTGTACACACAGTATAAATACATGTAAAACAAATCAGGAAGTTTTGATCATTTTAAAATTTTGCATCTTTAAATAAAATGTAAAGCTCTAATATAATTAATTTCTGATGCTGATTTTACATATTTTGAAAATTTTATAAGAAAACAGTTCTGATTAATAATATATAAGTGATTGTACAAGTCTAGGAGGAGGATCCAAAAATTCCTGGAATTGGTAATAGCACGGGAGTAGGGTGTAGTTAATAATGATGTAATTAGGTATTCTATGAGTACAGTCTTGTTAATCAGTCTGCTAAGTTGCATTATGTTAAGTTGAACAACTGTGTATTTCTGACTTTATTCTACAATGGTCACATTTCTCAAAATTGGACTTGTGAAGCATTAAATATATTTTTTTGCATATATCATGGAAAAAAAGACATTTACAATTTTCATGCCACAGACA
This sequence comes from Polypterus senegalus, assembly GCF_016835505.1. NCBI lineage: Eukaryota > Metazoa > Chordata > Cladistia > Polypteriformes > Polypteridae > Polypterus > Polypterus senegalus. The sequence continues at coordinate 101,165,295 of NC_053159.1, read as the reverse complement.
AATACACTATATGGACAAAAGTGTTGGGACGCCTGACCATTACACCAAAAGGGACTTTAATAACATTACATTCAAAACATAGACCTTAATATGGAGTTGGTCCCCATTTTATGGCTATAACAGCTTGCACCCTTCTTGGAAAGCTTTTCACAAGAGTTTGGTGTGTTTCTGTGGGAATTTGTGTCCATTTATTCTGTAGAGCATTTATGAGGTCAGGCACTGATGTTGGACGAGAAGTTCTGGCTACCAGTCTCTGTTCCAGTTCACCCCACAGGTGTTCGATGGGGTTGACTTCAGGGCTGTGTGTGGGCAAGTCAAGTTCTTTCACACCAAACTCATTCAACTATGTTTTTAAGGACCTGGCTTTGTGCACTGGGGCACAATCATACTGGAATAGAAAAGGGCCTTCCCCAAACTGTTTCCACAAAGTTGGGACCATAGCATTGTCCAAAATGTCTTGGTATGCTGAAGCATTAAGATTGCCCTACAATGGAAATAAGAAACCTACCCCAAACCCTGAAAAACAGTCTCATACCATTATCCCTTCTCCATCAAACTTCACAGTTGGTTCTCATGGCATCCACCAAACACAGACTCGTCCATCTGACTGCCAAACAGAGAAGCATGATTCATCACTCCATCGAGCACGTTTCCACTGCTCCAGTCCAGTGGCGGTGTGCTTTACACCATTCCATCCGATGCTTGGTATTGGACTTAGTGATGTGAGGCTTGCATGCAGCTGCTCAACCATGGAAGCCCATTCAGTGAAGCTCTCGCTGCACAGCTTTTGTGCTTACATTAATGCCAGTGACAGTTTGGAACTCTTCAGCTATGGAATCAGCAGAGAGTTTGCGTATTTGATGCACCATACACCTTAGCAGTCGTTGATCCCATTCTGTGATTTTGCATGTCTTCCACTTCGTGGCTGAATTACTGTTGTTCCTAAACGCTTCCACTTTCCAGTAATATCACAGTTGACAATGGAATATCCAGAAGGGATGAAAAACCTCTTCTATCATCACCATCAACACTGGCACCCCGCAGGGCAGCGTGCTGAGCCCCCTACTTTACTCTCTGTACACCCATGACTGTGTAGCTAAGTACAGCTCTAACACCATCCTCAAGTTTGCTGACGATACCACTGTAATAGGTCTGATCAGCAAGGACGATGAGGCGGCCTACAGGGAGGAGGTCAGACTCCTGTCAGAATGGTTTCAGGATAACACCCTCAACGTAAGCAAAACTAAGGAGATGATTGTGGATTTCCGCAAACAGGCAACAGAGCACAGCCCCATCTACATTGGAGGTGAGGCTATGGAGCAGGTCAGCAGCTTTAGGTTCCTCAGAGTCACCCTTACTGATGACCTTAAATGGTCAAGTCACACTGCGATAGTAGTCAAGAAAGCCCAGCAACGCCTCTACTTCCTCAGGAGACTGAGTAAAGCCCGAATGTGCCCCACAACCCTGTGCAGATTCTATAGGTGTACTGTGGAATCCATCCTGACAGGATGCGTCACATCCTAGTACAGCAACTGCTCAGTTCACGACTGCAGAGCTCTGCAGCGTGTGGTGGACACAGCACAGCAGATCACGGGAACACAGCTCCCTGCGATCCATGACATCCACACTACATGCTGTCTCAGGAAAGTGAACCATATCAGGTGGAGCCCCAGCCACCCTGCACTTTTCACCCTCCTCCCATCTGGGAAGCGACTAAAGTCCATTCGGACGCGCATCTCCAGGTTCAGGAACAGTTTCTACCAAACTGCAATCAGACTCATGAACAATCAGCAACCTTATGTCACCTCCTCTGCTACCTGCACATATACTTCTGCCACTGTCTCTATTTATTCCTAGGATTCTGGTTTTGTTTATTTACTTGTTTATATTCTTTTATTTATTGTGTGTGTGTTTTTTTTGTCTATGTTCACTGTCTGCACATGCAAGCAAGCATTTCATTGTACATGGTACTTGTACTTATACACATGACAATAAAGAATGGCAATTGAAATTGCACTAACTGTCTTATTGCAAAGGTGGAATCATATCATAGTATTACACCTGATGTCACTGAGCTCTTCGGAACGACCCATTTTGTTTCACAAATGTTTGTAAGTGAAGACTGCATGGCTAGATGCTTGAGATTAGACACTTGTGGCAAATGATCTGAAGAGCGGTCCCTCCAGGTACTAATCCAAAATGCTTCATGCTTGGCCCACTTAAACCTTGCAGATGAAGCTCTTTCCAATATACTTTATACAAAGTTTTATAAAATATTAACATTCTGAAGCTTAGAAATAATAAACATGAACATTATCAGCATAGGCCACCACTTTAAAAGATGAGGCAGAAGAGACAGATAATGAAATACCATGTAACATTTCTCAAAAGTTGTTTAAAAAATCTCAATGGATACACAGTACAGTATACCCAATAAAGCACACCCCTGATGAATACCTCTGGTGACTAAAAATGGAGCTCCCAGTCATTTTCAAAACATAAAACAAATTGGTGTTTGGTAATCTAATATAAATTAAGAAAGGTGCCAAACCCAAAAATGCCAATTGAACCAAATATATGAGACCAGGTTTGAATCCAATAATCTTACAGACAATAACTAAACCTTATACAAAGAAAATGTCAAAAATTGATCATTCAGGGATATAGTTGTCCATATGATACCAGATTATCCATTACCATTATCAAGCAAAGGACCAATGCTTTAGAAAAGATTTTATAATTTGTACACAGCAAACCCCTGGCCATTAGTTTATAAGGTTACATACAGTACAGTAGATCCCCAAAAAATGGCACCTTGACTTTTTAACGGAAGTTCTTTATCTTTGATGCACTTTAACAAAACACCTAATGAATACTTACCCAACCAATCCCAAAAATACTTCTACAAGTAAAATTACACAAGTAATCCATCAATACCTGACACTTTATTTATAATAAGGCATCCAAGTTCATTCATCAAGTGAAATGAGTAAATTGAACAGCTACTTATTTCAGGCAAACAGTTTTAGTACTCCTTCAAAATAAAATTCTGTACAGGGGATAAATCCACTTCCTCTGCACAAAACAATTGTTTGTAAAATTCCAAAGCAAATCTTTAAACATCCTTGGAATTATTTAACTCTTTTTTTAGACCATGCATTATTTTTGATAGTGTATTTTCTTTCTCCAGAGCAAAAAAAATTGTAGGAGTGACTATTTGGGAAAAAATTTGAAATCTTGCTCAACCTATGGCTTTTTCTATCTGTTCAGTATGTTCTATAGAGAAATGTTTTTCATCTACAGTCTTAAATAAAGTGGCATCAAAAACATTTTCAGGTTTAAATCACCATTATGTCACTTTCTGTTTCCTCAATGGCTGCCGCTATATTTCTGGTGGAATTCTCAGAATAGAACTGACAAACAATTTTCATTTGTATCTTGGACTAATTGAGGCAAACGCCTGAAACTGGCGGGCAACTACAGCCCAGATACTCTATGAACATTACACTGAAAAATGACAAGAGACCCAGACGGAAGTAATGCACCTTTTAAAAGAGGACCTGAATTGGACAAGATAATGGGACAGATCAGTTACATGGTTTAAAATGAGGTATTCACTACTTGAATCAAATTACGTGGATTACTCTATTGACAAATTAAACCTTCAAATTTTAAAAGCTGATCTCATTAAAAGAGACCAGCAAAAACAATTAGAAATCCAGACCCAGCTCATACTAAAAGGAACTGAAGCAAATCTGAGTACCAGGGACAAAGAAACAATACTGCAGAATATATTGCAATCAGCACATGAGAAAGAAATCAATTTTGAAAGCACAAAACAAAGCAAAATACATCCTGAGATAGACCAGGTTACAGCAACAACATCAAAAACACAAATTAAGAGAAAACTCTCTTGGGCACAGGTAGCTGTACAGGGGTGTCATTCTACAGTAGAATCGGACTCCTTTGATAGTGACTGGTGAGTACATCAACATCAAACCAATCTGCTCTACTGTTCTAGATCTCCAGACCTCTTTAATAGACTTTCAAGATACAATAACCACATCTAACCTAGTGGCACAACCCTCCACTTCGATTCGAAAGTCACTAACACCCAGATCTAAAAACTTGGTTACTTTTTACCCTAGAAATCACGGAATTTCAAGGAGGAACAATGTGGATTGGAATCTGGATGTAAAAAGAACCTAATATAATAATGGGTGACTCAAATTTGAGGCTCATTAATGGCCACCAATTTAAAAACTTACAAATTGATTGCTTTCCTGGAGCCAGGATTGCAAATTTCATCTTGATTTTCAAAAAATTAAAACCTCCTAATAACAAAGTGAGAAATTTCATTATTTCTGTGTTGATCAAGACTAAAAACATACAAAATGAGGAAACCATAATTAAACAATTGGATGTCTCCACTGTTTTAGATAAGAAAACTGTACTATGGTGTCTTCAATTGTTCTAAAAAAGACTAAAATGTTTGACAAAGAGAACCTTTAAGCCTTTTAGAGTTAAAATGCTAGTAGGATTTAAAATTGCATTTGAGCCCGAAAGAACAACAAATTTTTTGGGGGTATTTTTGGGGTAAAATAGAGAATACGATGTGGGGAACAATTCATAAATACTAAGGTAGAGAAACAACGAGTGGATCAGAGAATGATTGCTTAAATAATCAGGGAGACTGGATCACAAAATCGCAACAAATGGTTCATTTAGATGATGTTATGGTGGGACTAAAAGAAATGGGAGAGGATATGAGTGACCAGATAATAAATAGTGGCGAAGAGAAGGGACAACAACAAATCAGAGATTAATTGTAAATATGGGAAATAGTCAAAAGGAAAATTAGTAGAGTCCCAATTAACTATTCATTTGGATGATCCCATGATTGACTTTTTAAATATAAATTTGTTGATAGGAATCAAACAGTATCAAACAGATTAGAAGTTTTTGTTTTATTCAAATACTACTATGAAAACACAAGTAGAACAAAAAATATGAGACAATTCAAATGATTGTTTGGGATCACAGGAAAATGAGAAGGGAAGCTAATCAAAAAAGTACAAGGAAAAACTCCTAACCTTAACCTCTCATTTTAAAAAGCAGAGAGGTTTAAAATGAAACAAGAGAAAAATGATGGATTAATTAATTGAACATGATTTATCCAAATCGTTTAATGTAAAGGAACAAAGTCAAAGATGAAAAAGCGTTAAAAAAAATTATACCTAAAAGTATTCTTTATCCAGCCGTGTGATAATTCTCAATGGATGTTCCACTATATTTATATCCCAGTTCTGGAGACATCACAAAAGCAAAAACCATAGCTACAGATGTCATTCTAGCATCTTGGAAACAAAGAATAGAATAATATATATATATATATCAAATAAAAAAAAACATGGATAAAAAAACCTTCTTAATGAATGATCCTTAAAAAAAATCCCAAAGTTGACCATATGTTATTATTTATCTTGAGTTTCAAAAAGCATTTGATAAGGTGCCACATGAGAGGTTGGGCATCAAACTAAAAGAAGTTGGCATTCAGGGTGCTGTTTATAGATGGGTGCAGAATTGACTCAGACACAGGAAACAGGGGGTGATGGTGCAAGGAACCTCATCTGAACTGGCCGATATTAAGAGTGGTGTTTTACAAGGGATCAGTGCCAGGGCCGCTGCTATTTTTAATATATAGAAATGATTTGGATAGGAATATAAGTAACAAGTTGGTTAAGTTTGCAAATGATACCAAGATAGGTGGTTTGGCAAATAATTTGGAATCCGTTAAATCATTACAGAAGGACTTCGACAGCATATAGGCTTGGGGAGATTTGTGGAAGATGAAATTAAATGTCAGTAAATGTAAAGTATTACACAAAGGAAGTGAAAATGTTAGGTTGTTTGGTGCGATAAAACTCAATAACTAGTTCCTTAGTTTTACCGATGTTAAGAGTTCAGAATCATCAGATAATTTCTGCGCTAGGACATGGTGTTATATTTATAGTCCAATATAAGACTATTCTTTGTGGTGCTCCAGTGTTGCTGACATCCATTTCAGAGACACAGTCTTAAATCCTTACAAACTGCAGTGTTCCATACATTTCATTAGCCTGGATTTCATATTTTCAAATTCAGCTGCATATCTATGAGCTTACCCATTAACAGGGATGACTAGATGGTACTGAAGGCACATGTCTGGGAGAGGAGGTGCATATCCCAGCCCACTCTGTAAGTTTTTTTTTCCTGTTACTCTGGTTGTCCTTTCACATTTTAAAGACATGTGTCTGGTCAATCTAACTCAGTGTGCGAAATTGCAGTCATAATGTGAAAACTAGGTTAGAGCCAGAAGGACCATCAGGAAGGCAACCATAGGCAAAATAAAGAGCAAAGTCAAAGATGAAAAAGCGTTAAAAAAACGAAACCTAAAAGTTTTCTTTATCCAGCCGTGTGCGAATGTGTTCTATGATGGACATGGTACTGTTTCCATCACTGGTTTCTACTATGCTATAAGCTGTAAGAATAGGGTACGGCATGTGTAACCCTAAATTGGACTAAGGGTTTGAAAATGAATTATTGCTGAGTGAGTAGTGCCTGAGACAGATGGTTTTATATGCATGGATTTAAATAATATAAGCTAGATTTTTTTCTCTCTGGGAACAAAGAATCAACCAGTTTTCCAAGCTAGCTAATTCCTGTCACTGCAGTGACATGAGCTATGCGACCCAGTGCTACTGGAAAAAAGGCAACAACCGTGGCCCCAAACACACAACATTAATACTCATTCATAGGATGCTGCTTTAAAGTAGCTGGCTATCTGTTCCTGCATGTCTTTGTAATTTGTAAGAAAATTTGGAATCCTAGGAAAAATCTACAGAAACAAAGATTAGAATCTTCACTCGCACAGTGGTCAGTTTCAGATCAGAAAGTGACTGCAACACTGATCACTATTATTCAGGTCCTAAGTATCCTTTATGAAATTGTATTTTACATTGAGAAAAGTTTTCTTTCATTGTTATCATTTTAATTCATCGTATTTTACTTTCAGAAAAGTTTTTTCTTAATGTTACTTTAGATAATTGCTTCTTTCTAGAGTAATTAGACTTTTTCAAATTGGGTGCTGTTTATGCATTGCAAAGTGTGCATTTGCTTTGAAATTATTTCTATGAATGGTGCCAGCATGTTCATTTTAAGTAGAATTCTTCAGCAAATTTTAACTTATTGTATCAACTTCAAAATCACATTAATTTTTAAATAAGTAAATCTTACTCACTGTCAGCCCATACTTGATTTCTTTATGTAGAGGATACATTTTAAAATATCAGAGCAGTTACAGCCAGCCAGAGATTTTTTCTTTTTTTGCACTAGACAGAAAATAAATATGCTTTTTTACAAGTGAAAGCTTGTCAGATGTAAAATGCCTTCACAAATGCAAAAATTACTTTATCCTCCCAAAGGGTTTCCTTCTTTCTAGAGAGCCATTTCTGACAATAAACGATGAGCTCTGCATCATTTAACAGTAAAACACCCCAGATTCTTGTGCTCACACAATGCTTTGTGGGAATTCTATGAAACTCAGGTCCCGTTCTATTGCACTTAGATGCTGTACATTAAGTTTAACAAGAACTCTTCTTTTTGACCTTATACGCTTCACAGATTCTGACTGCTGCTTTGATTTCAGCATTCATTCTCCAACAGATGCAGGGTATAAAAATTTTAAAAGTGCATTGTCTGTAGGTTTTCTCTTAATTCAGCCTGAAAGCAGGCGAGAGAGTGTAGGGATGAAAACTGCACTAATGGCATGTCAGCACCTGTGGTGTTTATCTGATTGGATGGTAAATGCTATAGAAAATTTCAATTTTAACATGCAAGACTGATATTGAAGAGAAAGAATAAATAATAGAAATCTAATAGTGAATAATTTCACGCTGGTCATTACTGTGCTGAAGTCTTTTTGAATAAAGCAGAAGTGGCAAGAGAAATGTCCAGTCTGTAAGCCTGGAGGAAGTAGCGTTGACAGAACCAGCAGAGGAGAGAGAGAAGACACTTGGCCAAGCTGAGTAGTGGACTGGTTAACATCGCTGTTTAATTAATCTGTGGAATGGGGAGATGGCAAAAATCTACTAGTGTCATCCACACAGCAGATCAAGTCAGGGGGTGAGCTTGACAGAAACGGCTTCCTCTCCCACTGCAGACAAACACGCACCTATCACTAAAGATGTGCCGAGTGACCTGCCAACTCCAAACCACGTAAAAAAAAACAATGTACTAAGAGGTTCCAAGGATGTTATATTGTTGAACTTTGTACATTTTGCAGTCAGAGTGATCACAACTGCTGTACAGTACATAATAGTGGAGTTATAGGTACTGATACTTACTGCACCTTCTCTAGAGTTCTAGGCTTAAATCATGCCCCATTACCTGTCTATGTGCAGTCTGCATAGTCTTCCTGTGTTTTTGTTTTTTACTCCGTGATCCACTTTACTTCCTACATTCATGCTTGTTGGGTTACTTGGCAGCTGCAATTTGCTCCTGTGTGGAAGTGAATATGAATATACCTTTAAAGTGGACTGGAACATTACTTATGGTTGGTGGTTGATTCCTGCCTTGTGCCTGATGCTGTTAAGATTCACTTCAGTCTCCACATCCGTGAATTACATTAAGCAGGTTTGGTAATGAATAAATAGTTTGCACTTTTGATCTATATTAACAAGCACAATTTGGAAATATTGAAGTTATCACCAGTCTCTTGGTTTTATTGCATTGGCTTTCAGTTTGATATTAAAATATCTTCAGAACACTCTAATTTATGTGCAAACCTTTGAATTCCAGTTTTGCTTGCCAAGTGTCTCACTTGATGTTTCCTGATGCTGATCTTATCTTTACTCCAAACCCTAGGGATGAACACTCATTTCACCCTGTGGCTCTTACGCTCTAATTAGACATTGATTTTTACTGCTTATTCCTGTTTGCTATATTGTATATGTGAATTTTTGTGTATTGCATTTTTATCTTGTCACTTCAAATAGTTTTGTTAGTGTGCTTAAGAAAGTACTCTGTGGTACTGTTCTTGGGGAGAGGTTCTATATAAACAAAAAATGACTGTTTGGTTGTTTCCCCTGGATTAATACAGATTTTAAATCTATAATGAAAGGCAGATTCGAATACTTACTGAGATGTTTATTCCAACTTGAAATACAGAGTTACATACTTATATGTTACATGCTAATTTTAGTAATAGCAGACAATTACTTTAAACAGGGGCACTGAAAGTTATAACATATGGAGAGCTGACTAATCCAAGAATGAATTGAATGCATACAGAGTTTGAGCATAATAACCTAAGGGGCAGAACAAATAAAACGCCACCCCACTGCCTGCGTTTGGGAAAACAGATCATAACCTGGTTCTGCTTCAGCCTCACTACAAACCAAGAGTGAGGGCGCTACCTACAACCACACGCTCATTCAGGAAGTTATCCCCTGAGGCAGAGCAGGCTCTGAGAGACTGCTTTGGAACTACAGACTGGGATATACTGCAGGAGTCACATAGTGAGAACATTGAAGAGGCTGTTGACTGCACAATTGATTACATCAACTTCTGTATGGACATTGTAGTTCCAGTAAGAACAGTACACTGCTATGCTAACAACAAGCCATAGATTACAAGTGAAATCAATTTGAACCAGAAGAAAAGGGCTTTTAAAGGCGGTGATTAGCATGAGCTCAAGCGTGTGCAGAAGGCACTCCGAGTCCAGCTCAGGGCAGCGAAGGACAGTACAGGAGAAAGCTGGAGCAGAAGTTGCAGAATAACAGCATGAAGGAAGTGTGGGATGGGATGAAGATCATCACTGGCTGCAGCTCGAAGCGGGGTGCCACCATTGAGAGAGACATGGAGAGAGCAAACCAAATGAACAGCTTCTTTAACAGGTTTGACCACCCTAACTCACTCTCACCTCGGAGTACTGCATCCTCCAACCATCCTTCTGCTGATACCAGCATAGGTGAGACATCCCCACCCACAATTACAGTAGCACAGGTGAGCAGAGAGCTGAGGTGACTTTGTGCCAGCAAAGCAGCGGGTCCAAATGCAGTATCGCCATGACTGCTGAAGGCCTGTGCATTGGAACTGGGGAGTCCTCCACAGCGCATCTTCAACCTGAGCCTGGAACAGGGGAGAGTCCAGAGGCTTTGGAAAACATCTTGTATCACCCCATTCCCAAAGGTATCACGTCCTAGTGAGCTGAATGACTTCCGGCCTGTTGCTCTGACGTCACATGTTATGAAGACCATGGAGTGGCTGCTGCTTCACCACCTGAGGCCACAGGTCTGCCACGCCCTCAACCCTCTGCAGTTTGCATACCAGGAGAAGGTGGGAGCGGAGGATGCCATCATCTATATGCTACACCGATCCCTCTCCCACCTGGACAGAGGCAGTGGTGCTGTAAGAATTATGTTTTTGGACTTCGCTAGCACCTTCAACACCATCCAACCTCTGCTCCTTAGGGACAAGCTGACTGAAATAGGAGTAGACTCACACCTGGTGGCATGGATCGTGGACTATCTTACAGACAGACCTCAGTATGTGCATCTTGGGAACTGCAGGTCTGACATTGTGGTCAGCAACACAGGAGCGCCGCAGGGAACTGTACTTTCTCCGGTCCTGTTCAGCCTATATACATCAGACTTCCAATATGACTCGGAGTCCTGACACGTGCAAAAGTTCGCTGATGACACTGCTATCGTGGGCTGCATCAGGAGTGGGCAGGAGGAGGAGTACAGGAAGCTAATTAAAGACTTTGTTCAATGGTGTGACTCAAACCACTTACACCTGAACACCAGCAAGACCAAGGAACTGGTGGTGGATTTTAGGAGGCCCAGGCCCCTCATGGACCCCGTGATCATCAGAGGTGACTGTGTGCAGAGGGTACAGACCTGTAAATACCTGGGAGTGCAGCTGGATGACAAACTGGACTGGTCTGCCAATACTGATGCTCGGTGTAAGAAAGGTCAGAGCCGACTATACTTCCTTAGAAGGTTGGCGTCCTTCAACATCTACAATAGGATGCTGCAGATGTTCTACCAGACAGTTGTGGCAAGTGCCCTCTTCTACGCGGTGGTGTGCTGGGGAGGCAGCATAAAGAAGAAGGAAGTCTCACGCCTGGACAAACTTGTTAAGAAGGCAGGCTCTATTGTAGGAATAAAGCTTGACAGTTTAACATCTGTAGCAGAGCGACGGGCACCAAGTCTTTGTAGGGTTGCTCTTTGGATACGTGGATATTTTGCGTCCAAATAAATGAGGTTATTGCTGAATCTAATTGCTTAAAAAATGATTTATTGATGTATATTGGGATGATTGAAATAAAAAAAGGAGCTTAGGAAGAATATTCATCTTAACAGTGTTAATTCTTCCAGCTACAGTGAGATGAAGGGTTGACCATCAATGCAAGTCTTGCTTAATTTTTTCCATGCAGATGGCAAAATTTTGTTGAAAAAGAGCTTTGTGTTTACTTGTGATGTTTACCCCGAGGTATTTAAACTGATCTGCAATGATAAAAGGTAGGGTGTCTAATCTAATATTATATGCTTGAGAATTCACTGGAAAGAGTACACTTTTATTCAGATTAATTCTGAGACCAGAGATCATTTGAAATTCTGTAAGTGCTGTTAAAACTGCAGGCACAGATTTTTGTGGGTCTGATATATACAGTACCATATCATCTGCATAGAGAGAAATTTTCTGTTCCAGTCCCTCTCTGATAATCCCCTTTATCTGATCAGCATTTCGACAGTGTATTGCCAGTGGTTCAATGGCGATTGCAAACAGCAGCAGTGACAAGGGGCATCCTTGTCTGGTACCACGTTCTAGTTTAAAGTAGTCTGAACAAATGTTGTTGCTACAAACTGAAGCTTCTGGACTGGTATACAGTAGTTTGACCCATGCACAAATGTTCGGGCCAAATCCACATTTCTCTAATGTAGTAAAAAGGTATTTCCATTCAATCATGTCAAATGCTTTTTTTGCATCCAATAATAATAATATTTTGGGGGTGTTTGACTTAGTTGGTGAGTATATTACATTAAATAGGCGTTGAAGATTTGAAGATAAGTGTCGACCTCTGATAAATCCAGTTTGATCTTGTGATATTATGGAAGGGAGCACTTTCTCCATCCTTCTAGCTATGATTTTTGAGAGTGAAATTGGTCTGTATGATGCACATTGTAATAAGTCCTTATTTTGTTTAGCAAAACTGTGATTAATGCTTGGCAAAAAGTTTGAGGAAGAGTTTGATTGTCTCTGGCTTCTGAAAATGTTGCTAATAGGAGGGGAGCTAGCTGAGTGGAGAATTTCTTATAAAATTCTGCAGGGTAGCCATCAGGGCCTGCTGCTTTCCTGCCTTGAAGTGACTTTATAGCATCTAGTAATTCTGATAACGCCAGAGGTTTATTGAGTTCCTCTGCACTAAAAGTATCTATTTGTGGTATCTGTAATGTATCCAGAAATGCATTACATTGTGTGTTGTCTTCTTTAAACTCAGTAGAATATAAGGGTTTATAGTAGTCTCTAAATGTGTGCATTATATTTCTGTGGTCGATGATTTTGTCACCATTCGTGTTGGTGATTACAGGGATTGCGTTGTGGACTTCTTGCTTGTGAATTTGTTGAGCTAAATGCTTATTAGCTTTCTCTCTGTGTTCATAGTAACGATGTCTGGATTTATAAATTAGTTGTTCAGTTTCTTTAGTTGTCAAGAGGTTTAGTTCTGAATGCAGAGCCTGCCTTTTCCTATGTAGAGCCTCGCTTGGAAGCCTGGCATGTTCTTCATCTATTCTAGTAATTTCGCTACTTAGCTCTGATACTTTCTTGGTTTCTAATTTAATTCTGTAGGAAAGATATGAAATAATCTGTTCTCTTAAGAAGGTCTTAAGAGTTTCCCAGAGTATTCCTGCAGATATGTCTGAGGATGTATTTGTCTCTAGGAAGGATGCTGATTTTTTTGGATATAAATTCTTTAAATTCTCGTTGTCTAATAGAAGCGGGTTGAGACGCCATCTGCAAGGTGAGTGTGTGTGAGGCATAATGACTTTAGCTCCAAGATCAGAGGGGCATGGTCAGAAATAACAATAGCATCATATTTGCAAGATTTAATCATAGGCAAGAAATGATTATCTATAAAGAAATAATCAGTTCTTGAGTAGCAATGATGTACTGGTGAGTAGGAAGAATATGTTCTTCAGTTTGGGTTTAAAAACCTCCAGGGGTCTGATTAGTTGTGATCAGTTATAAACTTTGTAATTATCTTTGCAGTGTTAGATGTCATCCCCCCCTGTGATAGAAGTCCTATCTAAGAGTGGATTTAAAACACAATTAAAGTCCCCAGCCATTATAATTTTATGAGTGTTCACATTGGGAATGGATGCAAATAAATTTTGTATAAATTCCTCATCATCGACATTAGGTGCATATGCATTTATCAAAATCATTTTACAGTTAGATGACCATCACATATCTCCCATCAGGATCCAATACTACATCTGATGCTACAAATGAGACTGTTCTATGTATGAGAATTCCCACACCTATAGTTTTCTTTGTAAAGCTAGAATGGAACATTTGGCCAGTCCAGTCCTTTTGCAGCCGTAACTGATCCTTGCTTAGTACGTGGGTCTCCTGTAAAAATACTATTTTAGCATTCAAATCTGTTAGGTGAGACAGTACTTTGTTTCTCTTTAATTTGTGATTCAGGCCTTTAACATTCCAGCTCACAAAGTTAACTGTCCCATTATGGAGACATTGATTCTGAATTTTTGATGTCATTTTATAGTCTTAACTGGAAGTGAGACAGCTTTAACCTTAATTTCCTATTTCCCCAAGAGTTATTGCCATGCAGCCTATTGTTACGTTGGTAGTTGTAATTATAAAGATTGTCCAATTACTTTTGAGCCCCTGAAATGAAGGGATTGTGTTAAAAAAATGCTTTAGATGCCTCACATTTTTATGTAATCTTTTTGTTCAACCCACTGAATTAAAGCTGAAAGTCTGCACTTCAACTGCATCTAAGTTATTTCATTCATTTAAATAATATATATATATATATATATGTAACAGGTGTCTGGTCACATTTACAGGTAATCTAACCTAGATACTGTTAAAATATCCGACTGCGCCACCCAGTTTTATTAAGATACTGGGAACTCTTGAAATTTACCGATAATAACACACAGGTTTCTTTACATTGGGTGGTGAGTAAACACACAATGAAAGACACAACAGTAATACAGTGAAACCTCGGTTGACGACCATAATTCATTCCAAAACTCTGGTCGTAAACCGAGTTGGTTGTGAACTGAAGCAATTTCCCCCATAGGATTGTATGTAAATACAATTAATCTGTTCCAGACTGTACGAACTGTATGTAAATATATATTTTTTTAAAGATTTTTAAGCACAAATATAGTTAATTATACGATAGAATGCACATCTAATAGTAAACTAAATGTAAAAACATTGAATAACACCGAGAAAACCTTGAACAACAGAGAAAACTAACATTACAAGTGTTCGCGCTATAGCCTTATGACCCAATCGCTGTAAACACTTTTTTTAAAATGAGTTTTAAGCACAGGGGAAAAAAAGGAACATTTGAACAAATCCGAACTTTATTTAAAAACCTACCATAAGCAACCAGGAAAGTAGCATTGCAGGAGTTCACGTTAATAGCCTTACAACCCGATCGCTGTACAGTAAACACTTTTTTTAAAATAAGTTTTAAGCACAGGGAAAAAAGGAACATTTGAAAAATCGGTAATTTAATAAACCACCAAGAAAAGTAACAATGCAACAAATCACACTACGAACCACACCCTGTAAACACTTTTTTTTAATGAGTTTTAAGGACAGGGAAAAAAAACAAACATTTGAAAAAAGAGAAAAGTAACATTGCAACAATTCACGCTACGAACTGAAAAATTAACTTTTGAAAAATCCGTAATACAAAAACCACCAAGAAAACTAACCTTGCATGAGTCGAATTCTGGCATGAAGTGAGGAGGAACTGAGTGGAGAGGAGGTTACAGTTTTGAGGGAGAGTCTGGCTACGCGATGGAGGGATGTTTTCCTTCAGGTGTTTTCCCTGTTGTGATTTCTTAAGGTTTCTGGTGTTTTTAGCTGTTTAGCTGGTGGATCAGACTTAGTGAAATAGCGGTCTAATGTGACTTGCCTTTCCCTACGCATGAAAATTTTTCGGAAATGTGAGACGACATTGTCGTTCATCATGTTTATCACTCTGTTCGTAACCACTCTCAGGGTGGTTCTTTTCGAAAAAATCCTGGCACTCGTTTCATTTTTCCATGATGGCTTTTATCGTATCACTTTTTATAACCGTCCTTTCCTCTTCTTCCCCGGAGGACTGCTCCTCGGTGAGCAACCTAAGCTGCTCCTGCTGGAGTTCAGTGAGTTCCTCCGTCGTCAGCTCCTCCTTGTGATCCAGGACCAGCTCCTCGATGTCCTCATTATCCACTTCAAGACCCATGCTCTTGCCCATGGACACAATCTCATCCACAACAGGAGGCTCAAAGCTTTCTAAAACCTGTTAAGGAACGCATTCAGGCCAAAGTTTCTTCCAAGCCGAGATCAATGTGCGGTGTGTGACGTCTTCCCAGGCTTTATCAATGAGGCCGATGCAATGAACAATATTAAAATGGTTCTTCCAGAACTCTTTCAGGATCAAAGACATCTCCTCGGTCACATTGAAACACCTGGGGCCTCATGTATAAACGGTGCATACGCACAGAAATGTTGTGTAAGAACTTTTCCACGTTCAAATCGCGATGTATAAAACCTACACTTGGCGTAAAGCCACGCACTTTTCCACGGTACCTCATGCCTTGTCGTACGCAAGTTCTCCGCTCAATTTTGCAAACTGGCGGCACCCAGCGTCAAAGCAATGGTACTGTTCTTGTGTGATTACTCATTATTTTCATGACGCGGCTTTATAAATACACAGAAACTAACCGCATATTGTTTATTAGTGTAATGCATCTGATTGTAATTAACTCATAACAATATAATGGTCCAGGGAACAGCCATAGTATTCCAAATACCATAACTGCTTTAGCGTTGTTACTCTCAATTCTCCTTCTTCTTCTTCTTTCAACTCCTCCCGTTAGGAGTTGCCACAGCGGATCATCTTTTTCCATATTACTCTCACTGCACTCGGAGTATTTATATCACTGTATCTGAGTGTGAATCACAGCAGCAGCTGATCGGAAAGAGAATTATCGGTATACAGCTTTAAGGACACGCTGTCTCAGCCACTGCAAAATGTTTTAAAGCCTTTCCTGTACAGACCTCGCGGTTCAGAAACAGTTTAATCCCAAGAACTTTAAATGCACTCAATCAATTGCTCCTTGTAGAACGGTTTGTGCTTATAAGTACAATCACCCCACTGTAAACTTGCACTACAGTTATAATATCTCACAACCTGGGCCACTTTATAAAGCGTATTTACATATGATGCGATATCATTTTTAAGGTGAAATGCAGCAAAATATGTTTGTTAAATTATACACATAAAACTTTAACTTCATTTAAATAATCTATATTCTTTACTGGGAGTGTCGTTAAGGATAGAATAATTAAACATGTACTACGAAGATATTTCAATGTTCTTTAAACGTTTTGAAGAATCGGAGCTAAGCTTACAGATGGCTTAACGTCTATTACAGAGCAGATTGTATGGCGATCGGTTACTTGGGGAAAGAAAAGCAAGGACTCTTGGGGCACGCCAATATATATTGAATATAAAACAGAAAGAGAAAATAACAACACAGCTAAAACGCAGCGACAAATTTCGACAAAAGATAAATGCTTTTCATGAGCACGAGGCTCATGAAACACATGTTTAATAATGTGCTTTAGCTCCTATCATCATGAAAATGACATCACGTATACATCTCAGTATTTTAGTTATTCAGAGAGCTGTAATATCACGCATGTAATGGACTCTGTGTCCAGTTGGAGGAAGAGAGCCAGTTTAAGAAGCAAGTAGTGATTCACACACATAGATCACATACGAGTAGAAGATCAAATACAAAACAAAGCATTTAACGTGCTACTTTAATTACAATGTGATTTGAGAAACTGGTTAATTAAACGATTTTAAGATGAAGTTTATAATGTTCTACTAAATGACAAAATAAACTACGTGATTAAAGTGGAAATGTCGAGATTGAAGTTGACATTTTGTGCTTTTTCCCCACCGTGTGCCTTTTTTCTCTGTACCCTAATAAACTTTCATATGACACTCAGACAGTGGGCTTACAACTCGGCTTTTCACGGCAACTTTGATTGGCACTGTGCGATTTTGTGAATGTGAGCTTTCAAGTTTCTCCAACACGCTATGTCACTCGATCAACTTCATTTTGTTGATTATACCACGGTTTATTTGAACAAATAGTATGTTTTTCCTTTGCCTCCACTTGGTATTCGCTGAAATTCTTATATTTTCCCCGTGCTTTTCCCATTGTCTTTTCACAGAAGGCTGCGCTTAAGGGCGATTTATATTGATTTGCATATTCAAATAGGCGTAATTCTGGGAGGATTTGGGGCGTTACATAATCTTGGCGTGCCGGCGTTAGTTTTCACGCTGATCGGGATTTATGTAGCGGAAGAACGTGGAAGTTAGATGCGCACAGATTCCTGCATCTGGATTTTTCTGTGCGTAAACACATTTCGGCTTTTGTGCTTACGCCATGTTATAGTGCGAGTTCTACGCACGGCGTTATACATGAGGCCCCTGGTGAATAGTCCTTTGGTGTACAGTTTCTTGAAATTTGAAATAACCTGCTGGTCCATGGGCTGCAGAAGAGGAGTCGTGTTGGGGGGGAGAAACACAACCTTAATAAAGTCGTACTCCTCGACCATATCTCTTAATTGCGTATTTAGTTTTAAACAGCTATATTCACTGTTTTAAATTGGTCCTTATTAGCAACAGAAGTTATTTGAACTGTTGCCTCACAGCTCAGATCACACATGGCCATAATCAGTCCAGCATTGTTGGCAGTCCTTTCCCTAGAACCTGTTAGCAACAGAACCTATTCTACAGTTCAAGTAATCCAAGGAAATTGCCATTGTGAGGAGAACCAAATGTTTCTTTATATCCTCTGAAAGCATTAACCACGCTCTGCCATAGTAATTATGACTGTCTCAACTTGTTCAAGAACATTTTTTCAGTACTGCCGTTTATTATTTATCTGTTCTGCTAGTTGGCAGTCAATTGTTGAGCCACGTCTTCTTGTAAGATATATTACCGAAGCTGTTCTATGGTCTACAGAGTTTTCATGACTTTGAACTAAATAGGTGTTACGCCAATCACAAAATCCATCGGATGATAATGGTGTAGAAGAATTTGAAAAGAGTTTACACATGAAACAATATACACGACCAGTTGCTGGCGAATATACTAACCATTCTCTGCAATATTTTTCACCATTAGCTCGTTTGGAATAGAACAAGCCTTTTGAGCAATATCTGTCTTGGTTTGCAAAAAGCTTCTTTGATTTTGTAAATGAGCCATTTGAGTGCTGACATTCTGACGGACCTTTTTCTACCCAGTATAAAATCTCATCTTTACTTAAATCACCCCATAGCCCAACATCATTCTGTTTGTTTTTTGATACTGAATCTTCTGTGCTTGTACTACTCTCTGGTTTATAAATCTTAATATTTGTTGCTTCATTCGTTGAAGTAGATTCTATACAATTAGATGGACCAGGTTCTGTATCAGGAATAGGATGAATATCCCGTGACTGACTCACTGTGGTAGAGGCTTTTGGTTCATCAGGCCCCTTATCTATCTTTGTTAAGAAACTTTCTAATTTTGGTAACTTGCTACGCTCTTCTTCAGCTCTCTGCTTCTTTTTCCTCTTTTGAGCTCCACTTTTATAACTTCTGGTTGACATCTTGCAAACTGTGGGCAGAATATTTAATATAACTGTAAACATACATTTAAAAGTAATATAATGCACAACATTTTTTTAATTGAAAATTTACTGTGATATTACCACTAATTACCAGCAAGCGATATTTTTATAATAAATAATGCATGCAAAGAGAAAATTAACAATATCTTCTCAAGTTTTAATATTAGTTTAATTAATTAAATTAAGGAAGAAAAAACAATAAACATATACATTAATACTTAATTTAATACAATCAAAACAAAATAATATGTATTTTTAAGTTTATATATTAAGTTTATATGTTAAACTTACAATTTGATATTATATTGACAAAAAAACGTAAAAAATATATGCTATAATTACAGCTACAGGTGTCCGCATAGGATCGACCTATCTATAAATTTTAAATATATTTAATGTTTTATCACTTAAACCTATTTAGGACAATATGTCATTAATTTCAATATGATTTATCAATTTTTATTTAAAAAAAATTGATATCATGCAAAGTCTACTGTTATTTTGACTTTAAAATATAGAAAACATGGTTCTCTATTTTCTAGATTTTTTTCAATTTCAATACGATCACAGAACAATTATTGCATGCAACACCTGTACTAACCCATGTTAATTCTGCACAACTATCCAACAAGATTTTTTATTAAAATATTGTAAAAAAAAATAATTAAATGCGATGGAAAATATTCTTGCGCTAGTTACGTTATGTGCGTACTTGTGTAAAATGCACTTACCTGAAATGTAACTCCAGTAAGGACACAAAAAACTACTTTCCAAAATAATGTCAACAATCAAATTATCAAAGAAACACACTGCAAATAAAAGGTCAGAATAGTGTATCGTCTGCCGGCTCACTCGAACTACAAAAGATCAGCGCATGCTCGAGTGTGGCGGAAGAACACAGGGGAATCCCTGTGTTTATAATAAAAGAAATTATATACTCTAAAGTTTGGAGTCTAAATGTTCCATTTCTATTGTGAAATAATAATGAAATAATTTTAAAAATTACCGAAATTACCAGCATTTACTGTCGAAATTTATCAGTAATTTTGGTAGTCATAATTACCGGTAATATTGGTTAACTGGTTATCGGTAATGCAAACCCTAGGCACAATAGCGCTCTGTTCTTCGAAAAGACGCGCAAAAAAATTGGGTGAAGAATATTGGACATCCCGGATGTGCGGCATTGGGACAAATAATGCTGTAGTATATTTAAGTATATATGACAATTGCTCACTCGGACAATTTGTTTTGGGGGCCCCCAAGAAGGCGGGGGCCCTAAGCTATAGCTTGTGTAGCTTATACGTAAATCCTGCACTGCGGACTCGTCACAGTTGAAGACTTGTTGCGGGATGTAGCCTTCATCCTCCACTAATCTTGTGAAATTTTTTACAAATTCTTTCGCTGCTTCAGCGTCAGAACTAGCAGCCTCTCCATGCCTTACCACACTATGAATGCCACTTCTTTTGCAAAACTTTTCAAACCATCCTCTACTGGCTTTAAATTCCTCACTTTCGGCACTCGTAGAAAGATAGTTCAGCCACACTAGCAACAGTTTTTCCACCTCTTCCAGCACGAGGCCTTTGCCTGGTTAACGCTGTAACTCCTTTTGCAACATCAGCTGCTTTAATAGATTCTTTCTGCTTTAGATTAGTCGAAATCGTAGATTTTGACTTCTTGTACTCGGCGGCAAGATCAGTAACACAAATGCCACACTCAAACTTTTCAATAATTTCTTTTACTTCGATTTCAATTTTCTTCAAAACTTTCTTCTCACCACTCTTCACTTGCATAGAAGCCATGGTTAACTGCAAAAGCACACGAAATACTGTAGAGCACAAAGAGATCACAGGTAAAGCACGCATGTGTGACTGAGAACAATAAATAGGGAGCGGCTCAACACGTGCTTAAATACAGTAATCGGCACGTACGAACCGGAAGGGAAATGCAATAGAGCACAAAGAGTTCACAGTGAAAGCACGCACGCACGTGCAAGTATGCACGTCTGACCGAGAACAATGCAACATGTGCGGAAATCATCGGAGCGCACAAACCGAAAGGGAAACTGGCTTGTTCGTATACCGAATGTGTGGTCATGAACCGAGTTGTATGTGTACCGAAACGTTCGTGAACCGAGGTTCCACTGTATCAGGAAAAGTAACACTAACTTCTATTATACAAGACAATATAAAGTACATTAAAAAGATAAACGAACATAAAATCTAAAAATATCAGGAATGAAATTCCTTTTTTTTTTAAAGGAAAACACACCATCCACACTCTAAAAGTCCGTTAGAAACAAGAATTTGAGAATACAATCTTTAGTGGTGCAGAGTCCAGTTTGAGCAATTAATCGTCCAACTGTCCACCGATGCATTCTGTTCACTGGACACTCACTTTCCAACAGAAGTTTTGTCAAAATCGTTGAATCCCTATCAGCATCTCCTCGTCGTTCTTTTTTTTTACTCTGGGCTCCTTGTGTTGCTGTGATCTAGGCCCGCCTCACTTCTCATCCACCAGCTTTGCTGGGTCCTTTCATGCAGTTTCCCTCTCTCGCTGGACCCACAACCATCTTCTTGTGGAGCTGTCTCTTCCTCCCTTGGGGTAATTGTTGCTGTCCTTGTCCCTCATGTTGCACCAGCCATGTATCCCAGTTTGCCAGCGAGCCCCTGTTCTCTGTGTGAGTATCTTGGCAGCGTTTTCAGTGGACCGTCTCTCCTCTGCCTTCTCCTGCCCAGAAGTTTAAATCTCCTTCAGTCCCTGCTGTTGTCAGTCAGGGACAATCGGTTTACATAAACAATGGCACATCTAAATTTTACTGAGTTTAACAATTAATGAAAACACAAGTCAACAGAATGTATTGTTACCAACCATTAATGAGTACAGATATGCTGATTAGAAACCAATATTGTCAGACATGTTAATTTCCAAGTCAGGTAAATACAAACATCCTCCAAGGAAGGAGTAATTCTGTTATCATAACTTTGTACTGTTTGTATACTCAAACAGCCAGCACTTAAAAGCAGTGACTCCTTTGGAATACAGGAAATACCTACATCCTGCAGACAGCCATGACAACAATCAGTAACGGGATTACCCAGGAAATTTGCCTTTTAACTTCTCACCCCAGTCCAAACAATGGATGCCTATTGCCTCTTCATCTGCTGTGTTTTAAATGTAATGTTTACATGTTCCTTTCCCTAAGAGAGGAATGGAACCACCCAATGTACAAAAAATGTCCCCCTCTGACATCTATGTAAAATATTGTGAAATAAATAGCCTTGACACACAAAAAAAATGTTTGGGGCAGCCACTCGTATACTTGAGCCCAGGCTACAAAAATGTAAAATACATTGAACAGATGTGTACAGGATTGAGTCCAAGTGAGGAAACATAGGACATAGGACATCACCTTGGTCAGAACCGGAAGTGACATCATTATGGATGGAATCAGGCAGAATTTCCCTTGTTTGGTGTGCAGGGATAACAGAGAAAGAGTTAGTGCAGCCCTACACCCCTTGGCCTAGCATGAAATTACCTTCATTTGGTCCTTTTAGCTGCCTCCCATGTGCATGCGTGTGACAATATATATATTATACATATATGAGTGTGTGTGTGTATATATATATATACAGTTTATATACGTGTGTGTGTGTGTATACAGTATATTATATCTTCTGAAGTTACTGCATGCATTATATAAAACCTTGAACCAACATAAACTTGCAGGGTGTTGTTATATTTACTAAACCATTGAGTGGTTCACTGTTTTTCAAGACAGATCTAACTGATATTGAGAGAAGGTAGATACGATGATGAGTGGTAAGAAGTTCAATTTTTTTGCACAAAGGTTTGCTGCATAACTGCAATATCTTTATTAAAAACAACATCACAAAGAAAAGGATAAACAGCAACTTATTAAATTGCCTGACATTATAACATTTTCACTTCTAGCAAATGAAACTAGACATCAAAATCTGAAAGTCAAATTAGAATACAAACTGGCTACTGAGGCAGTGAGGTTATTGAGCAAAAATGTGTTGTTCTTCAGCTCGAGAACAGTCTCTGATATTGTTACTGGACTTTAATTCCTGAATATGTCACTGAATATTGCTGCTGATAAAAAATGTTATCTTAAATAAAATTCATCAACAGTAAGCCGTACATAGCAGGACTGTCTAAACAACTATTTTGTTAGAAATGAAAGTCAGCAAATCCAGCATTAGAATGCAGAAAGAAAAATAATTTTTAAAGGAAAATGCAAGAAAATGTGATAGTGTGCTATAGTAATATTAGCTTCTGCCGCAGACATTGTACATTTTATTTAGTTTTATTTTAGAAGAAAAGTTAAGTCACATACTTTTAATGACATCAGTATCTGTATGTACTATATAATATGCTGATGGTCATTGAATGTTACTTGTGATATGGAAAGGTACTGTCCAATCTTGTTTGGAATTGGGCTAGATGTTGGATAGTCTGGAAAAAGATAATAACATAATTTGGTGGCATAGAGGTGAAAAACCCTTGACATTCTGAGAAGAATTGTGGGAAGATAAAAGCAGAAGAGTGGAACTTGGAAAGTTAAAACAAGCATAAAAAAGTTAGAAACAAAGAAGTGGAGGTATTTATGGGAACTAAGCAGTGCTGACCCATAAGTTGAATTTTGCAGGTGTACGTGATATGGGTGTTTAATTCATAACAGAAACAAGTAGACGGGCCTCATCATAGCATATTCAAGGCATGGTACTTACCTGAATTATTATGTGAAATGTGCCCTTTGTACTTGCCATTCAGCTTCATCTACATTCATTGTGTAGCCCTCATCCTGGGTGGCAATATAAAAGATCCACAAGAAGTGTAACAAGAGACAGCGTAAGGTCAGTGTTTGTAGAACCAACATTGGCATTAAACATTGGCTTTATAGCAGAAAGTTCCATCAGCAGTCTAGAATGAAAAAAGAAAAGAGAGGAACACAGGTGCAACACATTTCTAAGAAGCTATAAGGTATACCAAAAAATATGTATGTTTCGTAAATTTTTATGGATGGACAGGATTTACAATTGATTGCTAAATGGCGACATCCATTTTTCTAAAATGTAAACAGTTTGAAAACTACTGACATACTTCATAGACTGCACATTCTTATGTAACAAACGTCTGGGTGTTTATACCCTCTGAGCAATCTGATTGTTCAGTTTGGCTTTGATGTGATTGGTCAGTTTGACTTTGCTGACATGACAATAGAGAAACTGTGAGTGCAAGATATATAAGGAGGTGAATGATGATGATGAAGACGTAGTGTATAAAACCGGACAAGAGGTGAGAAAGGCACATCCAAAATAATTACACAGTCTGAGAAGGAGGTTTTATGGGGATGTGTGCACGCAAGGAGCACCGGTTAAGTGACGTTCACACACGCAAACATTGAGGAAAGGCACTGAAGGGACACGTAGAGCAAGAGATAACAAATATTTTAATTATTCTATTACCCGTCTTCGTCAGGTTGTGCGGCTAGCGTCTAATAAATGTATTGGGCACTCCATTGTGTGTGTTAATTATTTTTCGTTTGCAGTTGTGGGAAGTATTTATGCGCCCAGGGAATTTATTAAATTTGAAATAATATATACTACTAGGGGTTTTGCCCCCTGCTTGCTTCACTTGCCAACCCCAATGGCCTGCGCTATGCGCCAGCCACTTTGCTTCTCTGCCGCTCGCGTATGTGGATTTCACATTCACCAAACAATAAAACTTTTAATTCTCGCAGATACACCTCTTCATTGGGAAGAAACACTACTTTTCCCTGATGGCAACACAAATTAGATGATCTACAAGTCTCCTACTTAAAGCTTAAAGCCAAACAATATCTACAGACTTCTGTCATATCACCTATGTCCATATATTCAATCTCTTTTCGCTTTTACCTTTTCATCAATATCACATTGAATTTTGATTCCGTGTTTGGAATTGCATCATGACAACGCAACATACAGTATAACTGCCCATAAGCGAATATTGTTTCTTTCTCTCTACACGAACTGTGTCTGACAATAGCATTCACACAAATGAGAATCGATTGAACCGTGTGCGTGGTTGTAAATGTTTTAGACGTGGGCAGGACTTTTCCAAATCTCTTTGCATAAAGTCTTGTCTTGCAGGGCTTGAAATTTTCTCTTGTGGGATTTCACCAAACAACAAATCTTTTAATTCTCGCAGATACACCTCTTCATTGGGAAGAAACACTACTTTTCCCGGATGGCAACATGAATTAGATGATCTACAAGTCTCTGACTTAAAGTTTAAATCCGAACAATATATTCTATCTCTTTTCACTGTTCTGTTATTTCACCGAGTAATAATTTCCGTTTGTTTGCGCTAATGTGATCTTTACTATCATGTTTTTGAGACTTTCGAATTTTTGTACTTCCATTATCTCCAACCTGCTCTACATGTGTATCGCACCATTTCTGAATTCTTTACGACATTCTACTTTGTCATCTACTCTTTTTCTTTTATTTCTGGCCCCAGGCATGGTTAAATCTCTTGGCACAAAGTCTCTATGAAAAAGTCACATCTCATCCCAGGCTAAAAAGTCTCGTCTCGTCCCAGGATTTTTTTATTATAATAGAGAGAAATGAAAAAAGAGTCATTTTCTCCATACAGCCAATATGGAGACAAAGAAACTACAAAGAGAACAAATTCATAAAAGGAGATGGGAGAAGTTTGTTCAGTTATTTTAAAAATACCGTGACTTCCAGTCTAGATGCTAAAGAAACTACAAGGGAGAAGATAGGTGTGGTAATTGAAATCAGGAGGATGTGAAGACAACCCAGCTTGTGATGATACTAAAAAATGTAAAACTGCTTGTGTAAATGACGCAGACATACAATTCAAACTGTTGAAACTCTCATTTAGAAATTACCCTAACCAAAACATTTGACATATAGGCGCTTGTAAATAATTGATCTAATTCAGATGTTGATCACATTGGCCTACCACCTGAAAAACACATTCAATTGTAGTTTTCTAATTTCAACAACAACAACATTTATTTATATAGCACATTTTTTTATACAAAAAAAATGTAGCTCAAAGTGCTTTACAAAATGAAGAATAGAAAAATAGAAGACACAATAAAAAATAAAAATAAGTCAACATTAATTAACATAGAATAAGTAAGGTCCGATGGCCAGGGTGGACAGAAAAAACAAAAAAAACTCCAGAGGCTGGAGAAAAAAAATAAAATCTGTAGGGATTCCAGACCAAGAGACCGCCCAGTCCCCTCTGGGCAATCTACCTAACATAAATCAAACAGTCCTCTTTGTATTTAGGGTTCTCATGGAAGGACTTGATGATGATGGTCACGTAGACTTTTGGCTTTCAGTCCATCAATGTTGGAGCATCATGATGCTTTGAGTAGGTGGTGGTGGCGCAGGCCGCCACCACAAAAACCCAGAAAAAGAAACAGAAGAGAGAGTTGGGGTCACTACAGATTTTGGAGCCACTATGAATAGTTATTATGATGAATTGAACATACAGAGTATCAGTATTAAGTTAAAGTGAAGTTAGGAGAAAGCCATGTTAAAGTAATGCGTTTTCAGCAGTGTTTTAAAGTGCTCTACTGTATTTGCCTGACAAATTCCTATTGGCAGGCTATTCCAGATTTTAGGTGCATAACAGCAGAAGGCCGCCTCACCACTTCTTTTAAGTTTAGCTTTTGGAATTCTAAGGAGACACTCATTTGAGGATCTAAGGTTACGATTTGGAATATAGGGTGTCAGACATTACGATATATAAGATGGAGCGAGATTATTTAAGGCTTTATAAAATATATTTATAAAATTTCAAGTATTATAGAAATATGACAAACAGTTTTACAACAGTGGCTAGTGTTCTCTAAATGTTTAGACACAGTGTTCTGTTTCTGTTGTAAGATATTTAGGTCCTTAGAGTAGAAGTAGTAGCTAACATGGGACTACCAATTGGAAATGTCTTAGTGACTACCTGAAATCACGCAAAAAACTGGCATCAACACATAAAAAGCTACAAAATTTGGCATGGCATGAACTTACATTTTAAAAAAGTATAAAATCATCAGATGAAAACTTTCAATTAGGAGTACAGAGAGAAAAAAATATTAGAAAGGCTGCTAAATGTATCCTTACATTTAGCGTAAAATAATCTTGCTTTCCATGGATCTTCAGATAGATTATTTACACCACATAGTGGCCAAATTTTAAGTCTATTGGAATTGCTTGGTAAAATAAAATTAGTTATGAGTGAGCATATAAGGCAAATGACATCATGTGAAATGCATGCACACTACTGTGATAAAAAAAACTGAAACAAGTTAATCAGTTTACTTGCAAATGCTACTTCGGAAAATATATTGAAGCGGCGGAAAGCTAAATATTTTATCAAAATAAATAGCTGCTGCACTTTGGACATCAGTCACATTGAGCAACTGTCATTAACAGTTAGTTTTGTGGACAGTGAAGAAGGTGAAATACAAGAATATTTTCTTTCTTTCTATCCACTATCAGAAACAACAGTTGAAGGAATCAATGAATGATTTACATAATTGCTATTAAAGGGTTGTGGCAATGGTGCCAATATGAAAGGTAAAAATGCAGGTGCTCAGACTAGAATTTTGAAAATGTAATCCACAAGCATTTTTATGCCTTTTGGATGTCATTCTTTAAATTTATCAACTGGGGAAAGTGTTGCAAGTTCAGCATTTTGCTAGAGGTTATTTGGTGTAATACAAAGGATGTATGTATTATGTCCTGATTTGGTATATAAGGGGGAATTGCTGAAGAAACACATTAAATGCCTGACTCCTAAACTTTTGTGCAACACTAGTTGGGAATTTAGAATTAATAGTGTTATGGCTGTCAAAAATGAAATCATTAAGGAATGCCTTAAGTGAGTTGGAAGAAAATCCAAACCCTGAATCCATTACAGCTTCTGAAGCTGAATCTTTAATTGCAAAAATTGAAGATTTTGCCTTTTTGATTACCCTTTGTATGTGGAATGATATTTTGTCTAAAATCAATATATGGTACGTGAAGTTCAGTGCAGGAACATAAAATGAACTTGGGCACTACATGCGCTCATTTGAAGAATTGCACAGAATTTCTCCTGAAATATAGAAACTGGTTATGTAGAAACCTTGAGTTCAGCAATAATGTTAGTAGAAACATTAAATGTGACATGGGAATTTAGAAGTACTTGAGTCCCCCAACTTCTAGATTTTAATGGCAATCCTTACAATAAATTGAAGAAAAAAATTCAACACAGTGCCTTTAATTTAACATTAGTCAATCTGACAGATGGACAGACTTCAATAAATGGAAGATGTTATGTGTATTGTGTTAACGGATCTATTTTTTTGTGGTGTATACAGTATATACAGTTAACCATTATGTGTGCATATGTGCATTGATATAAGTTCTCTTGGTAATGCAGCAAGTTATGATAAATAGAAAAACATAGAAAGTGGTTATCACACAGCGTCTTTCAATTTTATATAAGGTAGAATATTGTAAGACACAACACAAGAGTTCAATGAAAATTGGGGTTTCTTGTACAAACATTGGGACCGTAATGAATTATTTAAAAGGTGCAAAAAACCTGAAATAAACCTTAGTGATACCAATAAATGTGATGGAGATGGTGCCAAGACATTAAGAAATTGATGGTACTCTGGCCTGAAAATGCATCTGATAATGGTTCAGGCATTGTGAAGTTTATAAATTCAAATAAAATGCAAGATATACTTGCAAACCTATGGACTGTGTTGTGAATTATACTCAACTGCAACAGTGGCATGTGGTGAGATACGCTTTAGCAAACTAAAGCAAAGTAAAATATATATGCGATGTTCCATGACAGAGACAAGATTGAATTTAATCAAAATTCTATCAAAAGTGACACAAATTAGATTTGTCAATAATTCTTAACTTGACATGAAATCAAGGAAGAAGATGCATTAAGAGGAATGCTACTGATTTCAGTTAGATAAGATGGCAATTAATACAAAGACTAATGTTTCAGTTGTGTTGTTTTACAATTTCATGTCTATATAAAGCAAATTGTATTGTGTATTGGCAGCACAGTGGCAGCGCTGCTGCCTCACAGTAAGGAGACCTATGTTCGTTTCCCGGGTCCTCCCTGTGAGGAGTTTGCATGTTCTCCCCGTGTCTGCGTAGGTTTCCACCTAGTGCTCCGGTTTCCTCCCACAGTCCAAAGACATGCAGGTTAGGTGCATTGGCGATCCTAAATTATGCTTAATGTGTGTGTGTGCCCTGAGGTGGGCTGGGACCTTGCCCGGGATTTGTTCCTGCCTTGCACCCTGTGTTGACTGGGATTGGCTCTAGCAGACCCCCATGACCCTGTGTTAGGATATAGTGGGTTGGAAAATGGATGGATGGATGTATTGTGTATTATATTAATGTTTGTTATAGCAGCATATGCTATACATCATTGCATTGCGTTATAGTTTATTGTTCAATTATATTGTAATTCTAAATATACTCTTAGCCTTTCTAAAGTATTTCTCCAGCACATGAGGTGGCTTTCCCATTTTTCTGCCAGTATCATGTAAAAGCATTGCCTGTCTCCATCGGAATTCTGAGCTTCCTTCATCCTTACTTGTGAGCCTCTGCCATGTGCCAGAATCACTTTTTGGGGTCAATAACATTAAATAAGTAATATTAAAATTACTGCTTATAGCATACTCTAAGAGATCCAGCTATTGCTTCATTCCTGCATACCCAGCCTATTCAAATGGCGGCTACATATTTAATGATTCTATAATCAACTGTGTGCCGAGTCTTAGTTATATTCCATTTTCATTAAGTAAGTGTGAATGTGGTTTGTCACAAATGAATCTAATTGTTACTCCAATTAGAGTCTTTGTTACTGACAAGCACTGTCTCTGCACTTCTCTTCATACAATTGGTTGGCCCTCCACTCACATAGTTCGATCCTGGAGATTCATGGCTGTTACGACGATGGCGATCGGTCATTGACACTCAAAGAACACTTTAGACTGCATTTGATGAAAACATGCAAAAAGTTTGGAATTTTCTTTAGAATTCAGTCAAATTAAACATTGATTGCTTTGTGGGACTACATAACTTTTTTTGTGGAATATAAAGCTTGCAATAAAAATTCTTTGATTTCAAAAATTTTATGTTTGTAATTTCAAATGATCAAGCACAATATTATGCAGTACAATATGCTTATGCAAAAGGCGTGATGATAGCGCTGCTGCCTCGCAATAAGGAGATGCTGGGTTTGCATTCTGTGTCATCTCTGTGTGAAGTTTGCAAAGCCTTTTGAGCAGTGAGTAAAGTGCTATATAAATTCAAGGAATTATTATTATACTTCATCATTTGTCAATTTCAACTTTTAAATGTTTTTTCACCAAATAAACAAAACATCTAGCATTAGGACTCTTAGCCCCTACATACTTCCATGGTACCTCAAATTTGATCCAAACGCAACGTATGTGTACCAAAACCTTTTTGCTTACAAAAAAGGCATTGCTAATCATATGTGTGGTAATTTAAAACAAACCTCTGATCCTTCAGTGTACAGTAAATGTATTCATATGTGTTAGTTACTCTACAGATTTTATTTTTTCTCCAGCCGTCTGGAGTTTTTTTGTTTTTTCTGTCCCCCCGGTCATTGAACCTTACTCTTATTCGATGTTAATTAATGTTGATTTATTTTGTTTTCTTATTGTGTCTTTTATTTTTCTATTCTTTATTATGTAAAGCACTTTGAGCTACTGTTTGTATGAAAATGTGCTATATAAATAAATGTTGTTGTTGTTGTTATCACTTGTCATGGGTTTGTGCACTGATAGCTTTGATAGTACTGATAGTTCTTTTTTTATTGCGTTAAATGCACTTGGTGATGTGCCTGGGTCATATATGACCAAAATATTTATTGTATTTCAAAAGGGAAACAAACGTTATTGCTAATACTGGGAACTATTTTGTTTTTATGCACTTTGAGATGTGCTTAGGTCAGATATTGCCAAAATGTTTATTTTTTTATTTCAAAAGTGGAAAAAAAAAAGTATTGCTACTGCCTCAGTTTCTGTCCAGTTATAGCTTTGTATTGTTTTTTTATGCACTTTCTGGTGTTCCGGTGTCAGATGTGACCAAATTTAAAAGGGAAACAATGAACAAACATTACTTGTTTTTCAATGCGTTCATTTGTATTCGTTTAAAATTTGCATTACTTGCTGCTTACCAGCCTGGCCCAACTGAATTTGTAATTCAGTAGCCCTACTGTACACTGAACTGCCCTAAAAATGCAAAACTTTTAAAGAAGCTTCTTGGAGGTCCCCTATTTTCTGAACAGCAAACTCCCATCTACCCAATGTGAGACTATTGCTGCCATATGACTTTTGCAGAAGTGAAGCTATGATTCTGCTAGCCATCCAGTGCCTCTCTCTTTTGCTTTGTCTCTCAGTTACAGGGTCAAAAACACACAGCATTTATTGGGCTTCCTGAACTCTTGCATTATGGGCAATATTTACAAATATTGGTATATGTCCTCCCAGAGTAATAATAATAATAATTCTTTGCATTTATATAGTGCTTTTCTAACTACTCAAAGCGCTCAGCAATTGCAGGTTAAGGTACCTGTGTCTCTTCTTTTGTAGGTGTGCTCCTGGAACACTACCTTCTGGAGTACTGTCGGATTGAATCTTGGGGGTTCTGTGTGCATTTTTGTTTTGTTTTTAGTTTTGTACGTATGGTACTTATGGTTAGTTCTGCCGATTGCTTTTAGAACACTAATAGGTTTACAGATTTACAGGTCCTCGGGTGAGTACCACAGCTGTGTGTTGACAAGCTGCAGGCATCATTGTTGCATATAAGCATTTGCATTCTCATGTTTGACATTATAGATGGTATATTATAAATCTATAAATAAGTACACCACTCCTGTTGTTGCTTTACTTCTATCTAATGAAGAAAAAATAAACTAATATGTGGCTCATGTATAGGTATGCTAGCACTGAAACAAACAGAAGGAAACAGTGACAAAATAATACAAAAATATATATAAGCCATAACTCCATTTTGCCTTATTAACTTACTGTATATTTCATTATATATTACCTCATGAGCAGTAAAGTAGTATGATGAAAGGAGATGAAATATAAAGTTTAATATACTCATCCTATATTTTTCAGTGCAACCAAACAACACAGAAGTGAGATATGCTGAGACTAACTTCTTTAAAAATCCAATTATACATTGCTTGTTAACTTTATTTATGTTGAAGAGACCTCTCTGAGGGATCAACTGAGTAGATGATGTGGTAGTGAACTTTTATTTATTAGCTCAAAATTAAAACTTTGTCATAAGCATATGATTTACAGAATCAAATGAGCTTGGCAGTGACTGCCCAAGGTCTTCTGGGAAAAGATAAGCAATGAAATAGGGGTACAGCTCATGATAACTAAGGCAATTTATTGGCAATACAGTATATGGAGCAGAACTTACTATCAAAGTGTGAATTAGTTCTCTAATGAGTTGCTAATAAAAAATTACTTGCATGTACTGTACTAGACTATTTATGCAGAATACAGAATAGAGCTAAACTCTAGTAGGAATGTACTTTACTGAGTTCTTCCTACATTTGAAATGTGATATTCATATGAAGTAGCTGTTATTAAGTTAGTCCTAATTTGTGCAAAAATATGTTGAAAAAAATCTGTCATATTCTAACAGGTAAAAATGGGAAACAATTAAGAACTAAATCAGAAATGAACCATAATAACTCCAATGGACCTACCAGACCTTATGTGATATTTCATGATGAAGTTTCAGGTGGATGTCTCATTTGACCATTTTAAAAATCACAAATATATTTCCTTCATTGAATTTAACTGAACTCCTTTATTGTCATTTTACATGGTACAATGTGTAACTTCTCCACAGAAAACAATAATTTTCCCAAAATATGACAAAAATAGCACAGTAATACAATACAAATACACAATATGAAAACATAAGTACAATGTACATATGCTTATAGTGCAAAGTGCTCTACCAGGAGCACTTAATGGACTGATTGAGTGCGTTTATAGCTCTTGGGATGAAACTATCTCTGCTCTTCAAGGTCCATGCATGAAAGGCTCTGTAGTGTTTATACCAGATTGAAGAAGTTCAAATAGACTATAGCATGGGTGAGTAGAATCCATGCAGATTCTGGTGTCTTTCCTGAGGCAGCATGTGCTATAGGTGACCTCCAGGGCTGGAAGCTTCACCCGACAATCCTTTGTGCTCTTGACACAACCCACTGTTGAGCTTTCCAATTTTCAGCTGTGCAGCTGAGATACCTCACACAAATACAATGGGTTAACACTAGAATTACCAGAGTCTACAAGAAAACTCGAAAATCTGGCCCACCTTAAATCCATTCGCACCTCTCCCTCAGCGTCTTTTGTCCTGTAAATGTGCCGATTAAGAGAAGCAGCAAGCAGCCAGCTATTCCATCCCCCCATCCACTGCCGCAGTTCAATTTGCAAAGAAGTTTCTCAGTGCTCAGTGTTTATCTTCGAGTGAAGTGCTGGAGCTTTATTGGGTAAAAAAGAACATTGTCATTTAGAATACATACATTTCATGTGTGTTCAGTGTCATCAACAATCCCTGTAAAAACGTTGTTAACACAGACACGTTTTTCATGTATTACTAATAATTGACAAAATGTAGTCATGAAATGTATAATGTGTGAAACCTGAAATACAAATATGAAATAAATACCTTCACAAAAGGTACAAGTATAACAAAACAAGTGCACTTTTATTCAAGAATTTAACCGAAGAAAAAAGAAAGCAGGTTACGGTAGGTGGTTGATATGACAGCTTGCGTGGTGCAATGCTAAGAACTGCTTCCTTTCAATCAAGAGGTCGCAGTTTCAATATCAGCTGCTTCCCAAATTTACCATTTTGAGTAGTGAGCTACTCTTATTGTTTATATCGTACAGTAAAAACAAACATTTGATTTGCGTCTGTAAATTTAAAGTATTTGTCGATTTCCTTTTTCAGTTTTATTCTCTCACGTTCAAGCTAGTAACATCCCCCATGTGACGCCTTTTTCAGATAAAGACGTGGTAGGTACAAAATTGTTTTGTTACACCCCCTCTTTATTCGAAAACCGTGTCAGATCTTGTGCGCGAACGAGACTGGGAAAACTGTGGACGTGGGTGTGAGTGTTGCATGTGACTGAGAATGACTGTGGATGTGAATTGTTTTTATTCAGTTTTATTCTTCAGTGTTCCTGCTAACGCTGAATTACTATGTGCCTTCTGATCCATGATGTCAAAGCTGCTCTGACAAAAAAAGAGAGACTTAGATATATATGACATTTGGAATAATTCATTTTATGACCTGTATTGTACATTTTGGAAAACGTTGTTGCACTAATGCAACATTATATTCATTTGCATACCTTCATGCGTTTGTAGTCATGACGTGACTGCGTTTTTTGTATTTTTTTTCCGATCTTGGCCAGTGTCTACATGTTGCTGCATGCTGGTATCTCTTTTCAACTCCAGGAGATGCAGAGGGCACAATAGTACAGACAGGTCAGTTTCGTGCTATATACAATCATCAGATTCAAATGTTAACAGTTCCCACACACACCCAAGGACCATCCTTCTTACATTTATGACATGTGTATAAGGTGTGAAGCCTGAAGTCCAAATATCAAAGAAACACTTTCACAAAAGGTACAAATATAACAGAACAAGTGCACTTCTATTCAAGAATAGAACTGTAGAAAAACAACCCACGTTAGGGTGCGACATTGACACGCATTTGCTACGAGCGCTTCAGTGGTGCAATGGTATCAGCTGTTGACTGGTAATCTAAACTTCATGGGTTCGATTACGGACGAGTTTTGAGAAGTGAGCTGCACGTATTCATGCTATTTTAGAATAAAAACATACATTTGATTCCAGTCTGTAACAGCTGGTGTAATTTATGATACTTGTAAAGGTTAGCTTTGTTTTTTTTTTTATTTAGTGTTATTCTCTCAGCCTCGTTCACGATCCCACCCCACCCCTCGCATTTGACACTGCTGTTTTCACATACACGCACTATAACAGAGGTAAACTCAAATCATGACTGGCTGTTACATACAAAGGGTGGTGTATGTGCCCAAAACGTTAACATTTATATGTTACTTACATAAAAACCAGATCGATCTGGCTCTTACATACAAAGGACGGTTTACCTCTGTTATAGCACGTGTATGTGAAAACAGCAGTGTCAGATGGGTGGGGGGGGATTTGGGATCGTGAACACGGCTAAGAGAATAAACCTGAATAAAAAAAAAAACAAAGCTAACCTTTACAAGTATCATTAAAAAGACTGCAAGCTGTAAATGGCTGCTCAGATTTTACTTTTTTCATTCTGTTTATTAAAATGTGAAAAGAAAATCTGCATTGGTCAGAAAGGGCTCGATGTAAAGGAGTGGTGATACATTCATGTGTTCAAATGTAAATGAATTTGTGAAGCACCTTGCAGTTTTTCTTTTTATGAAAAGCTAAAAGTATTATGTTATAAATAAATATGAAGCCTCTTCAGAGGTGGTGTTTTGGATCTTTAAGAATTCCATCTGGTAAATTAAAGAAAGATAGAGAAGGAAGAATTGTAAAATTAAGAACTGTTAAGCTGTCTGTCAGTGTATTTAGCACATAAGCACATCTCAGAAATATTTTACTTTATTGTGTGCTATGTTATCTATATTACCCCTGAGCAGTTTTGGAAAAATAAAAAAATATAATAATAATAATAATAATATAACTATAATAATACAGTAAAGTAGTGAAGGTCTATGTTATTACTATTTGTTTGTAATTCTGAACATTTATATTTTGCTGTGATTGCTGCCTCATGCAACTGCATCCTGAATCTATTAAATGGGCCATTAAGGCTTGGATAATTGCAAAGTGAAACACTTTCAAGCAGAAGCAAAAACCTAATACACATTAATGGAGAAGAGCCTTGTATTTGCAGTTTACTTTTACCCTTGTGTCCAAACACTTTATTAACCTCTGCAATCTTTTCCATTCTCTGTCTCTTTCTCTCTTTTTTTTCTAACCCCATCTGCATATACAATAAATTTAAATGCCTTTTCCATCTGCTTTAAATGTGACAATCAGATTACTTCTACATACATATAATTGTCCAGACATTAAAATATGGATATTTACGGCAGAGTACTGTGATTCATTATTTGAAATAGCAGCAGTGGAAAATGGCATAATGGCAGAAGCAAATTTAATGAACAAATCGCCAGTGCATTAAAGATATTTTTGATACCTAAGGTTTGCTGAATTTTCTTGTGGTTGTGTGCATTTTACAGAAAATTACCCAGATGTATATATCTCATTGTCATTAGTGAGTATAATGGGTGAAGCTTTTAAATGTGCTCCCTGAGCACGCTTTCACATTAGGCAGTGTGTACTCTTCACTTCCTGTGTATAAAGTGTATGTTATTATCCTGACCATTTTGTGGCTCCATATTTTTACTAGGTGCTGTTGTTTGGCTTCGTTATTACTGCATTATTGCAATTTGTAAGAAAATATTCACAATTTTGATTGATCTGTATCCTCTTCAAACAAACAGACAATTTTGGTAAGCTGTCTTTTTTTGTAGATTACTACAATTGCTGATGAACATTGTAATCCCTTATTTAACAAAAAAAATGTAATTTGCTGCCAAATATAAAGTGGAAAGATTAAGGATCAACACCTCCATGTTGGAGGTCATGGTTCTCACTTGGAAAAGAGTGGAGTGCCGTCCCCTGGTGAGGTGGGAAAGACTGCACTTAGTGGAAAAATTCAAGTATTACTGGATGTTGTTCTTGAGTTGTGGAAGAATGGAACATGAGATCAACAAGTGGATTTTAATGGTCGCACCTGTTCTGTACCAGTCTATAGTGGTGAAGCAGAAGCTGAGACTAAGGAGAAAACTCTTAGTTTACCAGTTAATCAATATTTCTGACTTACCCATGGTTATGAGCTGTGGGTAATAAATAAAGACTGAGATTGTGAGTGGCAGAAATGAAACTTCTTTGCAGGGCTGATAATCCATAATACGGAGAAAAGCTCAGAGATTCAGTTGAGTTGAGTTTCACCTTCTTCAAATCGAGTTGAGATGGTTTTGGCAGGTCATAAGGAAGCAGAAGCAGATCCAGAATGCTGCATGGATTATCTCTCAGCTGTCTTGGGAACACATGGGTTTTCCCTAGGAAGAGCTAGAAACTGTAGTTGGCTACAGAGAATTCTGGTCTGACCTGGTTGGCCTATTACCACAACCCTCACTCGGAGAAGCAGTTTCAGATGATGGTGTGATTTGATAAAACATTTATTGTTATTTTTTTATCATGGAATTTAAACTGGATATTTTAAAAATAAGAAAATGGACTGTAAAATGGGGTATATTCCATTATTCATTTTTCTAATATAATTGTTTTTATGTTAGATATTTTTAAGATCTTTATAAATACAGTCTCCTTGTTCAACAGTATACTTAAATCAGTATACTTCAAATTTCTGAGTGCTTTTGGAAATCAAAACAAATCATGCACTAGTTCCTTCACCTTGTCATCACCTGCAAGTCAACATTCCCTTATAAATGTAATGCTGTTTTTTTTCCATCATTACTCTTCTGTCAGTTGTAATGGTGGTTTTTCCACCATTACTCTTCTGTCGGTGGTAATGAGAACTGCAGGTCCTCATAAAAACTTGATTTCTACAACTATCTTTGACATTTGTCTCATTTGCCCAAGCATTTTTTAACATTTCCATCTCCTTGTATACATTTTGGTGAGGTAGGGCTTTGTTCAGTGTGATCTCCTATTAACACCTTCTGTCCACAAACATTTTATATCACTTTTTTCTTTTCTTCTTTAGTTCAGAATGATCGATGTACAGCTATGTTCATGACTCAGTGGCAGCTCACACTGACAGCAAGGTCAAAAGTAGCAGGATAACAGACCACCAGAATAAAAGTAGCAAAGTCTTTTCAAATAACCTCAAATAACTAGCTTTCAGAGAAACTTTTTGAAAACCCTCACAATTATGATGATATTCTATTTTTGGTTAACCCCTTTATCTAAGGTGACATAACATTAAGATACTTTTTTTTGAAGCACAAGTGGCTTAAGTGATGTGCTCAGTGAGTCAGAAGCAGGAACTAAGTTGGCAGCTTTGGCGTTTAAAGTACAATTTCACACATTTAATATATAAAGCAAAATTGATGTTTCTTCAGCATGCAAATCCACATCATTGAACATATCTGTCCATTTTTTTTTTATTTGTGTCCATAGGCAATGTTTTGCTTCAGATTCATATCCTTGAGCATTTTGTTTAGTGTCAGCACCTGCTCTCTACAAGGGAAGTACTCTAGGAGGCATTTTTAGATCTTGGCACAGGTATACAAAGTTTCTGCCAACAGTGGGTTAAGTCAGTGAAATTTTAGTTTGTGCCAGATCTTCTACCCTTGGTAATTTATTTTATGACTAAACCTACATTTTATTCAACCTTTAACTTCAGTTTATTGCTGTCGGTGTAAAGGACCAATTTTATGTTCATGATATTAATTAGTCATAACTTACTCTAATATTTGAGTTAGCTTGACTTTCTACCATTTGTAAAGCTTTAGGTTATATACCCCTAAAATGCAATACAACTATGGCTAATAGTTGTTTTTTATATGTGACAATCAGAGGTTAAGCACTGTTTAACTAGCATGTGCTTTAAAATAAAACCTCAGGGCTAAGTAACTCTTTTAGTAAATGATACATAAATAATATTTCCTATGCAACCTGAGACACTAAGCGCTATTTCAGAATAAACCCTCAGAGGCTAGGCAGCTTAACTTATTCTGTGTTACAAAGCCTGACTATTAAAGAATACTCACCAAATATGAATATTTATACTTTAAACCTCAAAGGATGATTGCCAACATGTGTCCCCAAGTAAAAGGGACAGTAACTGTTCAGCACTGATTACAATAAAAGCAGGCAGATAACCAAGCATTGATATAAAATTATTTAACTAAGGCAACTGAGACATACTGTGTCGTTGACCAACAGTTTCTTTGTTTTGTCACTGTTCACAAAAAAAAAGTGTGTTTCCCCTTGAAATGACATTATTTCAGACTTTGGGCACCTGGAGTCATAACTGAGCGACCAGGAAAATGGAGAATAGAGACACAGGTAGGGTTAACGTAGGCCGGGTTTTGCCTGGTATTGTACTCTTTTTAGATATCTATCTGGGTGGGTTTTACAAAAATGTAATTTTGTTCAGGTTTTTACCCCAAACTTACACAGACTTCAAGGGGGACAACTAACAAGCACCCTCCACCCCCACTCTGACATGGAGAAAACTATGGTAACCCTGGTCGCTAACAAAACTAATCCAAAACAGAATTTCTATCTTAATCCAGAATGCCAAAAAGTATTTACACTAATGTCTTATAAATATACTCACAGATCCATACAATAACATTAAC
This sequence comes from Polypterus senegalus, assembly GCF_016835505.1. Classification (NCBI taxonomy): domain Eukaryota; kingdom Metazoa; phylum Chordata; class Cladistia; order Polypteriformes; family Polypteridae; genus Polypterus; species Polypterus senegalus. The sequence goes on along the minus strand of NC_053159.1, from coordinate 101,125,754 downwards.
AAAAACAAGAAAATAAGTGTAAGTACAATATACAATAATTACAAAAGTGATTATAAAATAATAAAAACAAAAAAGACACTTCTCCCTCTTTCTTTTCCCGACAATTCACAGAGGACGAACAGAAAATTATCAAAAACAAAAAGTAAAATATAAATTACAAAGACAATACAGTAATGCAAAAAAAATTCACTTCTCCCCTGGCTGGGGTTCAAAGTTGTGTTTCTTGTCTATTTGGTCAGTTTTTGTGCCATTTTCATATTAATGTTTCATTTTTTTATTTATGTACATTATTCTTTGTGTCTATTTGTAACTGGAAAATGTCTTGATTATGTCCCATGTCTTTTGTGAGTGGTCCCCCAAGATATGGGGCCACTTGCCAATCCCTGCCAGGAACTGCCTTCCACCCTATATATTGGAGGGACATCCATTGTATTTTTCCATAACTTTTCATTTCGAACATGCTAGAGAGTGGAGTGTTTCTTGTGTTATATAGTGCTTTTTTGAACCTGTGCTCTGTTTTCTACTTTTCAGCCACACTACCACTGCACTAAAAACAATAATAAAAGCACCAAAACAATCCCACAATAAAAGCAACCCCAAGCCCCCCTTGTAAAAACAGGAACTTAAAAGAATAAAAACATTAAAAAGACAATAAAAACAATAAATAAATGTCCATTAAAAAGCTGTGTCCTATAAAATGTACTCCTTCAGCTTAGGTCCATGGGTTCTTTTAAAGTCTGGCAGCAATCCCCCTTGCTGTACTGTTTCCTGCTCTTCAGTCCCCACTGCCACCTCATCCCACCGCTGCCACCAAATGTGACGATGCGGGTTCTGCTCCATACTCCCATCTTCCTTCTGGGAGCCCTCATTGTCGGTAATGTCACCTTGAGCTGGACAGTGAGGCACAACAATGAAGCAAGGGGATCGTGCAAAATTGCAAAGTACTTTTAGTAAAACAACAACAACCAAAACTGTGTTCAAATAAATAGTGCAGTGCTTAAACGTTCCATTAATAAATAATCCAATAAAATGAGTGAATTGTGGAGGTTAAAACCATACTAGAAAAAAATCCTTTAAAAACTCAGGGTTAAAATAATGGCTGGAAGCAGTCTTTTTAAAAACAGATCCCGGTGCCTTTCTACTGGTGACTCCCTTGCTTCTCCTGTCCAGGCTATGCACCAGGGGAGCCACCCTACTTGCAGCTGACCTTCTTTCTACCTTGCTAGTCTGTTTGCCTTGCCGATCCCTGCCTCCGGTGGGCTTCACCAGACTGTGAGTTGGGCTCCCCAGCAACCAGGGCACTCACGCTGGGGGGTTAATTTCCCAAGTCCCAACTCCCGCTGCTTTCTCGGCCTTATGCGACGAGTCATCCCCCTTCTGGTCACTTCTGCTCCTCACTAAATGTTCAGCGGGAGCGACCACTACCGAATGCTCCTGGGGTGCCAGCCAAATACCCAGGCTCACTGCTCAGCTGCACCTTCGCTCGTTCACGCACCGGCTTTCTCCTCCAGGCTTTCTGCCTTCTTCTGCAACCTCCATTCATCCTTTTTTACTTTTTTCCTCTCTAGCCGCCTCACTCTACTATTATTTATCACAGGGACGTGGATCAGGTGTGGCAATTTGCAGCTCACGTCATCAACTACGGATGCGAACAACTCCTCACCTGTGCACTTATAAGAGGACCACCCACATCACGAATTCACCCGGAAACCGCTCCCACCACACTACCACGCCCCCTCTCTAAGCTGCAAGAGCGGCATTTATTTATTTAAAAAGTGACATTTACTCTGAGCTGTGGAACCGCTATACCACACTCTCCTCTTGTTCCTCTGAAGTTCAGCCAAAGACCCTGGCTCCCAATGACATCACCACCAGTCCACCCACTGTTGACATTACTTCCGGCAACCCCGATGATGTAATTTCCAGTACCCAGAATCCATCTTTGCGCCACATCAGTTCCTGTTCTGGCCACCATGACTCCACCTCTTCCTCTTATCCACCATATTTATAGCCCAGACACAACCTGTTAGTCAGTTCAGCTGTGAACGCTCCATCTGTAAAGACTTGTTTTTTTTCTTTTGCTGAATTTTGAGTATACAGGGTTGCCATCGCCAGACCTTTTTTCTGTTTGCTGCTTATTTTTTACCACACTTGGTTATTTGTATTCGTTGACTGTGACTTGTTTTGAATGATGCGTGTTGCATATTTAAGTCTCATTTATTGCATTCATAAGAATTATTCATGAATGCCTTGAAATCATTTCAGTATTTTCTCAGCACCTCCTGATTCATCAGTACCAGAAAACCCCCTCAAATGTTACACTAACTTTTCTTGCCTTTTTAAGTTTCACCTTATTTTTGGCCCAGTGTTGTCACTGCATGTTACTGAAACAGTGAGACCAGCAAAAACTTGAGTGGATTTGCATCTTAATAAAATAAATAAAACCAGAAGTATAACTGTTACACCATCTTTACCTTTTGGTACAAGCTGCTGTAAGCTTGTACTAAAAAAAAAAGTTCTCTGGGGATGTCTGAGCACCAGTTGCTGCAAAATGGGTTGATTGGGTCCACAAGCTAACTTGTGGGTGTGTGTTGCGTGAAAATCCATTTTTGCATTTTTCATCCTGAATTTTTTTTTCTGTGCCTCCTTAATTATGTGGCTGCATAGATTAAGCAATCATAGTGCAAATTCAGTGTATTTTATTTGTGCTTTGGGATATAGTGACAAACTGAACTGAATTGAAATAAATTGTAGTATTATAGTTATGCAGCACACTACCTCACCAGTACTGTAAATACTGTCTATTATACTCAGCTCTATGCATAAACCATTTTCAGGATATAAAGCCTAATGACGTCGACAGAACCTCAGAGAGTGCTCATTTAATAGATGTTCCAGCAACCCAGTTCAATTACCAAACTCATGAAAAAACAAAATTACTTGTTACAGTGAGATGCAGTATAAAATGAAATACCAGCATAAACATGTAGGGAGCTCCTCTGCCAACACGGCTGAAAATACTAATCGTTTAGTTAATAAAATCATTAACAATGCAAGGGTAATTTTACTCTCTTAAATTCCATTGTAATACTGCCACAAATATATATTGAATATTACATTGAACAATAAAAAAACTAATCAGGTTAAAGGTATGTAAAAAAAGGGGTTAAATATTTATTCAATGATTTACTTCAGCCAGTGCATTTTCAGCCTGTTTTCTTCATTAAGTAACTTCTAATGAAAATAGTACTGTTGATCTTTCTTAAAATTATCTTATTTTTCTCTGACAGTGAAATACCTGACTTCAGCCTAATGTGTTCATGATATTAAAAACAATAAAGGTGACTGACACTTAGAAAAATGAATTCATTTAAATGTAGCTCTGCCATTCAAATAATAACACTGCATTTGAGAATAAATTGTTCTGGCAAGGGTTATTTGCATAATCGACACCTTGACAGTTGCAAACCACGTTTTTCATTTCTGCAGGATTATTAAGCACGTGTAAATTAGTTGTCTGGATGTTTCCAGACTTGACACAGTCCTCTGATTATAAATTATGAGCCAAAACAGTAGCCTCAAAGTTTAAATATTATAGCTATATACTTTGCAAACCACCAGATTTGTGAAGTCCTAGATTTACCGCTGTCCTGGGCATAATGTAATATTTTACTCCTTGTCTTTAACACACCTTGCTGATCAGCAGATGTCAAGACATTGTGAGGTTTACAACCCCCACTTACTTGCATGCTCCTATGCTTTTTTTAAAACATGGCAGCATTCACTTTTCTTTGTCTTGTTATCACAAATGCATTAGCTGTGGCAGCTTGACAAAGTTTTCTTGTGAAAAATTCTCTCAAGCTTTAGGCTCTTACTGCAATTTCAGTGTCTTTAGACTTGACTTCACCTTTTCGCTGGAACAGTTAACCCCCTTTTCACACTTATTAGGCATCCTCCTGCATTAACTTAGAGAGAGACCACCTACCCTAAATGTCAGTGAAAAGACAGCAGCGTAATCATCTGATGTAATCCCAGGCAATAAATTCTCTTTTTGAAGGTAAGTACAATAAATCTGTAAAAACAGTAAATCCTAATTTATAGTGTGAAGCTCCATGTCTTTGTATCACTGATTTCACTGTAACTGTCTAGCAGTGGAGGTGACTCTGTTCTTGCTGGACAATTTTATTAGAAAGTAGACAGTATGTGCTACATATACCCAAATTTGCTTAAGCAAGAATGTTAGAAATTTCACTTAACAGATAAATAGCAGCAAGAGGAACATAATAAAGCCTAGTTGCTCATCTCCCACTAGTGACAGTAGTATAATACAAACAATAGATGACAAATCCAACACTATATAGGAACATATGATGTAGTTCTTTAGTATGAGTAGTTGTTAAGTAGGCTTATGACCTCTTGATAAAGAGTACTGCAGAGTCTGGTGGTGCAAGTGCTAATGGTCTTATACCATTTGCCAAAATGGAGAAAAGTAACAGTGCAGGAAGTTTGTGTTCTTTAATAATACCAGTTGCCTTTCTAAAGCAGTGTGTGCTGCACTCATTCTGAAAAGAAGAGAACTGTACTCCAGTAATATTCTGAGCCGACTTTACCACCATCTTTAGTGCTATATATTCCAGAGCATTTTAGTATTATTTGACTGCTTGTTGAGAAAGGGGTTCTGAATATTATGTGTTTTCTGAATTGCTTGGGCACTTTTCACTGCATATTTTACCATTTTCTAAAAACCTGATGCACAATTCCCTAACAACTTGCTCATTTGTACAGACCCCAAAGTTCAATATCAAAAATTAACTTTAAACTTAAAAACGGACATCTTTCCAAAATATCCCAAATGTTGCAGAAAACACAAGCAATCAATAATGCACACACAATGAGTATTTAGTATAGTTTAGAAGTATCAGTCCAGAACACTATTCCAAAAAACAGCTACTGCAATAAATCATAAATGATATGCTTTTCAAGGGAACTATGTATGAGCTGAATTTTGCAACAAATTCTACAGCCTTCAACACAGAACACGTAAGGGTAAAGATGCACTAAATGCTGTAATTCCAAGTCTGTATTATTGATTCAAATTATAGTACAGAAATGTAAAAAATGCAGAACAAATACCCAAAATCAAATTATACAAAAGTATAAAAGCAACAAAGTCGAAAAATGGGAAAAAGTCACATCATACTTGGCATCCTCGCTTTCTTCTCCAAGACGTCTCTGGCATGTGCCAAGGAATATATTCTCAACCACATCATATAAGATATTTGTTCCCCCCAAGCAGTAGGGAAAATAAGTTATACTTCTCTTAACCACCTTTACATGAACTCCAGGCTGGATGGAGAGGAGCCAAAGTAAGCCATAAGCATGCCTTGAACTTAATCCTGCCATATATGGATAACTATTTACCAGCTAATTAATAGTCAAGAAGAATGTTTTACCAAATTCCAACACATTCTTATGAAAGTGCACACACCTTAATAATAACGATGATGTGCTTACTGGTCTTACTTGTTGACAGATTTTGGTATTAATCGACTTTGCATCAAAGTAGAGTGTTAATATTTTTAAAAATCCTGTCTAAAACAATCACATTTTAGTTGTGAAAGCATTATACTTCTCCCGTGCATGGTCAAATAGACAGTACTGGGATATTAAAGTATGAATATTTTATAAAAGAATTGACAAATACATACTGTAAATGCTCACTTATTGAATGTGGCTTATATGTTAGATAACTGAATAGCTAAATCTGTCAAAAAAGTAAAACTGGATGTATCCTTACCTCTCCAGGCAGAACTTACAACATGTACACTTTCTCTCGAATGGGGCAAGTGAGTAAGGGCTTAATGGGCCACATGTGGGGGTAATATTTTTATAAAACTTGCAGCTTATCTTGGCAAAAGGGAATGATTTCATCTGAGTAGTAGTGTTACGTCCATGGCTTTTTTTTTAACGCTACTTCAGCTCCTTCCTACCCTGATAAAATAGATTGTTGAATTGAGAGCGCTATACTTACAATAATGTTAATTTGTCTTGGTTAAGTGTGTTTCTCTGTACATGCATGAAAGGTACCAGAAGACTTTGACTTTTAGGTTTACTTTTACCAAACTTAAACTGCTGCATCAGATCTAAAAGCAAATTTGGAGTGAGTACCTGAAACAGTCCACTTTTGGTTTTTGTTTTTTTTTAGGTCAGGGATAATTGTTTTTCTGAAGCACACACGAACCATATATCCTCTCAGTGAAGCATTACAAGTGCTAGGTAATTGATTTCTCCACATTTTTACACACATTCTAACACTTAATCGGGGCAGCCTGCTTTTTCTGCATTGACAATCCCCCGCATGTTATGCACAAAAACAGAAAACTGTACAATATAGTGAAGTAGGAACTCACATAGGAGCCACATTATTTAGCTACCAAAGAAGGTTCAGAAAGCATTAGGTTCATCTTGTACTGTAAATATGGATGCGAGTAAATTAGGTTTAAGTTTATAATCCCTAAATCTCATTGTGCCCTAAACCTTTTTCTAGTATTGACTTTAGCATATTTAATTATTTCCTTGCCCTCTTACCTAGACTTCTTAAATGTTTCCAAAATGTGAGAGTTCATTATTAGAACATATATTGGTTCTTTACATAGACACACACTTCTTCACACCTTTTTGATGAATGTTGCATGGTCATTAAGATCTCTGGGGGAATCTTTAAACAGTTCCCAGTCTATTCAGAATGATTCATTATTTTTTTTCCTCCTGTTTAGTCTAGCACAGGGTTTCTTAAACAACGGGTCGCCACTCAAAATAGGTCTGCAGGATGCCGCCTTGGGTAATGGATCCACGATCATCCCCCTGTCAGGATGGACCAAAACTGATGGTGATCTGGGCATTCAAACAGAAAGCTGAAGATGCTGAAAACAGCAAGATTGGGTCGTGACAAAAAAAGATTAAGAATCCCTGGCAGCTCTTTTGTTACTGACTCCTCTCATTTCGTTTTTTATTTGTAAAAAGGCTGCAGGAATACTGATAGTTCAAAAATTCAGACTATAAAAAGTCATAGCAGCTTTAGAACCTGTATTTCTTCTTCTTTTCCCTCTTCTAGATAGGTTCAATCTGCTTAATCAACCTTCTCCAAAGAGCTCAGTCCTGCACCTCCTTCCCAGTCAGACCCTTTTCCCTTAAATCTTCTTTTACTTTATCCATCCACATCTGCTTTGTTCTCTCTCACTTTCACTTTCCCTGTAGTTCCATTTTCATTATTATTTTGCCCACATATTTATTTTATGTCCTCATCACATGTCCATTCCACTTCAACCTACTTTCCTGTACTTTCTTAGATATCTCTCCTACTTTTGTTGTACCTCTGTATCATTTCTTATTTTATCCTTTTTTGTAACTCCACAAATCCATCTCAACATTCTCATTTCTGCCACATTTAACTTTTTCTCATTTGCTCCCTTAACTGGCCATGTCTCAGCTCCATACATTAATGCTGGTCTTACCACTGTCTTAAAAACCTTACCTTTAACCTTCGCCTTAATTATTCAATCACATAACACTCCTGATCCCTTTTTCCAGTTGTTTCATCCACACTACACTCTATGGGTTATCTCTCAATCAAATTCTCCATCTTGGAGAAATTTATCTGCTCTTTTCAGTAGCTCTTCCTGCAGGCTAACTTCTGAAACCTGATCATCGTTAATCTTCAGTCTTCTATATTCCAAAGCACTTCTCCATTCTTCCAACTTTCTTTACAATTTCTCTCTACACAACACAGTGTCATTAACTAAAAGCATACACAAGCTTTAGAAGCTATTACCAGGGATTAAAGTTCTCCATCGTTACGACGGATTTCCGTTAATTGTAGCGAGTCACCAACGGATTTCCGTCAATTACACTCCGCCTGTCCTTAATGTTTTAAATTGACTTTTCATCATTTTAATGCTGTATATATAGGCTTACATTTCTCAAATAGTGTAATAAATGTCTTAATTTTAATTTACTCTAAGCGTTTTGTTATCAATCCGGTATGGATCCACTCCGGGTTTTGGTTTAGTTCTGAAGAAGTACATGTCAGGCTACGGCTGAGGTATAACTATATTTAAGATAGCATGGACACACTTATAATGCAGGAAGGCTCCGATGTTTCGGAGATTGATAAAAGTGTAAAAAATAAATGGAGATGGGCTTGGCTTAGCGAAATTGGGAGAATGGCAAGCCTTTAAGTTCGTGGGCTAAAAAAATCAAACAACCAGGTACATGTCTTTGCACAGTATGCCACAGGAAACTTCAATATGGCAATAATGGCAAAAAGTGCTAGCTCGCCATCAATCAGAAGCTAGTCACAATGCTGCCGTTCGTGCTCTACAGTACACATGCTCCCTGCCTGGTGCGACAAGTACCATAACGGAGATTCATGCATCTATGGCCGACCGTGTGTGCGATGTAAAAGTGCGCATATGTTCTTTCATAGCGGAGCATGACCTGTCGTTCACAGTCTCACAACCGCTAGTTAATTTAATGCAATCAGTTGTCAAAGACAAGAGTGCACTTTCAAGATTGTCTATGTCTAATGCACATGCCTCCTACTTGTGCACACATGGCATTGCTGCTTATTGGAAATCCAAATTGTCATCTAAGCTGAAAACGAAGATGTTTTCTTCAAATGTAGATGAGGCAACAGATGGAAACATGGACAGGATTCTGAATGTTCTTATTCGGTACTATGATGAAGATGTGGGAAAAGTGGCAACCCAGCATCTAGCCTCGAGGAAACTGAATATTGCAGATGCCTTAACAATCACAAAAACATTGACAGATATTCTCCAGTCATATAGCCTGAACTGGAATCAGGTTGTTGGTATACTGTTGGATAACTGCAGTGTGATGAGAGGGAAAAAGTCTGGAGTAGAGACACTAGTCAGAAGAGAAAATCCATCACTGCTGGATGTCAGCGGAGACACTGTCCATATGGTCTTGAATGCAGCCAAGGCCCCTTTAAATCCTTTCCAGGGATTTGTGGGGCAATTTTGCTCTGATGTATACTATGACATTGAAAAATCACCCAAACAGAAAGAAGTTTTTTCTGAGTTTCAGTCCTTACTTCATTTGGAGAATAAGAGCCTAATACGTCCCATCAGCAGCAGGTTCCTGCAAATGTTGAATGTTTGCAACAGAATACGGGAGCTTATGGATCCATTGACTGTGCACTTCTACAGCGTCCTGTCTTCTCATGATCAACACAAACACAGGTACTTCTATTTTTGTATCATCTAATTTCTGTACTAGTAGGCCTTTTTTTGGATTTTTAATGAAACACACACACACACACACACACATATATATATATATATATATATATATATATATATATATAATAATTATATATATATATATATACACACACATTTTTTTCTTGTTATTAATATTTAACGATGCAGACCTCTAGTGGATTTTTTTTACATAACAAATCTAAACCAAGGGGTGGAGATGGCTCAGTGATCAATCAGGTTATATAAAGTTATAGATACAGTGACTCAAAGGGTTAAATGTTAGAACAATGAAGCTCGGCTTCATTCCAGATGCAATCAAATTATTAAATAACCTTTATATAAAGAAAAGGAAGTGCCTTGACCTGTAAACACAAAAAGTATGTCATGACTGTTTAAGTATTGACAATTAGAAATAGCATTGTCGATTTTTTTTTTCTCCTTAATCCTTATGTGTATATGTTATTTTGTGATGCAGATGGCTCCTGAACCAGCTTCTTGATAAGCATGCAGTTACATCTGATGAGAAGGCCAGGATAATTCGTCTGCATCAGCAAACTGCAAAATCTGCGAGGATCGGAAGTGATGTCAACAAAAAACGAAAGACACGCATCTGTATGCTTTTTTCAGAGTTTGACAAGCTCACAACCATTATTGATTTGTATCGAGGTATGTTCACTTTTTATTCACTTTAAGTACTAAAAGTACAGAGATTTCTTATTTATTGAAATCCCTTTATTGCTATATTTATTATATGCTTATTTTTCTTGGAATCCTGGAATGGAATCTGAGTTAACCATAAATACAGTTTTTAGATCACTGTTAATCAGATCACTTTGGTTAATACTACTACTACTAATAATAAACTAATTATACAGCACTTTTCAAAAACAAAGTTACAGACTTATTAAACCAGAATTAAAACATTTCAGGACTGATGTAAATAAAACTAGACAATTAAATAATACAGATGAAAATAAACAACAACAAATCTAAAAAATAATGTAAGAGCCATTCTCCTAGTTCTATAAAATGTATGAATATTTATTAGATGATAATGCATAAAATATGGGAGGTTCCTAAAACCCCCGTGAATAGAATTGAGTTGGTATTTTCCTGTCATTTCTTAACAGTTATGAGTAAGCAATGTTCTTTAGTAAGTGTTTAGCCTTGCCTTGTGTAAGGTACAGAGGCATATGGTTTTTTAACTGTGTCCTTGTACGTGTTCTTGTTTGAGCTCACGTTCGTGCTTATGCACGTGATCGTGCCTGGGCGCATGTCTATGTGCCAACGGCCTAAGGGCCTATTGAGGGTGAAGTAACTCGTAAAATAAGAGTTTTGAACCGTATGTTTGAAGCATACAGAAGAAGAAATAAATAACCTTTAAGTATAGAAATAACCAAAGCTTCATAAGAAAAACTAAGTTTATAGAAGATACATTTTTCCTTTTTTGCCTTTATTCTTTGTGTGTAACTATTTTTCTTTTATTCTTGTATGGATTGTTTGCCTTTAACTTTCACTAAATATTTTTAAAACGAACTTTTGGACTGAGAGATTTCTTTGACACGCGTCTTACCCGTGCCTGACTTCACCTTATACAAAGGTGGCTACAAATAATATTAAAGGGTTGTAATATTCCAAGAAGAGTATGTTACATTACTATGATTGTGATTATTAATCAATGAATAAAATATTCAGACCTATTTCTAATCTGGTTCTATTGTGATTTTCAGGTGTACTTCCAACTTTCCAGGTGTTCCTGAAGAAGTTGCAACATGAAAAGCCCATGATTCATGTGCTGCATGCTGAAATGCTGCTACTGGTTAGGGAACTTCTCTCCAAATTTATAAAGTCTGAAACTATTCCTTTGAGTGCAAAGGGCTTGTTGAAGCTTAATGTTCACCAGAGAGACCTGCAGTACACTGACAAAAGGTTGTCTGTGGGGAGATTCAGCTTCTTTGCCTTAAACAAGGCTAGAGTAGAAAAGAAGCCCTGAATGCAGAAGGTCTACAGTTCTCTCAGAGAAGGCTACATAAAGGCAGCCACATTCCTCCTGAAAAACCTGCCCCTCAACAACAACATCATCACATCTTTATCTGCGCTGACACCATCATTGATTCTCCATGAATCAGTCCAAGGTCCATTCAACACCTTGGCCAAGGCCTTGCCAAATGCTGTGAAGTCAGAGGAGTTGGGTCAACTGGATGAAGAGGTTCGAGCCTACCAGATTAATACAGATCTAGGAGCACAGGCCAAATGCTTTGAGGAGAACAATGCACGAATCGATGTTGACTGGTGGAGTAAGATTTTTGCCATAAGGATGCCAGAAGGAGGAATGAGGTTCCCCATCTTAGAGAAGTTGGTAAAGGCTCTTCTGTCATTGTTCACTGGCCCTCTTGTCGAAGGATCGTTTAACATGATGGATGATATAATTGAGAAAGACAGGGTTAGGCTGAACATTGAGACTTATGAAGGCTTAGCCATTCTGAAGTCCCACATGAAGGTAATGGGCAAAACTGCATCTAAAATGCAAATGACCCCTGCATTAAGGAGATTTTGCCTGTCTTCTTATGAGACATACCAAAATCATCTGGTGAACCTTGACAAGCAAAAGGAAAGGAAACTGAGGGAAGCTGTGAAGGTCCTTTCAGCAGTTAGGGTTAGAAAAGTAAAGAAAGGTTCCACCTCTTCTGTTTGTGCTAAAGCCCCCACCACTTCCACCCTTGGAGTTAAACGAAAAGCTGCTGCTACAGCCTCCACCTCCTCCACTCTTCGAGTTAAACGAAAAGCTGCCGCTACAGCCTCCACCCCTGCAGTTAAAGGCGCTGCTGCTACAGCCTCCACCTCCTTCACTCTTCGAATTAAACGAAAAGCTGCCGCTACAGCCTCCACCCCTGCAGTTTAAGGCGCTGCTGCTACAGCCTCCACCTCATCCACTGTTGGAGTTAACACTAGAATTACCAGAGCCTACGAAAAAACTCGTAATTCCGTCCCACCTTAAATCGCTTCTTAAAATCGTTCACAGCTCTCCACCAGCGTCTTTTGACATCTAAATGTGCTGATAAAAATCAGGCTGCAAGCAGCCAGCATACATAAGGGTAGTCTGTCAGTTCTGCGATCCAAATTCAAAGAGTTAGGTACCAAGCTGAGGAGCAGAACTGACAAGGTAGTCTTCTCCGAAGTTCTGCCTGTGCCACGCGCCAGTCCAGGTAAGATTGAGGAGATTAGAAGGCTTAACGCGTGGCTCAAATCTTGGTGCAGGGTAGAAGGGTATAGGTTTATGGGGCATTGGGACTCCTTTTGGAACAGATGGGACCTGTTCGCCGACGGGTTACATCTGAACCGGAGGGGCACCAATGTATTGGGGAGGCGTATGTGTAGGCTAGTCGAGGATTGTTTAAACTAGGTAATGGGGGGGCAGGGAGTTTAGGACAGGCCAGATTTAGATCTATACATGGAAGAACAAACAATGGTGTAGAAATAAAAATGCATAGTAATGTAAATTTTAAGCAAACACGTAAAGATAGAAGGATTAACACATTAAAAATAGCTTGCCTTAATGCTAGAAGTATCAAAAATAAGGTAAGTGAGTTGGAGTTGTATGTAGCAGAGCACAATTATGATATTATAGCAATAACGGAAACCTGGCTAAATAACAAAGATGGGGATGAGTGTAACATAGAGGGATACACATTTTTTAGGAAGGATAGACAGAACAGAAAAGGAGGTGGGGTTGCTGTTTATGCCAAACAGGAATTAAATGTAAGTCATCTTCAGTTGGATGATGAGCCCCATCTTAGTGAGGACATGTGGCTTCGCCTGGAAAATATTAGGGAAAAGGTCTCATTTTAGGAGTGTGTTATAGACCACCCAATTCAGACAGTAATTTCAACACACATCTTTTAGTAATATCAAAAGGCAAGTTTACAGGGGATATTATAGTCATGGGGACTTTAATTATCCAAATATTAACTGGGATAACCTTACAGATGGAGGAGCACAAGAGCAGGAGTTTTAGAAGTAATCGCGACTGTTTTTAACACAGCATGTTAAAGCACCAACAAGGGGTGAAGCCTATCTGGATTTAGTATTCTGTAATAATCAGGATAGAATTGAGGGTGTAGAGGTGATTGAACCACTAGGGTCAAGTGACCATAATGTAATACAATTCTCAGTATTTTGTAAGAGTACAGATGCAAAGACTAAAATTGTTAAGTTGAACTTTAGTAGGGCTAATTTTGAGCAGATGCGACAAAGTCTAAGTAGGATAGACTGGGATAAGCTTTTAAATGTGGAGACAGTCGAGGAGCAGTGGAACAGGTTTAAAAATGTTTTACATGTAATGCAGGACAGATACATACCTAAATTTGGAAGTAATAGGAAACTAAAAAATCTCCACGATGGATTAATAAAGATTTAAAAAGAAGTTGCAAAGGAAAAACTGCTGTATAAGGCATATAAGACTAATGACTGCAAAGAGAACCGTGGCGTATGAGAACATGAGGGCAACCATTAAGAAGGATATCAGAGAGGCTAAAAGACAGTTGGAGAGGAATATAGCAGATAAGGCGAAAGAAGACCCCAAGAGATTCTTTCAGTATTTTAGTAGTAAAAGAACAGTTAAGGAGGAGGTCAAGTTCATCAGGAATAGTAAAGGGAATTAAAAGATACAGACAATGAAATAGCAGATGCCCTAAACTTACATTTTTCTGAGGTGTTTACAAGTGAGCAAGTGGATAACCTGCCAGAGGTAAACACAACTACTAAGGAGGTACTGAGGGATTTGGAAATTGTAGAGGGAGAAGTGCTGCTCAGATTAAATAAGATGAAATCAAACAAATCACCAGGCCCAGATAATATTTATCCTCGTGTTCTTAAGGAGGCTAGTGAGTACATATATAAACCCTTGACACGTATTTTTAGGAAGTCACTGTGCACTGGAGAGATTCCAAAGGACTGGAAAATGGCAAATATCATCCCATTATATAAAAAGGGTGACAGGGCAGATCCAAGCAACTATAGGCCAGTAAGCTTAACAAGCATCACAGGAAAATTAATGGAAGGAATTATTAAGGATAAGATTGAGCAACACATGACAAGGACAGGAGTTATTCTGAACAGTCAGCATGGGTTCAGAAGGGGAGGTCGTGTTTTACTAACATGTTGGAATTCTATGAGGAGGCAACAAAAGGATACGATCAAAGTGGAGCTTATGATATTATTTATCTGGACTTTCAGAAAGCATTTGATAAGGTGCCACATGAGAGGTTGGGCATCAAGTTAAAAGAAGTGGGAATTCAGGGTGATGTTTTTAGATGGGTGCAGAATTGGCTCAGACACAGGAAGCAGAGGGTGATGGTGCGAGGAACCTCATCAGAACTGGCTGATGTTAAGAGTGGTGTTCCACAGGGGTCAGTGCTAGGGCCGCTGCTATTTTTAATATATATAAATGATTTAGATAGGAATATAAGTAACAAGCTGGTTAAGTTTGCAGATGATACCAAGATAGGTGGATTAGCAGATAATTTGGAATCCGTTATATCATTACAGAAGGACTTGGATAGCATACAGGCTTGGGCAGATTTGTGGCAGATGAAATTTAATGTCAGTAAATGTAAAGTATTACACATAGGAAGTAAAAATATTAGGTTTGAATACACAATGGGCGGTCGAAAAATCGAGAGTACACCTTATGAGAAGGATTTAGGAGTCATAGTGGACTCCAAGCTATCAACTTCCAAACAGTGTTCAGAAGCCATTAAGAAGGCTAACAGAATGTTAGGTTATATAGCACGATCTGTGGAGTACAAGTCCAAGGAGGTTATGCTCAACCTTTATAATGCACTGGTGAGGCCTCATCTTGAGTACTGTGTGCAGTTTTGGTCTCCAGGCTACAAAAAGGACATAGCAGCACTAGAAAAGGTCCAGAGAAGAGCGACTAGGCTGATTCCAGGTCTACAGGGGTTGAATTATGAGGAAAGATTAAAAGAGCTGGGCCTTTACAGTTTAAGCAAAAGAAGATTAAGAGGTGACATGATTGAAGTGTTTAAAATTATGAAGGGAATTAGTACAGTGGATCGAGACTTGTATTTTAAAATGAGCTCATCAAGAACACGGGGACACAGTTGGAAACTTGTTAAGGGTAAATTTCGCACAAACATTAGGAAGTTTTTCTTTACACAAAGAACGATAGACACTTGGAATAAGTTACCAAGTAGTGTGGTAGACAGTAAGACGTTAGGGACTTTCAAAACTCGACTTGATGTTTTCTTGGAGGAAGCAAGTGGATAGGACTGGCGAGCTTTGTTGGGCTGAATGGCCTGTTCTCGTCTAGATTGTTCTAATTGTTCTAATTGTTCTAATTCCATCCCCCCACCGACTTGGAACGTGCACAAACTTCTCCCAGCTCATGCCTTGATTGATTATCTAAGAGTGAAGTGGAGTTTTAGAGTGGAAAGAATAGATCATTATTTGGAATACACGCATTTCACGTGTGTTCCGTTTCTACAGTAATCCGTGTAAACACATTTTTAAAACAGAAACATTTTTCATATTGTAGTAGTAAATGACAAAATGTAAGCATAAAGTATATAATGTATGAAGCCTGAAGTCCAAATATCAAACACTTTCACAAAAGGTACACATATAACAGAACAAGTATGCTGTTATTCAAAAATATAACTGCAGAAAAAAGCCACCTTAGCATGCCATATTGACACGTACGTACTGCAGCTGCCACAGTAGCATAATGGTATCAGCCGCTTACTGGTATCCAAAAGCTCATGAGTTCGATCCCACATGGTTCAGTTTTGAGAAGTAAACTGCTCTTATTCTTACTATTTTAGAATAAAAACATGCATTTGATTTCAGTGTGTAACGGCCAGTAATTTATGATACTTGTAAAGGTTAGTTTTTTTTTTATTCACTTTTCATTCTCTTAGTCGTGTTCAGGATCCTTCCCTACCTCCTCATCTGAGAATGCTGTTTTCACATAAAGATGCTTGATTGCTTGATGGTTGATACGACAGCTTGCGTGGTACAATGCTAAGAACTGCTGATTTCCGATCCGTGCTATATAAAATCATCACATTCAAATATTAACAATTTCCACACACCCTTCCTACATTCACGACATGTGTACTTGTTGCAGTGTACACATCTCTCTGTGCTATGGTTCCTGTTACACTGAATGAGCACCTGACATTATACTTTCTTCCCTATATAAATCACATTCGAGTATAGCGCGTCTCCAAATAAATCACATTCGAGTATAGCGCGTCTCCAAATAAATCAGATTTGAGTTATAGCGCGTCTTTATGTGAAAACAGCATTGTCAGATTGGGGGTATTTGATCGTGAACGCGACTGAGAGAATGGAACTGAATAAAAAAAAAAGACTGAAATCAAATGTTTGTTTTTATCCTAAAATAGTTAAGTACATGCAATATTATTTGAAAACGAACAGCGTCAGATCGGGTTTGAACACACGCTGCGACGCTGAACTCCCTGTCTATCTACATAGTAATAACAGTAATTGTAGGAGCTTCCCTGTCTGCCTATCATATAGTGCCTTTCCTTCCTACCTATCTATATATCTATCCCCTTAGCTGTTTTTATATATCTATTATACAGTGCCTTCCCTGTTTATTTATATATCTAGTGCCTTCTCTGCCTGTTTGTCTGTCTGATTGCATATAGCGCTGAACTTACTGCTCTGTACTTTTCTGTCCTCTGCGTGTCCTGGAGTACAAAAGAAACAGCACCATACAGCAACATGTGCGAACTGGCAAGATCGGGGAAAAAACACGCGGCCACTGATTACAAACCGCAAGATGAATGAAAGAGACAATATATGTAAAAACATCATCGCACTAATGCAATATTATTTGAAAACGAACAGCGTCAGATCGGGTTTGAATATGTGCCCGATCTGACGCTGTTCGTTTTCAAATAATATTGCATGTACTTAACTATTTTAGAATAAAAACATACATTTGATTTCAGTCTTTTTTTTATTCAGTTCCATTCTCTCAGTCGCATTTACGATCCCCCCAATCTGACAATGCTGTTTTCACATAAAGACGCGCTATAACTCGAATGTGATTTATTTGGAGACGCGCTATACTCGAATGTTATTTATATAGGTAAGAAAGTTCAATGTCAGGTGCTCATTCAGTGTAACAGGAACCATAGCACAGAGAGATGTGTACACTGCAACAAGTACACATGTCGTGAATGTAGGAAGGGTGTGTGGAAATTGTTAATATTTGAATGTGATGATTTTATATAGCACGGATCGGAAATCAGCAGTTCTTAGCATTGTACCACGCAAGCTGTCGTATCAACCGCCTACTGTAACTTGCTTTATTTTTTCTTCACTTATAGTCTAGAATAAAAGTGCACTTGTTTTTTATTCTTGTACACCAACATATGTTCCTGTGTTTGAGCGACACGGGCATGCTAAAAAAAATAGACGTGTAATGCCACAAAAAGTGCACGCAGGCACTTCAGTTCGCAAGCATTGGTACGAGAATGCAGTCATAAGTACGCTGCAGAGCCACGCGCATCTTTATGTGAAAACAGCATTCTCAGATGAGGAGGTAGGGAAGGATCCTGAACACGACTAAGAGAATGAAAAGTGAATAAAAAAAAAACTAACCTTTACAAGTATCATAAATTACTGGCCGTTACACACTGAAATCAAATGCATGTTTTTATTCTAAAATAGTAAGAATAAGAGCAGTTTACTTCTCAAAACTGAACCATGTGGGATCGAACTCATGAGCTTTTGGATACCAGTAAGCGGCTGATACCATTATGCTACTGTGGCAGCTGCAGTACGTACGTGTCAATATGGCATGCTAAGGTGGCTTTTTCTGCAGTTATATTTTTGAATAACAGCATGCTTGTTCTGTTATATGTGTACCTTTTGTGAAAGTGTTTGATATTTGGACTTCAGGCTTCATACATTATATAGTTTATGCTTACATTTTGTCATTTACTACTACAATATGAAAACGCGTTTCTGTTTTAAAAATGTGTTTACACGGATTACTGTAGAAACGGAACACACGTGAAATGCTTGTGTTCCAAATAATGATCTATTCTTTCCACTCTAAAACTCCACTTCACTCCTAGATAATCAATCAAGGCATGAGCTGGGAGAAGTTTGTGCACGTTCTAAGTCGGTGGGGGGATGGAATAGCTGGCTGCTTGCAGCCTGATTTTTATCAGCACATTTAGATGACAAAAGACGCTAGTGGAGAGCTGTGAACGATTTTAAGAAGCGATTTAAGGTGGGACGGAATTACGAGTTTTTTCGTAGGCTCTGGTAATTCTAGTGTTAAAGGTAAAGCTGTTGCTACAGCCTCTTTCTCCTCTACCCCTGAAGGTAAAGGCAAAACTGCTGCTACAGCCTCCACCCCCTCCACCTCTTCTGGAACCACTCCTGCACATGTAACTAGTCAAACACTAAAACGGGTGACAGGTGTAGCCAAGCTTCAGGAATATGGTTTCACAGCCAAAAAGCAGAAAAAGTGAAAAGCACTCTAGACACATTTGCACAAGAAAAGCACTTTTTGGAATTTAATGGTGGTGCTGTTACTTTTTTTCCTGTTAATTATTAATAGTTTCACAAAACATTGTTTGGTGTTATAAGATAAATAAAAACATGCACTGAAAAATCACTTTTTGAAAAAGCACTTTTTGGAATTTAATGGTGGTGCTATTACTTTTTTCTGTTGATTATTAACAGTTTCACAAAACGTTGTTTGGTGTTATAAGATGAATAAAAATATGCACTGAAAAGATGTGTGGTAGATGGTTGATTATTTGTCAAGGTATATTTTTTTTCAAAGATTACAAATAGCTTTTAAAATATGCAAACTGGCAATATTGAAGCGGTTTAATCTCCCCTTAAAACGCTATTGGTCTCGACTATTTAAATAAAGTGTTTGTTAAAGGAATATGGCTTGGCCTGAAAAAAGTTCAGTCAGAAGATGTTTTTTCACTTTAATCCCTGTATTACATAGTGAAGCAACTAAGAATATCCTAGAATTGAAAAGTATGTGGCAGGCTAAATTAAATCTTTCTGACCTTGAAGAGAGAACAGTACAAAGGACCTATTCCAGTATGAGCAAGTTTACCACCTGACAGTTAAGGTATGCACTTGCAAAAGCCAAATAATTGCTTAGTTTTGGCCTCATTCGTAGATGACTGAAATGTACGCATGTAAAGCATGATTTCTTGACCTATTGGTGGAGCAACATAGAATGAAAGGATTTGAAAGTTCATGGCCCACCCACCATGCCTTATACAGTGCATTAACAACTGGGGTTCCTTCCCATCTTCAATCAACATAAAGTCCACTATGTAGTAACTTTCAGTTGCAGGTACAATGAAATTCGGAAGTCCACTTGATTTCTGAGACTCCCAAAGAGGTCAAGTTAACTCTAAAAAAAGAATTTTATATTCTCAAACATGTCAGAATTGAGTAATGGTGAAAAAATATTTAACAGCCTATAATGGAATTATGATTATATGATTGCATAATTATAAAGCTTGTTTTTTGGTATTTAAAAAAAATACTCTCAGGCATTAATATGCAGGCCCTCAATTTACTGTAAAATCCCGTTTACCTGGTACTGATAAAGCCAGTATTATGCTTTCTGACGTTCATATAATTATTAAGGTTTCTCAAAACATTTTTAAAGAATGCAACTCACTTACTGCAACACTATCTGAAGTCTTTAGCTAGTGTCATTGCATATTCTTACACAATCTTTCTTTAGAGTTGAACTTTTACTCTTCCCTTTTTTCATACTAATACAATAATTGAGTTTTGTGATAAATGTTGGCCACGGCTCACACAGCAAATGAATCTTGACCTTACTGTTCTTGACACTTGATCTTATCACCAGGGTGTTGGCTTTCTCTTTAAAAATTCTCTGGTTTTTTTCTTTGTTTATGGATACATCAGAAGACTTGCAACCTACAGTTCCTTGTAAATGGAAAGCTCCTGCAACACATTTTTATCTGGTCACAAATACTAAGCTTTATTATTTTATTGATTTTTTTTATTGCTTTCTGGCTTGAGGAAAGAACTGGCAGGCTGCTTGGATCCTGTTTATTCAAAACGAAAGTTCCCTCCTGCTGTTTGCATGTGTCAGTCTCTGTTGGTATGAACAATGTCACACCATGCAGCAACATTCAGATCGATGTATTTCACACACCTTTGTGTGCTTTACTTCATTCTATTTAGATATGTGCTTGCGATTCAGTATAACACCTTTGGGATGCTGTGCCAGTAAGGTCAGGATGTCGTAAAAGCTACAAAATAGAACTGCATTTTTAATGCACTCCTCCCCCTCTCATTTAGCCTTAGTAAGTTGTACAGAATAGCACCTAGAAGCAGCTTGTATAAAATCTAAAGTCAAACAAATTATTGAGGTTTAAAGGTTATTAAGCAATTACTGTTTTATGCAGCTGGGAAAAAAACTGAAACCAACAAAGTTTAATGTTTCTGTCAGCGCGACTTCTAGAAAATACCATGTGGATTTCAATGACTTTAAGTTACTGAATGGTCCTAAGACTTTGCAGTAAATACTGCATTGTTTGAGTTATAGAGCCCAAGTCTTACACTACACTATATAAGTTGAGGTTAATGGAAGTAAAAGACTTTTATTTATGGTGTCTACTTAACAATATCTGTGAATTATTATAAATTGTTGACCATTGTGCTTAATTAAGAGTAAGGCTAGACCTGCCCTCTGTTGTTTTAGCAGTAGATGACTGGAATGAAGTGGTGCCATATTGCCTGTTTTAAAAACAGTTGTAAACCTGTCATGTAAACCTGGTCATTTAAGAGCTACAAACACTGATGTGTGTGGGGATGCCAGGGGAAATTGTGCATGGTGTCCCTGTACTGAAAACAGGCTCCTCCTGATCCTGACCATTATTTGAATGCTTGGCCTGGAACTAACCAGAAGATTTCAATCCACTTTGATTCAGTGCTCTGCTGAATGTAGAGTTTGAAGATGGGGTTAAGAAAAGACTGCTGTTGGGAAGAAAAGGTGAGTTCAATACTTGTGCCATCTAATTTCAGTTGACAGTCAGTAGGTTTTGCTTTATTTTGTCTGTTCTATGGTTCTTTTGTAAAAAAAAAAACAAGGAGGAATCAATGCACCATTTTGATATTATTGGTTCCCCTGGTATTATGCTGGTTGTGGAGAAACACCAGGGTGCTCTTTAGTTAACACTATTTATTATGGCACTTAGAAAAGTCCATTCAAATTGAAACCTGCACTGTGAAAAAATGTAGGAACATTGTATTATACGAGAAGTGCTGATAAACATTGATAAACAAGAACTTTAAAACACATTGTCTCTCTAACAATAATAAACAAATCTTGGTAAGAGAGAGGAAACATGACTTTCTCAGACAGACACTTTCATGTCCCGCGAGACGAGACTTTGTGCCAAGAGATTTAACCACACCCAGGGCCGGAAATAAAAGACAAAGTGTAGATGACAAAGTAGAACATCGTAAAGAATTAAAAACATTGGCGCGATACACGTGTAGAGCAGGTTAGAAATAATGAAACCACAAAAATTTGAAAATTTAAAAAAAATGATAGTAAAGATCGCATTAGCACAAACAAATGGAAATTATTACTCTGTGAAATAACGGAACAGCAAAAAGAGATTGAACATATTGTCAGAATGTAAACTTTAAATCGGAGACTTGTAAGTAGTGTTTCTTCCCAATGAGGAGGCGTATCTGTGAGACTTAAAAGATTTGTTGTTTGGTGAAAGTGAAATCCCGCAAGAGATTTGGAAAAGTCCTGGCCACATCTAAAACATTTACAATCACGCACACAGTTCAATCATTTCTCATTTGTGCAAATGTTATTGTCAGACACAGTTCGTGTAGAAAGAAACAATATTCACTCACGGGCAGTTACACGTTGCGTTGTCATGATGTAATTCCAAACACAGAATCAAAATTCAATGTGATATTGATGAAAAGGTAAAATCAAAAAGAGATCAAATATATGGACGTAGGGGATATGACAGAAGTATGTAGATATTGTTTGGCTTTAAACTTTAAGTCGGAGATTTATAGATCATCTAATTCGTGTTGCCATCAGGGAAAAGTACTGTTTCTTCCCAATGAAGAGGTGTATCTGTGAGAATTAAAAGATTTGTTGTTTGGTGAAAGTGAAATACACATGCACGAGTGGCAGAGACATGAAGTTGCTGGCGCGTAGCACAGGCAGGGGGGGTTGACGAGCAAAAAAAAATCAGTTGGTGACAATAGTCACATTTTAGAAGGAAAACAGAGTAAGTATAATTAGCAATCATATATTATAGTTTGGAGTAACAAAGGTATAGAAGCAGTATAAAAAAGCACATAGGAACTGAAGTAAATAATTGTTTAAACTGCTAAATGTGAACAATAAAATGCTGTAGCATTTCTGGCATGAAAAGTCTGGTGGGCCACATGGAGCTTGGAGGGAGACACTGTCAGAAGGGTCACAACCATCCTCAGAAGAAAGTGTGTATGAGAGAGAGAAAGAGAGAATGAGAATATAATGAGCTCCAGCAGCTCACTACATTTTAAGAGTTTAAGGGTGGAACCTTGGTGAGAACTGATGGAAATACTGCATTGTCTTAAAAAATACAGGAGTACCAATGTGTGTACTTTGGCTTCCTGTAGTTAAACCTAGGACAATTACACAATGGTAACTCTCAAGCGCATAAGCTATTTTTATGTTCATGCACAAAATAATGGAGGTCACCTGTGTATGTGACAAATGAGACAGCCACATAAATCTAAATTACATTCAGCAGTACATGCTATACAGATTTGCTAACGATACAGACGTGTGGAAGTATGACAAGTAACACTTTTCCATTTCAAATTACGTCAATACAGATTAAATCCATAATTTCAATAGCCCTTGTTTTTAATTCAGTATCAGTGATGGACTTTTTAGGTAAATTATAATTTTTTAAATTCACAGTTAAAAATTTAAGATCGGAACTTATTTCTTTCAAGATTAATGCATTATTATTTAATCTCTTGTTAGAGCATTTAAGTATGGCTAAGTGTAAAAGTGACTATGGAAGCTTGCACACAGAACTAGTGAAGCAGTGCCCTATTACTGTACAAGCTGTAAAAGGAATTTAAGAAGCAGTAGAAAAGGATTGTATTCTTGTTATAACTCATAATCCATATACAGTTGTCACACACGTGCGCATGGGGGGCAGCTAAAGGGCTTGAGTGAAGGCAGTTCGGAGGCATGCCGGGATGTGGCAGAGTACACTGACTTTTTTTCTCCCTTGCCTGTAGACCATTCCCGGGGGATTCCACCTGGCTCTCCTGACATCACTTCCAGGACCGAGCCAATGGAAGTCGACCACACCAGCTCCAGCCCCTCTGATGGCACGTCCGGCTGTGATCCAATGGTTGAAGACCACGTGCTTGATCCTTATGACCTCACTTCCTGTCTTCCCCTTTAAAAACCTGCCCCTTTTCCTCAGTCTCGTTTTGGACTCCGTTGTATGCACTTCAGTGCTGGTTATTTTGATAAAAACGACTTTTGCAGCCAGGATACCATATTACACGGGTGGCTGCCCCAAACCTTTATCTGTCTATGTCTCGTTTTTGTGACAGTGGCATAGCCGGCAGGATGGAGAAGTCTCAGAAGAGAAGGGGACAGGACCTGCAATACACCCAGGTGGGAGCATACCGGGGCAGAGTATTCAGGGAAGGGTGCCCCGTGGTTCGGCGAGACCCGGTGCGGGCTCCGTTCCCGGCACGCATAACTAGGCCACCTAGAGAGGCCAGGGAGTGTGTGGGTGGGGCTCACAGAGTTGGGCTGCCTTGGAGGGGGGAGGCAAAAGGAGCTCAGTATGCTCTCTTGGGGGAAAGTGCCTGCCTCCCTGTGAAACCAAAGCCCCATTTACCACCTAGGGGTGCCCCAGACTGGCAGGTGAGTGAAATAAAAAAATGGAGGTTGGACCCTGAGAGCGGCCAACCAGCAAACAAGCCTGGTCCTTATGAGCAACGGTAGGGCAGTGGCTACAGCCATTTGAAAACAAGCCCTACCAAATAATAGAGCAGGTAGCTTGCAATCTGCTCCTGAAAGCGCTTCCCCATGGCTTCACCCAGCCGGTCTGGGGTAAGCAGTTTAAGAACATGTCAGAGCTCATAGAGCTTCTGGAGACACAGAGGGAGGCCTCACACTCTGGGGGAGCAGAACCGTTCTTATGTCAACTCAGCCGGGGTACGTCCCAAGACCTAGCCCCTCCCTGTACAACCCAGAGCTTGTATCGGCGTCCACGGTGCCGCAGGCGCGCAAACCGTTTGGAGACAAGGAGGAATGCAGGTGGAGGGCTAGGAGGGGTTGGTGTGCTCTGGTTAATCCGTTGGTGGTCCCACATGCTGGCATGGTGGTTGTCAACGGACACAAGACCACCGTGTTGTTTGATTCCGGCAGCAACATTTCCATTGTTGCCCGCCGCTTTGTGCTACCGCAACAGTGGCTAAAATTTAAGACCGGTATAACCTGTGTCCACTTAGAAATCCACTGGTACAGGTCCGCTGCTTGTGTCATCAGTTACGGAGGATCAGTTCGCAAACTCACCGTAGCGGTCCTTCCTGATCCTCCACACCCGGTGATATTAGGGCGGGACTGGTCTAAAATTAAAAGCGGTGAGACACATACCACTCCTTAATTAATTTGGGCCTCGTTATGGACAGAGATGAACCGTCTCCAGCTGCCTCCAAGCCGTGTAATCAGCCGGCAGAGAGAGATGAAGCGGCCGTCCTGGGTGACGTGGCAACTCCCGGCCGTCGTGTGCTGACACATCATCCACCAACAGCGCAGGAGCGGGAGGAAACCACACCCATTGAGGTCAACGCTGACCCTCTCTTCTTGTTGCGCTTCCAATTTAAAGAGACGCTGGCTTCTTTTAGAAGGGAGCAATGGAATGACGACTCCCTGAAGTTTGCAAAAAATGCAGTGGTCCTTGTCAATGGCCAGCGCACTGATCAGTCGATGCCACAGGGCCCTCACTTGGTATTAGACAACGACCTTCTTTACCGTGTAGCAATGTATGACAGGCAGGAGAGAAAGCTGCTGCTAATTCCGGGTACCTTCCAGCGGCAGGTCTGCGAGCTAGCACACGCCCACCTCCTAGGTGGCCACTTGGGCACAGAGAAAACTCTGGAGCGGATCAAACTCCGTTTCTACTGGCCAGGAATCAATGAGGAGGTTTGTTGCTTTTGCGCTTCCTGCCTGGAGTGTCAACTGCGACAGATTCCAAGGAGGGACAGTGCTCCTCTCGTTCCTATTCCCCTGATTGATGTTCCCGTCCACAGAATCGGGGTCGACTTGGTTGGACCCCTAGAGCCCTCAGCCCGAGGACACAAGTACATTTTAGTCCTCGTAGATTATGCTACAAAATACCCCGAAGCTGTTCCGTTACGCTCAGCTACCTCTAAAGCCATCGCACAGGAATTACTAGGGGTATTTGTGTGCGTGGGGATCCCCAAGGAAGTCTTGACGGATCAGGGGACCCCTTTCACCTCGGAGACGTTCAAGGAGACTGCCAAGTTACTGAAAATAAAGCATTTAAAGACCTCGGTGTATCATCCTCAAACCGACGGATTAGTAGAGAGGTTTAATCAAACTCTCAAACAAATGCTGCGTAAGGTGGTCAGCTAGGATGGAAGGAAATGGGATCAGCTCCTCCCTCTTGTCCTTTTTGCCTTTTGGGAAGTCCTGCAAGCTTCTAAAGGGTTCTCCCCTTTTGAATTACTGTATTCGCGACCTTGGGGCATATTAGATATTATAAAAGAAGGATGGGAAGAAGAGGCTCTTCCCTCTACAAACATATTAGAGTATATCGCGCAGTTACGCGATAGATTTGGAAAGATTCGGCCTCTTCTTAAAAGTCACATGGAAGAGGCTCAAGCAGCACAGGCCCGTTATTACAACCGCAGCACGGCTCTTTGGGAGTTCCACCCGGGAGATCGGGTCATGGTCCTAGTGCCTACCTCACATTCTAAGTTGCTTTCCCATTGGCAAGGCCCCTACGAAGTTAAGAAGAGGAAGGGACTGGTCGACTATTTGGTGAGTCAACCCAATCGTCGGCCGAAGGAGCGAGTTTATCATGTGAACCTGCTGAAACCGTGGAAGGACAGGGACCCCGATTCCTCCTCCGGCCAGCCCCGCTCGCTCTTCGCTCACACACACAACCTTAACTTCGGTACGGACTTAAGTCTTAGACAACGGCAGGAGCTGGAAGCAGTTATCCGGGCCGTTCGGGAGGTAGTCAGTGAAAACCCCGAAAGGACCTCTCTGGTTGAGCACAACATTGTGACAGAGCCCGGGGTTGTTGTCCGAGAACGCCTTCCCGAGGCAAAAAAGGCTGAAGTGGAACTTGAGATCAAGCGCATGCTGGAACTAGGTGTGATGGAGGAAAGTTATAGTCCCTGGTTCAGCCCCATTGTGCTCGTCTGTAAGCCTGACGGGAGTTGGAGGTTCTGCAATGACTTCCGTCGGCTTAATCAAGTCTCCCAATTTGATGCCTATCCAATGCCACGCGTGGACAACCTCCTCGAGAGGCTTGGACAGGCTCGATATCTGACCACACTTGACATGACAAAAGGGTACTGGCAGGTTCCTTTAACGGACTCCGCGAAGGAAAAACTGTGTTTAGTACCCCTAGCGGACACTGGCAGTATCGTGTCCTTCTATTTGGGTTGCACGGGGCTCCAGCAACCTTCCAGCATCTGGTGGACAAAGTGCTCCGGCCTCATAACTCATACAGTGCTGCCTACCTGGATGACGTCGTCATCTATTCCAGCACATGGAGGGAACACCTACAGCATGTCCGAGCGGTATTGCGGACACTTGGTGAGGCCGGGCTCCGGATTAATCCCAAGAAATGCTTCTTTGGATTAAACGAGGCAAAATATTTAGGCTACCTTGTGGGTTGGGGTACCGTAAGGCCACAGTGCTCCAAAGTTAATGCCATTTTAAAATGGCCCCGTCTGCGAACCAAGCGGCAGGTCCAAGCCTTTCTCGGATTAGCCGGGTACTACCGCCGGTTTGTCAGAGAGAGCGGCGCCCTTGACTGATTTAACAAAGAAGAGGGCCCCGAACACTGTGGTATGGACTGAGAAGACAGACACTGCATTTGGTGACTTAAAACAGGCCCTTACTTCCGCACCTATTTTGATGGCACCTAAGTTTTCTTTGCCTTTCATCCTCCAGACGGACGCTTTGGACACAGGCCTGGGCGCCGTGCTGAGCCAAAGTGTCGATGGTGTGGAGCACCCCATCATGTTCCTGAGCCGGAAACTGTTGGACCGGGAGACCAGGTATGCAGCGGTGGAAAGGGAGGCTTTGAAGATTAAATGGGCGATAACTCAGCTTAGGTACTGCCTGTTGGGCCGGGAATTCACCCTTGTCACGGACCATGCACCTCTACAGTGGATGGCCCTGCACAAGGAGTCTAATCCGCGGGTCACCCGGTGGTTTCTTGACCTACAGCCGTACAAGTTTTCGCTCATTCATCGTCAGGGCACTCTCCATGCCAATGCTGATGCTCTTTCTCGGGTTCACAACCTCTCGGTTAGGGTCGCCCGACCCGACGGGTCTGGGCTAAGGGGGGGGGCTTGTCACACACGTGCGCATGGGGGGCAGCTAAAGGGCTTGAGTGAAGGCAGTTCGGAGGCATGCCGGGATGTGGCAGAGTACACTGACTCTTTTTCTCCCTTGCCTGTAGACCATTCCCGGGGGATTCCACCTGGCTCTACTGACATCACTTCCGGGACCGAGCCAATGGAAGTCGACCACACCAGCTCCAGCCCCTCTGATGTCATGTCCGGCTGTGATCCAAAGACCACATGCTTGATCCTTATACAACAACAACAACAACAACATTTATTTATATAGCACATTTTCATACAAACAGTAGCTCAAAGTGACCTCACTTCCTGTCTTCCCCTTTAAAAACCTGCCCCTTTTCCCTTTTTCCTCAGTCTCGTTTTGGACTCCGTTGTATGCACTTCAGTGCTGGTTATTTTGATAAAAACAACTTTTGCAGCCAGGATACCATATTACACAGGTGGCTGCCCCAAACCTTTATCTGTCTATGTCTCGTTTTTGTGACACAGTATAAGAGTCCAATACAGACAGTAAACATGTCAAACATTTTGTGAAGTCTTACTGTTAACTATATAGGATTCATCTGTGGACAGATTGACAATTTTTGAGTAGAAAAGTGTATTTGAATACCAATTGTTTGCTATTCGTATTAAACTCCAAATAAAGCAAGCATTTTACAGGATTATTTGGAAGCGATTGGAGACTGAAAAACAGACTCACAAAATATCATATCCAGGAATTTAAGTGGACACATGCACCTCTGGTGGACCTGATAGCAGTTAGGGAGGAGCCCAACAAAGTAACCAGGAGCCCAAATGAAACATCTATGCATCTTTATAGAAGAAAAGCTAGCAAACACCTGATTCATAGCTGCAGTATTGCAAGGAATTTATGGAAGCTGTAAGATCTGCTATTTAACAAGTTAATCCTGTCTGGACTCCAGTTAACTAGTGTGTCTATACATATATTAACTGTACAGACTGCATCTCTGTTGTTTGGCCGGGTTTATACTTCACATGACGTGACGCATGCTGCAGCGAACTGTTTATACTTGCGCATGTACTTTACGGAAATCAGGAGGAATCCGCCAGGTGGCAGTGTGAGATATCATCATGGTGAGAACTGGTTCGGCTTCGCTGTGTTATGAATTTCCTGGAACACCATTTAAATTTCGATGACACCTTACTGTAATATCTCTGAAAAGGATGTTTAATGATTAAATCCATTAATCCATGTGTCCATTCGAGCAATCATTGGGGTTGAAACAATCCCTGGATGGGCATCAGCTGATCGCAAGGTGAATACAAACACTCACATACACTAACCTCATTTTAGTGTAACCAAATCTGCATATCTGTGGAAGGAAACCGGAGCACATTGTGGAAACACAGAAGGAAAACATGCAAACTCCAGGCAGAGAATACCAGCGATGTGACTCCCTGCACGACAGCAGTGCTACCACTCTGCCACCGTGTCACTCCATGTGTGTAATTTTTAACAGTATTCAATCTATACTAATAGAAGGCAAATCCCTCACTGACTGACTGACTGAATCACTCACTCACTGACTCATCACTAATTCTCCAACTTCCTTGTAGGTGGAAGGCTGAAATTTGGCAGGCTCATTCCTTACAGCTTAGTTACAAAAGTTAGGCAGGTTTCATTTCGAAATTCTACGCGTAACGGTCATAACTGGAACCTACTTTCGACCATATATACGGCCATAGCCTGCAGCTCGGCCGCCGTGTGAGGAGGAGTTGCATCCCGCATCATCACACCTTCCACGTAATTTAGTGCCTGCCCATATAAGGTAACTATTCGCGGGTGAAGGACTGTGCTTATGCAAACGAAGATGAGATGGTCTAGCGTTTGGCACAAGCTCAGCGAAAGTGCGAGAGAAACTTTTAAGTGCCTGGTCTTAGCTAACATTAAATAAAGCCATGGACATCGCAAGATCAAACAAGAGAGCTGACTGTGAACACAGTACGTATAGAACAAGGAATACCTCCAAAGAGCGCTGAACAAGAAAACACATTACACAATGGAGAAGGCAGCAAAAGAATATGAAGCGAGTGACGCATACAAGCATATTCATAAATGCAGCTACTGTGGAAACAAACACGGTGTAGACCGTAAGTTTAAATCAAGTTTATAGACACGCCGCCACTGCCATTTGTCATGTGTACGACGAATACGATATTCGCGAGATACAAGTTTAATGAGAAGACACGATGTATAAACGAGACTTTGGATCACTTTGTATAGGAGTTAAAATTGCTGTAGCGAGAAACTTTTAAGTGCCAGGTCTTAGTTAACATTAAATAAAGCCATGGACATCGCAAGATCACATAAGAGAGAGGCTCACATGAACTAACTGTGAACACAGTACGTAGAGAACAAGGAAGAGCTCCAAAGAGCGCTGAACAAAAAACACATTACACAATTGAGAAGGCAGCAAAAGAATATGAAGCGAGTGACGCATACAAGCATATTCATAAGTGCAGCTACTGCGGAAACAAAGCACGGTGTAAACCGTAAGTTTAAATTAAGTTTATAGACATGCTGCCGCTGGCATTTTTAAAATTGCTGGTGAAGGACTGTGCTTATGCAAATGAAAATGAGATGGTCAGGGATAGAATAGTGTTTGGCACAAACTCAGCAAAAGTGCGACAGAAACTTTTAAGTCCTGGGTCTGAGCTAACATTAAATAATTGCTGGTGAAGGACTGTGCTTATGCAAACGAATAGAAAGCAAATGTTACATTATTTTTTAAATGTTTCCTTTTCTTTTTCATAACTTCTTTAACACACTTCTTCACTGCTGCGAAGCGCTTGTATTTTGCTAGTATTTAAATGAAATTAACGATTTATCTGTAAAATGTAACATACATACTTAAATGCATTTCATCATCAAAGTGACATCGAGTATAAATGTTTGGATTCTAAATGTGCAGAGAGTTGGAATATCATACATGTAATGTGTTATGTGTGGTGATCTATTGCTATTTGCTGCTGCTGTCAGGTCCGGAAGAAGCCCTAGAAAAAAAAGACGGCACAGAAGACGGTATGTGAGACTTTTAGAATGTATCATGTCATTACGATTGGGAATATGGGGCTCTTGAATATAAAAGCACTATGAATGCATTTGTATGTCGGCATTTTTCTTCACCACAATGAACCAGTCATCAAACATCAAAGTGTGCACATTGATCTTGTAGGATCCACAAAGCGGCTTTCTGTCACATCTAAATAGTAACCAGAGACTCTGACGTCACATTCCAACTTTTAGCACACTGCACCCCCCCGACTTTTTGCTGGTACTGCAACTTGCGCACGCGTCACATTAATTTTTGAGGACCTACTCAGAGGACGTACCAAATGAACGCTGGGAATGCGTGGCAGCCATGATGTGGGCGCTTACGCGTTGTGAGCATGAAGTAAAAACGTGCCCTTAGTCATTATCACTAAAACATAAATAACATGATAGTTGTAATTTGTTACTAACCCTCACCTATTCTGTTTCTCTTCTCGGTACTCAAATGTGGCACTTGGTGCCATGGCCCACCTGCCAAGTTGTTTTGTCTGCCTAAGGTAAAGTCATCCCTGATGGAGGATCACAGGAATCGTCAAGTAAATGAGTCCTTTCATCAGATTGGCTGGCCCAATGCTGTCTCAGCTGTGGAATGGCCAAATCGGTGAGGCAGCTTGACAGGTGAGGTCTCCAAGATGCTAAACAAATCCAAATCATATTATATATCATCTACTGTTAAATTCTGCTCTGTACATGTAATATTTTTATACTGTATTGAGGATTTGTTCTTTTCTGTGTATTGTGTTGTATTGACCCCCTTCTTTTTGACATCTACTGCACACCCAACCTACCCAGAAAGGGGTCTCTTTTTGAACTGCCTTTCCCAAGGTTTCTTCCATTTTTTCCCTACAAGGGTTTTCTGGGAGTTTTTCCTTGTCTTCTTAGAAAGTCAAGGCTGGGGGGCTGTCAAGAGGCAGGGCCTGTTAAAGCCCATTGCGGCACTTCTTTTGTGATTTTGGGCTATACAAAAATAAATTGTATTGTATTGTATTGTATATGTACCTGGATAGTAGTTATACTGTTTGTGAGAGACTTTTATCAGCCCTGCATTCATCATGGAGGAATAGAAAAGAATTGTACTTATCACTGATATATCAAATCAGCACTCCAGATTCCCACCAGAACAGGACCTATTTGCTGCTTACCTCATTTGTGACCACATGGCTATTTTAAATGAAAGGCTCAATGCTAATAAATATTTTTATCTACATGATACAGAGGTTTTTGAATGAGAAAGCTCCTAGTCTTTGGAATGTTCTGAACTTACTGAAAACCTGGAATCCATTAATTAAAACCATTAACATCATACCAACAAAATATGGTATTCTCTGTATTTACAAGATGAATTTTGACTTCTGAGTTACCAATTAGTGTAACTTGTCAGTGCTTCATAGAGCTTATCAGAATTTTAGAGTGAGGGATAAATAGATCTAATTTGTTGTCCAGTGTGTTTCAACTATGTATGTCATCAAACATATTATCAGTTTGGTGTAAAAATTGAATATGCCATTAGGTTTTAAATTTCTAAACCTCAGCCCTTTTTCTGGGTACCAGTGCCATTCTACCACAGTGACCTTTACTGACCTGTGAGAAGAAGCACATAGTGGATAGAACTTGGCAACACATTTTCCCATCTTCCTACTGTACTGAAAAATATTAAGATTCACATCAGTAAACGGAAATCAAATGACCTGACAACATTTGTACCATCAAATAATAAGGATTACAGAGATGACTGAAAAACAAAAATAGCAGAGGGGTTTGTAGAACAGTGATTGAAATTGAAGTGAAGAAGAGCTGTTAACAGGGCTAATAATCAGATTCCAGTCCAGATAAACCTTGCTTTCAAAAGCAGCTACACATTCTTAATGTAACAATCAATGAAAAGCTATGCCTAATTAGCTATCTGCACCTATAAAATCAGTCCACTTGACTGCCATTTGGTCTTCTAAAAATAAATTTACATCATGAAATGCTCTCAGATTTCCAGTAATAATCTTAATAGAATCAATCCCTCCTGCATATTACCCTTATCAAACTCCAATTATTTATTTTTTAAGAGCACTTTTTTTGTCTTGTGCAGAGTATATCAGCATTCATTTTGGTTAAGTTTTTATGGCAGCTTTAAGTTTGTACATCTTTTGGGTATAATGAGCTACTTTAAGAAAGGAAACTAGAGAAAAATAAAAGTTTCTAATAAGATTAAACTGATTATAGAAAGATATTGTCACATACTTTAGTTTTCTTTACCATTTCTAAATCTTTGCTTGTGTGTATTTTCAAGAAATCATAATATAAAGAATATTCAAATAGTAAAGGTTATATAACTAGTAGAGCAAAACATATTTGAAATGGATAAAGAAGAATCAATTGTAATAAATCAGTAAAAAATTACATTAATATATACAGTAGATCTAATTGTGGCTACAAAGAGGGTGTTTATATGCTGATGTGCCATTACACTAAATATTATGTTTGGAGAACTAAAAGTGCCCTAAGAGCATGGAAATAACATTATACAATACAATACAATTTATTTTTGTATAGCCCAAAATCACACAAGAAGTGCAGCAATAGGTTTTAACAGGCCTTGCCTCCTAACAGCCTTCCAGCCTTGACTCTCTAAGAAGACAAGGAAAAACTCCCAAAAAAAACCCTAGTAGGGAAAAAATGGAAGAAACCTTGGGAAAGGCAGTTCAAAGAGAGACCCCTTTCTAGGTAGGATGGGCATGCAGTGGGTGTCAAAAAGAAGGGGGTCAATACAATACAATACACAGAACAGAGCACAAGTAATCCTCAATATAATATAATAGTAAAATAAAAATATTACAAGTACAGAGCAGAATTTAACAGTAGATGATATCACATAATATGATTTGGATTTGTTTAGAGTCCTGGTGACCTCAGCCATCAAGCTGCCTCCCCT
Organism: Polypterus senegalus; assembly: GCF_016835505.1. Lineage (NCBI taxonomy): Eukaryota > Metazoa > Chordata > Cladistia > Polypteriformes > Polypteridae > Polypterus > Polypterus senegalus. The sequence goes on along the minus strand of NC_053159.1, from coordinate 101,091,775 downwards.
ATTGGCCTTTCCACAGCTGAGACAGCGCTGGGCCAGCCAATCCGATGAAAGCACCCCATAATCGATGATTCATGTGATCGTCTATCACAGATAACTAACTGAAGGCAAAGGTCTTCAGAATACCACATGACAAGTAATTTTGTAACGATGAAACACATATGGAAATTACTAAAATAATCAATAAATCGTACAGCAACAGCCAAGTGTTAAGAGGTTACACCAAATAACATGAGCTATTTTAAATATTTAAATTAAGCATAGTGGTATATAATAGTCTGACTGAGGTTAATCTTATTTTCTATTCATGGCTCCAATTAAGATAGCAAAACATCCATCCATCCATTATCCAACCCGCTATATCCTAACTACAGGGTCAAGGGGGCCTGCTGGAGCCAATCCCAGTCAACACAGGGCACAAGGCAGGAAACAAACCTCCGGCATGGTGCCAGCGCACTGCAGGATAACAAAACAATGTGACTAAATTTGGTTGGGTTACATGTACTAAATTGTATGGGTTAAAGGTAAGTTTATTTATGAAAGTTTTTTGATAGAGTGAATGTATGGTTCAGTATTAACTTACAGTGAATACTAATAAAAACCTGAGGATGGGAAAGAGGATCCCAAAGCACATGTCTGCAAGGGTACTTTCCAATCTACCCATAATGAAAAATAAGCTATGAGTAACATGAAAAGGACCTCCCAAGCAAATTTGTAATGTTATTTATTTTGTGGCTTATTTTCTACTTTTTATGTTAAAAAAAATGTTTAGGCTATGGTAAATTTAGCATACATAAAAATGTATAATAAGACTTGCTTTTTTATTTAAAATATTAAATTCTTGCAATGATCTCTGATATAATAACTGATACATTTCTAAATGAAGGTAAATGATGACAAACGTAATTACTGTCAGATGATCCTGAAGCCAAAAAGAAATTTATTAAATCAGTTTAAATCAAATTTAACTTGTGCTGTCAAAGTTAACTCGTTAATGTATCTGATTAATTTTTAAAGGTGTAAAACGTTATCTTTCATGATAATCGTGATAAATCAACACCCCTTTACATCTAAGCCAGTGGTTTAGAAAGCTTACATTGGCTTGGAGAGAGCAGCTGTCTGTCACTTCCACAACTCTTGCCAAGACCAATGGATTTCTGTGAAAATCAGCATCTCCACCACCATACCCAGTTTTTCTCTTTCAGGTCTAGTCATCCAACGTTACAAGATTTTTAGCTTTGAATCTTTTTTAAAACATTTTCAGTAACCAGCAGAGTAAAGCAGAATAATATACAATGAACACTATTTAACTACTATTAATAATATATATATTGGTAGCGCTGCTGCCTCAAAGTTAGGAGACCTGGGTTCGCTTCCCGTGTCCTCCCTGCGTGGAGTTTGCATGTTCTCCCAGTGTCTGCGTGGGTTTCCTCTGGGCACTCCGGTTTCCTCCCGCAATCCAAAGACATGCAGGTTAGGTGGATTGCCGATTCTAAATTGGCCCTAGTGTGTGCTTGGTGTTTGTGTGTGTCCTGTGGTGGGTTCGCACCCTGCCCAGGATTGGTTCCTGCCTTGTGCCCTGTGTTGACTGGGATTGGCTCCAGCAGACCCCTGTGACCCTGTATTCGGATTCAGCGGGTTAGAAAATGGGTGTATATATATATATATATATATATATATAATTTCCTTTTAGTGTTAATAATATTAATCAACAGTGGAAAGATACTGCTTCAGACAAAGTTGCCAGTGTTTGGTAACCTTCATCCTTCATTTGAAAAAAAATCCTGAAATAGGCTGAAGCTAGAAGATGAACTGTGCTTAAAGTCTAGTGGAATCCAACTTTGACCATAGTGAGCCTGTAAAACATAAAGACACTCCGCCTTCACAAATGACTTTAAATTATTTTCCTCTTTTTTTACCTGTAGTTATATGTAACAAGTTATTTTTCCACTTCTTTTTATCTGGATTCTTATGTAATTCTGTGATTTTTCTAAAATAAAAATCTGGAAATTTTAGTTTCTTTTTAATTTTATTTCTTATCAAACCATGTCACTGTTCTTATATTAAAAAAAAAATTAAAAAAGATAAACAAAAAGATATAGACAACCACACAAAAAACTCTCAGTAATCAATTGTTAAAATCCCCAAATGTGATATTGGAGGCAAGGGTGGGAGTTAAGAAATCTTACTTTTATTTTTTTTAAGAGTTCAGAACCTAACACTTGTAAGACTGAAAGTAGATTTGAATACATGAAACTAAATAAATTCCTGAAGTTGATATGCAAAGAAAAAGAATGAAAACCCCTGGCTAAAGATACCAAGTGATGTTTAATTACATATATGCCACTAGTATGCTGTAGTTAATCATTTGCTTTGATTAACAGGTGTACTATTATACAAAATCATGCAGCATAACTACTGTTAGCAGTAACCAAGATCATACTCCACTTCATTGACTTGGGCTTATATTAGTTGGTGTCAGATGTACAAAAGTTTTATGGGGCCTTGACTTAAGGCTTAGAAGCCCTTGATCTATGCTATTCCAATTAACAATGGCTGAGAAAGATATTTTTAATGTTTTCTCCTTCCACCATGGTGTGCTAAGAAGCGCCTCTGGGAGTCTTTTCTGATCACTGCTATCAGGAGATTCAGTGCTTCCATCTGATGTAATTGTTAAGTTTACTTATGTATTTACTTAATTGATTGATTTATTAGTTGTATGATCTGTCCTGTGATTCTGTATCCTTGTTTCTGCTGCCGTATCCCTCTGAATTTGTCCATGAAATTAATGAAGTTTGTCTAATTTAATCTAATTTGAAACACTCCTAGCTGCTTCAAAGTACACAAATGGTGATACTTGTAAATTTAGTGCAGGAAAATTTAAATGCCGCAAAACTACATCTTTAGTTTATCACTTAGAAGAGTAAACCATGCATAATGTCCCTGGGAAAAAACTGTAATGTCAGGAAGCACAATCTACTGCAGACTTTAGTCCATGAATGTAAAACTCAAATAATGCCCATGAATAAAAGAAAATGTAAAGTGTTTACTACTTATTGCAAAATAGATTGCATCAAACTGCAGACCTCTAAAAATAACTGAAGGTTACAGGCCTGAGAAGCATCATTCATTGAGGTCTGATAATTCTCACACATTACATTCACTGGAACAATTGTGTCACAAGTCAAGAATTTGTGAAAAAGGTACTGTCTTTGTTGTTTGAGCAGCTAAGAAGTTATACAGCAGTTAGACTCACAGAGGACTAATTGACTTCACTCAACCACCTTGGTTAAACATGCGATTAATTGTGATTAGTCGAGGGACATGTTAACAATTAATCATGATTAAAAATTGTAATTGTTTGACAGCCTTGAATGTATTTGCTTTGAGCTTGAATCCATAATGAACTTCTGATACTGATACTTCTACCTCCAATATCCCAATATGACAATAGTTTGTTTGAAGAGAAGTAGACCAATCTGACACATTATGCAATAATTTTTATGGAACTACTCAGAGAATCATAACAGTTTGGTCAGATATGGTGTTGGAAGAATTTTCCTGAAATAGATGACAGAATGGAAAATTATGTACTCTTTTACTTGCCTTTTTGTATGATATATTTTTTCTATAATTTCTCATGAAAAGGGTGGAATTATTTTTTTTACTTAAAAAAAAATATTTAGGTACTGTGAAATGTTAATACCAGACAGGTAAGCCTACTATGGCAGAAATTTGACTTCAGAACATCAGTTCACAACAACAACAACAACAACAACAACAACAAAAGAATTTGCTCTGCTCTTTAAATAACTCCAAAGGTTTACTTAACACCTTCCCTTGTAATAGCCATCACATTACTCTGTCATAGACTAACAACAGCCTAACAGCTCCTACAAAAGTTGAAAGCACTTTAGTTTAAAAGCAATGTTCCCCACAAGTTTTACTGTCTATCACACTGTTTAATTGGCAGCTGATTTGCTGCAAATGTAGAGCAGAAACAAACTCTACTTGTTCTTTACACACTGTTCCTAATGACCCATGTCATCTTTACATGAATGCTATACAATTTATGCATTTCCATTTTTCTCATTCCATCGCATTGAACTAGAGATAATTCAAGAGCAATACTGTTTCTGGTAAAGCCACCTGTACCACAATTGTTGATCTGCCCATTTGTATGATGAAACATTTACTGTTGAAAGGTTGGGAATGATTTTATATTTGAAATATATGCACACATTTTAAACCACATTAGTTTCAGCATAGAGCACTCTCAAACCAATAGTTGCATTTTTAATGACATTGTTTCCTTATTTCACTGAGCATATAGGATCCGATGCATAGAGTGCAACTAGCACAATCTTAAATGTAATGTAAATGGTTTCTTGGCCTAAAACAAACATCATTGCTGTAGCAGAATGTAATCTTAAATTGGTTAAAAAAGCAGTTACCAGAAAAAGGGTGGCAGAGTTGTACAGCAGGTAGCACAGAATTCTGGCTATAGACTTGCTTCTATGTGGAATGTACATATTTGCCATATTCTGCTGGGTCGTCTCTCCATCCCCAGTCCAAAGACATGTTGATTACACCAGTCTGAGTGAGTACTGGTATGTTGCATGAATATGTCTCACAAATGGACTGGCTCAGTTCAGATATCATGCCCATTTCTATTAGGAGAGACGGGCTCAGCTTCTCCCCATGCTAGTACAAGAAAAGCAGGTTTAAAAAATGAATAGGTGAATGTCAGTCAAATTATTGCAGTTTAAATGAAAACAGAATTCTCAGCAAATATCCTGTCACATCCTGAAAGTTTAATCTTCAAATGTCTATTAAGTTTGGAAGGCTTTATTGACCCATTAGCCAGAACCTTGCCACCCTCTGTGACTACTTTCCTTTTCACCTTTGAGATTGTGAGTCTTTATTAGTATATGTCAGTTTAAATTTACATGAATAACATTTTGCCTACTTCTCCGTATTAAAAGGATTTGCACCACTTTCATTATTTTTGCTGTAATTAAACAAGTGCACAATGATAAGGAATTCTCTGATGACAGCACACATTAGCTGAACGGAACAGATCTACCCCAATACAAACCCCAATGATGACTTTCTATACAGTACAAAGTATGTTAATTAGACAACTTAAAAATAGGCTGCTTATCTGCTTGAATGTACAACCTGAAAACATATGTCACTATTACTCATTTTTGCCAAAGGAAGACTCTTAATTAAACTGTTCCTGTTATAAATTTACAAAAGGAGCCAGAAAGGCTCATCTTTTTTTTTTTAATTTCTGACAGAGAAAGTGTAATTAACGTTTATGCATCAAAGTAACTAAATAATTGTACATATGGGTTTAAATCTGAGATTAAGATTAAGCAGGCACATATGAAATCTGCTGTTACATAGTAACTAGGCACAAGAGATGTCTTTAAAAGGGGTTAACAGAAGCCAGAAATAGATTACCTTTTTATGCAGTATGGAAGAAATCCAAAATGATTATATGAGAGTGGTCTCATACTAAAGAATGAATTACTGGAATAACTGGATTGTGTGTTTCTGTGGTCCAGATTGCTTTATGTTACGTGGATTGTTAGTATCCATATATTATGTAAATTCAAGGTGGTGTGCACAAGATTAATAGAGGTATGTGTTTATGAAGCCAGGAAGCACAGGAGTGCATATTAGCGTAGACCATTATTTAGAAGAACAGAACAGAACAGAACACTTTCAAGCTTACTTACCGTGCATGGAGAAACAGAAAAAAAAAACACATTGCCAGAGGTCTGTAGGGTCTCTACACTGTAAGGATTGATATGTCTACCTTATATCCTGACAGCATCAAGTTTTACTTAAAAATAAGTATTTTGATAACACTAATACCTTAGGAAAGGGTGGCCCACCCTATAGCAGGCACCCAGGCTTGTCCCTTAACTGCAAATCCTGGGGATAAGGGCTTAAAACATCTGTGACTATAGAATAAAACAGCATTATAGCATATTCATGGCAATCAACAATCTTGGAGAGGTGAAGCAATGAAGAATGGTGTCCAAATATGAAAAACAGGAGAAGTTGAGGCACTGAGATTTCTAGAAATAAAGATGACCTGTAAATTATCAGTAAAGCTGGTGGGCTGTCCTCCCCGAATGGTAGGTAAGTTACTGGCTCAGTAGTTTAGGAGTTTAAGTATCTTGGGGTCTTGTTCATGAGTAAGGGGGAAAAGGAATGGTGAGATTGACAGATGGATCATGGTGGCAAATACAGTTATGAGATCACAATACTGATCCGTAGTGGTGTAGAAGGAGCTGAGCCAGAAGGTAAAGCTCTCATTTTACCAGTTGATCTACATCTGTACCTTCACCTAACGGTGGAGATAGGAGGTACATGTGGCTGAAATGAGTTTTCTCTGCAAGATGAATTGGCTTTCTCTTAGAGACAGGGTGAGAAGCACATACATCTGGAAGAGGCTCAGAGTAAAGCTGCTGACCCTCCACATCAAGAGGAGCCAATTGAGGTGGTTTGGGCATCTGATACAGATGTCTCCTGGACACTTCCCTGTGGATGATTTACAACCATGACAAGTTAAGAGGAGACTGCAGGGAAAACAAAGGGCCTGCTGGGAGGATTATAGCTCATCAGATCGTCTGGGAATGCCATGGTATGAGTTGGCACATATGGCAAAAAAAGGGATGTCTGGGGCTTATTGCTAGAACTGTTACCCCCTCGACCCAGATAAGCAATGGAAAATGAGATGAGAAGAAGACCTGTGCTTAAATAAGGAGCCTTACAAGTATTCAAATAAACATACAGTGGATTTTTTCTACTTTCAAATTCTGTGTTTTATATATTTCCTATTAAACTCACCTTTATATTGTCACCTTTTCAGCACCAGATGGTACTATTCCTAACACAAAGCATACCTTTTTAAATATAACATTGCACCTGCTAATGGGATAACACATCTCTTTGTCTATGCAGAATGGGATAACACATCTGTCTGTCTATGTAAAATTAACATATACCAATAACTTGAAAGCTCCATATATAATATCTTAAAATTGCACCTGTCAACACAAATTCTTTTACTAAAATTACCTATCTTAGTCTAAGGAAAATAAGATGAGAAAAAGAAAATTAACAAAGTCAGAAACTTAAAATAAATAGCTGTATAAAAATAAGTTGCTTTTATTTGGTAACTGTTTCAACCCATAGGTTAGTACAAGTAAAACAGGGAATGCACACTGCTTTCCCTATACCCTTTTATGCATGTAATTAATTCATTTAACCTATAGATTACATCTGCTGCTCACTTTCCTCAGCATTAACACTTATGAGAATTGTCTGTTAACAAAATTGGCCAACTATAGAGCCTTCTGTTCTCACTGTTCTGTTTTTTCCTTTTTGTATTGAACAAAAAACATATGTTTTACATGTTTCATTTTGAATTATTCACTCATGAAAGCATTATCTACTTATGGTTGAAAATATTGTTCCTCTGTGCCTTGACCTAATTTTTTTGCACAAAAGACTACTACTTGTTGGACAGAGAAGGACCTCCTCTCCTTGTATTTAATCCTATTTCTCCAACAGCATGCAGTTAATTGTTAAATTAAAAGGAAATACAGGATCCTTACACTTCAAGGTTAAGTACTTGGCTGACTTTTTTCAGGATGCTGCCATAATGTTAACTAATGTGCCTCATATTTTTACAATGCACTGTTGACACACAGCTTTACGTGAAAATAATTCCTGTATGCGCATCGAAAAGTTGACTACTTGTGTTGCAATGGCCTCAACACCTGTTGTCAAAAAGCCTCCTCCAACTTGGCATACACAATGCATTCATCTAGACAAGTGCAAAAGTTCAATGCCTTCTTACTAAATCATATTGAAATACTATCCAGTATTCCTCAGTGACTAGATCGAACTAGTGAATACTCCTCTTTCAACATATGAAAATGTCTAAATTTCCTTTGAGTGTAAATCTCACACAATTGCTTTTTTCAAAATGCAGAATGAGAGTACAAAAAAGCAACAGCTAATTAAACAATGAGATCATTTAGAGGTAAAATAACTCATGTATTGGAAAACTGGTTGGCACAAACCCCTGAAGCCAGAATTGACCTCTTAGACTAGAATTATAAAACGACTGCTATAGACAAATGTCCAATGTTGGTGAAGTTAAAGAATTTCACAGAGTTTTTAGGTTTTTCTTTTATAACTTCTTACTTGTTCTTGCTGTTTTCAATGTAGCTTTTTGATGAATAAAGCCACTTCATGAATATGCAGTACAACGGCACAGACTTCATTGCTAAAATATGCATATTCTCACTAACATGTACTATACTGTATATGCAGGTAACAAACACAATAATCTTTGCTAGTGCTTTATTTCTTGATGTAGTGCCTGGAGTAAAAAGACAGATATCAAGCAAAGCAGGCCCGGAAGATGTCTGAAAATTGAGGTAAAAACTTGTAATGGGTCAAAAACTAAAAACCGAAAGTACCAAAACCTGCAATTGTTGTCAAAAAAGTCAAAAATTCTAACTTCTAAGTGTTTTTTTGGAAAAATTGCATAAACTGGAAAGGTTTGTTTCATTATCCAGATACTTCAAGACAGTGTTGTCAGAGGTATACTGTGCGCAAGAAAAAGATCAGGAAATGATTCCAATGCCAGGGGACGAGATTAGACAGAGCTGAGGGTCAAAGACAGGAAGGCAAACCTAAATCAGGTAAACAGGAAGCAAATGGACAAGAAGAAGCCATAAGTGAAAGTCAAAAACAGGGTATAACCAAATTTGTAAAAACCCTTCTGTTAAGGTCTTCTTGAAAATAAAGTAACACAATGCAGTTCAAAGAGCTGGTATATCCACCAAGGTATACACACAGGTGTTCAGAATGGGGTTGAGGTAAAAATCGAAAATGAACTTCATTTTCAAAATGAAACACTTAAGAAATAAGAGTCTACACCTAAAAAACCCTGAATAGGGAAAAATATATGTATAAAACTCAAACATATTACACTAGGTAAGGAGTGATGAAAGAATACATCAGTTGAGCTCCAAGTCCTCATGGTCATGCAAGAACACACAAAATAGTGGTGTCCAACATCAAAACTGTAAAAACAAAATAACAGCATAGACATTTAAATGTACAAAATAACTACAGAATCTGAATCAGGCTGGTCAAAAACTAAGATAAACAACAGCACAGAAGAAGAACCAGCTGACCCAGGAGCATTAAGGAAAAATAGGTGAGAAAAAGTCCTTTTGTTTGTTGCCTCCATTTTTCTTTAATTTGGTAGGACTCCTAGAGCTCTGGACTAAGTAGAAGCCCTAGTGTCTTTTGTTCCTTGCTTTGTTTTGTTCTTTTTATTGGTTGGCTGCCTTGTTTGTGGCTACTAGACACTGCTCTGCAGAATAATAGTATGTCAAGAAACGCTACTGGGACTGCTTTATACCAACAGCAATACGCTTCCATAATGCCTCACTATGAGTAGGTTTTTCTTTCTTTATAATTTTCATTGTTTTTAGTCATTATGTGTTCAGACTATGGCATGTGTGTATATCTATCTATTTATAGAGCCTCTGTAAAAAGCCAAAAATTACCCTGGGGACAAATAAAGTTCTATCTAAAATGTCTTGCTTTGGTTCTCTTTTATAGAATAGATTAGCATTCTCCTTTTAACCTTGCTTTCAGTAGCACACAATGTACTCTGATGAAGAGGAAATCAGACACGAGATGGAAATGCAAAGCCTTCTTAAGCAAAATGACAACACTCTTTTATTTCCCACTTTCTCAGCACCAATCCTCCTTCCAGAAAGGAAGAAAACAGCTATTTCTGAATATATTGGGAGACATAATGTCATTCAGCAGAATGTGCCATTGCCCAAAACGTACAAGGTCCTGTTTATCTTGTACATGACTTCTGGATGGAATCTACTGATTCAGATGAGGTAACAAATAGTGTTTCTCCAGAGAGGGAAATGGTTCCAGGAATCAAGTGCTGGCCTGAACTGGATTTCTGAGTGCATGCTGTAAGATTCTAATTATTATAGATTTATTTACGTTTTATCCTGAGGTTTTGATTTTACTTACTTTGCATTTTGACTACTCTTTTTCCAAAATATTCTATCTTGTTAATTATGCTGTAATTTTCAATAATGCTATTACAGTTGTTTTGTTAATTTATTTCTCTCTGTGTCTTCTTAATTGCCTTTGATGGTGGAGAAGCAAGACCCATTATTAAACTACTCACCCAGGGTGCTATAGTCTCTCTCTCTCTCGAACCTGTTGACTATGAAATATTCATATAGCTACTGCCTCTATGCTGTGGCATTTACTTTATATTGTGTTCTGCTCAATTCCATTTCTTTTGCTACACTGTTTATAGATATTTCATATTTAAACTTGTATAAATTCACTCCTTGCTATACTATTTCAGTGTAAAGTTTCTCATTTAAACATATTGTAGTTGGAGATGTTATAACGCATATCCTAGTATATTACTATCCTTACTGCCTTCTGTTGTAGTGCAAATATCACTACTAAGATACTGCTCCTCTCCCATGCACCTTATTGAACTTATTCTTTTTTTCCACATAATGTATGGTCATTATATTTTAATCAGTCCCATTCTGAGGATTCTACTAAGTTTTGTTATCTATATAATATTGTATTTATGTACAGCTATAAAGAATCGGTGTAGGACAGTGGTTAGCACTGTTGCCACATAGCTCCAGGAGATGGACTTCAAACTACAGCTTGTGTGGTCCAAGTTGAGTTTATACTGTATGCGTTAATGGGCTTTCTTCATCATCTTGAACATGTGTATTTTAGTCTTTATATTATCCCACGGTGTCAAAGCATGGGTGTGTGGGCACTAAGCAATAAGCAGCCTGTCTGTGTAAGGTCAGTTGCCTCGTCTACCTTATATGGATATGGCAAATTCAAACCAAAAACTGGATCAACCTGGTTCAGAAAAAGTATTGCTCCATTACATTTTTGCATGTGTTTTAGTATTTCTATTAATAATGGCACCACTTTTATTTTGTATTATACTTTCCTATGGTGAACACTATACATCCATCCATTCATTATCCAACCCGCAATATCCTAACTACAGGGTCACGGGGGTCTGCTGGAGCTAATCCCAGCCAACACAGGGCACAAGGCAGGAAATAAACCCTGGGCAGGGCGCCTGCCCGCCACAGGGCACACACACTAGGGGCAATTTAGCATCACCAATGCACCTAACCTGAATGTCTTTAGACTGTGGGAGGAAACCAGAGCATCCAGAGGAAACCCACGCAGATATGGGGAGAACATGCAAACTCCACGCAGGGAGGACCCAGGAAGCGAACCCAGGTCTCCTAACTGCAAGGCAGCAGTGCTACCCACTGCGCCACCGTGCTGCCCGAACACTATACAACCCGTCCTAATTTTTTTTTTTTTGCCACAACCTGATGGACAATTGTTTAGTTATATTTTAATATAATTTAGATAGCTAAAGTGAGTTACTCAGGGTCATACAATGGAGATATGGACTAAACCATAGCCAAGTGGGTTCAAGTTTAAATTGCATTACTGTTTTTTTTTTGTTTTGTTTTCAAACTGATCTGTCACACTGTACTTTCTCACATGTGTGTTTATGAACAAATGACTGATATAAAAATTAATTTAACAGTTTTCTAGTATTTAAGGTACTATGAAAGACATCCAACCGCACTAAAACAGATGATGAAAAATTGCCAGGAATGATACTGTTCTTTTTGTTGACTTTGAAGTAATTTCCCCTTTTTATATTTGTAGTTTGCTTGTAAGGGAAATAAAGCCAAGAATTTTAATTTTGTATATTCCAGTACCTTTCGAGGCTTTATAGCATTCTAAAATCTGGACAATAAGAATTAATAAACTCCATGACCAATATTAATATTCCTGGCAGGCTGGTTTGTCCTTAAAATGATGCAGTACATGTTTAATAATGTTGGTCATTAGTGACAAATTAGTACAGCATGCATATGCATGATATTGATGCTTTTATGCAGTCTAAGTAGCAGCCAAAAGTTGAAGGTCTTGTTGGTCGACTTCACCATTAATGCTAAAATACAGAAAGAGCATATTTCTAACAGTGTCAGTGTTGCTCAAACTCTTGCATTATGTTCAATCCCTCACACAGTAAACAAAATAACAGTGGCTGCTTGAGTATTTGTAACTGCTTTAACTACTCAATATGTTTGTCAAGAAATATATCAACTTTTTAATTCTAATCAAGTAAGTCAAAACATTAATAGAACATTTTTAATACATCTTACTTTGCAGTGTAGTATATGGGCTGTATAAACAAAATAAGTCTCTTGAGAATTGTATGCATTTTGATGACCAGATGTTGGGCATGTTAAGAAGGCCATAAAAAAAACACTAACTTGAGTGTCTTTATCAGCAAAGGAGCCACATGAGGCAGGTATTTACATGCTGCCGGTTGCCCAGTTTTATGCTATAATAGTGAGATTAGTCGGATAAACTGAAGGAAAAAACACTTTCATTTAAATACTCTAATAAAGATACATCTGCTAAGATAAAAAATAAAATTAGACAAAAAATTAAAGCTAATCACGCGTATACTATTTAGCCAAAACGTATTAAAATATTGTCAAAACTATTCTAAAGCATTAGACATACAGTATAAACGAAAGACCTGTGTCTGTGTGTGTCTATGGTGCAGTCCGCTCTGCTCACGCTCAACCACAGCCACAAGATGACACATGCATGCACTTTTACATTTTTACGGTGCTTGCATAAACCTCAGTTTTCACTACAGAAGTTGTGTAAGTGTGTGTACAAAGCACTCCACTCTGCTCATACTCAACCTCAGCCATGGGACTTGGTGTGAAGTCTACAGAAGATATAGAAGCTTATAGAAGTGCGAGAGTCCATCTGCTTGGGTGTGTGGTTGCCAACGAGTCTAACACGGTGGGTGAGATAGTGGGCATAAAAGTTGTCTCTGAGGCAGAGAGCAGCAGGCAAATGGACAAAGCACCTGGGTGATGCCAACGAAGTGCTAATTTAGTACCATGTCTGAGAATGCTGATCTCGGAAATTGCCTTTTTGCTAGAATCTCCGGTAGTCCCACCCCTTTAGACAGTTGAGTGCATGTATAAGATCGGAAGATTGCAGGTTTGAATCCAGTAAATGCCAAAAGGGACTGTGCTCTGTTGGGCCCTTGAGCAAGGCCCTTAACCTGCAATTGCTGAGCGCATTGAGTAGTGAGAAAAGCGCTATATAAATGCAAAGAATTATTATTATTATTAAATGTGCCTCCACAGAATAAAGGTTGGGAAACACAAATATAGACCAATACAGACTAATCTCACATATTATGAATCTTGTGTATCCCCAATATCCTTAATGGCCTCAAGGTACAAGGCTAGACATACAAGAATGTCTAATGTTTATATTTTGTGTTTTAGTTCATATAATGCAAAATTAAATAAGCAATTAGACCTACATATCTAAATGTTAATCATAAGGTATAAAGCAAAACCACTGCTGATGGATTATTAAAGTCTAATTAAAGCCTAAGTAAAGTCTACCTTTCAGTTATCATCAGTAGTTGCTAAAATAATTAATTTCATAATTAATAGTGTTGTAAAAAACATGCTTTTCAAAATTTAAACAGTAATTTATATTTTATTTTGTCTAGAAAATGTGTTTTTTACACACATATGTTTACAAATCCTGCTGCTCTAAGTCAGTTTACCAGAAATACGTATCATTTCTATCGCAGTGCTGCATTTGGGTTAAACTGGTTATCCATTATTATTTCCTGCAACAGATTATGGAAAACAATGTTTGTACAATATGAAAGCATTAAAATACATTGTAATAAGATTTAAAGATTGAAATCAGAAGGAACATAAAATAAGCCCTGAAGATGAACATCTCCTTACTGATAAAAGAGAACCTTGCAAATGTTCTGTTTCATAATAAGATATTTTTCTATAACTGAGCAGAGAATGATCAGAAGGTAATGCCACTGGAACCAGGGAAACTAATTATGACTGCAATAACTCAACACAGCTATTGTCATCCACTCCCGGCACAAAGCTTATAAAGCCATTCAGGAACACCTAGTTTGAAGTGGAATTGCTAAATAGGGTTTCATATATCATTACAGTAAAAACTGTGTGACAATGGCAATACTTATAATATACAGTATATTATACATTAACACTTGCATACACACTGTAAGACAAGTGGTTTGGCTGTAGCCACAGGCTTTGTCAGCTAAGAAGAGGGACATAAAGCTACAGTGGATGTGTGGTCACCAAAACTAAATGACAGAAGACCAGTAGGATATTGCCTGGACTGTTAAATATCAGTTTTGCTGTGAAAAGTAGGTGGTTAGGTCTGAATTTGATGAAAACAACATGACTCTAAGGATGTATACTGCCTGGTGTCCACAATAAAGGAATTATTTTCTTTGCACACATTATACTTCTTAACACCAGTTGAATAATATTTGAGTGCTACAGCTTACATAAGCATTGTTGCTGACTATATGTGTCTTTTTATAGCCAGTCTACCCTTTTTGATCGGAGGATACATGCCTCATCACAAAGTACATATCATCTCACATATGACTGTGACATTAATGTACCCCAATGGCCTGCATAGAACCCAAACTGAATAGACCTTCTCTGGGACAAGGTGGAATGGGAAGGTTGGAAGCATTTGTGCATGGCCAAAAAGGCTGCAGGTATTGTGTGATGCTAGAGTTAGCATGGATTAACACTAGAATTACCAGAGCCTACGAAAAAACTCGTAATTCCGTCCCACCTTAAATTGCTTCTTAAATCCCTTCACACCTCTACGCCAGTGTCCTTTGTCCTCTAAATGTGCTGATAAAGAGAAGCTAGGAGCAGCCGGCTATTCCATCCCCCCACCAATTTAGAACGTGCACGAACTTCTCTCAGCTCATGCCTTGATTGAGTATCTGGGAGTGAAGTGGAGTTTTAGAGTGGAAATAATAGATCGTTATTTGGAACACATGCATTTCATGTCTGTTCCGTTTCTACAGTAATCTGTGTCAACACATTGTTAAAACTGAAACTTTTTTATATTCTAGTAGTAGATGACAAAATGTAGGCATAAACTATATAATGTATGAAGCCTGAAGTCCAAATAACAAAGAAACATTTTCACAAAAGGTTTCAAATATAACACAATTGCACGTTTATTCAAAAATATAACTGCAGAAACAAAAAGCCGCCTTAACATGCGACATTGACAGCCGTTTATTATAACTGCTTCCGTGGTGTAATAAAATCAGTTCTCGCCTTGGAATCAAAAGGTTGCGAGTTCGATCCTGCGCCACTCCGTTTTGAGAAGTAAACTGCCCTTACTCTTAATATTTTAGAATAAAAGCATACATTTGATTTCAGACTGTAACAGCCGGTGCAATTTATGATCCTTGTAAAGGTTAGCTTTTTTTTTTTTAATTCACTTTTCATTCGCTCAGTCGCATTCAGAATCAATCCATACAACCCCATCTGACACGGCTGTTTTCACTAAAGACGCGCTATAGCTCTGCAGTGTACTACGATGCATACTAACGCTCCCCCCGCAACCACCCCCACCCAACCGGGTTCTGACACACAAACGCTGGCGAAGCTGCCTTCTTCGTATCTCACCGTCACTTGATTTTCTTTTTATTCAGTTTTATTGAGTGTTCCTGCCAGTCCCCGCATGTTGCTGTATGCTGGTTCTTTTGTACTCCAGGACATGCAGAGGAAAGAATGGTAAAGAGCAGTAACTTTGGCACTATATGCAATAATCAGACACTCCCCATCTGCCTGTGTCGCTCAAACACAGGAACATATATTGGTGTATTATTATTCAAGTGCACTTTTTCCATCGCCTTTTCGAAAACGAACAGCGTCAGATCGGGTGTGAATTTATGCAGGAACTGGAAATTCTCTGATGCGGGACCTTCCCCCAGGGAAGAAAGTACAGTGTCAGGTGCTCATTCAGTGTAATAGGAACCATAGCACAGAGAGTTGTGTGCACTGCAACAAGTACACGTGTTGTAAATGTAGGAAGGACGTCCTTGGGTGTATGGGAACTGTTAATATCTGAATGTGATAATTTTATATAGCACGGAATGAAAATCAGCACTTCTTAGTATTGCACCATGCAAGCTGTCGTATCAATCGCCTACTGTAACTTGCTTTCTTTTTTCTTCGGTTATACAGATAGTCTTGAATAAAAGTGCACTTGTTTTGTTTGGGAAATGAAGTGTCTGCGTGCACTTTTCGTGGCATTACACGTGTATTTTTTGAGCATGCCCGTTTGAGCATGCTTAAACACAGGAACATAAGTTGGTGTAAAAGTATAACAAAACAACGGGCAGATGGGGAGTGTCTGATTATTGCATATAGCGCCGAAGTTACTGCTCTTTACCATTCTCTCCTCTGCATGTCCTGGAGTACAAAAGAAACAGCATACAGCAACATGCAGGGACCGGCAGGAACACTCAATAAAACTGAATAAAAAGAAAATCAAGTGACAGTGAGATACGAAGAAGGCAGCTTCGCCAGGTTTTGTGTGTCAGAACCCTTTGGGGGGGTGCGTTAGTATGCATCGTGGTACAACGCAGAGCTATAGCGCGTCTGTATTCTGCCCGTTGTTTTGTTATACAGTACTTTTACACCAACTTATGTTCCTGTGTTTGAGCATGCTCAAACGGGCATGCTCAAAAAATACACGTGTAATGCCACGGATTGATTCTGAACGCGACTGAGCAAATGAAAAGTGGATTAAAAAAAAAAAAAAGCTAGCTAGCTTTTTTTTTTTAACTTTTCCTCCCTCTCTCCTTGGCTCTTTCTCTTTCATAATAGATAGCTGAAATTGATCATACACTCTTTGTTTTTACTATATGACATTCCATACTGTTCATTCCCATTCCTCTAACTATTCATACTGTAGGAAGACAGCACTGAGGCTTGGGAATTCCATTGTATTCCAAGAATGCATATGGACATAAAGAATCTTGAATCTCGACTTTAAATATTCAGAGGTGCACTCTATTACGTTTAATTTAGTGTATACCCAAACCATTATAATTGCTTCTTTGACACCATATAGAATAATTTAAAATGAAATAAATAGAGTTGGGAAGCCACCCAGGGTTAAAGAATAAACAGAAAGGATTTCCATTATCTACCTTTTTTCTCAGTTTATTACTATTCTCCTGCTGAGACACAATTACCGCAGCACTCCAGGAACAGTTATAATTTCTCCAAAATTAAGATTACAATTCAGTGGGCACCACACATTCTTAGTATTTTTATGAAACATAAAATAACATTTTAATCTCAGTATTGATAAGATTTTAATCTATTTGCAAACCTGAACACATGAACAAAACAGTACTTTCATTGAGCATTACACATGAAAAGATTAATCTTTACTACAGGAATACTGACAGAGGTATGCATAAGTGTGACCTTTTTGATGTATTAGGAGACATGTAAACAGACCATAACTCAGCCTGACAATTTAGCATCACATTCCTACTATATTTACAAGAGCAATGTTTTCAGATTTTTTACTTGTAGGAAAGTTAAAGTTGGCTACTCAGAACATCACCGTAACGCTTAGTAAATGAACATTATACACATACTTTAAAGTATAAAAGAAATTACTGTGTAAAAATAAAAAAGATTTTTCATTAATGAGCACAGAATAGTTTTTAACCTACAGCTTTAAGCTGAAGGGTTACAAATTTAATGCCAGAGAACTTAGTGACGGGTAAATCTGACCAGACATTAAACAAATATTTAGTAATTTATTTAGGTGAACAAATACTTATTTATAGAAACATTTACAAAGTCATGAAAGAAAAACAAAATAAGTTCTTAAGAAGTGATAAATGACAGGCACATACACCTCATAGTTACCAATAGTAAATCAACAGCAAAGAATACATTTCTTAATATCTCTTTGTTACTATTAATATTGCCAGTATTCATATTTTTTACTATTAATATTGTCAGTGCATCTGTTAGTAGGTGTACATGCAACCTTGAAAGTTATATTCCAGTGGCCTTGTGATTACATCATGCTAACTGTTGTGGAAGGCAAATAAGGAAGTGGAGAACCAAAGAAAAGTTTGGGTGCCATCCAGGCCGCCCCTTTTATTTCAAGTGTCCATAAAATTGAAGAAAAATGGGCTTCTCAAAATACTCAGCTCTAATGAACAGGGGCCTCATGTATAACGCCGTGCGTAGAACTCGCACTATAACATGGCGTAAGCACAAAAGCCGAAATGTGCTTACGCACAGAAAAATCCAGATGCAGGAATCTGTGCGTACTCCAACTTCCACGTTCTTCCTCTACATAAATCCCGATCAGCGTGAAAACTAACGCCGGCACGCGCATTTTGTAACGCCCCAAATCCTCCCAGAATTACGCCTATTTGAATATGCAAATCAATATAAATCACCCTTATGCGCAGCCTTCTGAGAAAAGACAATGGGAAAAGCACAGGGAAAATATAAGAATTTCAGCGAATACCAAGTGGAGGCAAAGGAAAAACATACTATGTGTTCAAATAAACCGTGGTTTAATCAACAAAAGGAAGTTGATCAAGTGACATAGCGTGTTGGAGAAACTTGAAAGCTCACATTAACAAAATCGCACAGTGCCGGAAATAAAAAAGAAGTCACATATCAAAGTCGCCGTGAAAAGCCGAGTTGTAGCCCACTGTCTGAGTGTCATATGAAAGCTTATTAGGGTACAGAGAAAAAAGGCACACGGTGGGGAAAAAGCACGAAATGTCAACTTTAATCTCGACATTTCCACTTTAATCACGTAGTTTATTTTGTCATTAAAATAGAACATCATAAACTTCATCTTAAAATCGTTTAATTAACCAGTTTCTCAAATCACATCGTAACTAATGTAGCACGTTAAATGCTTTGTTTTGTATTTGATCTTCTACTCGTATGTGATCTATGTGTGTGAATCACTACTTGCTTCTTAAACAGTCTCTCTTCCTCCAACTGGACACAGAGTCCATTACATTTGTGATATTACAGCCCTCTGAATAACAAAAATACTGAGATGTATACGTGATGTCATTTTCATGATGATAGGAGCTAAAGCACATTATTAAACATGTGTTTCATGAGCCTCGTGCTCATGACAAGCATTTATCTTTTGTCGAAATTTGTCGCTGCGTTTTTAGCTGTGTTGTTATTTTCTCTTTCTGTTTTATATTCAATATATATTGGCGTACGCCCAAGAGTCCTTGCTTTTCTTTCCCCAAGTAACCGATCGCCATACAATCAGCTCTGTAATAGACGTTAAGCCATCTGTAAGCTTAGCGCCGATTCTTCAAAACGTTTAAAGAACATTGACATATCTTCGTAGTACATGTTTAATTATTCTATGCTTCACGACACTCCCAGTGAAGAATATAGATTATTTAAATGAAGTTAAAGTTTTATGTGTATAATTTAACAAACATATTTTGCTTCATTTCACCTTAAAAATGATATCGTCATCATATGTAAATACGCGCTTTATAAAGTGGCCCAGGTTGTGAGATATTATAACTGTAGTGCAAGTTTACAGTGGGGTGATTGTACTTATAAGTACAAACCGTTCTACAAGGAGCAATTGATTGAGTGCATTTAAAGTTCTTGGGATTAAACTGTTTCTGAACCGCGAGGTCCGTACAGGAAAGGCTTTAAAACATTTTGCAGTGGCAGAGACAGCGTGTGCTTAATGCCGTATACCGATAATTCTCTTTCCGATCAGCTGCTGCTGTGATTCACACTCAGATACAGTGATATAAGTACTCCGAGTCGTGCAGTGAGAGTAATATGGAAAAAGATGATCCGCTGTGGCAACTCCTAACGGGAGGAGCTGAAAGAAGAAGAAGAAATAGAAGTGAGAGTAACAACGCTAAAGCAGTTATGGTATTTGGAATACTATGGCTGTTCCCTGGACCATTATATTGTTACGAGTTAATTACAATCAGATGCATTACACTAATAAACAATATGCGGTTAGTTTCTGTGTATTTATAAAGCGCGTCATGAAAATAATGAGTAATCACACAAGAACAGTACCATTGCTTTGACGCTGGGTGCCGCCAGTTTGCAAAACCGAGCGGAGAACTTGCGTACGACAAGGCATGAGGTACCGTGGAAAAGTGCGTGGCTTTACGCCAAGTGTAGATTTTATAAATCGCGATTTGAACGTGGAAAAGTTCTTACGCAACATTTCTGTGCGTACGCACCGTTTATACATGAGGCCCCAGGTCTGTTTCTGAGACCTTGTTCATGGGTGTAACCTGGTCAGGTTTCAAAATGAAAATATAACTGTTTTTTTTTGTAAATAAAGCTATTAAAAGAATTGGGATACCAGTTTTGGGGGTTGGGTAACGTGGAGTATATAATATGTGTCGCCTATTGGTGGGGAGGAAGAGAAACGAGAGGTGGTGGAGAGAAGAGACTGTGGAGGCAGCACGCCGAAACAAAGAGTTGCCAGAAAGAGTCGCAGTTGAGGCAGCACGCCGAAACAAGACGTAAAGAAGAGTTGCAGAAAGAGTCGCAGTTGAGGCAGCACGCCGAAACAAGACGAAAAGACAGAAAGATAAAAGAGAGGAGCTGTTGAGGCAAAACGCTGAAACAAGACAGAAAGAGAAAAGAGAGGCGCTGTTGAGGCAAAATGCTGAAACTAGACAAAAAGAGAAAAAGAGAGGCGCTGTTGAGGCAAAACGCCGAAGGAAGACGGAAAGACAGATAGAGGAACTAACTTAAGCACACGGCTAAAACATCAAAGGGAAAAAAACGGCAGGCCGGATGCAAATGCAGAAATGGCGATCAGCGAGTAAAGAGGGTGTTTGAGAAAGAGGGAGACGGAAGCATAAAGGAGGTACCCGAGTATAAGGAGGAAGATATAAAAGAAGGTCGGTGTTTGTTTTGTTTGTTTGTTTTAAAGCGGCTTGAATAAACTTTCAAGTGAAGGGGCCAGTTTTTGTTTGGTTTGTGTTGCCACTACGCACCAGAGCTACGGCTAGGGCTCCCAACGGAGTGAGTAACATTTACTGACTGGGTAAATAAGTCCTGGGTGAGCTCACCAGTAGTTTCGGACACAATATATATACTGTATAGTTGTAAATAATTTAGTGTTTGTTTTATGTATTGTATATTATATTTGTAAATACTTTAAGTTTTGGGAAAACTGTTTATGTTCAAATTAAGTAAAGAGTTTGGTTTTATAACATATCTGAGTAACAGTGCTTGGATTGGGCATTACCGGGTTTAAAGTGGGCTACAGTGAACCTGCCAACAATGGAGGTGGCGACACCGTTATAAAGAGCTCAGGCCTTTGCCTACCGATAAAGGATTGGTGGTGCAAGGGGGTTACATGTGGGATACAGTTCCTCTAAGTGAGATGCCATCTTTCAGGAGCCCTCAATCGAAAGGGGCATGGCTGAATTGAGTTGGGGTATAACAAAGGTGCCCTCCACGGATGGCTTCTTGGAGCTAAGGAAGAGAAAAGTGATGATATTGTTAGCATTGGCAACCTCTCTTTGTGGATTATTGCATACCTTATTAGAGGCTGGAAGGTGATCCTCAGATGCTCATGCATGACTCAATTTACACATCTTGCTAGTAAAAAAAAAATTAAAAAAGGCTTGGGCAACAGAATAAACTTGTTATGTTCGTTTCGTAGCATACTATCTGCAGAAATTATTTTAGACCAGTTCAAGCAGCAGAGAGACAGACTACTTAAAAGAGATAACATTAACAAAGTTAACAAATCAAGAGTCAAAGCAACAGAATCCCCAAACCTAAGCGAAATCCAGAATGAGCTAGAACCAACGTTAGGGTCCTTACATTTTCTTAAGTCTGGAATGAACTTTTAAGTAGTTCCTTCAAATATATCACATTTCAGACGCATGCCACCCTCCTAAGTATGGTTCACATGATGGCATAACTGTCACAACATGTCTGAATAAATATGGCCAGCAAAACGAGCTGTTGCAACTCATAGAGAATGCCATGCACAAATTAAATCAAATCTTGTATAAGCAAAATAGTTAAGTCTACAGGTCATGTAAATTTTGGACAAAAGTCTGAAAAACCTACAGTTCAATTAATATTTAAATACATAAAGGATAAATTATGCAATAAAAATTGGGTAACCAATAAAAAATAAGACTTTCATTATTAATTGGATGTACTGGTCCGAGCTTAAGCTTTATGGAAGTTATTATTTCCTCCTCCTTTAAAAAAAGGTCTGAATAATTAAACATAATAACACTAAAGTCCTTATATAATGCATAAAATGGCAGTGATGGGTATTACCGCTGTTTATTGACGTTGACATTTTATCAAGGCTAAAATATAAAAAGTGAAGTGTACTATCCTTTTTACCTTCTTAGGCATAAATTAAGTTTCTTAACCTGATAATAGCACTGTTATAACATTTCACTTCATTTCTTATAGTTCAGTTTGTTTCAGAAACACAAAGGTTAACTTCAAGTTAAAATAATTAAGTGTCTGCATTTCTCCAGTAATGACTGCAATCCACTCCACCAGCATCAATACTGCATGGTCAGGTTGTTTTTTTGTCTGTTTGCTGATGTATGGGAGAGAGATGCCATTGTAACCTGCCCTGTGAAAATGAACAATAAGTGCACTCCACATCAAAGCAGTAATTGTAGCATTTCACTGAGTTACTATGTCCTCTTGGGTTTATGCCAGCAAAATGACCCTCAGTCTGAAGTGACTATAAAATGTTTGATGTGATGCAAGATATCAGCTATTGCCAGATTTTGTCTTTGTGCTTATGATGAAGCAAAGTTTATTGCAGCATTGTGTTCTAATTCCGCATCATGAGTCTATCACGATATTAAAAAGGATGTATTTTGTAATTATGAAACATAAAAATAGATCTTCGTCCTCCTCCAGCCTGTCTTAGTAACTAGTTACTTCTTCCAACTATAGAAGATTAAGCTTCATTGTCATGTTGAAAGGTAAATCAAAGAGAACTTTATTGAAAACTTTAGTAACAAGAAGAGCAAAATACTAGAATATCAACTCTCTTGGGACAGTCTCAGGATTTCTTTTGATAGCATTAGTACATTAAAGTTTTCAGACTATAACAATTTTCCTAATACACAATAAATTTGATTGACAGCTCTTGATTAAAATATTAAAAACTAGCAAAATACCCGCGCTTCGCAGCGGAGAAGTAGTGTGTTAAAGAAGTTATGAAAAAGAAAAGCAAACATTTTAAAAATAACGTAAGATGATTGTTAATGTAATTGTTTTGTTATTGATATGAGTGTTGTTATCATATCTATCTATTTATATATATATATTTATATATATCTGTATATATATATATATATATAGATATATATATATATATATATATATATATATATATAGCAAAATACCTGCGATTGGCAGCGGAGAAGTAAAAAGAAAAGGAAACATTTTAATAATAACGTAACATGATTGACAATGTAATTGTTTTGTCATTGTCATGAGTGTTGCTGGCATATATATATATATATGTATATATATGTATGTATATATATACACACACACACATATATAAACATATCTATATAAATATATATATATATATACATCTATACACATATATATACAGTTATATATATATACATATACACACATACATATCTATATATATACTGTATATACACATATATATATACAAATCTACATATATATATCCACATATATATATATTAGGGGTGGGACTCGATTAAAAAATTAATCCAATTAATTAGAGGCTGTGTAAGAATTAATCTTGATTAATCGTACGTAATCGTACACGTAAATTTGCCCCAAATCGCAAATTTTTTTTTTAAATTTAAAAGTGTTTTAGTGGGCGACAGAATCAAATAATAGACATGTACATGAATATTGTAAACTGAAGCTGTTTTAATTTCTGAAAAAAAGCCTTTCAATTGCATTTGAATTCAAAACAGAAACAAAAATATCATCCCTGGTTAAAATTGGGCAGACTTAAAAATAAAGTGGTAGTTTAAGTGCTTTAAGCAGATTTTCAGAATAGTATTGTCTTTAAATAATAATAACCAAAATTTCAACATAAAGTGCAGTTTTTCTTCTTAAAAAAATAAGTCAGAAACATAAAAGGTAATTTGACCAACTTAATCTTTAAACTCTGAGTAACCTTAGCCAAAATTATTTTGTACATTAGGCTAAAACAGTGTGATCATTGAACATTTTGTAATTAGATGTAATTAGAATTACTAACGGTCACGGAAGTCCAATGATCCCCAGTAAGAGCCACAAAGTCCGCTTTCTGTAATGCATCTAATTTTGCTTGCTTTTCAGTGTGCACAAAACCATGCTTTTATCAAGGCTTCGCTCAGGAAGTCGAAATGATCAGTCGTAAGAACGCGCTTTATTCCGACTCTAACATTTTTGTAGCTGTGATGTGTGCATCAGTGTAATGGATGTACCAGGAAATCATGCATTGACAAAAGTTCCCGCTTGCTTGGAATTGAAAGTGTGATTAAATCGTTATTTTTAACGCGTTATGGAGTACATGCATCGAAGCTTCTCAGCTGTGCTTGTGCTAATAAAGGGAAACATTTTAAAAATAACGTAACATGATTCTGCATTAACCGAATATTTTTCATACGTCCCAAACCAAGGAGATGCGAAGGTAAAATGAATCGGTAGCGCGTACATACTCAGTGCATCCTCTCGAATCGAACCTCGAATGTCGGCATTAGAGGCTGAAGACTCTATAATTGCGCCACAGCGTGTGGCTTGTCTATGCGAGAGTATGTACTGTAGATCGGGGTATATATATACATTTATATATATACCCGCGTATCGCAGTGGAGAAGTAGAAGTTATGAAAAAGGGAACATTTTAAAAATAACGTAACATGATTGTCAATATACAGTAATTGTTTTGTGAGTGTTATTGAATGTTGCTGTCATCAAGGATTTGATTATCATTATTTGTTTCAATCAGGGTCGTATTTGTACGATGTGTTGTGTTCAAGTTACATTCCGTGTTTGTCAATCGTTGTAAAGATAAGAGGTTTCATTCATCGATTAGTTTCTTACTGCATCAATAAACAGCTCGTCTTCCTCTTTATCTGAGATGTGACAAACTGCATGCACGGGTTTTTTTTACACTGTCTTCCTTTAGCGGGACATTGACTTTTTCCAACGTGTGCTTTGTTTCCGCAGTAGTTGGATTTATGAATATGCTTGTATGTATCAAACGCTTCATATTTTTTGCTGCCTTTTCAATTGTGTAATTCGGTTTTTGTTCAGCGCTCTTTGGAACTGTTGCTTTTATCTGTGCACTGCGTCAGTTCACGTGAGCCACTCGGTGTACATGCATCGAAGGTTCCCAGCTGTGCTGGTGCCATCTCGTGCTATGTCCATGGCTGTATTTAATGTTACCTTAGTCCTGGCACTTAAAACTTTCTCTCGCAGTTTCGCTGAGTTTGTGTCAAACACCACCCTGACCATCTCATCTTCCTCTCCATAAGCACAGTCCTTCACCCATGAATATTTACCCGTGGCAGTTTGCTATTGGATTGCCGCTGACGGACGGCCTTATATGGGTGGGCACTAAATTACAAACGCCAGCGGCAGCCTGTCTATGAACTTAATTTAAAGTGTAGGTTTACATCGTGCTTTGTTTCCGAAGTAGCAGAACTCATGAATATGGTTGTATATGTCACTCGCCGCTTCTTATTGTTTCGCTGCCTTCTCAATTATATAATGCATGTTTTCTTAAGAGCTTTTTTGAGGTCTTCCTGGTTTTCTATGTACTGCGTGATTACGTGGGAGGCGTGATGATGTCACACGAAACTCCGCCCCCACGGCGTTGAAGCTCATCTCCATTACAGTAAATGGAGAAAAACTGCTTCCAGTTATGGCCATTACGTGTAGAATTTCGATATAAAACCTGCCCAACTTTTGTAAGGAAGCTGTAAGGAATGAACCTGCCAAATTTCAGCCTTCCACCCACACGGGAAGTTGGAGAATTAGTGATGAGTCAGTGAGTGAGTGAGTGAGTGAGTGAGTGAGTGAGGGCTTTGCCTTTTATTAGTATAGATACACACAGGTAAAGAGTGATTAGACAAATGTTAACATCTAGCATAAGTTTGGAAAATACTTTTTTTTTGATTGCTTTGATTTTAATTGCTTTTCTGAGTTGTGTTCATTGCTTGCATGTTTTCCATATAATGATTTTAAAATGCATTGCTGTCTATCTTCAATGCATTCCTAATATCACCAGTGATCTATCGTTTCTTTTTAGAGAATATTCTGAAATATTTTTGCAGGCACACAGTTGTCCCGTTGCGATATTGGCATACACTTCTAGATTTGATGAGATGTCCTTGAACATATCCCAGTTTATATAATCAAGGTAGTCCTACAGTTTTTCCTGTGTTTCCTTAGTCCTGCACTCAACTACTTTTCTTGCCTGCTCAAGTTTTAAGCTTGTGAGCAGGAGGTGTACTGACAGATGTTATGTATCTGGTTGAAGATATGTGCATCCAAACATGATTGCGAATGATTGCAGCACTAATTAGCAGTACCAGAGAAACATTACTATAATCTTTAAATAAGCTGTGAGATGGTTTTCAGTGTAATGAAAATACAAAGTACACGTTTATTTAGAATAAAATGTCATCAAACCATCTTTCATACACTTATGTAAATAAGTTTAGGTTGCTTTTATTTGTATTTTTATTGACATGAACATCATATCACTTATCCTGCTTCAATTTCATGGAGTAGGAGAAGTGAGTTGCTGTGACTGTGGTTCACGCAAAACGCTGTGCAGCAATAGTGACAAGTGAGAGATGGGGTGGGGGCTGAAGCTAGACTTTTAGCATTTAATTAGTCCTATGCCTGCATTCTGGTACAGTAAGGGGCAGTATTTACTTTAATGGGGATTAATAAATTAACATTATAATTACTACTGTGATGAATAAAAATATATCATTATTAGCAAACTGAATACATACACACACAACTAACAAGTTGATGTAACCATTCTTAAAGTAATACTGAGACAGTAAACTAATTTGTAATTAATGTCACACAGAATTGTTCTATGTTTGAAGGTAGAGAAGTTTGCAAATTTTCCAATGTTTGTAAATGGGAGACTTTGAAATTTAATAAAGGTGTACAAGATATCTCTAGGAATATTTTAGCCCAAACAAATTTCTTCAAATAAGTGTGCTGTGTTTAAACAAAATTGTGAAAACTGAATTTTTTATGTGGACAGACAGATAGATGGACAGAAAGATGGGGATGAAGTTTGCAGTAGGTGCTTTTGGAATAATATTTAAACACTCTTAAAAGTATTAACTTGAAAAGAATAATGTGCACAGTAGAAATGTTCACTGGGGAAATATGATAATAAATAAAACCAATAAGTGGAAAGTTTGCTCCTAACAAGCCTGTAAGCCTGTATGTCCCTTTAACCATTTAGAGGTTATATGACATCACACCAGCAGATAAGTTTATCTTTGAATAAGGAATACTCAACACTCAATCAGCAATGATTTGATTTTGATGAAGAAAAAGTAAGTAGTGTGCTTTGCTGATGTGTTATGTGGTTATGCTGACCTTGTGGACAAGACCCAACACCATGAAGTATTACAAAATTTGTGCAGTGCAGAATAAACCAACATTGGCACATCAAAAAATATTTAGTGAGGAAAACAAGGAAAATTGAGTTTTTTTGGTTAATTTTATTATTAAATGCTTTTCAGAAATTGTATTGGTTATAGACACCATCCCTTGTTCTCTTATATATACACAAAGTAATTCAGAAAACCACCATCTTCTGGAAGATGTCACAGGAGGTTCAGGTTGTAAGAATGTGCGTATAATATATTAATGTATAATGCATATTATTTTAATATATTGTTATTGATTTTAATCAGAAAGAGATGGCATTCCATACAGTCAAGTCAAACTTAACAAATCAAAGCAAAATTTGACCCCCACGCAAGAGAAAGAGAGAGGGGAGCCATCAACCAAAGCTACTCTATAAAAGGAGCAAGAAATGAAGGGTATCCTTTTCCGCAAAATGGAAACTTATTCAAAAATGTTATTGATTAGATCCTGCCATATTAAAAAAAATTGAACACATCCTGTAAGTGAGAATTAGATTTTTTTCCAATTTCAAGTTTTATAGAACATCAGTTACCCACTGACTTAATAGTGGTGGGGTGGGATTCTTCCATTTGAGCAAGATAAGTCTATGTGTAGTAAAGGTAATTACAACTTATCTGTTGATATATATTAATTTTGCCATAAGTTTCCATGTTTTGAAAACTTTAAATGTATAAATGCCTTTACATTATTTACACAATTTTGCTTTCTTGTTTTTTTTCTTTAAAAAGCTAACTAACTCACTAATATTCTTGTCCAAATGTACATGGAGAATTTGCTAATAGAACTATGTAAACTAAATCAGCCTTTTTATTTACGCTCAAGTACCTTAAGGTAGAATTTTTGTTCTGCAGTCAGATAATTGGAAAATGTTTAGAGTAGCAAGGTAATTATTAGTATTCTTCAAGCTGTCTTAGTAGAGAAAATCATTTCTAATTATTCTAGTGCACCAAAATGAGCTTCCCTAATTTTTGTGTGAGAAAAAAAATTCTGATAAATGCACCCATTTGATGGTTTAATTTCAATCCCTCATCTTCTACAAAATTATCCAGGTTGTTAATCACTGTTTGTTACAAAGTGGATCTATACCCATGCTGTGAAAGCTAACTTTTTATTATTTGTAGAAAACTACGGGAGATCTTGAAGTTACATTTTTTTCATTATTATTTAATAGATTTATGTATGATGATGGGGATTTCAAAAACATGGCAGAGAGTAAAGAATAAAATGTTTTTTCTTTTGCCCAAAATAATGTATTATGTCTTATTTCTCAATACGTATTAGTTGTACAGTGCCAAAAAAGCTGGAAGGCAGTTTGATCATAATTGTGCCTGTACTATTGTATTAAAGGGACTTTTAAGAGGAAAGGGTAAAACAAATAAAATAAGCCTAGCTTGCCTAGTATACCATATATGCTGTATATTTGTATCCAGTGTCTACGTGGCAGCTCCTTTTGTTTATATTATATTCTCACTCGGTTGCATAATCTATCACACTAGTTTCATTTTCTCCAGTGTAAACTGTAAAAAGTAAACACTTAAAATATATATATAACTTTTTTCAAATATTATATACGGTAGTACTCATCTGTTGAATATATCTGCCAATGTCGAGTATAAAATATGTAATACTATACTAACTGACAAGCTCTTGCTGCAACAGATGAGTAAAACAGACTTTTTAGGATTTTCTGGTATGTATTTCTCAGTGTGCCATGAAGTCAAATATTTTTAGATTCTATTACATTATATTTATAACCACTCATGCAGGTTATTTGCTCCGTGCAACAAATCCTCATAAAAAAAGAATGATAGGTGGAGCAGCTTCATCTCTGGTAAAGAAGAGGAATTTCTGAGCATCTGAAATAGGAAAATAGGGAAGGGAATGGAAGAGGGAAAGTTAAATATTTGTATATTTTTATTATTTATAATACTAGGGGGCTTCGCCCCCTGCTCGCTTTGCTCGCCAACCCCCGTGTTTGGTTTTCCAGATACACACTTGTAAGATTTTTTTTTCTTTGAATTGTTGCTATTTCATTAGTTTCACTTTTATTTCAGAACTTCTGTAAAAACAATATTTGGAATCTTTCATGTCCTAATATGCTGAATCTTTTAAATGAGGTCTGTGAGACTTGTGTTTAATGACTTTGTACTATAATTTAGGATAGGTTTTTCTGTTTGGAATTTCAGCACAGACAAAACGATCCACATCATCAGCAGTTAATATTTTTTTTGTAAAGTAACCAGTAAATGAATGTGAATTAAACCTCATTTTTGAAATTCTCTGACTTAAACTAATTTCCTTTTGTTTGCATCAATGCGATCTGTGCTATCTTTTTTTTTGATACTGTAGCGACAGACGTAATAAAGTGTTACAAAAGTTCTACTTTAACAATCACCGACTGCGTAACCCCAAACACAATTTTCTAGCACCCTCTCCAACCCCTCCTCCCACGGGTCTCGCCTCCCTCTTACCGCATCAATCAGCACCCAGCTACCAACCCCTCCTCCTACTGGTCTTGCCTCCCCCTTGTCGCTACTCGATCTGTGGTGCCTACCCGATTTTGCGTGTGCATGCGCACAAAGACAACATATTGAATGTTTCTCTGAGGAGAAGAATATTTTTCACTTCTTTAAAAAATGAAGACTTTACAATTTTACAACAACTTGAAAGAATATCTTTTACAGGAAGAATTTAGAAACAGTCTAATGGTCAGAGAGCAAAGTGAAATATGATGTGTGTCCGTGAATTTTATGATTAAAGGTATTGTATGTAATGTTTATTGGATGCTTTTTAGTTTTTGAGAATACATTATATACTGTAATATAATCAGATATATTTAGGATTATCTGATGTTTTGTTTAATAATTGGAATATTACCAAATTTACCATTTTCAATAGGCTGGTGATTTTAATGAACAAACATGAATATTTTAAAATATGCAAAACTTTCAATAAGTTGTGTTATTAAAAAAACTACTCAGGTGGACTTTCCTGTTATCTACTGATTTATACTTGATTAATGGATAAGTAGGTTTTCTCTTTTTGGGAATATGAAAATCTGAACTGCCTAGATGTATCTCAAATCAGGTGTCTAAATTTTACAGTTCTTTTAAACAGAGAAGTAAATTAGCATCCACTAATAAATGCTACAAGTTTACTTTTTAGTGCAGTGTTAGTGCAATATTTTGTGTAGCTAAGTAATTCTTTGTGACCTATAGTTGTGGTTTTATTTTTTTTTTCATTAAACCCCTCTCCATGTTGCAACCCTCTACAGAGTGTTAATAAAGGTAAACATAGCAGGAAAATTAGTTCATAGATGAAATTTTACCTTCCAAGTCCAGTGACCTGAAAGTATAAGTCACAATATTCATCAGTGTTAAGAGTAAAGACTGAATATATAATTTTGTTCTCTGACAGACCACTGGGCCAAACCGACAATACTTTCATCTCGTTATGAGTGAAGAACAAAAGAGAATTGTCCAAATGGAGTGTCATGGTAATCCTGGAACCGGCAACCATAACGGTGTGAGAGGAACGAGAAACAGAGCTATTGCTGGCTATTTCTGGCCAGCTGTTACAAACGATGTAGCTAATTGGGTACGTTTTGCAAATACTCTAGTGTGAATTTTGAGATACATTTAACGATTCTGCCTCAGGTTGTAGATTATCATGACGTGTGCTAAGAAACAGAGTAATTGGCTCATATTAAAATGTTGGTCGTATGTTTTTGCAAGACCCTTAGAGCTGAGATGTAATTACCAGGCAGTCATACAATTTCCTTAAGGTATCTGTTTCTGTACTTCAGTTCTTCTTTTGAGGACTGGTGCAGTTTGTTCTTTTTTTTCAAAATGATGCCCAATTTTACAGTTCTCCCATAAACCCTAAGTGCGTCAAGAAGGATCAAGTGGGCAGGTAACTGTGTGTGTTAATTTTTTTCTAGTAATCCAAAGAGTAGACTAGGTGGTCCTCTGTTCCTTCTTTACCAAGAGACCAATCGAGTAATAATTATGATGTCACTCTCGCAAAGTTGGTTTTGCACCATAGCAAGACTTAGTCGTCAATAGCCCTCTGGTAACATTCTCTGGTAACTAGTTGTTTAGGATGATTTTCTTTCATAAAGTGCTTGTTGTTTTGTAGTATTCTTGTCTTCTTGTCATTCTTGCTGCTGTCCCTAATTTCTTTGTGAGTTACTAAAGTTATTTCCAAATATATTGTAGCTTTACAAGTGTTAAATTCCTTACCTACAAAGTAAGCGTATGATGCAAAGTTTCATTCAGTTTGTATCTCTTGTTATAGGTGAGATGTCACCGCTGCCAGCTGAATGATCCCATCAGGACCAATGCACCACAGTCTAATTCTGCAAGTGAAGTGTCTGATGCAATCATAGGGAAGCTGTACACATTTGGCATGGTTAGAAAGATCATTACTGACCAAGGCAGAGTTTGTCAACGAGGTACTGTTGAAAAAAATGCTTTTTACTTTTAAACTGAGACATTTCTTGATAAAGTCCATTATTTATAAATCCATTTATTATCCCTTGTGTGAACCACTGAAGCAATTCTGTTGATTCTTCATCCTTAGCTAAATGAGAAAAATAAAGCATGATGGCTCCAGTGCTTTCCATCCTCAGACAAATGTTTAATTCATGTTGGATGTTGTTGGTAACTGAAAAAAACATTATTTGTTAAATGTTTGTAAATCCTTTTGAAATAAACAGGATGCAAGAACAAATCAAAATATCAAACGTGCACTGAAAAAATATGTCAACGAGAGCCACAATGATTGGGACCTCCATCTTCCTGCAGTTGTATATGGCATCAACACGGCTAGGCAGGTCGGGTACACATGCCCCGGTTGACAATCTTCTAATATGCTTGACCTTTCATTAGTCCTAATGCAGTGTGCTAATGGCAACCTTTTTATAACCAGTCTTCAACAAGGTACACTCCATATTCCTTGTTTTTTCACTGACATCCGCACTTACCAGAAGTTTCAAATGCCTGTCCGATGGGAGAAACTATTGACATTGGAGATCCAGAAGAAGACATTGACACCAGAGTTAAAGAAATGAAAGCTTTGAATGAAAAGGTCCATGCCCTACAAAAGTTTTAATCGATATAGTCTATGAAATATTACATTATTTAAAGTTTAATGCCTGCTTTTGCAGGTTCTCAAGAATATTGAGAAGGCACAGACAAGACAGCAGAGGTCTTATGGGAACCGTAAAAGAAAGTTGGTGAAAACGTATACAGTCGATGTTGGAGATTCTGTCCTTGTTTCTGAAAACCCAAAAAAGCAGTGTCTGAAACCGAGCCTTGCCAGCCGTCACCAAGGGCCTTTTACTGTATCCAGCATCTCTTCAAAAGGCGTCGCTACAGTCATGAAAGACGATGGAAAGCACCATCAGCTCAATGTCTCACGTCTGAGGCCGTACTACAGTTTGGAAAGTAAGGATGTTCTGAGTTTCTTATCTGGATAAATGTTTTAACCTCAATGAATGTTGCTGTAGAAACTGGTCCAAAAGAACAGAAATTTTAAATTCCTGCAATTTGTAACAGGCAGAATGAAATTTAAAAGTTTGTTTTTTAATCTGTTATATCAGATCGTGGACCAACTAAGGATTGCTGTCTTCAAGACCATCGATATTGGATAACTTCTAATGCGAATGATCATCCCTATGCTTGCTTAGGAGATAAGTGGAAGAAGGATTTGGGGCCTTTTCAGGATGAACTGGCAAGTGCCCTGTCAACTTTGCATTATTGCTTGGTTAACGGAAATGTAATTGTGGTTTTACAGCCAACTTGCAGAGTGTTTTTACAAACATCTTTTATTAACTTCTACAATAATTACTTCTGTGTTTAGCTGAAGTATGTCCTGGACCCACATTGTCCCTCAGCAGAACTGATTGTCAAGGATGGAAATATCTGCCTTACACGTGAGGACTTCTGGAGTATTGGGTTAAACCGGTGAGTGGATTCCAATGTAAGTGTATTCATTTTTTGGTATTTTTATTCATTAATAGAACCCTCTAAGAAAACTTGAATTAAAGATTACTTACTTGCATAATTGATTTGATTAATCTGTTAATTTTTTGTGGATTAGAAATGCCTGCTTCAAGATAGTACAAGAAGCAGCCCAAAGACATGTAATTTGTTTTTGTGTCTCATTCATTGACCTTTGTTGGATTAAATATTGTTTCTATATTGGTTTATTTCTTTATAATTCTTTAATTCTGTTTTTAACAGGGGAAAGATATTCACATTGTGGATATGGATGGGTGCCCATGTGGAAAACCAAGAATGTGGACCCACTTGTTGGTTTGCCAGTAAGTTTTTAGTTCAGTATTTATTTGCTCATTTATATTCATAATTTTGTGTTAATATTTATATCTCAATAATTACAGGACAACCTGGGTTTGAAAGATGCCATATTGTTTCTTGCTTGGCGCATGCACAAGATCGCTATTTGCTATGTGTTGAGTTTCAATTCCTTACAAACAACTACAATTTATTTTTTTTTATATCTTTTTGACAAATCATAGCACTGTTAACCATGTATTCATAGGGAGATTTTTTTTTAGATTCTCTTCGCCCTGATGGTTTTGGAGATGAGACCTACAGAACCATATTTAGGTTTGGAAATAATTGCCATTCTTGTTTAATGATGACCCTTGTTCAATGGGTACAAGTTCCAGTCATGGCCTTGTTCTATGGCCAGATGTTCTAGTTGCAGTCATGTTCTGTGACTGCAGGTTTTGGTTGTGATTTTGTTCTGTGGTAACAGGTTAAGGTTGTGGCCTTGTTTTATGGTCTGAGGTTCCAGGTCTGACCTCTTATTATAGTTACAGGTTCCCATGTTGGCCTTGTTCTTTGGTCAGCGGTTTTACTTGCTGTCTTATTCTAAGGCTGCAGGTTATATTGATTTGATCAGTGGTTACAGGTTCTGGTTACAGTTTTGTTCTGTAGTTACAGGTTCAGGTTTGCACCCTTGTTCTATGGTTATAGGTTACAGTTGCGGCCTTGTTTTTTGGCATGAGGTTCCAGTTTTGGCTGACTTCTATGGGTACAAGTTTCTTTTAAAGTTTGACCTAGAGACAGTTGTTTAATGAACAGCAGGATTGTAATATTGTGTTTTCATTTAATATTTCAGACAAATTGCACACCGCATTGACCCAGGACTTTGGACTGAGAAGATGGGCAGACATTTAGAAGTAAATGCTTTTATTCTTTTAGAGTGTTGTCTGTTGGCTGCTTAATGTTATACATCATCAGTCACATTGATTGGAATTCTTCACAGCATTCACTTATGACCTCTGTAGATATTCAATATTGTGTATTTTCCAGGACTTTCCTCAGCAGACTTCTGGAAACTATTGTGATCTCCTCATGCTAATTATAAGTGTCCGCTTTTCTCAAACATTTTCATCCTTCAAAATCTCTTTCAAAGTTTGAGAAATGATTTAGACTGTTTATATTTTACAGTTTGCTCTTTGCCTCTGCACACATACTAGATTTACGTTCACTGAGGTAAATTATTTCTTATTATAAAGAAAAGCTCAGGTATTTGTCCCATTTCTCTAATTATTGCACTATATATTCTCTTTTCCTTTTTCAGTGTGACATACCGTTGATCCGCCATTGGTGGTGCATCCTACTGATGGAGAGGTTTCAGATAGAGGGGTATGACATTTCTGCAGTGTTGTAGTGTCTCATTGTATTATCTCAACTAAACACACAATAAAATAACTTATCTTCATTGTTTACAAGACATGGCCAACGGTTTGCTTACTGGAGAGATGAGGCTGTTGAGTTGTTGCAAGGCACTCTTCAGCCTCTTTTTAGAGTGTCTGGGCGAATCTCTTCAACTGTCCCACCTCACATGCAAGCTGTAAGTGACTGGGTGGCAGATGAGAAGAAGCTGGTAGACTTCATTGTAGAAGCACAAGGCTCCCAGCAGCATTTGTCGATATGTTACTGAATTATTAGCAAAGTCCATGGTTCAGATTTTTTTATAAGTGATTGATGTGAGACCATTTAAGGGTAGGTAAAGTTAACTTAAATATAAGGGGAAAAAGGGTTCTCTTTAATAATAACCTATCACTTAATGCATTTACAAGCAACATTGGCCTTTTTGTTTTTTTGTTTTTTTTTTGTTTTTTTTTTTTAGACGATACTCTGTGGTAATGAGCCTTCCAAGTGGCTAGATAGATTCCAGGAAAAGTCATCTTTCCAAGTGCCTGTGTACCTGGAGTGTGACGAACAACTGGATGCCCTTTTCTCATATACTGAGAGATTTCTGAGAACTGTACAAACAGCATTCCCTATTAGAGATTGTGTGCGGTTCATTCTGGGTGTTTTATTCCATGAGGTAAGACTGCTGGGGTGGCCTGTTATGTAAATAATTTGTCCACCAGATGATCTGTTCACTTCAATATAGCAATGTGTTTTTTCTTATGCAATAGACTATGGAATTTTTTTTTCCTCCCCAACATTAGACCACAATATCTTGTGTCTGTGTGTGAATTTTCACAATCACAGTAACAGTTGTTTTTCTCATTGTATGAGCTTCAATAGAAACAAAACCAGACTGTTTCATTTGCAAAATGAAGCACACATTCTTAGGGGTATTATGCTTTGTTACTGGGTAATTGGTGTATGTCTTCACTTATAATGTGATGTGGTCATATTTCAGTTACATGCAAGCAACTTTTGTATTCTGTTCTTTCTTACTTTTGGATAGTCCATCATCCATACCCTGGCTGCTCTACAGGGTGTATCAGAAGAGGAGGCAGAAAACTTATTTTTTGGTGGTCCAGAATATAGTATCAGGTAAAAGTCAAGTCTATGAATGTTTGGAGTAAGTGCTTGAACATTTCTTGTTTATTATTTTTATATTTTACTTGCCTTAGTGAAGAGGAAGAATTTAACCGAAAGGGCAGGAATTAAAGAAGGAGGGAATACTGTGATATCTGTTGGTTTAGAAGATAAACAACAACATTTATTTATATAGCACATTTTCATACAAACAGTAGCTCAAAGTGCTTTACATATTAAAGAATAGAAAAATGAAAGACACAATTATAAAACAAAATAAATTAACATTGAATAAGAGTAAGGTTCAATGGCCAGGGGGGACAGAAAAAACAAAAAAACTCCAGACGGCTGGAGAAAAAATAAAATCTGTAGGGATTCCAGACCATGAGACCACCCAGTCCCCTCTGGGCATTCTACCTAATATAAATGAAACAGTCCTCTTTGGATTTAGGATTCTCACGGAAGGGCTTGATGATGATGATGGTCACGTAGACTTCTGCCTTTTAATCCGTCCATCATTGTTTGAGCATCATGAAGCTTTGAGTAGGTGGTGGTGGCGCAACCGGAAAAAGAAACAGAAAAGAGAGTAGGGGTCAGTACCAATTTTAGAGCCACCATGAATAGTTATTTTGAGGAGATTGAACATATAGAGTATCAGGATAAAGGTAAATTATGATTAAAATGAAGTTATAAAAAGGCCATGTTAAAGTAATGTGTTTTCAGCAGTGTTTTAAAGTGCTCTACTGTATCAGCCTGGCGAATCCCTATTGGCAGGCTATTCCAGATTTTAGGTGCATAGCAGCAGAAGGCCGCCTCACCACTTCTTTTAAGTTTTGTTCTTGGAATTCTAAGGAGACACTCATTTGAGGATCTGAGGTTACGATTTGGAATATAGGGTGTCAGACATTCCGATATATAAGATGGGACGAGATTATTTAAGGCTTTATAAACCATAAGCAGAATTTTAAAGTCAATCCTGAATGACATATGATGATGCTACTGCCCAGTGCTTCCAGAATCCTTCATTTGAGTCTTGGGTCTGAATCTACTGCGTCATTGCCAAGTATTCTGGGGTAATGTATCTTGTTTTGTTTATGTTTTGTTTTTCTCCCAATTCCAAGCTCATTTACTTAACCTTAGCTTTAATAAACTGGATGGCTGTCTCCTTCACAATTGATTTTAAAATACTATACTATTCATTACATAAAATGCTCTGAACAGTTCAGGCCCTTCCTGTATTTGGTACTGTCTCTCCCCCAACACTCCTCAGTGTAATCTTTAATCCACAAGCACTAATTTGCTTATGAAAGAACTGGTGAAGTAGCTTGCACATGTATACCAAAAATATAGTATACCAGCTATAAATGAAAAACCTTTCAAATTACTTTTAAAACCCCATTTTTAAACTTTACCTCTACTTAATTCCCACTTCTATCAGTTGTAATGGTTTATGAATGGAACTGCATACACTTTGAAAGATTTGCACCAGATAATAACCATTGTTTTTTTGCTGTTTTCTTTTTTATTTGTCCTGTGATGCCCTTTGCCATGCACCCTGGTCAGGTCTTGTGTAACTGACTGTGGTGCTGAAAAGAGAATATTTCTGAAGACCCTCTTGAAATTGATTAACACTACAGCAATATGCTTGCTGAGAATGTCCACAGGGGCCTGGGGAGTCTGTGACCTTGTGACCCTGAGAAGTTGTTTTGTCAAGCATCCTGACCATCTAGACCTTTTTGTGTTCTTCTTCAACAGGGCCATCTGACCATCAGATATATTTAAGGAGAAGGACCTTTCAATTTTCTTCTTGTGTACTTTTTAATTGTATATATATTGTCTTTTTTTATAAAGTTATATATATTTGTTTAGCAGTTTGGGCTTTATTAGTATTAAAATATGTTAGAGAAGTTATTTGTGGAATAATTTTAATGATCAAAATAGCAAAAAATGTAACGTTAAAGTTTCTGTGTATCTGTGCTCTGGGTAAAATATGTTAAATCTATGTGGTGATTTTTTACTTTTTTTTTTTTTTGTACATTTGACAAATGTTTTTTTTAGGTGCATTGTTCTCACATTGTTCACTTTTGTTGTTCTCATAACATTTATTCAATTAAATATGTGTGAAAAGTGTATTTCCTTTTTCATTATTCAATTATTAACTCACATTTAAGACACTATATGGGTGAATAAAAGCTATTTCAATTTGAGTACAAGATGAGCAATAGTATCATAGAAGATGGTGCTGGGGTTGTGCTTTATGTGGATTAGACACAAAATGAAGATTTCTTTTTCTTGAAAAAGACTTTATGCAATCCACTAGTATCACCGAAACAAAGTTTTGTAAACCATGATGACCTATGACAAATGTGTATTTAATTAATAATAATAATATGTAAAGTTATTTTTAAAGAAAGTTTTTCCAGGGATGAAAAGTGCATCAACAGTTCATTTTTACATATACACACTTATTTTGACTAACTGCATGACAGCCTGGTACAACAGCTGCACCAAACCTGCCAAAAAAGCCCTGTAGTGGATCATAAAAACATCACAGGACATTTAATGGAACTGAACTGCCATCGCTTGATCATCTATATGAGATTCCCTGTGTAAGAAGGGCTAAAAACATCATCAAGGAGAACAATCATCTTGAACAGAACTTGTTTGAGCTTCTCCTATCAGGCAGGCATTTCAGATCAATATGTATGCTACAAATAGACAAAAAAAACAAACTTTTTTTCCAACTGCTATAAACTTATTAAACTTGTATATCTCCTCAATCTGAAATAGTTTAAATTAATTGATCATGTACAATTAATGTAGGTAGTGTAGGTAATGTGTAATGACTGTTTACTAAAATGCAATAGTAATCTATACTGCTGTGCATTTATGCAATAATAATCCATCCTGGTTACTGTAAAATTATATATGGCATCTTACCAATATTTTGAACATATTTTGTATGATTACAAGTTTTTGTTTCACACTTTATTTATTTATTGCATTGTTATATATCTGAACTATTTGACATTGGAATTTAAATGCAACATGGGGTTGACACGAGTAATTTCATTGTGTTACTCAATGACAATAAAGTAGTTGAACACATCAAATGTGGCAATTGGTGCCACAGCCCACCTGCCAAGTTGTTTGCCTGCCTATGGTAAAGTCATCCCTGATGGAGGATCACAGGAATCATGGGAAAGAGGGGTCCTTTCATCGGATTGGCAGGCCGCGCAACGTTTCAGCCGTGGAATGGCCAAATGGGGGAGGCAGCTTGATGGATGACTCTAAAAATATCCAAATCTTATTATGTGATATCATCTACTGTTAAATTCTGCTCCGTACTTCTAAAATTTTTATTTTTATGCTGTATTAAGGATTTGTTCTGTTCTGTGTATTGTATTGTATTGACCCCCTTCTTTTGACACCCACTGCACACCCAACCTACCTGGAAAGGCGTCTCTCTTTGAACTGCCTTTCCCAAGGTTTCTTCCATTTTTCCCTACAGGGTTTTTTTTGGGAGTTTTTCCTTGTCTTCTCAGAGAGTCAAGGCTGGGGGGCTGTCAAGAGGCAAGGCCTGTTAAAGCCCATTGCGGCACTTCCTGTGTGATTTTGGGCTGTACAAAAATAAACTATTGTATTGTATTGTATCTATTTTTAAAACCGTCATTTTTTTTTATATGTAGATTATAATAACATATGCAATGGTTAAATAATTCTTTGTACAATGGGAACTGAAAAAAGAAGTGCTATGTAAACTAAACAAAGCGATCTCAATGATAAACAACGTTTATAACGAGGAGTGTGACAAGCATAATTCAGCCCTAAAAACCGAACATACAATGAATCTTTAATAATATTATCATTATGGTCAACTACTATGTTATTGAAATGAAAATACTGTACTGCCAGTTGTGTATCGACATGCATAGTTGAGATCGATCCGTGTCGTAAAGCGAAATGTTTAGTATATTTTTTTTTTTATTAAGTGCATGTGGAGTGTGTTATTACATACGTATTGAACGAATATGTCATCGCTCACATTGTGGTGCTGCCAAATCTGTTTAACGCATGTGTGAACACTTTATGGCATGCTAAGCTTTCAATACACCTGTGCGTGCAAATTGGGTAGGCACGCAGATCGGGTAGTGACATCCCTTACCGCATCAATCAGCACCCAGCTATCAGTCTTCCATGCTGTACTCTGCACTCCCTCGATTGGACCTAACAGTCACTTAAAACAAAAAAAGTCTTCAGCTTGGCTGGGAGACTACAATACTTTCAACTGTTACTGCTTTCATATTCTGTACCTTTCTCTATATGTATCGCGCCTTGGGTCTCTTTTCTCCGCGCTGCTCTTTCTTCTTTGCTGAAAGCACA
The DNA here is from genome assembly GCF_016835505.1 of Polypterus senegalus. Lineage (NCBI taxonomy): Eukaryota > Metazoa > Chordata > Cladistia > Polypteriformes > Polypteridae > Polypterus > Polypterus senegalus. The sequence goes on along the minus strand of NC_053159.1, from coordinate 101,050,834 downwards.
TGATCTCTGTGTGCCACGTGACTTTACATGACAATGTTTTGATGGCTCTCCGAGCTCTTATTTGATAAGTAGGGCATGTCTTGCAAGAATCTTATGTTCCACACCCCCGCGAGGCTGCCCTGGGACAATCTCTTGGCACCAAGTCTCATGTTTATGGTCCCTGCAAGACGCTCTGTGGCCAGTCTTTTTTGTCTTGCGGGTCTTTAAAATGTCTTTCGAGAACTTCCAAGAAGATCGTCTTGCTTTTCCATTCCAGGATTTATATATATATATAGAGAGAGACATACAACAATGATCAAAAATGCACAGTGCAAACTGAGAAGAAAAAGGTATGGACCCAGCCAAACTGATTCCAAAAAAAACAGAAGGCTATTCGAAGTCTGCCAAGTAAGAAGCCAAATGTAATTGTCAAGATGCCAGAGGCTTTCAAAGTGGAGCAGTGCTAGGACAATAATAATAACTCATTAAATGGTAGTGTATTTTTCTTTGTACATGTATAGTATTTTTTTGGTTTCTTTGTATTTGTAAAGTTGCTGAAACGTAAGCTAGGAAGCCAAGCAATAGAACAAGATGGGTGTCAGTGTTAGGGGGCAAGCAGGATATAACTGAAAAAGCCAAGAATGGACCCAGGCCCAAATCTAACGCCTAAATTATGTACATGTATGTCCTTTAAATGTATCATTTCAGCAGTACACCACAATTTAGCAGACTGAAAATTCAAATACTCTGAACCTTTGTGCCTGAGGAGGTGTTGAACTGCTGGCTATGCTTAAGTACTTTTAAAATGAATTTCTTTAAACCATATGCAGAATACAAGCTTATAGAAAAACATGATCCTTATTCCAATGACAAACACAGTGCTTAACTGTTAGACATGTAACAGTGACTATTGTATATAAAAAGCTCTTGAATGTTTTTTATCATTTTTTCCTACTAAAACTTTGTTGCAGTGATTGCTTCTTACCAAAATGCTCCTTCCATATAACCTTGAAGTATTAAACAAACACTATTAGCCACACCACATTTAAAATTCAGCTATTTTCTGGGAAAGTCTCTAATGGGCTGCTGCACATGAAAGATAAGCAAGAGGTTAGTTCAGCAAAACAGTTTTCCAGGAAAAGCTCAATAATGACCATAATTGATATAAAGTAGTATATTTTATAAGAAACAAGCCTTGGACAATGAAAAATGTGCAAGAAATTTTGATAAATATTTTAAAACATTAAATATTGTATTTTAAAAAATTACTACCTACCAACATATCATACTCTTTTTAAGAATGTAAGTCTGATTTTTTTTATCATTTGTTTTCCTGAACGTTATGAATTTTTATTTTCATTCTTCATTTTATTTTTTTATGATTACCACAATTTTCTGTTTTTAAGTTTCAAGGAAATAGCTGTTTTGTATGTCTGGTTGCCTTAATGTTATGCAGTTGCTTAGTACACAATGCACATTCTGTCTAATCTGTGACATCATTGCAACCATGTGCTCCATCAACTTAAAAAACTCATTTAGGAAAATTATTTTAATTTTGAAATTTTGTTTTGGTAAAACAGTAAGCATGGTTTAGTTCTGACAATCCTCTATGCTACACTCCTCAATAAATCCCACGTGATATCAGAGGGCTTTCTTAGATGTGCCGACTGCTTCAGTTCACCCAACAGCATTTTAATACGGCTAACATCTAAACTTTGATTTGACTAGTCTGTATCCATCCATTTCTTTTTTTTAAGCAATTATTTTGTGGATATGCATGAGTGTTTTGGGTCAGTGTCTTTTTGTATGGTTCTTCTTTTGGTTCAGTTTCAACTTTTTGAAAAATGGCTTCACATCCTCCTCAAGTAGACAAACAATAAATAGTTAGCATCAGGTTGTTTTGGTTAAAGACACTTTTTGAATTTCATCACACATTACATCATGCATCTGTATTCATTTTCGAGAGGAAAAGCTTCTGACATATATGGCACTATACAAATACAATGTTAGCAGCAAAAAGCATGGGTATTTTACTCAACACATCCATAACTAGATCAACTTTAACTGGGATCTGTCTGTTACCCCAACACTGCTTTTAATCTGAGTTCTCACTCCCTCATACCTGTCCTGGACAATCCTCACATATTTCTTTAGTACTCCCTTCTCTCTCATGGACCTCTAGACCTCTTGAAATGGCACTCTATCATGAGCCTTTTTCAAATCAATAAATACAAAATGCAAACCAATCTGTTTATCTCAGTGTTTCTCTGTGAACTGTCTTAATGCAAAGGCTACACCCGTTGTTCCTCTCCCTGGAATAAAACCAAACTGCTCCTCCTCTAAGGTGGTCTCTTCCCTATACCTTCTATCTATAACCCTTTCACACGCTGTACTCTACTGTCGCTAAATACTTTTGTAAACAGATTTGTACAACAAACATGTGATACTGTGATTTGTAAATGTGTTTTTGCTAAAAATACTTATGTTCAGCATACATTTTCCAATTGATCAGAAATCAGAAAGATATTTCAAGGCAGGTGTGAGGATTGTAAAAACAGACATTTAATGAAGTTTACTGATTGGAACAGGTACAATGTTCCAGTTTGCCAGAAGAAGGTTATATCATGTAAAGCAGAATGTGCTCTGCTGGTGGAAGGGAAAGCAATGTCATTGAAAAAGCTTTCCTCTATCCTCAAAGAATACAGTCACGGAGCCCAGATATGATTGCTGAAGATTTGTTTATTTGCACAGAGTTATGCACAAATGTCTCAGTCCATAGAGTGAGCAATCAATTAAACAATTTATCTGCTTTTATACTCTTTTTAAATTCCATCACCTCATCTAATATATCACATCATTTGACTCTTAATGTGCAGAACTTTATTACCTCCTCCAATCAACTAACACCACCAGTAATTGTTTCACCTATGTCAACTCACCCACTGATCTGAATGCTGCTTCCATAATAGGGTTGTTCTGTGGATTCTCCCATTGATCACTGCTTCATTGGTGGGGTGTTTAGGCTTTCCCATCAGTTTATCCCTGCTTTCTGGAGAGGTGTTCATGAATCATTTTCCTCATTCTAACCTTGGATGTTGGTAGCTTCTCTAAGGTGAGGCAGAAATCTCTTGTGCTTTCAACTTTAAATTACATTTAGTTAACCCTTGAGTTACATTCAGTCCATTGACTTCATACATATATATGACGCCCAAGTACTGGAAGGATGGGGGAAGGCAGCTTATCAAAGACACTGCCTCCCCCAAGAAAATAGATAGATGGTAGATGTTATTATAGTTAACGAAAACTAAAATCAAAACTGAAAATATTATTAAAAAAACATATTTGTAAACTGTAATAAAATAATTAACAAAACCGAAATGAAAAACTAAAACTAAATGAAATTATTAAAGTAGCTGGAAAGACTAACTGAAATAAAATAATAATTTTCTAAAATATTATTAGTTTTCGTTTTTGAATGAATATTCTCGCCGTTAGTCTTTAACTCTTGTAAGTTTTAACTCTAAGGCCTTGTTCACACGGGCGTTAAAATCGAGCGTTTTTGCGTTAGAAGCGTCCGGTGAGCGCGGATCAAGCGCCGAGTGTTTTCTACACGTAGGAGTCAATGAGAGTGTTCACACGGGCTTTGGTGACTTGCGTTTGTCCGGCAGCGCGTTTATACGGTATCAAAAAAACGTTGCATGCAGCTTTTTCTTGGCGTTCAAAACCCAACGAACGCAAGGAAACCACTTCTAGTTCGTTTTCTGTGCGTTTATTTTACGCTTCGGAGGACCGGATATATATAAGTTTACATGTTGTATATGAAAAAATATTAATATTTTTATGTTTTCATGTACAACATATATATTTTCATATTGCTTATTTTATTTTATTGTCTCATGTAATTTGTAAACCATGAACCTATTAATTTATGTTCTAATATAATATTTGATAACGATTATGTAGGGGGGGCAATCCATGGCGGGGGCTGAGGGGCATTTCAGTGCATAACACCGGTGTAAGCGCACACTCGACTACTGTTTCCTTAACTCAAAGTGACAAGTAGTCTCTCTTTGGGGCTAACACCAAGTCGCATATTGGTTGATCGGCGTGCAATGTGGCATTGCACCAGCTGCAGCAGACAATCAAAAGTGGAAACCGACATCCGACAATAATTAAAAAACTTGCGCGGAAATTTTCGCATTTCTTCATAAAGCACAAAAAAACTTCCTTTAACCCAGTGTTTCTCAAATAGTGGGCGCGCCCCCGTGACTCCGTCAAGGAGGTCGCGTTTGACCTCGGGAACATGCTTTTTATTTTTCTTTTAAATTTTTTTTAATTTAGAATGCACTTTAAATCTTTTCTGTTACATTTAATAAAGCTATTCTTTGTTGTAAATTGGTCCATATTTCTTTCTTTTTTATTCTCTTATACGTTAATAAGGATACAGTGTTATGCAGAGGTGTACTTATAACAATTTTAAAGACAAATTATACTATTTATAGTTGTGCGGGGGGCGCGAGATGTTTTCTTCTTCCTGGGGGGGCATGACAGAAAATAATTGAGAAGCACTGCTTTAACCCGACGTTGTGCAGTCAGAGGATGAATCCAGTAGCGGCGGATTTTTCTCTCCCTACGTCGCCGTATTACGAGTATTTTTAAAACAAGAAGATTAATATCTAACATAGCAAAATGGTCCATATTGAAAGGAGGCACCTCAAATAAAACGACAAGGGCTTTCATATCCAGTTCCCGACACTGCCTCCACAGGTTAACACACAAACTACAATTTGGGCTGCATTTTGGCATTAGACAGAGACAAACGAACGCAGGTGTAGAAGTCAATCGATCGGCGCCACAAAATGCAACATAAACGTCTAGGACGTTCAGAGCAAGTTCGTTTATCCAAAAACCTAACGCCCGTGTGAACAAGGCCTAAAACAGAAAGTCATCCACCACGAGCTACCCGCACATATTCATCCAGTGAAAGGCAGCTGGTGAAGGAGGGCAGCTGTTCACACAGCATTTGTGGTGACAGAGCTGTCTGAATGCGGATGTGTAAAGCGTGTTAAATAGAAAGCGATTTATGTGTCGCCTTTCTTTGCGTTTGTTGTATATCAATGTGTAATTCAAACGACAGTAAGTCAAACCCGTTTCCAGTGAGAGTTGGACTCTGCCAGGGCTGCCCTTTGTCACCGATTCTGTTCATAACTTTTATGGATAGAATTTTTAGGCGCAGCCAGGGTGTTGAAGGGGTAAAGTTTGGTGGACTCAGGATTGGGTCCCTGCTTTTTGCAGATGATGTTGGCCTGTTTGCTTCATCAGGCCGTGATCTTCAGCTCTCTCTGAATCGGTTCGCAGCTGAGTGTGAAGCGGCTGGGATGAGAATCAGCACCTCCAAATCCGAGAGCATGGTCCTCAGCCGGAAAAGGGTGGAGTGCCCTCTCAGGGTTGGGGGAGAGATCCTGCCCCAAGTGGAGGAGTTCAAGTATCTCGGGGTCTTGTACACGAGTGAGGGAAGAATGGAGCGTGAGATCGACAGGCGGATCGGTGCGGCATCCGCAGTGATGCGTGCTCTGCATCGGTCTGTCGTGGTGAAAAAGGAGCTGAGCCGTAAGGCAAAGCTCTCAATTTACCAGTCGATCTACGCTCCTACCCTCACCTATGGTCATGAGCTATGGGTAGTGACCGAAAGAACGAGATCGCGAATACAAGCGGCTGAAATGAGTTTCCTCCTCAGGGTGTCTGGGCTTTCCCTTAAAGATAGGGTGAGAAGCTCAGTCATCCGGGAGGGGCTCAGAGTAGAGCCGCTGCTCCTCCGCATTGAGAGGAGTCAGATGAGGTGGCTCAGGCATCTGATCAGGATGCCTCCTGGACGCCTCCCTGGTGAGGTGTTCCGGGCACGTCCAACCGGGAGGAGGCCCCGGGGAAGACCCAGGACACGCTGGAGGGACTATGTCTCCCGGCTGGCCTGGGAACGCCTTGGGATTCTCCCGGAAGAGCTGGAAGAAGTGGCCGGGGAGAGGGAAGTCTGGGCCTCTCTGCTTAAGCTGCTGCCCCCGCGGCCCGATCTTGGATAAGCGGAAGAGGATGGATGGATGGATGGATGAATTCAAACGAATGTGCTGGTACAACAAAACATTTACCATATGGGCAGAAAAATCACGAGTGAGTAACGTTTCAGTTTATTTCTCAGGTGACTGCTTTTTGTTGACAGCAAATCACCTGACACTTTGCACAGGAGAAATCGTTTTTACTTTTTCATATATGAAGTATATGAGAAAGTATAGTAATCATGAAAAAATTCAACCTCAATATTTTGGTGAATCTTGATGTTATAGACCTCCCAGAGTCCAAAAATACTGTTTTTTGGAATTGTGTGTGTGCACTTGTGTGTGTCTGTGTGTGTATTGTCACACACGCGCGCTTAGGAGACAGTCAACAAGCCCAGAGGTGAGCGATTTGTTACCAGATGAAGAGTTGTATTGCGGTATTGATGCCTCTCTCTTTAATTTTCTAGAACTAAAGAAGACAAATAATCACTCACCTCCAACATTCCGTACTTCAGAAAATGGCTCCTCATCCACAGCGTCACTTCTGGTTTCCGAGAGACTTCTGTCCCTCATTGATGACATCACTTTCCATAATACTGGTATAAAAACAATGATCACCCACCCATCCTTTGATGTCAAATGTTTGATGTTTTTTTTCATCTTTTGATCAGCAATATTGCACCACAGCAATATACGGGACAATTCCCCAACTCTTTGAAAGTGTTTTGTGAATTAATATATCACAATTGCTGTAGTCGGCAGGATGCAAACTTTGTTCCAGGATGTCAGAGGGACAGGATCTGAACTCGGTTTTGAACACCCTGGCAGCAGAACTTCAGCAAGTGAAGATTCAGCTCGGTGACACGAGGCGGAATCAGAAGCTTGAGCAGCGGCAGCAGTAAGAGTGGAGACATCGCGGTCGGTACCTCCTTTATTAACACATCTGATGGAAGCTGATGATGTTGAATCATATTTTTTGATTTTTGAACGTACCACTAAATGTAATGTGTGGCCACAGACGGAATGGGCATACATTCTGGCACCGTATCTGAAGGGGGCAGCGCAGAGAGCTTATTATGACCTAACTGAGGAGCAGGCTATCAACTATGATACGTTAAAGAAAGAAATCTTTAAACGCTACAGCGAATCAGTGGCACAGGAGGTGCGAGAGTGGAAATTTGACCCCGAATGAGTAATACGTACACAAGTGTACGAAGTGTGGGGTAAAGTGGGCCGCTGGCTAAGGCCAGTCGTTAACAGTGCCCAGCATATGGCCAAGTTATTAATGGTGGAAACATTTATAAATGCTCTCCCTGAAAATGTTGTTCAGCAAGTCCGCAAACAGGAGGTTACCTCCATGGATAACCTCTTTGAGGTGGTGGAGTGTCATCTTGCGACCATTCCGACAGGTTTGTGTACCTTATAATGAGCCCACCCACTCTACTTCCGAGGTCTCCACTCGTAAAAAAGAAAAACAGCCTTACCTTCCTCGCTGTTTCAAGTGTGGGTTGTAGGTCATCTATTTACTGCTTGCCCTACCCCGGAGCCGATGGATTGTTCATAATGCAAATAGGTATGGTGCTGTGATCAACCCTTTATCTTTTCCTTAGACGGGAGTAGTATTTCTTAATGGGTATAAAGTCACAGCGATGTTCTATTCCAGGAGTAACATATCCATTATTACTCGCCGTTATGTTTTACCGTGACAGTGGGTACACACTAAGATCAGTCTGAAATGTATACTCGGGGAAACCCAATATTACAGATCCGCCTCCTGTGTCATTATGGTAGAAAATGTCATGAAAACCACATTAATGGCTGTAATGGCTGATCCACCTTATCGGGTGATACTAGGGCGGAACTGGTCTAATAATAACACCAGTAAAAACACTACTACTCCTAGATTAAAAGAAGAGTTTGTTATGGATGGTAGCGACAGTAATCTGACTGTCTCCAATCCATGTATCAATTCCCTTAGTCCTAATACAGATAGAGTTGTGAACGGTGATGAAGGTCCTTCAGGCACTACGAGAGGACCTGAGGTGACTGAAACTACGCCCCTTGAGGTTGCGCAAGGTCCCATAAATGAATTGGCTTCTACATTTTAAATGTACTCCCTCCTCATTTAAAAGGGAACAATGGAATGATGATTCCTTACAATTTTCCACTGGTGTGAATGTCTCTGACCAAACAATCAGAAACAGACTTCTTGAGGGTGGTCCTCTAGTGGGCCTTGTACTCATTACCCGGCATCGTGGAGCTTGATTGGCATTTTCCATAGAATACCATAATTGGCAGGTCCACCACTTGCGCCCTGTGCTTTTCACAGATGAGAGCAGGTTCACCCTGAGCACATGTGACAGACGTGAAATGGTTTGGAGAAGCCATGGAGAACATTATGCTGACTGTAACATCGTTTAGCATGACCAGTTTGGTGGTGGGTCAGTGATGGTCTGGGGAGGCACAGACCTCTACAGGCTGAACAATGGCACCTTGACTTCGGTGGGCCCTGGGTTCCTCCTGGTGCATGGCAATGCCCGGCCTCATGTGGTGAGACTATGCAGGCAGTTCCTGAAGGATGAAGGAATTGATACTATTGACTGGTCCCCATGCTTGCCTGACTTAAATCCAATAGAACACCTCTTGGACATGTTTCAGTCCTTCCGATGCCACCAGGTTGCACCTCAAACTGTCCAGGATCTCAGTGATGCCCTGGTCCAAATCTGGGACGAGATCCCCTAGGAAACCATTTGTCGTCTCATTAGGAGGATGCCCCAATGTTGTCAGGCATGCATACAAGCAAGTGAGGGCCATAGAAACTACTGAGTAGTTTGGAGTTGCTGCAATGAAATTTCGGCAAAATGGCATTTATGGGATTCGAAACGGCAACCTTCCGATTGCCAGTGCAGATCCCTATTATGGCAGACTGCAGGGTCCTTACCCAGCTGGCACGCCTTGATAGTGGTAGGACCAGGGGAGAGACACTATCCGGACACTGTCTCCCTAGGAATGCTAGAGGGCAGCCCCCATAGCTTGCTGGAAGAAGCTTGTTGGACACCTGGGGCCTGACGCATAACGCAGTGCATAGAACTCACACTAAAACATGGCATATGGACAAATGCGGAAATATGCGTACGCACTAAAAAATCCAGATGCGTGAATCTATGTGTTCGCCAACTTCCATGTTCTTCCGCTCCATAAATCCCGGTCAACATGAAAAGTCATGCATGTGCATGTGCCTGCTGTCCCACCCTGTCTCCTCCCAGAATTATGCCTCTTTGAATATGCAAATCAATATAAATAGCCCTTAAGCTCAGCGTTCTGTGAAAAGACAATGGCAAAAGCATGGGGGGAAGTAAAAGAATTTCAGCGAATACCAAGTGGAGACAAGGAAAAACGTACTTTGTTGGTTTAAACAGTGGTATAAACAACAAAAGGAAGTTGATTGAGTAACATAGAGTGTCAGAGAAACTCAAAAGCTCAAGTTTGCAAAGTCACACAGTGTCCAAAATAAAAAGGAAGTTGTCAGATATCAAAGTCAGTGTGAAAAAGTGAGTCGTCTGAGTGTCATATGAAAGCTTATTAGGATACAGAGAAAAGAAAAGAAAATGGGGACACAGTGAGAATTAAGCTTGAAATGTCAATCAAGTAGAACATCATTACCTTCATCTTTAAATCGTTTAATTTACTAGTTTCTCAAATATCATTGTAACAAAGTAGCACGTTAAATGCTTTGTTTTGTATGTGTTCTTCTATGTGCTCTGTGTGTGAATCACTACGTGCTTCTTAAACGGGCTTTCTCTTCCTCCGACAGGACAAAGAATCCATTACATTTGTGATATTACAGCTCTCTGAATAATTAAAATACTGAGATGTATACTTGATATCATTTTCATGATAATAGGCGTTAAAGCATGTTATTAAACATGGGCCACGGTGGTGCAGTGATAGTGACAAGCTGATGCCCTCTCCAGAGATTGTTTCTGCCTCCCACAAGATGCTTGTTCCGCCGCGCGTGACGTTTGATGAAATAATTTACTGTAGCAGTACTGTCTCTTTCACATGTACTAATCTCCAATTCTTGTCCTTCCTTTTCTTTCTCCAAGTAACCAATCTCTACACAATCAGCTCTGCAATAGATGTAAAGCCATCTGTGCATGTTTAATTATTCTATCCATCTATCATGCCGGTGTCATGCCAGCCCAGCAAGAATCCCAGGAACAATCCCTGAACTAGCCAGTGTTGCGATACCGTGTCCTCACATGTTTAATTATTAACAATATATTTAAATGAAGTTAACATTTTATTTGTATAATGCAATAAACATATTCTACTGCATTTCATCTTAAAATTATATTGTCATCATATGTAAATACGTGCTTTGTAAAGTGTCTCAGTTTGTGCAATATTATAACTGTATTGCAAGTTTATCCATCCATCCATCCATCCTCTTCCGCTTATCCGAGGTCGGGTCGCGGGGGCAGCAGCTTAAGCAGAGAGGCCCAGACTTCCCTCTCCCCTTATTGCAAATTTACAATGAGGTAATTATACTTATAAGTCTGCAAAACCGAGAGGAGAACTTGCGTACGACAGGGCATGAGGTACCGTTACCTATACGCCAAGTGTAGGTTTTATACATCGCGATTTGAACGTGGAAAAGTTTTTACGCAACATTTCTGTGCGTACGCACCGTTTATACATGAGGCCCCTGGCCACACACAATGCTTTTCTTCGGGCCGCCTCCACACTTGCTTCTCCTGCTTAGTCCTTCTTCCACCCGTCTCCAGCCTCGAATGAAGGGAGGCGGCCCCTTTTATCATCACCCGGATGTGCTCCTGGTGGGTTCCGGCAATCTTCCACGGACACAGCCCTGTGTGGCGGAAGTGCCGGCTGCATCCGGGTGTCCCTGCTCCTCTTCCCCCCAGCACTTCATGGTGTGGCGGAAGTGCTGAGGTCCAGGGTCCCCAAGGCATTGGTCCGCCCCCTGGTGGTGACCACGGGTCCCTACAGGGTTGGGCTTCCAAGCCCTCTACCCGTGGCCCCCAAACCAACCAGGATGGCGGCCCTCACGTGATCCATGGCGGGCGTAGACCCTCTTCCGGTCCCTCAAGGCGTCCCGGCCGGGTCATTGCCCCTGGCATCCCTGACAGTGCCCCATAGCAAGCGAAGACCACTCGGGAGGAGTGACATGTCCCGCGAGGGCAGCTTACCCCCGAAGCGGGTCCTACTCCTGGGCAGCCGAGGTCCGGCCGTGTTCTCCCAACAGGGATAGGGGCAGAGACGCCTCCTGGACACCACCACTTGGTGTCCTCCTGTGCCTCAGGAGAGTTGGAGCCACTCTCTCCCTCATAGCCTCCTCCAGCTGTGGCGGCACCCGCACGCCAGCGGAGAGTCCTTCCAGCAGACGGCCCGTCTCCTCAGGGCAGGTTCCCAACGAAGTGGGTCCTACTGCTTGTCCGGGGTCCAGCCCTGAAACAGACAGAAAGAAATGGGCAGAACCGCTGCCTGGATACCCTTCCCTGGCGTCCCTTTGTGCCACGCACTGGCAGCATTCCCCCCTCCATCCGGCACTTGCCTGTTCGGCACCCCCTCCGTGGGTTCCGTGTCCCTCCTGTCGTTGGAATAGACGGAACCACCTGCACTCCTTTCCTCACCGCTGACCTGACCCGGACGTGTGCACCCAGCACCATGTCCCATCCTATCGGAGGAACCGGCATTCACCCTCTGATTCCTCCTGTTGCTCTGGGATGCCCTGACGGTCTGAGTCTCCTTATTGAAAAGAAAGAGCCTCCTTCCTGTCTGCGTCCCTGTAGAGCGGCGCGAGACTGCTGCTGACTCGGGATGGAGGGCGCTAGGACCTGGGGCACTCAACAGCCCATGTCCTGCCAGCCCCCTCGCTGTCTCTCCCCTGACTGCACACGCAGCCCCCTGCTCCGCATCCACTGTCGGAGGATTGCTTACTTGTTGCTGATCATTGCATTCACAGCCAATTTCAGCAGACCCCCCCTTTATGTGGTACAGAGACAGCTGTACTCACCTTCCCCGCCGTACACCTCCGACTGAAGAATCCAGCATCGTGCCATCTAATCGCCGTCAGCAGCTCTTTGAATGACGCGACCGCCTTCATCTCCAGGAACCGGAAATCCGCCCGGAGGGCACGTAGCACTGTGACACATGCTGCTCCGCGGGCTGAAGGCACGCCTCCAGCTCCGACAGAGCAGCTGGCAAAGACAGGAAGTTAGCCGACACGGAGATCACCTGTCCATCAGCTCCAGCTGCCGGCAGCTTCCTGTGGGCCTCTTCCTCCGGCCCAATCAGGTCTCTCCCTGGCATGCGATGGAGATTCCTTCGTCCTGCCTCTCTCCAGTCATTCGCGGGCACGCAAGACACACCATCCAACCGCGTGCCTGTCATGGGGAGGGACTTCTGGTCCACCGCCATTTTGGCTCCCCTCCTGCGGTGGCGACGTGTTTGCTTGCAGCCTAATTGTGTTTCGTGCTGCAGCGGCTCCTTTTTACCAGCTCCCGCAGGCGCCACCACGCTGTCAAAGCCCTGCCGACCAGCATGCGTCCGCCACTGACGCGGATCTGGGCTATCCCTGCCTACGAGATAGAACACACGCCCGCCCCCCCAGGGCCGGCTGCCAACAGGCAGGGAACTCACCTCCCTGGTTCCGTCTAACCGAGGAAACATCCTCGGCGTGGCCTCCCTAGACGCGATGCCGTCCCAGGCGCCTCCAGCAACGGCGTGCCCGCAGGAGCCTGTTGCAGTCCTGCACACGCTGTCAATCCACTTCAGGGGAAAATGGCTCATGTGCAGACCCATGGCGGTCCGTGGGGTACTGTTCCCCAGTGGGGCTGTGTGCACGCCGCTTCCGCGGCACATGGGTGGGGTCCCCTGCTGCGCTGGGCTGTCCACAACAAGATTTTGAGGAACAGATCCCCGTCTTGTACCAGACGGAGCATCCTGCCGACTACGCCAGATGTGAACTTAACCCGGGCACAGATAGGCAGACATGTTGTTTTTCACCACCACACATTTATTCTCAACACTAATTACAAGTTATTAAAGTGCACACACAAACCCCCAAAATCCTGGCCAAACACAATGCCTTTCTTCGGGCCGCCTCCGCACTTGCTTCTCCTGCTTAGTCCATGAAGGAAGGCGGCCCCTTTTATCATCACCCGGATGTGCTCCAGGTGGGTTCCGGCAATCCTCCACGGACACTCCCCCGTGTGGCAGAAGCACTCCGGGTGTCCCTGCTCCTCTTACCCCCAGCACTTCCTGATGTGGTGGAAGTGCTGAGGTCCAGGGTTCCCAAGGCGGTGACCATGGGCCCCTACAGGGTTGGGCTTCCATGCCCTCAACCCGTGGCCCCCAAAGCAATCAGCAACCAGTCCCTCAAGGCGTCCCAGCCGGGTCGTCACCCCTGGCATATATATATGTTCTTTTTTTTTGTTTTGGTTTTTATTTTGCCTTATACAATTTCTTGTATTAGGAATTTGTTAGTTTTTGCATACTCCTTGGGGAGTAGGGTCAGCCATTGTACAGTCTCCCTGGAGCAATTCAAGGTCAAGGGCCTAGTAGAGTTTTGGCAGTGACGGGGATTCAAACCGGCAACCTTCGTGATACCAGTGCAGATCTTTAGCCTCAGAGCCACCACTCCGTCCCTAATAATGTAATAAATTGTGAAAGATTATTATATATTAATTAAAAATTCCATATAAGTACTTTGTAGATCACATAGATGACTTACTGAATATGCTAAGTTGGTACAGCCTAATCCAAACATAGTCATTGACAATGGAAAGTATGCATGACAGGTTTTAGGATCGAGTAGTGTCATGAACATACATAAGGCCTGTCAGGAAGATTCAAAGCCAGAAGCCACATTGTGCAGAGGGAAGAAGTCTGTGACTAAGATAAAAGCTTCAGACTCCTCTGAAAGATGGATGGGAAATCATCAAAATCCCCACTGAAGAATTTTAAGACAATTGTATTGTTCTATCGCTTCTCTTCCACTCTCTCTATATATTATATTATATACTGCAGTGTATACTTGGAGTGAAAGCTGCAAGTTAAATATATTATTTCTTTTGTACCATATTTCTTTTGTATTAATATCTCCAATGTGGTTACTGGGAAGGGATATGTACAGGTTTATGTACGAGCAAATTCAAAAAGAAAACAGTGCCTGGGAGCATGTGCCCCCAGTTAGATACAACTTAATGTTTTATTTTTTATATAATCTTCAAAATGAAACTGAGTAATAGCCAACATTTTAAAAGGATAATTAAAAGGATAGGTAATAACATCCACATCTTACTTGTAACCCAACTCTCTTTCTCTCTTTGGTTCATTCATCCATCCATCCTTTTTGTTAACCTGTTTATTCCAGTTCAGGCTGATGGAGCATTATATTCCTTCCTTGTAGTATTGATTATAAGACCGAAGTAAACAATAAATAGGACATCAGTGTCATACTAGGATAATTTGGAATCACCAATCCGCCATTCATTCACTTTATTCAGATATGGCAGGAAACAGAATAAAAAGGGGAAAACACAACATGTAATGCCTTAGCTGGGATACAGCAGTATGACCATGAGACACCCTTGGTTGGTTTTAATATTTTTCACATTGTGTTATTTAGTTATTTCTTCATATTACATATTAAAAAACACATTACATTTACACAATTATAGTGTCTAGGGAAAGAATTAAAAAGTTCTACTTGACAGGAAGACATATGGAGTATGAAAGCCAAGGGTTATGGCAGAATTATTGACTGCAGTTATGGATTGTACAATTAAAATACAGCAGAAGAAACAAGGTTCACTAGGCTGGAGACAGTAATACTAAGAAAAAGGCATATTTTATGAACTGCCTTAATTGGGTGCAAAGCTCCTAAATTATGCAGTACACAGTAATACCAGAGACAGTTGCACCAATGAAGCTGGTTTGAAGCGGAGACCCTTATACAGCACAGTGGCTTATGAAAGTGAATACACCAGAGAATATATCTGGAAGCAGAAGAATGAAAACAATTATTTAGCTCTGCAAATGTTCCCATGACCTGTTCTTTGATGGAATATCTATGCCTTAACTATTGTACACTATATAAATAATTATACATAGTGAGCTGACTGGCTGAAACTCAGCACTAGAAATAAAGTTAAAGAGATGATATCCCCTTGCCACTGTTAACAGTTTATTGTGAGCTATGATCATAAACTGTTGGGTATAATTTCATGCCCTTATGTATATACCTTCTTTGACCTGGAATTTTTCAGTAAGCATTCATCAATAGGCACTTACTTCAGTCAGTCATCCCACAACTGTTTGGGTTATTTGTTCCATTTGTTTATGGAATGTGCTTAATGTTATCTTTTCATAAAAGTACTTTTTTCCATAGATCCTGAAAATAAGTAAACCTACAAGACACACAGTTTAAAAGATATCCTAAACTGATTTTTGTGTGCATGCCTGGATCATATTTTGAGCTATGTATACCACTTTTTGGAGTGAACAATTTAAAAACTCTTGATAAAACATGTAAGAAACTGATTACAAACAGTACCCCCTTTAATGTAAGAATATATACGCTAGAAGAAAATTTTTTGTGAAATCAATAAAAATTAACAGGCATCTCAAAATTAGCCATTTGTCTTTCAAGTCAAGAAAGTAAAATATTTCGTCCATTAGATAATTTATTAAGTGTACTTATGAGCAGCGGTAGCACTCTATAAAACCTAAAAGCAGTAAACTATTTGTTTCCCGGCTGATGCTGAATTTTCCATCACTGCAAATGAACTATATTTAAATACCATTTTTCACAATGTGACAAGAACTTGCCTCCTTGTTGCTGAGTGCCTCAAACAATGCTGGGTTAAACAAACAGGTTTAGAAGCAGGAATTATGAGTCCATAAATATGTGTCAGACAAATGCTGCTGGGCAGGAATGACTTCATGTGCAGACATTGTTTTAATGGTCATTATTTTATATTGTCGAGGGCTTTAAACATTAATAGTGCAAGTTAGTTGAAGGGCGTAAGAAGACTTGTAGACACATTACATAACATTTTATTAGGGAAGAAATCAGCACTTATGCGGAAATTGATGGCCTGCCAAATGAGACATGATGCTGAACAAAATGACACAGGGATACAGCAGCTACTGAAATGTGTTAAGTGTCTGAAAAAACAATCTGAATTCTGAGAAAACAACAGTCAACCCTGACTCTCCGACAATGACAGATAGTTAATAAACTACCCACAATAGGCTTATCTTATTTGTTCATTATCACCATAAAAAATAAACTTTAGGTTTCTTTTAAAAATGATCTTATGTGTAAAACAAACCTCATGTTTTCTGTAGTTGGTTGTAATGATTTACACAATTTTGAAGTTTTATATTTATAAATTTTGGCTCCATAAATTGTGAACAGTTTGTTATGTATTATGCATATTTAATAGATCACTTCTCATAAAACCTCATGCAATATATTTAAAATAATATCTATACACACATCCACTGCAGATGTGGAAGAAATGCACATAAAAACTGAGCACTAAATCTGTCTTGTGGAGCTGTGAGCCAGCAGCAGTAACCATTGTGGGCTCACTTGCATATATTCAAAAATTCACCGAAAAATGTTAGCTCTTTTTTAGTTTGCACACTGCTTCTGTGAGGTAGCTTGTGAAGAGTGGGAATTGTCATTCTTTTAAGCACTCAATATAGGAATAATTCTCACCAGTATAAGGGAGAGTGGCTACCAGGGGCACACACCAGCTCCCCAAACCCAACACAAGCAGACACTAGGCACAAGGCCAGCAACACATATGACTTTATTTTCAAGGGGGACACGCTTTTCATCCATTTCCCACCTGCACCAAGCACAGTACAGCACGAATAAAGAAAACAATACTACCTCTTCACCTTTTCTCTGTCCTTCCATCTCTACTCCACCTCTGGCAAGCTTCGTGCCACTTCCTCCTAGCTCTAGCTGTTTCTGCCTCCACTCGTCCGCCAGCAAGCTTTGCTCTTCACCTCCCGACACTGGGTCACCGAATGAAGAGACATTATAGAGCATCTGGAAGTGCTCCAGGTGTCCTGTGATTTCTTTCTGGCAGCACTTCCGGGTGTAATGGAAGTACTGCAATAAAGGGCTCAACAATAATCCTTGTGCTCCCTGGCGCTGACCATGGACCCTAACAGGGCTGAGCTTCCAAGCTTCAAGCCCATGGCACTGTACCAAGCCAGGGGAGCTGCCCTCTGCAGCTTCTGGGGTGGTAATGACCCATACAAGTTCTCTCCCCAGGTCCTTCCAACACAAATGCGTCCCAGCTGGGTAAAACCCCTAGCTGTTCATCAAAGGGGTCAACAGAGAAACTTTCATTACAGCTAGAAAAGAGGTCATCAGTTTGCTGACAGGAGGAAAGAACCAGTGCAAAACTGGCTTTGTAGTCAGCCAAATTCCTTTTTACTAAAGATTTTGGAAACTTGTAGACCACCAGTACAACTAACTCAGCAGAAGCAGGGAGAATATTTTGAGAGCTAATGATGTTGAACTTTCTCTAATATGCAGTAAATGAAACAAATTGAAAAATAAACGGTATCAACTTTTGAAATAATCCTTTCACATATAATACAGTTTATCCATATATACATTAATTACTTAACATAATCAGCTTCCCAAGACTTCTAATTGCCATATCATGTCATTTTCTAACCCGCTTACACCAGAGCAGGGTCACTATGGCAATCCTGGAGCCTAATTGTAATAATGTAAATAGGATAAAGATAAGGGAAGCTAAGTTGGTCTTTAATTCAATGTGTTTTAGATATCTGTATATCTAAAATCTATATATATAATTCACTAAGGCAAGACACCCATGGAAGGCACACCGGAAGGGGCATGGATTCACTAAGCCGCCGACAAGTAAGACGCCCATGGCACACGCAGGAAGGAGCAACAACAACTCACAGAACCACACCCACCAACTCGGACGTGACAACACAGGAAAAACGGCGTCATTTATGTTCGTCTGTCGTAGAGTCCACATGCAGCTCTGAGCCACGTTGACTGTTCATAGAGGCATGTTTCTCGCGGAAGTGAATTGCTATATGCAGCGTGTAAAACAGTGTGCGAGGGGTTTCCCATGGGATCCTTAAAACAATCCTTTAAAAGTGAGGTTAAAACACAATGAAGGAAGCAGTCTTTAAAAACCAATAAGCCCTGGGCCTCTGTTTCATTACTGTCTCACCTGCTTCACCAATGCAGGCCCTGCAACAGTCGAGAGGCTCTCTCAGCAGCTGACCTTCTGACCTGCCTGACCGGTTCACACAGAGGCACCACACGACGCGGCAGGACTATCTAAGAAGAGGCATGTTTGTCATGGATGTGAATCCTTGTATGCAGCGTGTAAAACAGTTTCCGAGGGGTTTCCCATGGTCTTAGACTTGGTGGCCGGGTCTCTGTCAGTTGCTCATGTGACCGGGCACATGACCAGGCAGTGTGTATGCTTCGAGTGCGAGGGTGGACGCGACAGGACCATCTAAGAAAAATCATGTCGCGGATGTGAATCTCTGTATGCAGTGTGTAAAATAGTTTGTTTGTCGCAGATGTGAATCGCTGTATGCTGCGTGTAGAGCAGTTTGCGAGGGGTATCCCATGGTCTTACAGTTGATGGGCGGGTCTCTGTTAGTTGCTCTTGCGAGTGGACACATGACCAGGCCGTGTGTGTACTTCGAGAGCGTGGGTGGACGCGACAGCACCATCTAGAAAGATTCACATTTGTCGCGGATGTGATTCGCTGTATGCAGCGTGTAAAACATTTTGTCGTGAATGTGAATCGCTGTATGCAGCGTGTAAAATGCTGTATTGTATGTTGCCCTCTCCAGAGTTACATCTTTTCATTTACCTACAGTCGTATACATAATGAAGTAAGCAGTCTTTAAAAACCGAGTTTTTGGTTACGACGCACAACTGCATGCACCATAGCAAACTGTTTTACACGCTACATACAGCAATTCGCATCTGCGACAAACATGCGTCTTCTTAGATGCTCCTGCACTTTGTACACACCCCCTTCCCACCTCGCTACTACCGTGGCCGGGTGTCTTGGTTGATTATATATAGAAAGGCAGCCAAAACCGCACAGAGCAATGAAAAGTCTACTTGAGTCACAGGTGCATCTGGACTGTGCAAAAACGACAACGACTCAAGTAACGAGTTGGAGGTGGGCACATGAGCAGGCAGTGCATACTGGACGAGAAATCGGCAGACTAGCATGAAGGAGGGGGCGGAGTGGACGTCCTTCTCCTCTCCTCCCGTTCCACCCTCCGCGCCTGAGCGCCGCACAGATGATTGTGTGTTGATTCGTTCCGTGCATTGTTACAATGTTGCTTTTCTTGCTGATTTATTACATTACTGATTTTTCAAATGTTTATTTTCTCCCAGTGCTTAAAAATCATAAAAAAACCGGCCTGATTATGCCGCGGGTTGGCTAGTTAGTATATAATAGCACTTATTTTACTTATTAAAAACTGAGAATAAAGACTATCTAATAACTTCTCACAGGCAAATATATTAATTTATGTAATTCAAGTAACCAATAAATTCCCTAACAAAAAAGCTAGCAGGTATAACAGAGTAATTATGTTTTTATAAATGAGAAGGTCTTATGTGTTCATACTGTTTGCCAGCCATAAATTATTTTGTTTTTTGTTATAAGAGTGCATCTTACCTGCAATGACAAAACCATTTGGTTCTATTTATTTTGCACATCTTATTCTATAAATCGATCTAAAAATCGATTTTTTACAGCATCTGTTTTTTTGAAGCTATACATAATTTTTTTTTTTATGTGATCAAATTTTTATTGACAAGGTGAAACAGGAATACAATAAAATGAATCCAGCAATAATAACCAATTTCTGGACTATATAAGAACAGTTCAACAGCCCCCAATGGTGCCCACCCTCCCCACTCCACCTGAGGCTGCAGTTTAAACATAAACATAATAAGAGAGAGAAAAAAAGAGATTCGGCAGGTAAAGTGGCACATACACCATGCAGGGGAGCAAGGTGATGCTCCTTAACACAACATATTTCTTGTGTTTTAGCTGGGGTTCAAAATACTTGCATTCTTTTTAATGTTACTTTTTTGTTGATCATTTGCATTATTCTTTTTTATTGGATTGTCTATGTATATAAATTGTCTGGGTTATGTTTTGTGTGTTCTGTGGTGGTCCTCCATGGGGTGAGCCACTGCCACTCACCTGCTCATGACAATATTATAGTACTCGAGGAAGCACATTTGTAGTTTCACTGCCTGTAAGCAGAGAGCAGAGAGGCAGACTTCAGGAGAGATAGAGGGAGAGACCAGAATATCATCATTTGCATTAAAGAAAATGGAGTAATAAACTGGAAAGAGGAAATCTGAAGAGTCATATTGTACATGGAGAGGAACGGCAGATGTACTTGTTGTCTGACTAAGAAAAGGGTCCCCTGGAACAGATCATCTTGTGCTATCAGACAGACTGTTAAAATAAGTTTCCAGGTTGAAAATTCAGAGCTACAAACTAAGAGCTACGTGTTGAACAATTTGGAGATGACGAAGCTACCTGAATTAACCAAGCTGTGAAGTAACACTGACCATTCACATTAGTCACTTTTATAAAATAAAAAAATATAACATGGTCAGGAGGAAATGCAATGTTTATGGTCAAGTTAAAACAAATTTAATAAGTTTAGTTTATGCTTAAAAAAAGATGAAAAAATAGTTATTTTTAATTGCTTAAATGTGAGGCCAAGTAACAAATCTGCAGCGACCTTTGAATGATAATTCACATGAGTGCACTAAACAGGAGAAGTAAAACGTCATAAGTCAGAGCTCTGAAAACTCAAATAGCATGTGAATGCATTGTGAAGGGAGCATCTTTGGCAGAAATTAAAAAAGAAGCTTGTGGCTTGTAGTAATTTCAAGAATTTTATTTTCTTTTATACCATGTGTGTTTTGGATTGTTGTACATTTTTTTATTAGCTTATTCTTCTTCTTCTTTCGGCTGCTCCCATTAGGGGTTACCTAATATTAATATTAATTATGTTAATTAATGTTGACTTATGTTTATTTTTTATTGTGTCTATTTTTCTATTCTTCATTTTGTAAAGCACTTTGAGCTACATTTTTTTGTATGAAAATGTGCTATATAAATAAATGTTGTTGTTGTTGTTACTACAGCAGATCATCTTCTTCCATATCTTTCTGTCCTCTGCATCTTTCTCTGTTACACCCATCACTTGCATGTCCTGTCACCACATCCATCTTCTTCTCTTGCCTGGCAGCTCAATCCATAGCATCCTTCTCCCAATATACTCAGCATCTCTCGTCTGCACATGTTCAAACCAAACCAATCTCACCTCTCTGACTTTGTCTCCCAACCGTCCAACAAGCTGACCCTCTAATGTACTCATTTCTAATTCTATCCATCCTTGTCACACACAATGCAAATCTTATTATATATATATTGTGACAGATTGGGGCTGCTCTCACTCCCTTGAACCCTCAGACACCAGATAAAAAGTCAAATAATTATTTATTACAATAATAATGTGCACAAAGCATCCTCCACTCCACAATACTCAACAATACAATTCTCTATAATTAAATCACAATCCTCCACTCCCAGATGCTTAGCCACTCTGCCTCCCAACTCAGTTCATCTGTCTGGGATCTCCCACAGTCCTTTATTAGTCCTCGACCCGGAAGTGCTTCTGAGCCCTCAGTCCATGTGATTATCCAGCACTTCCAGGTCAGGTAAACTTCTTTTTTTCTTCAGGCCGGAAGTATATCATTTCTTCCATTCCCATGACTTGGAAATACTTCCAGGCTATACGAAAAATATAAATCCCTGGACCTCCCTGCAGCGATTCCTGGCAGCCCACATGGTATCCAGCAGTGCATTATAATTCCACTGTCCATGATTCCCTAATGGCATTTGTGGCACCTCTATGCTGCAAAAAGAGCTCCATCTGGCGGCCTGGGGTTATTGGCCGGGATGAATGGCCAGCCATATCTCACAATATATATATATATATATATATATATATATATATATATATATATATATATATATATATATATATATATATATATATATATATATATATTGGAATCAACAAATTCTAGTACATGAAATCAGTGAACGGTGTTGGGCCCCTAAAAAAATCTGACTGGAGCATCCCTTCTGAACAGATACCAAAAATAAATAAATGTAAAAAAGTGCATATGGATATATAAATAACATGCATAGAGGAAAAACAACAAAAGGAAATCTGATATAAAAAATCAACATGAAAAAAATGAATTTCCAAAATACCATCTATGAATGCTACAAAACAAATTATTAATTCTTAATGGAAAATGGGTATATAAGTGGAATGTAGTTGAGTGCACATTTTTACATAAATGGTTAAAAATTATTTT
The DNA here is from genome assembly GCF_016835505.1 of Polypterus senegalus. Taxonomy (NCBI): domain Eukaryota; kingdom Metazoa; phylum Chordata; class Cladistia; order Polypteriformes; family Polypteridae; genus Polypterus; species Polypterus senegalus. The sequence continues at coordinate 101,028,316 of NC_053159.1, read as the reverse complement.
TTTCTCTATATAAGACTTTAAGCATCATGGGGATAAGTAGCTTATGGACCTGCAAACTTTTAAATCTGTCCTCAATAGCACGATTATATCAGTGGGGAAAAAAATTAATTGAACCGGTCTGGCTGGATATTTTCCTTAGCCTTCTCCCATGGCTGTAATTTAGCAATGGGACATTTCGAAAATCAATTTCAGGGCAGTAAGAATTTGTAGGGTGTTTTTTCTGTACACACTATTGGATTTGTAACCAACAAACCAGGCCTCAATTTTGACGTTTTTATCGTGTGTATAAAAAAAAAAATCAGTAAAACAACAGTGACCTCTGTACATTTAGCATACTCTTACTAATAAGCAACATAATTAAAGTGCCTGGCAGGCAATTTGTAATATCAAACCTTCTCTTAGAGTTGTATACAAAAATGATCAAAATAAATTGATTTTTGCCTCAGTAAATTTATACAGTGAAATGTTTTTACTTATTTGTTTCCTTCTTTTCTCAGTTTTGGCAAATGCTCTATTAGCCTACAGATATACTGTAAATATGAGTAAAGTACAGAGTAAATTAAATCTCCTTTTTTATAAAAAGGTTTAGGGTAAAATTAGGACTATGAAAAAATGTTTATGAAGAGTAAAGATTAACAATGACAAGTAGGTGTAGCTTTTAGCACTACTGACTCGTAGCTCTATGGAATTGAGTGTATAGTTTCCGGGGTATTCTTAGAATGCATATAAATGCCTTGTGAAGGAAGATGAATGATCAAAGTTGAGGAGTTAAAAATATACATAGTAAGGGGTTTCCAACTGGCAAAGAATTTGTGGCAGTAAGGGCCGCTAGTGCTCCCTTGAACCCTCAGGGATGACTCCAAACACCAGGTAAAAGTCCAAGACTTTTTATTTTTGTTCACAGTGCACCAAGCACCTTCCACACTACTCATATATCAATAAACTAACACAATAACCACTCCTCCTCGCCCAGACACTTTGCTCCTCTCCCACCCAGCACAGCTCAGTGTCTGGACTGAGGCACCGTCCTTTTATAGCCCCTGACCCGGAGGTGTTCCTGTCCCAACAGTCCACAGTTCCTTATTCCTTCCGGGTCAGGGCAAACAGTCCTTTTCTTCAACCCGGGAGCACGTCGTTCCTTCCTGTCACATGACCGTGACATACTCCAGGGTTATAGGGCACACAAGAGCCCATGAGCCCCCCTACAGCGACTCCCGGTGGTCCCCAAGGTATCCAGCAGGGCTGTGTAAAAACACTACATAGTCCATAAGGCCCTGCTGGAACTCGGGGCACGATCCTGCTAGCGGGAGAGCTCCTCCTGGCGGCCTGGGGGTGCGGACCGGCATGGGAAGCCGGCAGTCCTCAACAAATTGCCATGGGTACAAAGTGTACCTGGCTAATAAAATTTAGGTGTAAGAACTGTTTAGGCCATTAGGTAAAGAGTGCAATCTATGTTGGCCAAAAGAGAGCCCCCTTTGCATGACAGTGTTGGATGGTCAAGGAGTCAGGGGCCAGCAATTTGTGCTATGCAAAATGTATTATTTAAAATAACATTTGTTTAGAAATGTCATAATGTATTCCATAAGCCTGCTGTATTTTAGATATATATGTGTTCACTATCTGAGTAGTTCTGTTCTGTAATGCCAAGTAACAAAACAAGGAGCACCTTGCATCCTCTCTTGTCAGCTGTGTTATTGAACAGAGATTACTGTAATGGTATCATTCTATTTGTTAATGTTATGATACTTAAAATATAAGGATGCATGTCCAGTTACATTGCATTTAGAGTGACAGAAATAGGACTACTGGTGGATGGAGTCCCTCTGAGTCATTAACCAGCACTTGAAATAGAGTGACCCTCATTGCCCTGAAGATACAACAGCCAGACTAGAAGGTGCCCTTAATTTTTTTTATTTTTAAGGACATGCTAGGGATCATGGATTCAGGAAGCAATCCAGGAAGCAAAATAAAGCAGAACGTAAATGTGATTAATTGTCTTATATTAAAATAGTGAAAATAATAAGAAATATTAAAGAATAATGAAGAGTATTGTATTTAGAGAATATAAACAATAAAATGAAAATGACAAAGGTGGCAGCGCTTACAGTTTTCAAGAATGAGAAAAATAGCTGTGTTCAGATGTGTAAAGCTGCAAAGCTGATAGAGATCTATGTACAAAGACTCAAGGCTGTCATGGCTGCCAAAGGTGTGTCTACTGAATGCAGACTTAACAGTGTAAATAACTATCTGGGTAATTATTTTGTGTTATTTTTACTTATAAGGTCCAGTTCACACAAAGACAGATAGTATTATCCCTGGGAAAATAGAAGCAATAAAGGATTAAAATGGATGCAAAAGTTAAAAATATATAAATTAAACAGGTTCACACACAGAAAACGCTGCCATTCAAACAAAACTCCAAAGAAAGTTTTCTTTGTCCAACATGACAAAGAACAAAAGTGATGGTACAGGAAGTTAAAGGTATATCTAGATTGTGTGCATGAAAATGGTAGCCTTGAACAGTACTGTGCTCTCAGCGTTGCAGGAACTAGTGGTCTCATAACCACAGAAGGCAGTCTGACCTGTAATATATATTGAGGTGTGGTATAAAGGCTACTCACTGCCACTGCCAAGGTAAATCTAGCTTTAGGAGATGAGACAGGATTAAGTTTCACTGGTGGGAATTTGGGTGAAATGAACATGCTTTTGCAGTAACTGGGAGATATGCAAGTGCCAAGCCAACCAACTCAGCAGACTGGGACAAAATCATGTAGACTAGTGGAACTGCATGGTTTTCTGTTCGTGGCATTCTCCCTTATTAATGCTACCCATTTTTGATGCCTGTTTTTTCTCTTTTTCTCTCTTATTACATGCATTAAAGAGTCACCTAGAATCACCTACACTTTTATGAATATATTACTCCTATGGCACTCAAACTTTCCAAATACAGTATTATCTGGGATGTGAAAATGTATGTGTGAAGTCTCAGCTGTTCAGATCTCAAGAGATACAGCTAGCATCATTACATTTATGTGATAATGACAAAGTGTATTTCGTTCTGCTCAAATATAACCTTTGCTTAGTTGATGTTTGAAGTACTGTATATATTATGGTACACAGACGACATACTTGTCTTTTTCTGTTTTAAAATTGTTCTCAAAACTCTGGTGTCTGTCTTGGTTCTTGGGGAGTTGCCCTTCTTGCTTGTTGTATGTAGATTTTTCAGCAGTTTACATTGCAATTGAATCAAGTTCAGATAGGACCTTGAATGTAGAGGCACAGAGCACAGATAAGCCCTTTCAGAATCACAAGAGAGCATGTGAATTTAGAAAACAAGAACTGGAAGAAATAATGCCCTGGTGAAATCTTCATTCTATTTCTAAGGAAATGGCTCCATGCAACAGGCGTGTCCTTGATTGATAGACCAAAGAAGGGGAGAGAGGAGGGTTACATTGTTTTCTTTCTCTTCCAATTAACTAATGTGTTATTTATAGGATGTTAATAGTTAGTAAATCTTGAATGTTTGTATACTTATTAATTTGTGTATTGGCAAAAGTGGGATATTAAAGGAGTTAATTTAGTGGTAATTAAGTGCAAAGTAATTGTAAAGGTTGTTTTTGCAGCTATGTATTCTAGTTCGGAGCTGTGAGAGGCTGCTATGGACCACACACTATTCAATTACAGGCTACACTGTGTTATACAAGGTTTATCTGCTTGACAAGTGTATCTATGCCGTGTTGGAGGAAACACACATGGCCTGGGAAAACCCATAGAGGCACAGGAGCAATGTCCAAAGTCCAAACTCCTTACAAACAGTCACCAAGCATAGAGTAAAATTCAAGCTGCTGAAGAAGTGATGCACCTGCACTAACCTAGCTATAATTTCTTCAAAGGGTAAAAAACATCCAAGGATAATATATCAAATAATCAAAATTTAAAATGAATCCTCTGTTGATGGATATACAACCTTCTTGTCGGTTTGTGTATGAGTATGCCCTGTGATGATTATGCCCTGTGCTGTTCACCGGACCTTGAGTGTTCGCTCAACCTGCCTAGGGAGTTTACAGCTGTGTTTATGGCTGCTGTTTACATCCCCTCGTAAGATAACACCAGCATCACACTTAAGGAACTGTACAGACATAAAACATAAACATCAAAGGACTATTTCATCATCATCAGGGACTTTAACAAAGCAAATCTGAGGTTGGTTTACCAGCATGTCTCTTGTCCCACCAGGGGTGCTAACACGCTAGACCACTGCTGAACTGCACACACCGTTTGCTCTTGCGGCAAAATCTTGGACAATCAGATCAACACTCTGTGCTGCTCCTTCCTGTTTACAAGCAACAGTTGAAGGTCGCAGAGCCAGCCCTACGAGAGGTGCATTGTTGAACCCCGGCAGCAGAGGAGAAACTTGAGGACTGTTTTGAATCTGTGGATTGGAACACATTCATAGAATCCTCCAATAATCTGGATGAGTATGCCACAGCCGTCATAGGCTTCATCAGGAAATGTGTGGATGACCCACAAAGTTTGTATGCATATTTCCCAACCAGAAGCTCTGAATGTGTGCAGAAGTCTGAGGCAGATCCATGAGCGCAGCAGTGCATTTCATTCTGGAGATATTCAGCTATACAAAAAGAGCAGGTATGATCTCCGGAAAACCAATAAGCACAGAAAGCGCCCATACACCCACAAACTGGATTCTCAGTTTAACAGAACAGCCGATGCTCGTCGGATGTGGTAGGGCATCCACTTAATTACAGATTACAAACCATTTATTTTAAAAACATGCTGTATACAGCTACCTGCTGTCTTTACTGACATTTTTAATATGTCTTTGAGAGTTTCATCTGTCCCCACCTGCTTCAAGAGCACAACCATCATTCCTCTACCAAAGAAAAATAAAGTGGACTACCTTAATGATTACTGCCCATTAACAGTGTTTGTTAGTTGTAGTGAAGGTATTTCAGAGATTCATGATATTGTATATCACATAACGTAATGATCTATTCTGAGCCTGCTGTTATTTTCAATATATATGTTCCCCTTAGGCCAGATTATTTCAAAACACAAAGTGAACTACCACAGCTAAGCAGTGACATGCAGCTTTACTTATCTAAAGCATCTGATGACTCTGGCGCTTTGGACTCTCCCTAATGTTTGCCCTACATTTCTGAGTAGATGAGTAGTAACATCATCATGTCAAACAAGTTAAAAAAGGAAAGAAAAATGAAATATTAGTCGTTAAAAATAATGAAGGTATTAGAAATAAGCTAGATCCCCTAGAATTAAAAGTGAAGACAAAAATAAAGAACTTAGGTGTTTTCATGGACTCTGACCTAAATGTTAAATCACATATTAATCACATTTCTAAGACTGCATTTTTCCATTTAAGGAACATTACAAAAGCTAGACCTTTTATAACAATGCATGCTGCTGAAAACATTAATTCACACTTACTGTAACATATTCCTATTTGGTCTAGAGTTGCAGTTATTCCAGAATGCAGCAACAAGGATCTTAGCCAGAAAAAGAAAATCTGAGCACTTCCCGCCAGTTTTAGCATTGTTACATTGGTTACCCATGCAATCTATAATTGACTTTAAAATACTACTAATAGTATGTAAAGCTTTAAAAAAACTTGCTCCTTCATATATTTTGGAGTGCCTGTCCCCCTACATTCTAAGTCTTTACCTTAGATGTTCTAATAGTGGTCTGCTTATTATTCCAAGAGCCTAGTATAATAGAAGTGATGAGGTAGCCTTTTGCTATTATCCATCAAAATAATCTGCAATAATTTACCAATAGATACACCAGACTAATACCGCAGATCATTTAAAAAAATTCTAAAAGCCCCCTTTTTTAATTTGGTCTTTTCGTATGTACAATTTAGTTCTGCCCTTAATAAGCTTGATATGCATAGAATTATCATACTCTTCAGTGAATATGAAATCTGTATTAATCTTTATTTTTCACTGTTTTCTTTTCCGGTTGCATTTTGTGCCACCACCACCTGAACAAAGTCCTGTGTAACCACCAGTGATGTTTAAATGAACGCAAGTACCCCAACCTGACACATTTTGCCCTTCATTGAATCCTCTAAGATGAAGTCTTAAAAAAAACAATAAAGAACTGCTTAAGAACATTTATGCTTTGTTGGGCAGTCTTTTAGCCTGGAACCCCTGCAGATTTTGTTTTTTGTTCTTCAACTTAACTGGAGTATTTTTTAAATTTTTGAATCTGAACTTATCATTGGAGTGTCATTTAGACTTACAAAAATAATTCTATATTTAAGGATGCTTTTCCACTTAGATGCATGTCTGTATTATGCAAGTGTGCATTATTTATTTTTTGTTTGCTATTTATGTATTATTTTTCTTATCTTAAGTTTGCTTTCTTTGTATGTAACTACTTTTTTGGCATCTTGTAAAGCACTTTGAGCTAATCATTTAAATGAAAATGTGCTATAAAAATAAGTTTTGGTTGTATTAGCCCTCAATTCACCCGTGTACACAGTCTAATGGTTTATTTGTTAAATATTGTAATCTCGTATACTGTGTTTTGCTGGTTTAACATCAAAAATGGCTTATTTGAAAATAATCAATAACAGATCAAGAGTATAATAAAAGTATCACAAGACTGTCAGGTTATCCCAGTAGTTTGCACTTCCTTTTAATACGTTTTTTATTTTTGTACTGCAACAATTTCTAGGCTTGATGGAAGGTTACAGATACATATGGCCATTCATTATGTTTTTCTGTCCTATGATCTGTTACAAATTGGGGTGTTTTTAGTCTAATTAGGGAAAATTGCTTGTCAAATATTTAATGTGCAATAGGAATTAATGACCTTAGTGAACAGGGAATGCTAATGATTTCAGAAGTTTGACTGGAGAGGCAGTAATTTAAAGAGGTATTCTAAAAGGCTACTGTACAGTACCTGAACAACTTGTTATCATATTGATACCACCCAAGCGTCTCATCGTGGACTGAAAGTACCAATCAATTTATCATATAACAGTGATTTGTCTTGCTCATATGACAGCAATGTTCACAAGGCAGATCTGTAGAGGATGTCAGCTTTTTTCCTACATTTTAAGGTTTCTCTCTTTCTCTCTCTCTCTCTCTGATCCATTTAGGTTTAACAAACTGTTGTGTACTAAGTACAGATACACCGCAGAACATACAATTACATCAACAAAGTTCTCACAATATTAGTTAAACTGTGGCAATATCTGAGTAAAACATAACATTCTCCAACAGGTTTAATCCCATTAAGACTTGTAAGAACATCTCCATCACAAGGTCTTCTAACACACACCTATACGTGGCCAATTAAGAATTGTGAATTGACTTAATACACAGTTGTATAGTAATGAAGTAGAACCACTTTGTTACTGCACTTGAATATTTTTTGAGAATATTTCTGCTTTACTTGAGGGTAAACTTTAATGTCTACTTTCACTTTTACTTCACTATATTTTCAAATGCAAATGACTACTTTTATGTTGATATACTTTGCTACACACATTCATTACTGCAGTATTACATCAGCAAAAAAGGGCTATGCAAATACTTCAATCTATAATACAGTTTTTATATTTCAGCCAGAGTTTCTCTCCTGGATGGTGTTTATGTTCTCTTTTTATGCTTTCTTTGTTAATGTTAATATTGTCTGTAATTTAGTTTCTTTGTATCTGCATATCTTTTTTTTAATGGTCTGTGTGGTCCCCTAAGAGGCAGGGCAACATGCCCATCAATGCAGTAGTATGCCTTTAGTCCTATAAAGGCTGAGGAAAACCCATCATTTCTTGTGGTTCATTGTGAATGCACTCATGGTGTGCTGAGATCTCTTGTGTTTATTCTGTACCTTTTGTGATTTTCCCTTCATCTCAGTGTTTCGATTTCTCTTAGAATTTGTGTATTTGGATGTTGTTTGCTATTGGATTGCTTATTTTGAAAGTATCGCTTTTTGTGTTTTTGTGCTCTTCTGTTAAACACAGCCTTTTCTGAATTATAAATCTTTTTATTCCATTCCCCTCTTGATTACTAGCTGGAGTTAATGATGTTTCCCCCTATAGTTAGCACTTTGTGTTTTTTTTGGGACTTGTGTGTGCTGGGAACTGTTTTAGTTCATAACAACAGTCTTCTCCATTTTTAGAAAAATTAATGTGCACAAAGATTTGAAACGATTTTAAACGGTGTGCTGCCAGCGCTAACACCTAATCCACTATTAAGTCATTCTAAGCACACCTCGCCATAGAACAGGTCATGTTGGGTGTGTTTGGGGCATGCTGGTGACTATCCCAGTCTCAGTTCTTTTCACAGCTGCTGCTTCTGTCATCACTGCAGACTGTCTAATGGGGCGGGCTGATCTACTGGCTACAGCAAGGTACCTGTGTCCGTTCATGTGCTATGGTTCATTCCCTTTGTCTTGTGTGTTGTTCATATGTGTTCTGATATTATCCTTGGCAACAGCTGTCCAAAACAGATGGTGATCTAGTTGGAAAAGCCCAAGAAAAGTTGAAACACAATTCCTTTGAATGTAATACAAGAAGTCTAGGTAGGGCACTTTATTAAATATTTAATGACAGACAATTTCTTATTAGAGTTTGTTTTGATGACTGAATTCATTATTAATCTAATTGTCACTTTTCATGTAGTTTGGTGTCATTTGATCAAAAATGTCAGTCATTTTGGGGCCAGTGAAAGTAATGTTTTTTTTATTTAAATGAATTATAATTAATTGTTCATATTATGAAAACTCAGTATACAAATTGTTTTTCAGACACAGATTACCTCCTTCTTATAGAATTTTCTATTAGCGGTCTCCTCACTGGAGATACAATCATTAAGTGGAAGTTTTTTGGCTCAAACTTTAGTGATTGTAATACAATTCAGATGCAAAAAGAACGTAGTCTGAATTATTTTAAGTTTGTAAGAACTTTTTTGACTATACACAAAACACAGAAAGAGAAGTCCTTCACTTACTGGTACCTTTATTACTTAAATACACTTATCACCATCCATCCATCCATCCATCTATCTTCTTTCACTTATCCAAGGTCGGGTCGCGGGGGCAGCAGCTTAAGCAGAGAGGCCCAGACTTCCCTCTCCCCGGCCACTTCTTCCAGCTCTTCTGGGAGAATCCCAAGGCGTTCCCAGGCCAGCCGGGAGACATAGTCCCTCCAGCATGTCCTGAGTCTTCCCCGGGGCCTCCTCCCGGTTGGATGTGCCCGGAACACCTCACCAGGGAGGCGCCCAGGAGGCATCCTGATCAGATGCCCGAGCCACCTCATCTGACTTCTCTCAATGCTGAGGAGCAGCAGCCCTACTCTGAGCCCCTCACGGATGACTGAGCTTCTCACTCTGTCTTTAAGGGAAAGACCAGACACCCTGCGGAGGAATCACATTTCAGCCGCTTGTATTCGCAATCTCATTCTTTTGGTCACTACCCATAGCTCATGACCATAGGTGAGGGTAGGAACATAGATCGACTGGTAAATTGAGAGCTTATGGCTCAGCTCCTTTTTCACCACGACAAACCGATGCACAGCCTGCATCACTGCAGATGCCACACCGATTTGCCTGTCGATCTCACGCTTCATTCTTCCCTCACTCGTGAACAAGACCCCGAGATACTTGAACTCCTCCACTTGGGGGTAGGATATCGATCCCAACCCTGACAGGAAACTCCACCCTTTTCCGGCTGAGGACCATGGTCTCAGATTTGGAGGTGCTGATTTCCATCCCAGCCGCTTCACACTCAGCTGAAAAACCGATTCAGAGAGAGCTGAAGATCACGGCCTGATGAAGCAAACAGGACAACATCATCTGCAAAAAGCAGTGACTCAATCCTGAGTCCACCAAACCAGACCCCCTCAACACCCTGGCTGCGCCTAGAAATTCTGTCCATAAAAGTTATGAACAGAATCGGTGACAAAGGGCAGCCCTAGTGGAGTCCAACTCTCACTGGAAACGGGTTCGACTTACTGCCGGTAACGCGGACCAAGCTCTGACACCGGTTATACAGGGACCGAAAAGCCCTTATCAGGGGGTCCGGTACCCCATACTTCCAGAGCACCCCCCACAGGATTCCCCGAGGAACACTGTCGAACGCCTTTTCCAAGTCCACAAAACACATGTAGACTGGTTGGGCAAACACCCATGCACCCTCCAGGACTCTGCTAAGGGTGTAGAGCTGGTCCACTGTTCCACGATCAGGATGAAAACCACACTGTTCCTCCTGAATCCGAGGTTCGACTATCCGATGGACCCACCTCTCCAGAACCCCCGAACAGACTTTTCCAGGGAGGCTGAGGAGTGTGATCCCTCTGTAGTTGGAACAAACCCTCTGGTCCCACTTCTTAAAGAGGGGGACCACCACCCGGGACTGCCAATCCAGAGGCACTGTCCCTAAAGTCCCTGCGATGTTGCGGAGACGTGTCAACTAAGACAGTCCTACAACATATCCAGAGACTTGAGGAACTCTGGGCGTATCTCATCCACCCCTGGGGCCCTGCCACCAAGGAGTTTTTTGACCAGGCTCTGCTTCCTAATTGGAAGGCATGTTAGTGGGATTGAGGAGGTCTTCAAAGTACTCCCCCACCGACCCACAACATCCCGAGTTGAGGTCAGCAGCGCACTACCCCCACCATATACAGTGTTGACATTGCACTGCTTCCCCCTCTTGAGACGCCAGATGGTGGACCAGAATCTCCTCGAAGCCGTCCGAAAGTCATTCTCCATGGCCTCCCCAAACTCCTCCCATGCCCGAGTATTTGCCTCAGCAACCACCGAAGCCACATTCCACTTGGTCTGACAGTACCTATTAGCTGCCTCCAGAGTCCCCACAGAACAAAAGGGTCCAGTAGGACTCCTTCTTCAGCTTGACGGTATCCCTCACTGCCAGTGTCCACCAACAGGTTCGGAAATTGCCGCCATGACAGGCACCGACCACCTTACGGCCACAGCTCCGGTCAGCTGCCTCAACAATAGAGGCACAGAACATGGCCCATTCGGACTCAATGTCACCCACCTCCCTCGGGACATGTTCGAAGTTCTGCCGGAGGTGGGAGTTGAAGCTACTTCTGACAGGGGACTCTGCCAGACTCCCAGCAGACCCTGACAACACGTTTGGACACTTATCATCAGATTCTTGAAAACTTCAGTTGAGTGGTTTATCGTAGAAAATATTTACTTTTGAGTCACATTACAGAAAAGTATCTCTGCTTTTACTGAAGTGTGGGTGTTGGGTACTTTATACAACGCTGTTAATGTCAATGGCTTTGGGATATGGGAAGAAAAATTAATACCTAGAGAAGAACACAAACAGGTACAGAGGGAACATACCAACTCCAAACAGACAGTGATTAAATGATAGGATGCAGGATCCATGATGAGGTAGTATCAAACTCTGAACGTCTGTGGCCTTGAGTTATGCTTCATTTCTGTGTGGGAGTATTTATAAGGGAACACAAGTGACAGGCCCTACAAAAAATTATTTTCTTACACTTTTGATAGTACAAAAGTTTCGCTACATAGTATATTGCTGTTTTTATTTAAAACAATACATAAAATGGTTTTTATACTTTACTGTGATGTTTTAATTTGCTTTGTAAATTGTGTTATTCTGCTGACTCTGAAAGATGCTTTACAGAATAAAGACCAACTGCCCATTTACTGAACACAGTTAATTTAATTTTAGGTTTGAAGAGAGCTGCATTCTATCCCAGAAGCATTAGTACAAGGTAGACATTAAACCTGGATTTTCATTTGCAGGGTACACTCATGCAAAATCATACAGATACTGTGGAAATGTGTTAAATACATAAAACCAGTAGCTATATTGTGATTCAAACCCAACTTTCTTAAGCAATGAGGCAGGGTTGCTAACCCCTGTGCCATCACAGTAAAAATTATTGATTGAATATTTTAGATCTGTGAGCCAAGATTTTATTATGTATTGTTTTCCCTTTAAAATAACACATCATTACAATGAAAAGTTAATAAATGACCTTTCAACTAGTATTTTAATTCAAAGTCTTCTGAGCAAGCAATTTGGAAAACTTCAAAATTTCAGTGAGTTTCCCAGTGTCTTCTCCAGTTCACAGGTAATCCATAATCTCCTGGAAACCAGTGCCCATTCCCATTTCTTTGTGTTGCTAAAACCCTGGTCCAAAAAACTATAATAAATTATTGAATTACATAGCTGAAATTTTATTAAAGGTGAACCTGTTACACACGTTTTCACCATAGGGCAATATCCCTACTCAGTGTTGCTCTATGCAATGGCATCGTTGCACAAACTTGGTCTCCAGGCACTGTGAATCATAGCCAAATGACCACAAATGCCAAAAGAAAAACACAGTCGTGTGTGAAGCATTCAATGGTATAGCAATACTATCAAAAATAATAAAGTACAAAAAAAAAAATAAAATATAAAAGAGAAACTGAAAACTGCTCAAGGAAAAGAGATCTCAAACAGAAAAAAACTATAAACAAAGATAAAAAAGCTGAACGCATAGTTCAGATTTTGCCTCCACTTTACAGGATAATCAGAGGCCTTTAGGCACTGAACTACCTTCTCTCCCAATGGAGCAATCAGAAGAACACCGAAGACATAAAGGCAAAAAGATGACCCCCATTGACTGCAGCAGCATTTTATATGCCTAGGAGAATTCTACAGCTTCTCCGGTCCCCATCACTAGGAGTGTGTGTTGCCACGTTCACAACACTGCAAACCTCAAACAGGAAGGAACTCATATATTACTGGGTTCAGACTTGCATATGTGGGCATGCAAACATGCAAATGAACCCTCTGTCCAGGCAACCCTCGTGATCAGACACAGAGGGTACACAAGTAACTTTTACTGCAGTTTTTCTGGGCCCTTATTTCACTCATGACTCTTTCTTTGGTGGCAACTGAACTGGTGCTCTCCAATTACAGCAACAGAGCAACTCCGGGATTATGGGACCTGCAGAACCTGCACAATCCCTAGAGCACAATTCCACCCTAAACTCCACTCCTGTGCAGCTGCCCAGCAATTATTTAATAAAACTAAGCCCCATGGCAACAGATTGTTACAGGGATGACCTTCCTCTGTGAAATCAATCTTTCCAAGTTGTGATGTCTTCCTAGTAAGATACACAATTCATTGTTTATTAGGCCTTATGGTGCCTGTCAGCACATTATTTAATCATATCCAGTAGCTGCACAGTATTTTTTATCAATTGGGATCCACCCCATGCAAAGGTTCTTAAAAAAAGAATAAACCCCAGTCACTGAAATCAATTTTTTAAAAGTTAGGATATATGCTCAGTGATGGAACCCGAGGCATCAGCAAGTCCCAAACCCACCAAACAAGTTCACACAGAGTCCCGGGTTCAAATAAAGATGGTTTATTTACCAAATTCTTCCACAAAGTAGCACAAGCACAAGTAATTTCTCTCCCACTCCTCAATTCACCACTCCTTTCACCACTGCAGTACCCTTCTCCAGTTGAGTGCTGCTCCACATCCTCCTAGTTCCGACTTGCCTGGAAAAGGGAGTGCGATCCGTAGTGCTTCCGGTGACAGGATGATTGCCCAATGGAAATACTTTCTGGTCACACTGAAGTCCCATAAATTGGGGAGCACATCTCCATACAGCACCCACTTGCGGCACCGATGCTCCCCAGCAGGGCTGTATTGCTGATCTACACCTCCCAGCATTCCCTGCTGGTTCCCAAATTGGAACTGTCATGGAGGGCTGCTGCCATCTAGCGTCTGGGGAGAATAGAAAGTCCCCAGTGACCTCTTTCACTTCTGGTGAGCTGTCTGTCCATCTGGTCTGGCCATCTCTTCTGGGTCTGGTCCCTCTCTCTTCCCTGGTCAGGATGCCCATCTGCCTCCTAGGAACCTCCCGTCTGGGTAAGGAACCATCCCCTCTTCTGGCTGCAATGCCGGTCCAGCCCTTGTGGTGTCTACAGCTCATTTAAAACAAGATCTGGATGACATCACATGATCCCTCATGGTGACAGAACCCGCTTTGACCTAACAGTACCCTTACCAAGTCACTGTTAAGGTGCCACTTACCACCTTTCAACGGAGATGTCCTCGTAGGGGTGAGAATCCATTAGTGAAGCTGCAAACTCCATTATAAGAACTGGTGAGGGTATGGAATTTAATTGGGGCTGTGATGATAAATCTTATTTTCAAACAAAACAATGCACTGAATATACCATGCAGATCAAATTTGCCAGTACTTGTATTGTTTGCAATTAAAGTGGAATATGGAAACTTAAATAGATGTGCATGGTCTCCAAAATCCACAGTAGCCTGCCATGATCCAGACCTCTGTAATGAGGTCACCACTTTAAATAGGAGGATTTTTGTTCAGGAGTATTGTGCTTACATAAAAAGAAGGGTGATTATTTTCTCAAACAAATGTAGCCAAGTGATTACTAAGTATTCCAAACACTTCCTTTGAGATCATTATGTAGTTGCTTCGGATATACTGTACACTTGCTATATAATAGGTCCTTGACCTCTTATTATTAATTTTTTTAGGTTTTTGATCTGTTCTAAGTGACCGTTTATGTATCATATTTAAAGGGTTAAGGATTTGTTTCTTTCCAGATTTTAGTTTCATTATTGAATAGGACTGAAAGGCCATGGCCCTGGTCATTAAAAAGACATTGAAGCCAGGTTTCAGTCATATTTACTCAGTCCTACTAAGATAAAAATAATTTTTGTGCACCCTGTTATGTGACTCACACTTGCTTTACTAGATAATTTTATTACAACTAGCACCTCCTCAGTGCAATGATCTCATTGTTCATTTTGGACTGCTCCCTGCAGCGATTTCATTCAGCCCATATTAAAGAAATCCATGTTCAAGTTGCATCTGAACTGATGATCTCTTTCCTTCAGGTTAATTGACTCATTAAATCATTTTAATACTGTTTAAGTCCTGCCTCTATGTTCTGACTTTTAAATCCTTTATAATTAAATCCAGGCATTAGGGTTAGGGAGTGGTAGGAGAGTCCTTGGGC
The DNA here is from genome assembly GCF_016835505.1 of Polypterus senegalus. Lineage (NCBI taxonomy): Eukaryota > Metazoa > Chordata > Cladistia > Polypteriformes > Polypteridae > Polypterus > Polypterus senegalus. The sequence goes on along the minus strand of NC_053159.1, from coordinate 101,013,279 downwards.
CCCTTTTCTTGTTTTTGCTCTTTAACAGTATTTACAGTATTTTTTTACAGTATTATTTTGCAGAATTCAAGGTTTCTGCTACTGTTTTTGGCTTGTGGACTAACCTGAGTTTAGACCCTGGAGGTCCCGGGTTGTGTGTTTGGGGTATATACAATGGGGAAATATACTGGTGATAGTTTTGAATGGTACCTAAGCTCAATAAGCCTTGAATTTTTCTATGCATGGGAACAACAATTGCTGCAACACTATATACCAGTTTACTTTTTTCTGTTGTTTCGTACCGTCTTCTGTCTACCTAAATTCAGGTTGACTATAGCCTAAACTAAGTATAATTTCATGAAACATCAGGACTAGTGATGAGTAAATCTGCGGAGTTTGCTTTAGCATGAGTTCAGTGAAATCATAGAAATGTTTGGAAGTTTGATGAATTCTACAAAATGCGTTGATGTCAATAGAGAAGGAAGAACTGAACTAGTTTTGAAAAAATTATAATTGTGCTATTTTTTAAGTCCAAGATGGCGAGGGAAGCATCTGCCAACTACGCTGGACTGATTACTGCAGTCAAAACTGTGATCTGAACTGTGAGACAGCAATGCTAACCACTGCACCACCATGACTCAAACAAGAAAAGACGGAAAACTAACCACAAATAAACAATGCAACAAATGGCCACAAACAAGCAATCAGCAAAACATTATATATACCATTACAGTCGCAGAGTTCCAATTACACATTACCTGTATAAGGGGCAGCATGGGACTGGCTCATTCCATTGTTTCAAGTCATTGCTCCAGGTACAGTTAGAATGTCTTTTTTGTTTCCAAACTCCGTGCAGATGCTTTATACTTTTTTTCAATGAAAGAGATAAAAATACCTTGTAAACAGTAATACATACTTTTATTATTATTATTATCATTATTATTATTATTACTATTATTATTATTATTTTTATTATTATTTATTCACAGGGATTATTCTGAATTTCCTTTAAGGCTTGTTTGGGATCATAGCTGCATCACATGACCAATTATGCATTTAGATCAGTGCACTGGGATCATTGTTATATGTCCGGTGGCAGAACTCATAATATTATTATTATTGTCAGCTAAACCACTCGAATGATAACGTTGCAAGTAATTTTGTTTTTCCAAATGCATGCACAGTGGAAGGTTGGAGTTTTTTGTGTTGTGACAATACACATACATGTAAGTTCTGCGTAAGGCTATTATAGCAAATTTGCTGTGAAAGATGCTTTAGCGAATTTTGCTGATCATTACTAGTCAGGATCTTTAAATTTAGTTCATTGGCACTTGCATAAACTAGATCTTCACCAAGTTAACATAGTTGAAATTCAGGAATAGCACTTGCTGACTGTAGATGATGGACACTCTCACAACTGTGAGGTTCTTATTCTCCTTAGATATATCTTTCAGATTATGGAATTACAGTGGGGTGCTGATGATCTTAGACTATTTTGTTACAAGCAGACCTAAGTAGTAATGAGTTGTTCACTTCTGCTTATCTCTATATCCCCTATTGGCACTCCTTCTTTCCTGACATCACCAGTCATTTTATGATATTTTTAATGAGATCATGGTTGATATTAATGCCATTGCCACAATGAATCTGTTATTAGACAACGTCTTCTCCTCCTCCTGGCAAGTGCACTCCTCATTCTACATTTTCTTTATGTAAATTTATTGCAGACCATAATTTGATCAATTATTCTTTTGCTACACCCTTCAGCTAGAGAATGCTAATTTTTTTTCTCTCACAGTTGATTACCTTTTCATTTTATGCTCTCTCATTCTTTAGTTTAACATGTCTTATTAACATCATTTGCTTTGTCCAATCACAAATGTTGTCACTTGCATTAGCAGCAACAACTTCTCAGATGGAAATTTGCTACCTTCCTTCTCAATAATAAACTATTTGCAAATAGTTTTCAGTCAGACTACATGCATTCTTTGTGAGGAGAGGAAGGATTAATCATTGATTCCAGGAGGACTATTGGAGCCAAGCATAGCCTTTTTATCCCCACTGTCAACTACAACTAATACCCCCCGCGAGTCTGCTACATCATCCTCGGCTGGACTCACAACTCTGCCTAAGTAGATTGGGGGAGATAAAAATGCACTGTCAGAGCTGAAGGTAATGATTGCCGCACTCGGCTGTGGACATAAATGACATAAAGCAAGATATAAAGAAGGACAATATGGATATAAGGGGTATAAAGAAAGAAATAAGGGGCCTAAACAAGAAAAATGAGGGACAGCTTCAGGATATAAAACAGCTGGAGGTACGTTTGAGTACTAAGTTTACTACAACCTTTACAGTAATGCTACGAAAAAACTGATGAAAAAAACGTAAGTGACAGAGTAATATTAGTGTAATTGCTGCTCATCTTGAAGATGTTAAGTAAACATTTATGACTTGTATTGAAATAGTTGAACAATCAGCTTCCACTGCAGAATAAAAAGCAATGGCTGCAAAATCAGAATCCAAAGTGTTCACTGACATACTGGCTGCACTGAAAGATAGATACGGAATGAACAACTTCAGAATTGAATGTCTTCCTGAAAAACTGGAAGGTCCAAACCTCGTAAAAATTAATTGCTGAACTATTTTCTAAAAAACTGGAGAGGACTTTAGATTGGACATCCTATCATATACATCTATTAAATGTCTCAAAACTGAAAAGCCTAGATGTCAGTTTTAACAAACTACTGACCAAAGAAAACTTGATGTCTCCTCTCAGATTGAAAGAGATTATATTTGAAAATAACCACACGTGTATATACCCAGATTTCTTCCCTGCAACAACTGCTAAACACACTGCACTCTACAACATTAAGCAGTGCCTACATAGAGCCAAAATCAGATACAGCCTCTTGTACCCTGCCACAATGAAAGTGATTATTGAAGATCACTTTTACATTTTTAGTTCTCTGGACAAAGCAGATAAAGCACTAAGAAGAGTGATCCCGACATTCTTTTGAAACACACGATCTTGAGTCACACCATATTCTGGCAAGGCAAAGGAGATTGTACTTGAAGCCTGCAACTTGGACTGTTACATAACTATAACAACTATAACATAGTTGTAGATAAAACTGTATATTATTTTTTATTTTCTTTTTGCCCATCCCTTTTTTTAAGCTTCAATTATTATATTGATATAATTTTTATTTATTACATATACATTTTGGCTACTTAGAGGATCTGTTCAAAACGTTTTAAAAATATGGCAGGATCTAATCAGTAACATTTTAGAATAAGCCTCCATTTCAGGGAAAATGATACTTTTCCTTTCTTGTTGCTTTTATAGTGTAGCATTGGTTGTCATCTCTCCTCGCTTTCTCTTAGTAGGGGGTTGAATTTTGCTTTGTTAAGTTTGACTTGATTGTATGGAATGGTATCTGCTTCTAATTAAAATCAATAAAAAATAGATTAAAAAAATAATTCTTTGTTCTCGATCTAGAATCTGTAGATAATAATTGCATAATATAGGAGGAAATTAATGGTTTAATTAGGAAACTTCTACATACATCTTGTGTGCCCTAAATTTTAAAGAATAAGTTTATTGTCTTGTGTACACAGTACCACAAAATTCTTACATGCATATCACCTTATAACCGTTGACAAATGGAGCTTGAATCCCAGCTCTGATCCCTGGAAAAGGGCATGTCCCCTTAAAATCAATAAATATGAATTACTTCTGTCAATACTAGAACGAAGCTTATTGATCTTTAAGTTCACAGATCAGTGTTTCTAATTTACCTTACTCAAATTCAATATTATATATCTAGGGCAAGGGAAAACATATTATTTGTGCTTATAATCAGAAGGAATGACTCTTAAATCTCTTTTCCCTGTTTAATTTAGTTTAATTTCAAATGATCCTTAGATAATCAATTATGAACCTTTAGATTACTACACTAAATTTTTTGCAGAGTCATACAGCACACCAGCCTGTAATACTTTGCTTGTATCTGACCCCATCTCTATAACGTAAGGAAGTTTTGGACTCTATGAGAATTGTCACATTACCAGGGTAGGATCTTTGTATGCTGATGATTTTCTTCTTTATTTAGGTAAAGCCCTTTTTCATATTCACAGTGTTTTAGATCTATTCAAGGCATTTTTAAATCATGTCTGGTTATAAAATTAATTAGACCAAGTACTCCTTTAAGACTTTGAACGACATTTCTCACCAGTCTTCCCTCCCCAAGGACATTGAGCTTGCAGTAACCAGATTGTCTTACTACATGTTTTGTTAAAAATTTTCTTCCTTAAAAATTTTTACATGTACAGTTCACTCTGACTCAAATGGT